>NW_028123956.1:0-704183 GCF_965194805.1 Balaenoptera borealis | reverse complement strand
CCCCAAAGTTTAGGGCTGCTCTGTTGACCAGGACCTCCACTTCATTCCACCTTAAATATCCCAGGAAAGAGAAAAATGGATAAAGAAGTTGTGGTCCTTATGTACAATGGAATATCACTCAGCCATGAAATCAATGTCGTAAGGTTAGTAGCAGCATGATGAGTGGATTTAGGTACGACGATTCTAAGTGAAATAAGTCACACAGAAAAGGACACTTCTCATAAGGTATCACTGATAGAGGGAATGTAAAAACCGTTACACTTGAACTGAATTACAAAACAGAACAGAGTCACACATGCAGAAAACACACTATGGCTGCTTAACGGGAAAGGTGAGGTGGGGTGATACATAAAACAAGGGTATCAAATTAGCTCAGATACCGTTCCATAAACCCAATATGTAATAGACAAGACCTACTCCTTGCTCAGAGAACTGGACTCAACACGCCCTATTCACCGCACAAGAATATATCTGACTAATAATAATCGTAAAACCTATGTATTGATATCTCTCTGTTAGTGTGTCAAGTGGGTGTAAAGCAGCATAAACACAGCAGTGAAAAGCAGCTAAACCCCATTATAAAAATAAATTACTTTGAAACACCCATGAAACAAAGACAGTGAAAGAGAGAGAAATTCTTACACAATGCGTTCAGGGGCTGTGATGCAACCTGGATTGACCATATCTAGACGCACAGCTGGATGAGACATAAGGGTGGACACTCTTGGGGCTGAGAGGTTTGGTGAGGTTGGGTGAGCAAACGCAGACCCTTTAAAGTAATACTGCGTGGTACCCATCGCATGGGTCCCAAATCTCCAGGTTCAAGGGCATCTTCCTACATCAAAAACATGCATGAGAAACCCAGAAGATGGTACACCGTGTGATGGGGAAAGGTTTCTAAAACGCACCTCATTTCTCATCTCCTTGTGCCCGGGTTCGCCATTCCAGCCGCTTTACTAGCAAGCTCCCTACTTGGAGCATCAGCACCTTTAACCTCCTGTTCCATGCAGGTTGCAATTTGTCCTGAGGATAAACGGGAAGACGTGGAACCAACGAGAGACTAGCTCTTGGTGTTGGGACAGGCACAGGTCACTCTATTTTCCCATCAGAAAGAAGAATTAACCACAGGCTCAGCCTGCCCCCCGGAACCAGAACAGGGCCTGAAGCCATTCTGCGATTTTGCGGACAGCTCCCATAAAAACGAGTTGTAAAATGGAGGTTCAGGGCACTGCAATTCACAAACCTGCAGAGTTATAAATGATAACTCTCGTCCACAAATATATTGAGGGAAGGCAAAGAAGAGGATTTGAAATCAAGGCAGAATTGCAGGAAACAGATTTCAGGAGGTAGATACGAATCGCCTTTAAAGCACATGAAAAGCGGCAAAACGTTGACAATGATGCCCTTGGCCAAAAAGGGCGTATGCGTTTTTTCCTGAATATATTCAGGAAAAAACGCATACGCCCTTTTTGGCCAACCAAGCAACCTGGAAAGGCAAATCAGCGCTACAAAGAAGTCTCGCTTCCCATCGGTCAAAAGGGCCATGCTGAAAAATGTGTCAAAACCAGAAATGCAGGACAGGCCATGGAGAAATGGGAGCCTTGCTACACTGATGGGCGGGATGTAAATTGCCAAGAGCCACTCCGGAGAAGTGTCCGGTGAGTCCTGAATCATCTGAAAAACACAGCTTAGAGAGCATAGGGCACTTCCACTCATGGGGGTATAATTTGGGAAAATGAAAACTCAGCAAGACACAAGCACCCCAAAGTTTAGGGCTGCTCTGTTGACCAGGACCTCCACTTCATTCCACCTTAAATATCCCAGGAAAGAGAAAAATGGATAAAGAAGTTGTGGTCCTTATGTACAATGGAATATCACTCAGCCATGAAATCAATGTCGTAAGGTTAGTAGCAGCATGATGAGTGGATTTAGGTACGACGATTCTAAGTGAAATAAGTCACACAGAAAAGGACACTTCTCATAAGGTATCACTGATAGAGGGAATGTAAAAACCGTTACACTTGAACTGAATTACAAAACAGAACAGAGTCACACATGCAGAAAACACACTATGGCTGCTTAACGGGAAAGGTGAGGTGGGGTGATACATAAAACAAGGGTATCAAATTAGCTCAGATACCGTTCCATAAACCCAATATGTAATAGACAAGACCTACTCCTTGCTCAGAGAACTGGACTCAACACGCCCTATTCACCGCACAAGAATATATCTGACTAATAATAATCGTAAAACCTATGTATTGATATCTCTCTGTTAGTGTGTCAAGTGGGTGTAAAGCGGCATAAACACAGCAGTGAAAAGCAGCTAAACCCCATTATAAAAATAAATTACTTTGAAACACCCATGAAACAAAGACAGTGAAAGAGAGAGAAATTCTTACACAATGCGTTCAGGGGCTGTGATGCAACCTGGATTGACCATATCTAGACGCACAGCTGGATGAGACATAAGGGTGGACACTCTTGGGGCTGAGAGGTTTGGTGAGGTTGGGTGAGCAAACGCAGACCCTTTAAAGTAATACTGCGTGGTACCCATCGCATGGGTCCCAAATCTCCAGGTTCAAGGGCATCTTCCTACATCAAAAACATGCATGAGAAACCCAGAAGATGGTACACCGTGTGATGGGGAAAGGTTTCTAAAACGCACCACATTTCTCATCTCCTTGTGCCCGGGTTCGCCATTCCAGCCGCTTTACTAGCAAGCTCCCTACTTGGAGCATCAGCACCTTTAACCTCCTGTTCCATACAGGTTGCAATTTGTCCTGAGGATAAACGGGAAGACGTGGAACCAACGAGAGACTAGCTCTTGGTGTTGGGACAGGCACAGGTCACTCTATTTTCCCATCAGAAAGAAGAATTAACCACAGGCTCAGCCTGCCCCCCGGAACCAGAACAGGGCCTGAAGCCATTCTGCGATTTTGCGGACAGCTCCCATAAAAACGAGTTGTAAAATGGAGGTTCAGGGCACTGCAATTCACAAACCTGCAGAGTTATAAATGATAACTCTCGTCCACAAATATATTGAAGGAAGGCAAAGAAGAGGATTTGAAATCAAGGCAGAATTGCAGGAAACAGATTTCAGGAGGTAGATACGAATCGCCTTTAAAGCACATGAAAAGCGGCAAAACGTTGACAATGATGCCCTTGGCCAAAAAGGGCGTATGCGTTTTTTCCTGAATATATTCAGGAAAAAACGCATACGCCCTTTTTGGCCAACCAAGCAACCTGGAAAGGCAAATCAGCGCTACAAAGAAGTCTCGCTTCCCATCGGTCAAAAGGGCCATGCTGAAAAATGTGTCAAAACCAGAAATGCAGGACAGGCCATGGAGAAATGGGAGCCTTGCTACACTGATGGGCGGGATGTAAATTGCCAAGAGCCACTCCGGAGAAGTGTCCGGTGAGTCCTGAATCATCTGAAAAACACAGCTTAGAGAGCATAGGGCACTTCCACTCATGGGGGTATAATTTGGGAAAATGAAAACTCAGCAAGACACAAGCACCCCAAAGTTTAGGGCTGCTCTGTTGACCAGGACCTCCACTTCATTCCACCTTAAATATCCCAGGAAAGAGAAAAATGGATAAAGAAGTTGTGGTCCTTATGTACAATGGAATATCACTCAGCCATGAAATCAATGTCGTAAGGTTAGTAGCAGCATGATGAGTGGATTTAGGTACGACGATTCTAAGTGAAATAAGTCACACAGAAAAGGACACTTCTCATAAGGTATCACTGATAGAGGGAATGTAAAAACCGTTACACTTGAACTGAATTACAAAACAGAACAGAGTCACACATGCAGAAAACACACTATGGCTGCTTAACGGGAAAGGTGAGGTGGGGTGATACATAAAACAAGGGTATCAAATTAGCTCAGATACCGTTCCATAAACCCAATATGTAATAGACAAGACCTACTCCTTGCTCAGAGAACTGGACTCAACACGCCCTATTCACCGCACAAGAATATATCTGACTAATAATAATCGTAAAACCTATGTATTGATATCTCTCTGTTAGTGTGTCAAGTGGGTGTAAAGCGGCATAAACACAGCAGTGAAAAGCAGCTAAACCCCATTATAAAAATAAATTACTTTGAAACACCCATGAAACAAAGACAGTGAAAGAGAGAGAAATTCTTACACAATGCGTTCAGGGGCTGTGATGCAACCTGGATTGACCATATCTAGACGCACAGCTGGATGAGACATAAGGGTGGACACTCTTGGGGCTGAGAGGTTTGGTGAGGTTGGGTGAGCAAACGCAGACCCTTTAAAGTAATACTGCGTGGTACCCATCGCATGGGTCCCAAATCTCCAGGTTCAAGGGCATCTTCCTACATCAAAAACATGCATGAGAAACCCAGAAGATGGTACACCGTGTGATGGGGAAAGGTTTCTAAAACGCACCACATTTCTCATCTCCTTGTGCCCGGGTTCGCCATTCCAGCCGCTTTACTAGCAAGCTCCCTACTTGGAGCATCAGCACCTTTAACCTCCTGTTCCATACAGGTTGCAATTTGTCCTGAGGATAAACGGGAAGACGTGGAACCAACGAGAGACTAGCTCTTGGTGTTGGGACAGGCACAGGTCACTCTATTTTCCCATCAGAAAGAAGAATTAACCACAGGCTCAGCCTGCCCCCCGGAACCAGAACAGGGCCTGAAGCCATTCTGCGATTTTGCGGCCAGCTCCCATAAAAACGAGTTGTAAAATGGAGGTTCAGGGCACTGCAATTCACAAACCTGCAGAGTTATAAATGATAACTCTCGTCCACAAATATATTGAGGGAAGGCAAAGAAGAGGATTTGAAATCAAGGCAGAATTGCAGGAAACAGATTTCAGGAGGTAGATACGAATCGCCTTTAAAGCACATGAAAAGCGGCAAAACGTTGACAATGATGCCCTTGGCCAAAAAGGGCGTATGCGTTTTTTCCTGAATATATTCAGGAAAAAACGCATACGCCCTTTTTGGCCAACCAAGCAACCTGGAAAGGCAAATCAGCGCTACAAAGAAGTCTCGCTTCCCATCGGTCAAAAGGGCCATGCTGAAAAAAGTGTCAAAACCAGAAATGCAGGACAGGCCATGGAGAAATGGGAGCCTTGCTACACTGATGGGCGGGATGTAAATTGCCAAGAGCCACTCCGGAGAAGTGTCCGGTGAGTCCTGAAATATCTGAAAAACACAGCTTAGAGAGCATAGGGCACTTCCACTCATGGGGGTATAAATTGGGAAAATTAAAAATCAGCAAGACACAAGCACCCCAAAGTTTAGGGCTGCTCTGTTGACCAGGACCTCCACTTCATTCCACCTTCAATATCCCAGGAAAGAGAAAAATGGATAAAGAAGTTGTGGTCCTTATGTACAATGGAATATCACTCAGCCATGAAATCAATGTCGTAAGGTTAGTAGCAGCATGATGAGTGGATTTAGGTACGACGATTCTAAGTGAAATAAGTCACACAGAAAAGGACACTTCTCATAAGGTATCACTGATAGAGGGAATGTAAAAACCGTTACACTTGAACTGAATTACAAAACAGAACAGAGTCACACATGCAGAAAACACACTATGGCTGCTTAACGGGAAAGGTGAGGTGGGGTGATACATAAAACAAGGGTATCAAATTAGCTCAGATACCGTTCCATAAACCCAATATGTAATAGACAAGACCTACTCCTTGCTCAGAGAACTGGACTCAACACGCCCTATTCACCGCACAAGAATATATCTGACTAATAATAATCGTAAAACCTATGTATTGATATCTCTCTGTTAGTGTGTCAAGTGGGTGTAAAGCGGCATAAACACAGCAGTGAAAAGCAGCTAAACCCCATTATAAAAATAAATTACTTTGAAACACCCATGAAACAAAGACAGTGAAAGAGAGAGAAATTCTTACACAATGCGTTCAGGGGCTGTGATGCAACCTGGATTGACCATATCTAGACGCACAGCTGGATGAGACATAAGGGTGGACACTCTTGGGGCTGAGAGGTTTGGTGAGGTTGGGTGAGCAAACGCAGACCCTTTAAAGGAATACTGCGTGGTACCCATCGCATGGGTCCCAAATCTCCAGGTTCAAGGGCATCTTCCTACATCAAAAACATGCATGAGAAACCCAGAAGATGGTACACCGTGTGATGGGGAAAGGTTTCTAAAACGCACCTCATTTCTCATCTCCTTGTGCCCGGGTTCGCCATTCCAGCTGCTTTACTAGCAAGCTCCCTACTTGGAGCATCAGCACCTTTAACCTCCTGTTCCATGCAGGTTGCAATTTGTCCTGAGGATAAACGGGAAGACGTGGAACCAACGAGAGACTAGCTCTTGGTGTTGGGACAGGCACAGGTCACTCTATTTTCCCATCAGAAAGAAGAATTAACCACAGGCTCAGCCTGCCCCCCGGAACCAGAACAGGGCCTGAAGCCATTCTGCGATTTTGCGGCCATCTCCCATAAAAACGAGTTGTAAAATGGAGGTTCAGGGCACTGCAATTCACAAACCTGCAGAGTTATAAATGATAACTCTCGTCCACAAATATATTGAGGGAAGGCAAAGAAGAGGATTTGAAATCAAGGCAGAATTGCAGGAAACAGATTTCAGGAGGTAGATACGAATCGCCTTTAAAGCACATGAAAAGCGGCAAAACGTTGACAATGATGCCCTTGGCCAAAAAGGGCGTATGCGTTTTTTCCTGAATATATTCAGGAAAAAACGCATACGCCCTTTTTGGCCAACCAAGCAACCTGGAAAGGCAAATCAGCGCTACAAAGAAGTCTCGCTTCCCATCGGTCAAAAGGGCCATGCTGAAAAATGTGTCAAAACCAGAAATGCAGGACAGGCCATGGAGAAATGGGAGCCTTGCTACACTGATGGGCGGGATGTAAATTGCCAAGAGCCACTCCGGAGAAGTGTCCGGTGAGTCCTGAAACATCTGAAAAACACACCTTAGAGAGCATAGGGCACTTCCACTCATGGGGGTATAAATTGGGAAAATGAAAAATCAGCAAGACACAAGCACCCCAAAGTTTAGGGCTGCTCTGTTGACCAGGACCTCCACTTCATTCCACCTTCAATATCCCAGGAAAGAGAAAAATGGATAAAGAAGTTGTGGTCCTTATGTACAATGGAATATCACTCAGCCATGAAATCAATGTCGTAAGGTTAGTAGCAGCATGATGAGTGGATTTAGGTACGACGATTCTAAGTGAAATAAGTCACACAGAAAAGGACACTTCTCATAAGGTATCACTGATAGAGGGAATGTAAAAACCGTTACACTTGAACTGAATTACAAAACAGAACAGAGTCACACATGCAGAAAACACACTATGGCTGCTTAACGGGAAAGGTGAGGTGGGGTGATACATAAAACAAGGGTATCAAATTAGCTCAGATACCGTTCCATAAACCCAATATGTAATAGACAAGACCTACTCCTTGCTCAGAGAACTGGACTCAACACGCCCTATTCACCGCACAAGAATATATCTGACTAATAATAATCGTAAAACCTATGTATTGATATCTCTCTGTTAGTGTGTCAAGTGGGTGTAAAGCGGCATAAACACAGCAGTGAAAAGCAGCTAAACCCCATTATAAAAATAAATTACTTTGAAACACCCATGAAACAAAGACAGTGAAAGAGAGAGAAATTCTTACACAATGCGTTCAGGGGCTGTGATGCAACCTGGATTGACCATATCTAGACGCACAGCTGGATGAGACATAAGGGTGGACACTCTTGGGGCTGAGAGGTTTGGTGAGGTTGGGTGAGCAAACGCAGACCCTTTAAAGGAATACTGCGTGGTACCCATCGCATGGGTCCCAAATCTCCAGGTTCAAGGGCATCTTCCTACATCAAAAACATGCATGAGAAACCCAGAAGATGGTACACCGTGTGATGGGGAAAGGTTTCTAAAACGCACCTCATTTCTCATCTCCTTGTGCCCGGGTTCGCCATTCCAGCCGCTTTACTAGCAATCTTCCTACTTGGAGCATCAGCACCTTTAACCTCCTGTTCCATACAGGTTGCAATTTGTCCTGAGGATAAACGGGAAGACGTGGAACCAACGAGAGACTAGCTCTTGGTGTTGGGACAGGCACAGGTCACTCTATTTTCCCATCAGAAAGAAGAATTAACCACAGGCTCAGCCTGCGCCCCGGAACCAGAACAGGGCCTGAAGCCATTCTGCGATTTTGCGGCCAGCTCCCATAAAAACGAGTTGTAAAATGGAGGTTCAGGGCACTGAAATTCACAAACCTGCAGAGTTATAAATGATAACTGTCGTCCACAAATATATTGAGGGAAGGCAAAGAAGAGGATTTGAAATCAAGGCAGAATTGCAGGAAACAGATTTCAGGAGGTAGATACGAATCGCCTTTAAAGCACATGAAAAGCGGCAAAACGTTGACAATGATGCCCTTGGCCAAAAAGGGCGTATGCGTTTTTTCCTGAATATATTCAGGAAAAAACGCATACGCCCTTTTTGGCCAACCAAGCAACCTGGAAAGGCAAATCAGCGCTACAAAGAAGTCTCGCTTCCCATCGGTCAAAAGGGCCATGCTGAAAAAAGTGTCAAAACCAGAAATGCAGGACAGGCCATGGAGAAATGGGAGCCTTGCTACACTGATGGGCGGGATGTAAATTGCCAAGAGCCACTCCGGAGAAGTGTCCGGTGAGTCCTGAAACATCTGAAAAACACAGCTTAGAGAGCATAGGGCACTTCCACTCATGGGGGTATAAATTGGGAAAATTAAAAATCAGCAAGACACAAGCACCCCAAAGTTTAGGGCTGCTCTGTTGACCAGGACCTCCACTTCATTCCACCTTCAATATCCCAGGAAAGAGAAAAATGGATAAAGAAGTTGTGGTCCTTATGTACAATGGAATATCACTCAGCCATGAAATCAATGTCGTAAGGTTAGTAGCAGCATGATGAGTGGATTTAGGTACGACGATTCTAAGTGAAATAAGTCACACAGAAAAGGACACTTCTCATAAGGTATCACTGATAGAGGGAATGTAAAAACCGTTACACTTGAACTGAATTACAAAACAGAACAGAGTCACACATGCAGAAAACACACTATGGCTGCTTAACGGGAAAGGTGAGGTGGGGTGATACATAAAACAAGGGTATCAAATTAGCTCAGATACCGTTCCATAAACCCAATATGTAATAGACAAGACCTACTCCTTGCTCAGAGAACTGGACTCAACACGCCCTATTCACCGCACAAGAATATATCTGACTAATAATAATCGTAAAACCTATGTATTGATATCTCTCTGTTAGTGTGTCAAGTGGGTGTAAAGCGGCATAAACACAGCAGTGAAAAGCAGCTAAACCCCATTATAAAAATAAATTACTTTGAAACACCCATGAAACAAAGACAGTGAAAGAGAGAGAAATTCTTACACAATGCGTTCAGGGGCTGTGATGCAACCTGGATTGACCATATCTAGACGCACAGCTGGATGAGACATAAGGGTGGACACTCTTGGGGCTGAGAGGTTTGGTGAGGTTGGGTGAGCAAACGCAGACCCTTTAAAGGAATACTGCGTGGTACCCATCGCATGGGTCCCAAATCTCCAGGTTCAAGGGCATCTTCCTACATCAAAAACATGCATGAGAAACCCAGAAGATGGTACACCGTGTGATGGGGAAAGGTTTCTAAAACGCACCTCATTTCTCATCTCCTTGTGCCCGGGTTCGCCATTCCAGCCGCTTTACTAGCAAGCTCCCTACTTGGAGCATCAGCACCTTTAACCTCCTGTTCCGTACAGGTTGCAATTTGTCCTGAGGATAAACGGGAAGACGTGGAACCAACGAGAGACTAGCTCTTGGTGTTGGGACAGGCACAGGTCACTCTATTTTCCCATCAGAAAGAAGAATTAACCACAGGCTCAGCCTGACCCCCGGAACCAGAACAGGGCCTGAAGCCATTCTGCGATTTTGCGGCCATCTCCCATAAAAACGAGTTGTAAAATGGAGGTTCAGGGCACTGCAATTCACAAACCTGCAGAGTTATAAATGATAACTCTCGTCCACAAATATATTGAGGGAAGGCAAAGAAGAGGATTTGAAATCAAGGCAGAATTGCAGGAAACAGATTTCAGGAGGTAGATACGAATCGCCTTTAAAGCACATGAAAAGCGGCAAAACGTTGACAATGATGCCCTTGGCCAAAAAGGGCGTATGCGTTTTTTCCTGAATATATTCAGGAAAAAACGCATACGCCCTTTTTGGCCAACCAAGCAACCTGGAAAGGCAAATCAGCGCTACAAAGAAGTCTCGCTTCCCATCGGTCAAAAGGGCCATGCTGAAAAATGTGTCAAAACCAGAAATGCAGGACAGGCCATGGAGAAATGGGAGCCTTGCTACACTGATGGGCGGGATGTAAATTGCCAAGAGCCACTCCGGAGAAGTGTCCGGTGAGTCCTGAAACATCTGAAAAACACAGCTTAGAGAGCATAGGGCACTTCCACTCATGGGGGTATAAATTGGGAAAATGAAAAATCAGCAAGACACAAGCACCCCAAAGTTTAGGGCTGCTCTGTTGACCAGGACCTCCACTTCATTCCACCTTCAATATCCCAGGAAAGAGAAAAATGGATAAAGAAGTTGTGGTCCTTATGTACAATGGAATATCACTCAGCCATGAAATCAATGTCGTAAGGTTAGTAGCAGCATGATGAGTGGATTTAGGTACGACGATTCTAAGTGAAATAAGTCACACAGAAAAGGACACTTCTCATAAGGTATCACTGATAGAGGGAATGTAAAAACCGTTACACTTGAACTGAATTACAAAACAGAACAGAGTCACACATGCAGAAAACACACTATGGCTGCTTAACGGGAAAGGTGAGGTGGGGTGATACATAAAACAAGGGTATCAAATTAGCTCAGATACCGTTCCATAAACCCAATATGTAATAGACAAGACCTACTCCTTGCTCAGAGAACTGGACTCAACACGCCCTATTCACCGCACAAGAATATATCTGACTAATAATAATCGTAAAACCTATGTATTGATATCTCTCTGTTAGTGTGTCAAGTGGGTGTAAAGCGGCATAAACACAGCAGTGAAAAGCAGCTAAACCCCATTATAAAAATAAATTACTTTGAAACACCCATGAAACAAAGACAGTGAAAGAGAGAGAAATTCTTACACAATGCGTTCAGGGGCTGTGATGCAACCTGGATTGACCATATCTAGACGCACAGCTGGATGAGACA
Organism: Balaenoptera borealis; assembly: GCF_965194805.1. NCBI lineage: Eukaryota > Metazoa > Chordata > Mammalia > Artiodactyla > Balaenopteridae > Balaenoptera > Balaenoptera borealis. The sequence goes on along the minus strand of NW_028123956.1, from coordinate 692,914 downwards.
TAAGGGTGGACACTCTTGGGGCTGAGAGGTTTGGTGAGGTTGGGTGAGCAAACGCAGACCCTTTAAAGGAATACTGCGTGGTACCCATCGCATGGGTCCCAAATCTCCAGGTTCAAGGGCATCTTCCTACATCAAAAACATGCATGAGAAACCCAGAAGATGGTACACCGTGTGATGGGGAAAGGTTTCTAAAACGCACCTCATTTCTCATCTCCTTGTGCCCGGGTTCGCCATTCCAGCCGCTTTACTAGCAAGCTCCCTACTTGGAGCATCAGCACCTTTAACCTCCTGTTCCGTACAGGTTGCAATTTGTCCTGAGGATAAACGGGAAGACGTGGAACCAACGAGAGACTAGCTCTTGGTGTTGGGACAGGCACAGGTCACTCTATTTTCCCATCAGAAAGAAGAATTAACCACAGGCTCAGCCTGCCCCCCGGAACCAGAACAGGGCCTGAAGCCATTCTGCGATTTTGCGGCCATCTCCCATAAAAACGAGTTGTAAAATGGAGGTTCAGGGCACTGCAATTCACAAACCTGCAGAGTTATAAATGATAACTCTCGTCCACAAATATATTGAGGGAAGGCAAAGAAGAGGATTTGAAATCAAGGCAGAATTGCAGGAAACAGATTTCAGGAGGTAGATACGAATCGCCTTTAAAGCACATGAAAAGCGGCAAAACGTTGACAATGATGCCCTTGGCCAAAAAGGGCGTATGCGTTTTTTCCTGAATATATTCAGGAAAAAACGCATACGCCCTTTTTGGCCAACCAAGCAACCTGGAAAGGCAAATCAGCGCTACAAAGAAGTCTCGCTTCCCATCGGTCAAAAGGGCCATGCTGAAAAAAGTGTCAAAACCAGAAATGCAGGACAGGCCATGGAGAAATGGGAGCCTTGCTACACTGATGGGCGGGATGTAAATTGCCAAGAGCCACTCCGGAGAAGTGTCCGGTGAGTCCTGAAATATCTGAAAAACACAGCTTAGAGAGCATAGGGCACTTCCACTCATGGGGGTATAAATTGGGAAAATTAAAAATCAGCAAGACACAAGCACCCCAAAGTTTAGGGCTGCTCTGTTGACCAGGACCTCCACTTCATTCCACCTTCAATATCCCAGGAAAGAGAAAAATGGATAAAGAAGTTGTGGTCCTTATGTACAATGGAATATCACTCAGCCATGAAATCAATGTCGTAAGGTTAGTAGCAGCATGATGAGTGGATTTAGGTACGACGATTCTAAGTGAAATAAGTCACACAGAAAAGGACACTTCTCATAAGGTATCACTGATAGAGGGAATGTAAAAACCGTTACACTTGAACTGAATTACAAAACAGAACAGAGTCACACATGCAGAAAACACACTATGGCTGCTTAACGGGAAAGGTGAGGTGGGGTGATACATAAAACAAGGGTATCAAATTAGCTCAGATACCGTTCCATAAACCCAATATGTAATAGACAAGACCTACTCCTTGCTCAGAGAACTGGACTCAACACGCCCTATTCACCGCACAAGAATATATCTGACTAATAATAATCGTAAAACCTATGTATTGATATCTCTCTGTTAGTGTGTCAAGTGGGTGTAAAGCGGCATAAACACAGCAGTGAAAAGCAGCTAAACCCCATTATAAAAATAAATTACTTTGAAACACCCATGAAACAAAGACAGTGAAAGAGAGAGAAATTCTTACACAATGCGTTCAGGGGCTGTGATGCAACCTGGATTGACCATATCTAGACGCACAGCTGGATGAGACATAAGGGTGGACACTCTTGGGGCTGAGAGGTTTGGTGAGGTTGGGTGAGCAAACGCAGACCCTTTAAAGGAATACTGCGTGGTACCCATCGCATGGGTCCCAAATCTCCAGGTTCAAGGGCATCTTCCTACATCAAAAACATGCATGAGAAACCCAGAAGATGGTACACCGTGTGATGGGGAAAGGTTTCTAAAACGCACCTCATTTCTCATCTCCTTGTGCCCGGGTTCGCCATTCCAGCCGCTTTACTAGCAAGCTCCCTACTTGGAGCATCAGCACCTTTAACCTCCTGTTCCATACAGGTTGCAATTTGTCCTGAGGATAAACGGGAAGACGTGGAACCAACGAGAGACTAGCTCTTGGTGTTGGGACAGGCACAGGTCACTCTATTTTCCCATCAGAAAGAAGAATTAACCACAGGCTCAGCCTGCCCCCCGGAACCAGAACAGGGCCTGAAGCCATTCTGCGATTTTGCGGCCATCTCCCATAAAAACGAGTTGTAAAATGGAGGTTCAGGGCACTGCAATTCACAAACCTGCAGAGTTATAAATGATAACTCTCGTCCACAAATATATTGAGGGAAGGCAAAGAAGAGGATTTGAAATCAAGGCAGAATTGCAGGAAACAGATTTCAGGAGGTAGATACGAATCGCCTTTAAAGCACATGAAAAGCGGCAAAACGTTGACAATGATGCCCTTGGCCAAAAAGGGCGTATGCGTTTTTTCCTGAATATATTCAGGAAAAAACGCATACGCCCTTTTTGGCCAACCAAGCAACCTGGAAAGGCAAATCAGCGCTACAAAGAAGTCTCGCTTCCCATCGGTCAAAAGGGCCATGCTGAAAAAAGTGTCAAAACCAGAAATGCAGGACAGGCCATGGAGAAATGGGAGCCTTGCTACACTGATGGGCGGGATGTAAATTGCCAAGAGCCACTCCGGAGAAGTGTCCGGTGAGTCCTGAAATATCTGAAAAACACACCTTAGAGAGCATAGGGCACTTCCACTCATGGGGGTATAAATTGGGAAAATTAAAAATCAGCAAGACACAAGCACCCCAAAGTTTAGGGCTGCTCTGTTGACCAGGACCTCCACTTCATTCCACCTTCAATATCCCAGGAAAGAGAAAAATGGATAAAGAAGTTGTGGTCCTTATGTACAATGGAATATCACTCAGCCATGAAATCAATGTCGTAAGGTTAGTAGCAGCATGATGAGTGGATTTAGGTACGACGATTCTAAGTGAAATAAGTCACACAGAAAAGGACACTTCTCATAAGGTATCACTGATAGAGGGAATGTAAAAACCGTTACACTTGAACTGAATTACAAAACAGAACAGAGTCACACATGCAGAAAACACACTATGGCTGCTTAACGGGAAAGGTGAGGTGGGGTGATACATAAAACAAGGGTATCAAATTAGCTCAGATACCGTTCCATAAACCCAATATGTAATAGACAAGACCTACTCCTTGCTCAGAGAACTGGACTCAACACGCCCTATTCACCGCACAAGAATATATCTGACTAATAATAATCGTAAAACCTATGTATTGATATCTCTCTGTTAGTGTGTCAAGTGGGTGTAAAGCGGCATAAACACAGCAGTGAAAAGCAGCTAAACCCCATTATAAAAATAAATTACTTTGAAACACCCATGAAACAAAGACAGTGAAAGAGAGAGAAATTCTTACACAATGCGTTCAGGGGCTGTGATGCAACCTGGATTGACCATATCTAGACGCACAGCTGGATGAGACATAAGGGTGGACACTCTTGGGGCTGAGAGGTTTGGTGAGGTTGGGTGAGCAAACGCAGACCCTTTAAAGGAATACTGCGTGGTACCCATCGCATGGGTCCCAAATCTCCAGGTTCAAGGGCATCTTCCTACATCAAAAACATGCATGAGAAACCCAGAAGATGGTACACCGTGTGATGGGGAAAGGTTTCTAAAACGCACCTCATTTCTCATCTCCTTGTGCCCGGGTTCGCCATTCCAGCCGCTTTACTAGCAAGCTCCCTACTTGGAGCATCAGCACCTTTAACCTCCTGTTCCATGCAGGTTGCAATTTGTCCTGAGGATAAACGGGAAGACGTGGAACCAACGAGAGACTAGCTCTTGGTGTTGGGACAGGCACAGGTCACTCTATTTTCCCATCAGAAAGAAGAATTAACCACAGGCTCAGCCTGCCCCCCGGAACCAGAACAGGGCCTGAAGCCATTCTGCGATTTTGCGGCCATCTCCCATAAAAACGAGTTGTAAAATGGAGGTTCAGGGCACTGCAATTCACAAACCTGCAGAGTTATAAATGATAACTCTCGTCCACAAATATATTGAGGGAAGGCAAAGAAGAGGATTTGAAATCAAGGCAGAATTGCAGGAAACAGATTTCAGGAGGTAGATACGAATCGCCTTTAAAGCACATGAAAAGCGGCAAAACGTTGACAATGATGCCCTTGGCCAAAAAGGGCGTATGCGTTTTTTCCTGAATATATTCAGGAAAAAACGCATACGCCCTTTTTGGCCAACCAAGCAACCTGGAAAGGCAAATCAGCGCTACAAAGAAGTCTCGCTTCCCATCGGTCAAAAGGGCCATGCTGAAAAATGTGTCAAAACCAGAAATGCAGGACAGGCCATGGAGAAATGGGAGCCTTGCTACACTGATGGGCGGGATGTAAATTGCCAAGAGCCACTCCGGAGAAGTGTCCGGTGAGTCCTGAAACATCTGAAAAACACACCTTAGAGAGCATAGGGCACTTCCACTCATGGGGGTATAAATTGGGAAAATGAAAAATCAGCAAGACACAAGCACCCCAAAGTTTAGGGCTGCTCTGTTGACCAGGACCTCCACTTCATTCCACCTTCAATATCCCAGGAAAGAGAAAAATGGATAAAGAAGTTGTGGTCCTTATGTACAATGGAATATCACTCAGCCATGAAATCAATGTCGTAAGGTTAGTAGCAGCATGATGAGTGGATTTAGGTACGACGATTCTAAGTGAAATAAGTCACACAGAAAAGGACACTTCTCATAAGGTATCACTGATAGAGGGAATGTAAAAACCGTTACACTTGAACTGAATTACAAAACAGAACAGAGTCACACATGCAGAAAACACACTATGGCTGCTTAACGGGAAAGGTGAGGTGGGGTGATACATAAAACAAGGGTATCAAATTAGCTCAGATACCGTTCCATAAACCCAATATGTAATAGACAAGACCTACTCCTTGCTCAGAGAACTGGACTCAACACGCCCTATTCACCGCACAAGAATATATCTGACTAATAATAATCGTAAAACCTATGTATTGATATCTCTCTGTTAGTGTGTCAAGTGGGTGTAAAGCGGCATAAACACAGCAGTGAAAAGCAGCTAAACCCCATTATAAAAATAAATTACTTTGAAACACCCATGAAACAAAGACAGTGAAAGAGAGAGAAATTCTTACACAATGCGTTCAGGGGCTGTGATGCAACCTGGATTGACCATATCTAGACGCACAGCTGGATGAGACATAAGGGTGGACACTCTTGGGGCTGAGAGGTTTGGTGAGGTTGGGTGAGCAAACGCAGACCCTTTAAAGGAATACTGCGTGGTACCCATCGCATGGGTCCCAAATCTCCAGGTTCAAGGGCATCTTCCTACATCAAAAACATGCATGAGAAACCCAGAAGATGGTACACCGTGTGATGGGGAAAGGTTTCTAAAACGCACCTCATTTCTCATCTCCTTGTGCCCGGGTTCGCCATTCCAGCCGCTTTACTAGCAAGCTCCCTACTTGGAGCATCAGCACCTTTAACCTCCTGTTCCGTACAGGTTGCAATTTGTCCTGAGGATAAACGGGAAGACGTGGAACCAACGAGAGACTAGCTCTTGGTGTTGGGACAGGCACAGGTCACTCTATTTTCCCATCAGAAAGAAGAATTAACCACAGGCTCAGCCTGCCCCCCGGAACCAGAACAGGGCCTGAAGCCATTCTGCGATTTTGCGGCCAGCTCCCATAAAAACGAGTTGTAAAATGCAGGTTCAGGGCACTGCAATTCACAAACCTGCAGAGTTATAAATGATAACTCTCGTCCACAAATATATTGAGGGAAGGCAAAGAAGAGGATTTGAAATCAAGGCAGAATTGCAGGAAACAGATTTCAGGAGGTAGATACGAATCGCCTTTAAAGCACATGAAAAGCGGCAAAACGTTGACAATGATGCCCTTGGCCAAAAAGGGCGTATGCGTTTTTTCCTGAATATATTCAGGAAAAAACGCATACGCCCTTTTTGGCCAACCAAGCAACCTGGAAAGGCAAATCAGCGCTACAAAGAAGTCTCGCTTCCCATCGGTCAAAAGGGCCATGCTGAAAAAAGTGTCAAAACCAGAAATGCAGGACAGGCCATGGAGAAATGGGAGCCTTGCTACACTGATGGGCGGGATGTAAATTGCCAAGAGCCACTCCGGAGAAGTGTCCGGTGAGTCCTGAAACATCTGAAAAACACAGCTTAGAGAGCATAGGGCACTTCCACTCATGGGGGTATAAATTGGGAAAATTAAAAATCAGCAAGACACAAGCACCCCAAAGTTTAGGGCTGCTCTGTTGACCAGGACCTCCACTTCATTCCACCTTCAATATCCCAGGAAAGAGAAAAATGGATAAAGAAGTTGTGGTCCTTATGTACAATGGAATATCACTCAGCCATGAAATCAATGTCGTAAGGTTAGTAGCAGCATGATGAGTGGATTTAGGTACGACGATTCTAAGTGAAATAAGTCACACAGAAAAGGACACTTCTCATAAGGTATCACTGATAGAGGGAATGTAAAAACCGTTACACTTGAACTGAATTACAAAACAGAACAGAGTCACACATGCAGAAAACACACTATGGCTGCTTAACGGGAAAGGTGAGGTGGGGTGATACATAAAACAAGGGTATCAAATTAGCTCAGATACCGTTCCATAAACCCAATATGTAATAGACAAGACCTACTCCTTGCTCAGAGAACTGGACTCAACACGCCCTATTCACCGCACAAGAATATATCTGACTAATAATAATCGTAAAACCTATGTATTGATATCTCTCTGTTAGTGTGTCAAGTGGGTGTAAAGCGGCATAAACACAGCAGTGAAAAGCAGCTAAACCCCATTATAAAAATAAATTACTTTGAAACACCCATGAAACAAAGACAGTGAAAGAGAGAGAAATTCTTACACAATGCGTTCAGGGGCTGTGATGCAACCTGGATTGACCATATCTAGACGCACAGCTGGATGAGACATAAGGGTGGACACTCTTGGGGCTGAGAGGTTTGGTGAGGTTGGGTGAGCAAACGCAGACCCTTTAAAGGAATACTGCGTGGTACCCATCGCATGGGTCCCAAATCTCCAGGTTCAAGGGCATCTTCCTACATCAAAAACATGCATGAGAAACCCAGAAGATGGTACACCGTGTGATGGGGAAAGGTTTCTAAAACGCACCTCATTTCTCATCTCCTTGTGCCCGGGTTCGCCATTCCAGCCGCTTTACTAGCAAGCTCCCTACTTGGAGCATCAGCACCTTTAACCTCCTGTTCCGTACAGGTTGCAATTTGTCCTGAGGATAAACGGGAAGACGTGGAACCAACGAGAGACTAGCTCTTGGTGTTGGGACAGGCACAGGTCACTCTATTTTCCCATCAGAAAGAAGAATTAACCACAGGCTCAGCCTGACCCCCGGAACCAGAACAGGGCCTGAAGCCATTCTGCGATTTTGCGGCCAGCTCCCATAAAAACGAGTTGTAAAATGCAGGTTCAGGGCACTGCAATTCACAAACCTGCAGAGTTATAAATGATAACTCTCGTCCACAAATATATTGAGGGAAGGCAAAGAAGAGGATTTGAAATCAAGGCAGAATTGCAGGAAACAGATTTCAGGAGGTAGATACGAATCGCCTTTAAAGCACATGAAAAGCGGCAAAACGTTGACAATGATGCCCTTGGCCAAAAAGGGCGTATGCGTTTTTTCCTGAATATATTCAGGAAAAAACGCATACGCCCTTTTTGGCCAACCAAGCAACCTGGAAAGGCAAATCAGCGCTACAAAGAAGTCTCGCTTCCCATCGGTCAAAAGGGCCATGCTGAAAAATGTGTCAAAACCAGAAATGCAGGACAGGCCATGGAGAAATGGGAGCCTTGCTACACTGATGGGCGGGATGTAAATTGCCAAGAGCCACTCTGGAGAAGTGTCCGGTGAGTCCTGAAACATCTGAAAAACACAGCTCAGAGAGCATAGGGAACTTCCACTCATGGGGGTATAAATTGGGAAAATGAAAAATCAGCAAAACACAAGCACCCCAAAGTTTAGGGCTGCTCTGTTGACCAGGACCTCCACTTCATTCCACCTTAAATATCCCAGGAAAGAGAAAAATGGATAAAGAAGTTGTGGTCCTTATGTACAATGGAATATCACTCAGCCAGGAAATCAATGTCGTAAGGTTAGTAGCAGCATGATGAGTGGATTTAGGTACGACGATTCTAAGTGAAATAAGTCACACAGAAAAGGATACTTTTCATAAGGTATCACTGATAGAGGGAATGTAAAAAGCGTTACACTTGAACTGAATTACAAAACAGAACAGAGTCACACATGCAGAAAACACACTATGGCTGCTTAACGGGAAAGGTGAGGTGGGGTGATACATAAAACAAGGGTATCAAATTAGCTCAGATACCGTTCCATAAACCCAATATGTAATAGACAAGACCTACTCCTTGCTCAGAGAACTGGACTCAACACGCCCTATTCACCGCACAAGAATATATCTGACTAATAATAATCGTAAAACCTATGTATTGATATCTCTCTGTTAGTGTGTCAAGTGGGTGTAAAGCGGCATAAACACAGCAGTGAAAAGCAGCTAAACCCCATTATAAAAATAAATTACTTTGAAACACCCATGAAACAAAGACAGTGAAAGAGAGAGAAATTCTTACACAATGCGTTCAGGGGCTGTGATGCAACCTGGATTGACCATATCTAGACGCACAGCTGGATGAGACATAAGGGTGGACACTCTTGGGGCTGAGAGGTTTGGTGAGGTTGGGTGAGCAAACGCAGACCCTTTAAAGGAATACTGCGTGGTACCCATCGCATGGGTCCCAAATCTCCAGGTTCAAGGGCATCTTCCTACATCAAAAACATGCATGAGAAACCCAGAAGATGGTACACCGTGTGATGGGGAAAGGTTTCTAAAACGCACCTCATTTCTCATCTCCTTGTGCCCGGGTTCGCCATTCCAGCCGCTTTACTAGCAAGCTCCCTACTTGGAGCATCAGCACCTTTAACCTCCTGTTCCGTACAGGTTGCAATTTGTCCTGAGGATAAACGGGAAGACGTGGAACCAACGAGAGACTAGCTCTTGGTGTTGGGACAGGCACAGGTCACTCTATTTTCCCATCAGAAAGAAGAATTAACCACAGGCTCAGCCTGCCCCCCGGAACCAGAACAGGGCCTGAAGCCATTCTGCGATTTTGCGGCCATCTCCCATAAAAACGAGTTGTAAAATGGAGGTTCAGGGCACTGCAATTCACAAACCTGCAGAGTTATAAATGATAACTCTCGTCCACAAATATATTGAGGGAAGGCAAAGAAGAGGATTTGAAATCAAGGCAGAATTGCAGGAAACAGATTTCAGGAGGTAGATACGAATCGCCTTTAAAGCACATGAAAAGCAGCAAAACGTTGACAATGATGCCCTTGGCCAAAAAGGGCGTATGCGTTTTTTCCTGAATATATTCAGGAAAAAACGCATACGCCCTTTTTGGCCAACCAAGCAACCTGGAAAGGCAAATCAGCACTACAAAGAAGTCTCGCTTCCCATCGGTCAAAAGGGCCATGCTGAAAAATGTGTCAAAACCAGAAATGCAGGACAGGCCATGGAGAAATGGGAGCCTTGCTACACTGATGGGCGGGATGTAAATTGCCAAGAGCCACTCCGGAGAAGTGTCCGGTGAGTCCTGAAACATCTGAAAAACACAGCTTAGAGAGCATAGGGCACTTCCACTCATGGGGGTATAAATTGGGAAAATTAAAAATCAGCAAGACACAAGCACCCCAAAGTTTAGGGCTGCTCTGTTGACCAGGACCTCCACTTCATTCCACCTTCAATATCCCAGGAAAGAGAAAAATGGATAAAGAAGTTGTGGTCCTTATGTACAATGGAATATCACTCAGCCATGAAATCAATGTCGTAAGGTTAGTAGCAGCATGATGAGTGGATTTAGGTACGACGATTCTAAGTGAAATAAGTCACACAGAAAAGGACACTTCTCATAAGGTATCACTGATAGAGGGAATGTAAAAACCGTTACACTTGAACTGAATTACAAAACAGAACAGAGTCACACATGCAGAAAACACACTATGGCTGCTTAACGGGAAAGGTGAGGTGGGGTGATACATAAAACAAGGGTATCAAATTAGCTCAGATACCGTTCCATAAACCCAATATGTAATAGACAAGACCTACTCCTTGCTCAGAGAACTGGACTCAACACGCCCTATTCACCGCACAAGAATATATCTGACTAATAATAATCGTAAAACCTATGTATTGATATCTCTCTGTTAGTGTGTCAAGTGGGTGTAAAGCGGCATAAACACAGCAGTGAAAAGCAGCTAAACCCCATTATAAAAATAAATTACTTTGAAACACCCATGAAACAAAGACAGTGAAAGAGAGAGAAATTCTTACACAATGCGTTCAGGGGCTGTGATGCAACCTGGATTGACCATATCTAGACGCACAGCTGGATGAGACATAAGGGTGGACACTCTTGGGGCTGAGAGGTTTGGTGAGGTTGGGTGAGCAAACGCAGACCCTTTAAAGGAATACTGCGTGGTACCCATCGCATGGGTCCCAAATCTCCAGGTTCAAGGGCATCTTCCTACATCAAAAACATGCATGAGAAACCCAGAAGATGGTACACCGTGTGATGGGGAAAGGTTTCTAAAACGCACCTCATTTCTCATCTCCTTGTGCCCGGGTTCGCCATTCCAGCCGCTTTACTAGCAAGCTCCCTACTTGGAGCATCAGCACCTTTAACCTCCTGTTCCATACAGGTTGCAATTTGTCCTGAGGATAAACGGGAAGACGTGGAACCAACGAGAGACTAGCTCTTGGTGTTGGGACAGGCACAGGTCACTCTATTTTCCCATCAGAAAGAAGAATTAACCACAGGCTCAGCCTGCCCCCCGGAACCAGAACAGGGCCTGAAGCCATTCTGCGATTTTGCGGCCAGCTCCCATAAAAACGAGTTGTAAAATGGAGGTTCAGGGCACTGCAATTCACAAACCTGCAGAGTTATTAATGATAACTCTCGTCCACAAATATATTGAGGGAAGGCAAAGAAGAGGATATGAAATCTAGGCAGAATTGCAGGAAACAGATTTCAGGAGGTAGATACGAATCGCCTTTAAAGCACATGAAAAGCGGCAAAACGTTGACAATGATGCCCTTGGCCAAAAAGGGCGTATGCGTTTTTTCCTGAATATATTCAGGAAAAAACGCATACGCCCTTTTTGGCCAACCAAGCAACCTGGAAAGGCAAATCAGCGCTACAAAGAAGTCTCGCTTCCCATCGGTCAAAAGGGCCATGCTGAAAAAAGTGTCAAAACCAGAAATGCAGGACAGGCCATGGAGAAATGGGAGCCTTGCTACACTGATGGGCGGGATGTAAATTGCCAAGAGCCACTCCGGAGAAGTGTCCGGTGAGTCCTGAATCATCTGAAAAACACAGCTTAGAGAGCATAGGGCACTTCCACTCGTGGGGGTATAAATTGGGAAAATTAAAAATCAGCAAGACACAAGCACCCCAAAGTTTAGGGCTGCTCTGTTGACCAGCACCTCCACTTCATTCCACCTTAAATATCCCAGGAAAGAGAAAAATGGATAAAGAAGTGTGGTCCTTATGTACAATGGAATATCACTCAGCCATGAAATCAATGTCGTAAGGTTAGTAGCAGCATGATGAGTGGATTTAGGTACGACGATTCTAAGTGAAATAAGTCACACAGAAAAGGACACTTCTCATAAGGTATCACTGATAGAGGGAATGTAAAAACCGTTACACTTGAACTGAATTACAAAACAGAACAGAGTCACACATGCAGAAAACACACTATGGCTGCTTAACGGGAAAGGTGAGGTGGGGTGATACATAAAACAAGGGTATCAAATTAGCTCAGATACCGTTCCATAAACCCAATATGTAATAGACAAGACCTACTCCTTGCTCAGAGAACTGGACTCAACACGCCCTATTCACCGCACAAGAATATATCTGACTAATAATAATCGTAAAACCTATGTATTGATATCTCTCTGTTAGTGTGTCAAGTGGGTGTAAAGCGGCATAAACACAGCAGTGAAAAGCAGCTAAACCCCATTATAAAAATAAATTACTTTGAAACACCCATGAAACAAAGACAGTGAAAGAGAGAGAAATTCTTACACAATGCGTTCAGGGGCTGTGATGCAACCTGGATTGACCATATCTAGACGCACAGCTGGATGAGACATAAGGGTGGACACTCTTGGGGCTGAGAGGTTTGGTGAGGTTGGGTGAGCAAACGCAGACCCTTTAAAGTAATACTGCGTGGTACCCATCGCATGGGTCCCAAATCTCCAGGTTCAAGGGCATCTTCCTACATCAAAAACATGCATGAGAAACCCAGAAGATGGTACACCGTGTGATGGGGAAAGGTTTCTAAAACGCACCTCATTTCTCATCTCCTTGTGCCCGGGTTCGCCATTCCAGCCGCTTTACTAGCAAGCTCCCTACTTGGAGCATCAGCACCTTTAACCTCCTGTTCCATACAGGTTGCAATTTGTCCTGAGGATAAACGGGAAGACGTGGAACCAACGAGAGACTAGCTCTTGGTGTTGGGACAGGCACAGGTCACTCTATTTTCCCATCAGAAAGAAGAATTAACCACAGGCTCAGCCTGCCCCCCGGAACCAGAACAGGGCCTGAAGCCATTCTGCGATTTTGCGGCCATCTCCCATAAAAACGAGTTGTAAAATGGAGGTTCAGGGCACTGCAATTCACAAACCTGCAGAGTTATAAATGATAACTCTCGTCCACAAATATATTGAGGGAAGGCAAAGAAGAGGATTTGAAATCAAGGCAGAATTGCAGGAAACAGATTTCAGGAGGTAGATACGAATCGCCTTTAAAGCACATGAAAAGCGGCAAAACGTTGACAATGATGCCCTTGGCCAAAAAGGGCGTATGCGTTTTTTCCTGAATATATTCAGGAAAAAACGCATACGCCCTTTTTGGCCAACCAAGCAACCTGGAAAGGCAAATCAGCGCTACAAAGAAGTCTCGCTTCCCATCGGTCAAAAGGGCCATGCTGAAAAATGTGTCAAAACCAGAAATGCAGGACAGGCCATGGAGAAATGGGAGCCTTGCTACACTGATGGGCGGGATGTAAATTGCCAAGAGCCACTCCGGAGAAGTGTCCGGTGAGTCCTGAATCATCTGAAAAACACAGCTTAGAGAGCATAGGGCACTTCCACTCATGGGGGTATAATTTGGGAAAATGAAAACTCAGCAAGACACAAGCACCCCAAAGTTTAGGGCTGCTCTGTTGACCAGGACCTCCACTTCATTCCACCTTAAATATCCCAGGAAAGAGAAAAATGGATAAAGAAGTTGTGGTCCTTATGTACAATGGAATATCACTCAGCCATGAAATCAATGTCGTAAGGTTAGTAGCAGCATGATGAGTGGATTTAGGTACGACGATTCTAAGTGAAATAAGTCACACAGAAAAGGACACTTCTCATAAGGTATCACTGATAGAGGGAATGTAAAAACCGTTACACTTGAACTGAATTACAAAACAGAACAGAGTCACACATGCAGAAAACACACTATGGCTGCTTAACGGGAAAGGTGAGGTGGGGTGATACATAAAACAAGGGTATCAAATTAGCTCAGATACCGTTCCATAAACCCAATATGTAATAGACAAGACCTACTCCTTGCTCAGAGAACTGGACTCAACACGCCCTATTCACCGCACAAGAATATATCTGACTAATAATAATCGTAAAACCTATGTATTGATATCTCTCTGTTAGTGTGTCAAGTGGGTGTAAAGCGGCATAAACACAGCAGTGAAAAGCAGCTAAACCCCATTATAAAAATAAATTACTTTGAAACACCCATGAAACAAAGACAGTGAAAGAGAGAGAAATTCTTACACAATGCGTTCAGGGGCTGTGATGCAACCTGGATTGACCATATCTAGACGCACAGCTGGATGAGACATAAGGGTGGACACTCTTGGGGCTGAGAGGTTTGGTGAGGTTGGGTGAGCAAACGCAGACCCTTTAAAGGAATACTGCGTGGTACCCATCGCATGGGTCCCAAATCTCCAGGTTCAAGGGCATCTTCCTACATCAAAAACATGCATGAGAAACCCAGAAGATGGTACACCGTGTGATGGGGAAAGGTTTCTAAAACGCACCTCATTTCTCATCTCCTTGTGCCCGGGTTCGCCATTCCAGCCGCTTTACTAGCAAGCTCCCTACTTGGAGCATCAGCACCTTTAACCTCCTGTTCCATACAGGTTGCAATTTGTCCTGAGGATAAACGGGAAGACGTGGAACCAACGAGAGACTAGCTCTTGGTGTTGGGACAGGCACAGGTCACTCTATTTTCCCATCAGAAAGAAGAATTAACCACAGGCTCAGCCTGCCCCCCGGAACCAGAACAGGGCCTGAAGCCATTCTGCGATTTTGCGGCCAGCTCCCATAAAAACGAGTTGTAAAATGGAGGTTCAGGGCACTGCAATTCACAAACCTGCAGAGTTATTAATGATAACTCTCGTCCACAAATATATTGAGGGAAGGCAAAGAAGAGGATATGAAATCTAGGCAGAATTGCAGGAAACAGATTTCAGGAGGTAGATACGAATCGCCTTTAAAGCACATGAAAAGCGGCAAAACGTTGACAATGATGCCCTTGGCCAAAAAGGGCGTATGCGTTTTTTCCTGAATATATTCAGGAAAAAACGCATACGCCCTTTTTGGCCAACCAAGCAACCTGGAAAGGCAAATCAGCGCTACAAAGAAGTCTCGCTTCCCATCGGTCAAAAGGGCCATGCTGAAAAAAGTGTCAAAACCAGAAATGCAGGACAGGCCATGGAGAAATGGGAGCCTTGCTACACTGATGGGCGGGATGTAAATTGCCAAGAGCCACTCCGGAGAAGTGTCCGGTGAGTCCTGAATCATCTGAAAAACACAGCTTAGAGAGCATAGGGCACTTCCACTCATGGGGGTATAAATTGGGAAAATTAAAAATCAGCAAGACACAAGCACCCCAAAGTTTAGGGCTGCTCTGTTGACCAGCACCTCCACTTCATTCCACCTTAAATATCCCAGGAAAGAGAAAAATGGATAAAGAAGTGTGGTCCTTATGTACAATGGAATATCACTCAGCCATGAAATCAATGTCGTAAGGTTAGTAGCAGCATGATGAGTGGATTTAGGTACGACGATTCTAAGTGAAATAAGTCACACAGAAAAGGACACTTCTCATAAGGTATCACTGATAGAGGGAATGTAAAAACCGTTACACTTGAACTGAATTACAAAACAGAACAGAGTCACACATGCAGAAAACACACTATGGCTGCTTAACGGGAAAGGTGAGGTGGGGTGATACATAAAACAAGGGTATCAAATTAGCTCAGATACCGTTCCATAAACCCAATATGTAATAGACAAGACCTACTCCTTGCTCAGAGAACTGGACTCAACACGCCCTATTCACCGCACAAGAATATATCTGACTAATAATAATCGTAAAACCTATGTATTGATATCTCTCTGTTAGTGTGTCAAGTGGGTGTAAAGCGGCATAAACACAGCAGTGAAAAGCAGCTAAACCCCATTATAAAAATAAATTACTTTGAAACACCCATGAAACAAAGACAGTGAAAGAGAGAGAAATTCTTACACAATGCGTTCAGGGGCTGTGATGCAACCTGGATTGACCATATCTAGACGCACAGCTGGATGAGACATAAGGGTGGACACTCTTGGGGCTGAGAGGTTTGGTGAGGTTGGGTGAGCAAACGCAGACCCTTTAAAGGAATACTGCGTGGTACCCATCGCATGGGTCCCAAATCTCCAGGTTCAAGGGCATCTTCCTACATCAAAAACATGCATGAGAAACCCAGAAGATGGTACACCGTGTGATGGGGAAAGGTTTCTAAAACGCACCTCATTTCTCATCTCCTTGTGCCTGGGTTCGCCATTCCAGCCGCTTTACTAGCAAGCTCCCTACTTGGAGCATCAGCACCTTTAACCTCCTGTTCCATACAGGTTGCAATTTGTCCTGAGGATAAACGGGAAGACGTGGAACCAACGAGAGACTAGCTCTTGGTGTTGGGACAGGCACAGGTCACTCTATTTTCCCATCAGAAAGAAGAATTAACCACAGGCTCAGCCTGCCCCCCGGAACCAGAACAGGGCCTGAAGCCATTCTGCGATTTTGCGGCCATCTCCCATAAAAACGAGTTGTAAAATGGAGGTTCAGGGCACTGCAATTCACAAACCTGCAGAGTTATAAATGATAACTCTCGTCCACAAATATATTGAGGGAAGGCAAAGAAGAGGATTTGAAATCAAGGCAGAATTGCAGGAAACAGATTTCAGGAGGTAGATACGAATCGCCTTTAAAGCACATGAAAAGCGGCAAAACGTTGACAATGATGCCCTTGGCCAAAAAGGGCGTATGCGTTTTTTCCTGAATATATTCAGGAAAAAACGCATACGCCCTTTTTGGCCAACCAAGCAACCTGGAAAGGCAAATCAGCGCTACAAAGAAGTCTCGCTTCCCATCGGCCAAAAGGGCCATGCTGAAAAATGTGTCAAAACCAGAAATGCAGGACAGGCCATGGAGAAATGGGAGCCTTGCTACACTGATGGGCGGGATGTAAATTGCCAAGAGCCACTCCGGAGAAGTGTCCGGTGAGTCCTGAAACATCTGAAAAACACAGCTTAGAGAGCATAGGGCACTTCCACTCATGGGGGTATAAATTGGGAAAATGAAAAATCAGCAAGACACAAGCACCCCAAAGTTTAGGGCTGCTCTGTTGACCAGGACCTCCACTTCATTCCACCTTAAATATCCCAGGAAAGAGAAAAATGGATAAAGAAGTTGTGGTCCTTATGTACAATGGAATATCACTCAGCCATGAAATCAATGTCGTAAGGTTAGTAGCAGCATGATGAGTGGATTTAGGTACGACGATTCTAAGTGAAATAAGTCACACAGAAAAGGACACTTCTCATAAGGTATCACTGATAGAGGGAATGTAAAAACCGTTACACTTGAACTGAATTACAAAACAGAACAGAGTCACACATGCAGAAAACACACTATGGCTGCTTAACGGGAAAGGTGAGGTGGGGTGATACATAAAACAAGGGTATCAAATTAGCTCAGATACCGTTCCATAAACCCAATATGTAATAGACAAGACCTACTCCTTGCTCAGAGAACTGGACTCAACACGCCCTATTCACCGCACAAGAATATATCTGACTAATAATAATCGTAAAACCTATGTATTGATATCTCTCTGTTAGTGTGTCAAGTGGGTGTAAAGCGGCATAAACACAGCAGTGAAAAGCAGCTAAACCCCATTATAAAAATAAATTACTTTGAAACACCCATGAAACAAAGACAGTGAAAGAGAGAGAAATTCTTACACAATGCGTTCAGGGGCTGTGATGCAACCTGGATTGACCATATCTAGACGCACAGCTGGATGAGACATAAGGGTGGACACTCTTGGGGCTGAGAGGTTTGGTGAGGTTGGGTGAGCAAACGCAGACCCTTTAAAGGAATACTGCGTGGTACCCATCGCATGGGTCCCAAATCTCCAGGTTCAAGGGCATCTTCCTACATCAAAAACATGCATGAGAAACCCAGAAGATGGTACACCGTGTGATGGGGAAAGGTTTCTAAAACGCACCTCATTTCTCATCTCCTTGTGCCCGGGTTCGCCATTCCAGCCGCTTTACTAGCAAGCTCCCTACTTGGAGCATCAGCACCTTTAACCTCCTGTTCCGTACAGGTTGCAATTTGTCCTGAGGATAAACGGGAAGACGTGGAACCAACGAGAGACTAGCTCTTGGTGTTGGGACAGGCACAGGTCACTCTATTTTCCCATCAGAAAGAAGAATTAACCACAGGCTCAGCCTGCCCCCCGGAACCAGAACAGGGCCTGAAGCCATTCTGCGATTTTGCGGCCAGCTCCCATAAAAACGAGTTGTAAAATGGAGGTTCAGGGCACTGCAATTCACAAACCTGCAGAGTTATAAATGATAACTCTCGTCCACAAATATATTGAGGGAAGGCAAAGAAGAGGATTTGAAATCAAGGCAGAATTGCAGGAAACAGATTTCAGGAGGTAGATACGAATCGCCTTTAAAGCACATGAAAAGCGGCAAAACGTTGACAATGATGCCCTTGGCCAAAAAGGGCGTATGCGTTTTTTCCTGAATATATTCAGGAAAAAACGCATACGCCCTTTTTGGCCAACCAAGCAACCTGGAAAGGCAA
This sequence comes from Balaenoptera borealis, assembly GCF_965194805.1. Classification (NCBI taxonomy): domain Eukaryota; kingdom Metazoa; phylum Chordata; class Mammalia; order Artiodactyla; family Balaenopteridae; genus Balaenoptera; species Balaenoptera borealis. Next base: position 674,527 of record NW_028123956.1, on the reverse strand, counting down.
ATCAGCGCTACAAAGAAGTCTCGCTTCCCATCGGTCAAAAGGGCCATGCTGAAAAATGTGTCAAAACCAGAAATGCAGGACAGGCCATGGAGAAATGGGAGCCTTGCTACACTGATGGGCGGGATGTAAATTGCCAAGAGCCACTCCGGAGAAGTGTCCGGTGAGTCCTGAAACATCTGAAAAACACAGCTTAGAGAGCATAGGGCACTTCCACTCATGGGGGTATAAATTGGGAAAATGAAAACTCAGCAAGACACAAGCACCCCAAAGTTTAGGGCTGCTCTGTTGACCAGGACCTCCACTTCATTCCACCTTAAATATCCCAGGAAAGAGAAAAATGGATAAAGAAGTTGTGGTCCTTATGTACAATGGAATATCACTCAGCCATGAAATCAATGTCGTAAGGTTAGTAGCAGCATGATGAGTGGATTTAGGTACGACGATTCTAAGTGAAATAAGTCACACAGAAAAGGACACTTCTCATAAGGTATCACTGATAGAGGGAATGTAAAAACCGTTACACTTGAACTGAATTACAAAACAGAACAGAGTCACACATGCAGAAAACACACTATGGCTGCTTAACGGGAAAGGTGAGGTGGGGTGATACATAAAACAAGGGTATCAAATTAGCTCAGATACCGTTCCATAAACCCAATATGTAATAGACAAGACCTACTCCTTGCTCAGAGAACTGGACTCAACACGCCCTATTCACCGCACAAGAATATATCTGACTAATAATAATCGTAAAACCTATGTATTGATATCTCTCTGTTAGTGTGTCAAGTGGGTGTAAAGCGGCATAAACACAGCAGTGAAAAGCAGCTAAACCCCATTATAAAAATAAATTACTTTGAAACACCCATGAAACAAAGACAGTGAAAGAGAGAGAAATTCTTACACAATGCGTTCAGGGGCTGTGATGCAACCTGGATTGACCATATCTAGACGCACAGCTGGATGAGACATAAGGGTGGACACTCTTGGGGCTGAGAGGTTTGGTGAGGTTGGGTGAGCAAACGCAGACCCTTTAAAGGAATACTGCGTGGTACCCATCGCATGGGTCCCAAATCTCCAGGTTCAAGGGCATCTTCCTACATCAAAAACATGCATGAGAAACCCAGAAGATGGTACACCGTGTGATGGGGAAAGGTTTCTAAAACGCACCTCATTTCTCATCTCCTTGTGCCCGGGTTCGCCATTCCAGCCGCTTTACTAGCAAGCTCCCTACTTGGAGCATCAGCACCTTTAACCTCCTGTTCCGTACAGGTTGCAATTTGTCCTGAGGATAAACGGGAAGACGTGGAACCAACGAGAGACTAGCTCTTGGTGTTGGGACAGGCACAGGTCACTCTATTTTCCCATCAGAAAGAAGAATTAACCACAGGCTCAGCCTGACCCCCGGAACCAGAACAGGGCCTGAAGCCATTCTGCGATTTTGCGGCCAGCTCCCATAAAAACGAGTTGTAAAATGCAGGTTCAGGGCACTGCAATTCACAAACCTGCAGAGTTATAAATGATAACTCTCGTCCACAAATATATTGAGGGAAGGCAAAGAAGAGGATTTGAAATCAAGGCAGAATTGCAGGAAACAGATTTCAGGAGGTAGATACGAATCGCCTTTAAAGCACATGAAAAGCGGCAAAACGTTGACAATGATGCCCTTGGCCAAAAAGGGCGTATGCGTTTTTTCCTGAATATATTCAGGAAAAAACGCATACGCCCTTTTTGGCCAACCAAGCAACCTGGAAAGGCAAATCAGCGCTACAAAGAAGTCTCGCTTCCCATCGGTCAAAAGGGCCATGCTGAAAAATGTGTCAAAACCAGAAATGCAGGACAGGCCATGGAGAAATGGGAGCCTTGCTACACTGATGGGCGGGATGTAAATTGCCAAGAGCCACTCTGGAGAAGTGTCCGGTGAGTCCTGAAACATCTGAAAAACACAGCTCAGAGAGCATAGGGAACTTCCACTCATGGGGGTATAAATTGGGAAAATGAAAAATCAGCAAAACACAAGCACCCCAAAGTTTAGGGCTGCTCTGTTGACCAGGACCTCCACTTCATTCCACCTTAAATATCCCAGGAAAGAGAAAAATGGATAAAGAAGTTGTGGTCCTTATGTACAATGGAATATCACTCAGCCAGGAAATCAATGTCGTAAGGTTAGTAGCAGCATGATGAGTGGATTTAGGTACGACGATTCTAAGTGAAATAAGTCACACAGAAAAGGATACTTTTCATAAGGTATCACTGATAGAGGGAATGTAAAAAGCGTTACACTTGAACTGAATTACAAAACAGAACAGAGTCACACATGCAGAAAACACACTATGGCTGCTTAACGGGAAAGGTGAGGTGGGGTGATACATAAAACAAGGGTATCAAATTAGCTCAGATACCGTTCCATAAACCCAATATGTAATAGACAAGACCTACTCCTTGCTCAGAGAACTGGACTCAACACGCCCTATTCACCGCACAAGAATATATCTGACTAATAATAATCGTAAAACCTATGTATTGATATCTCTCTGTTAGTGTGTCAAGTGGGTGTAAAGCGGCATAAACACAGCAGTGAAAAGCAGCTAAACCCCATTATAAAAATAAATTACTTTGAAACACCCATGAAACAAAGACAGTGAAAGAGAGAGAAATTCTTACACAATGCGTTCAGGGGCTGTGATGCAACCTGGATTGACCATATCTAGACGCACAGCTGGATGAGACATAAGGGTGGACACTCTTGGGGCTGAGAGGTTTGGTGAGGTTGGGTGAGCAAACGCAGACCCTTTAAAGGAATACTGCGTGGTACCCATCGCATGGGTCCCAAATCTCCAGGTTCAAGGGCATCTTCCTACATCAAAAACATGCATGAGAAACCCAGAAGATGGTACACCGTGTGATGGGGAAAGGTTTCTAAAACGCACCTCATTTCTCATCTCCTTGTGCCCGGGTTCGCCATTCCAGCCGCTTTACTAGCAAGCTCCCTACTTGGAGCATCAGCACCTTTAACCTCCTGTTCCGTACAGGTTGCAATTTGTCCTGAGGATAAACGGGAAGACGTGGAACCAACGAGAGACTAGCTCTTGGTGTTGGGACAGGCACAGGTCACTCTATTTTCCCATCAGAAAGAAGAATTAACCACAGGCTCAGCCTGACCCCCGGAACCAGAACAGGGCCTGAAGCCATTCTGCGATTTTGCGGCCATCTCCCATAAAAACGAGTTGTAAAATGGAGGTTCAGGGCACTGCAATTCACAAACCTGCAGAGTTATAAATGATAACTCTCGTCCACAAATATATTGAGGGAAGGCAAAGAAGAGGATTTGAAATCAAGGCAGAATTGCAGGAAACAGATTTCAGGAGGTAGATACGAATCGCCTTTAAAGCACATGAAAAGCGGCAAAACGTTGACAATGATGCCCTTGGCCAAAAAGGGCGTATGCGTTTTTTCCTGAATATATTCAGGAAAAAACGCATACGCCCTTTTTGGCCAACCAAGCAACCTGGAAAGGCAAATCAGCGCTACAAAGAAGTCTCGCTTCCCATCGGTCAAAAGGGCCATGCTGAAAAATGTGTCAAAACCAGAAATGCAGGACAGGCCATGGAGAAATGGGAGCCTTGCTACACTGATGGGCGGGATGTAAATTGCCAAGAGCCACTCCGGAGAAGTGTCCGGTGAGTCCTGAAACATCTGAAAAACACAGCTTAGAGAGCATAGGGCACTTCCACTCATGGGGGTATAAATTGGGAAAATGAAAAATCAGCAAGACACAAGCACCCCAAAGTTTAGGGCTGCTCTGTTGACCAGGACCTCCACTTCATTCCACCTTAAATATCCCAGGAAAGAGAAAAATGGATAAAGAAGTTGTGGTCCTTATGTACAATGGAATATCACTCAGCCATGAAATCAATGTCGTAAGGTTAGTAGCAGCATGATGAGTGGATTTAGGTACGACGATTCTAAGTGAAATAAGTCACACAGAAAAGGACACTTCTCATAAGGTATCACTGATAGAGGGAATGTAAAAACCGTTACACTTGAACTGAATTACAAAACAGAACAGAGTCACACATGCAGAAAACACACTATGGCTGCTTAACGGGAAAGGTGAGGTGGGGTGATACATAAAACAAGGGTATCAAATTAGCTCAGATACCGTTCCATAAACCCAATATGTAATAGACAAGACCTACTACTTGCTCAGAGAACTGGACTCAACACGCCCTATTCACCGCACAAGAATATATCTGACTAATAATAATCGTAAAACCTATGTATTGATATCTCTCTGTTAGTGTGTCAAGTGGGTGTAAAGCGGCATAAACACAGCAGTGAAAAGCAGCTAAACCCCATTATAAAAATAAATTACTTTGAAACACCCATGAAACAAAGACAGTGAAAGAGAGAGAAATTCTTACACAATGCGTTCAGGGGCTGTGATGCAACCTGGATTGACCATATCTAAACGCACAGCTGGATGAGACATAAGGGTGGACACTCTTGGGGCTGAGAGGTTTGGTGAGGTTGGGTGAGCAAACGCAGACCCTTTAAAGGAATACTGCGTGGTACCCATCGCATGGGTCCCAAATCTCCAGGTTCAAGGGCATCTTCCTACATCAAAAACATGCATGAGAAACCCAGAAGATGGTACACCGTGTGATGGGGAAAGGTTTCTAAAACGCACCTCATTTCTCATCTCCTTGTGCCCGGGTTCGCCATTCCAGCCGCTTTACTAGCAAGCTCCCTACTTGGAGCATCAGCACCTTTAACCTCCTGTTCCGTACAGGTTGCAATTTGTCCTGAGGATAAACGGGAAGACGTGGAACCAACGAGAGACTAGCTCTTGGTGTTGGGACAGGCACAGGTCACTCTATTTTCCCATCAGAAAGAAGAATTAACCACAGGCTCAGCCTGACCCCCGGAACCAGAATAGGGCCTGAAGCCATTCTGCGATTTTGCGGCCAGCTCCCATAAAAACGAGTTGTAAAATGGAGGTTCAGGGCACTGCAATTCACAAACCTGCAGAGTTATAAATGATAACTCTCGTCCACAAATATATTGAGGGAAGGCAAAGAAGAGGATTTGAAATCAAGGCAGAATTGCAGGAAACAGATTTCAGGAGGTAGATACGAATCGCCTTTAAAGCACATGAAAAGCGGCAAAACGTTGACAATGATGCCCTTGGCCAAAAAGGGCGTATGCGTTTTTTCCTGAATATATTCAGGAAAAAACGCATACGCCCTTTTTGGCCAACCAAGCAACCTGGAAAGGCAAATCAGCGCTACAAAGAAGTCTCGCTTCCCATCGGTCAAAAGGGCCATGCTGAAAAATGTGTCAAAACCAGAAATGCAGGACAGGCCATGGAGAAATGGGAGCCTTGCTACACTGATGGGCGGGATGTAAATTGCCAAGAGCCACTCTGGAGAAGTGTCCGGTGAGTCCTGAAACATCTGAAAAACACAGCTCAGAGAGCATAGGGCACTTCCACTCATGGGGGTATAAATTGGGAAAATTAAAAATCAGCAAGACACAAGCACCCCAAAGTTTAGGGCTGCTCTGTTGACCAGGACCTCCACTTCATTCCACCTTAAATATCCCAGGAAAGAGAAAAATGGATAAAGAAGTTGTGGTCCTTATGTACAATGGAATATCACTCAGCCATGAAATCAATGTCGTAAGGTTAGTAGCAGCATGATGAGTGGATTTAGGTACGACGATTCTAAGTGAAATAAGTCACACAGAAAAGGACACTTCTCATAAGGTATCACTGATAGAGGGAATGTAAAAACCGTTACACTTGAACTGAATTACAAAACAGAACAGAGTCACACATGCAGAAAACACACTATGGCTGCTTAACGGGAAAGGTGAGGTGGGGTGATACATAAAACAAGGGTATCAAATTAGCTCAGATACCGTTCCATAAACCCAATATATAATAGACAAGACCTACTCCTTGCTCAGAGAACTGGACTCAACACGCCCTATTCACCACACAAGAATATATCTGACTAATAATAATCGTAAAACCTATGTATTGATATCTCTCTGTTAGTGTGTCAAGTGGGTGTAAAGCGGCATAAACACAGCAGTGAAAAGCAGCTAAACCCCATTATAAAAATAAATTACTTTGAAACACCCATGAAACAAAGACAGTGAAAGAGAGAGAAATTCTTACACAATGCGTTCAGGGGCTGTGATGCAACCTGGATTGACCATATCTAGACGCACAGCTGGATGAGACATAAGGGTGGACACTCTTGGGGCTGAGAGGTTTGGTGAGGTTGGGTGAGCAAACGCAGACCCTTTAAAGGAATACTGCGTGGTACCCATCGCATGGGTCCCAAATCTCCAGGTTCAAGGGCATCTTCCTACATCAAAAACATGCATGAGAAACCCAGAAGATGGTACACCGTGTGATGGGGAAAGGTTTCTAAAACGCACCTCATTTCTCATCTCCTTGTGCCCGGGTTCGCCATTCCAGCCGCTTTACTAGCAAGCTCCCTACTTGGAGCATCAGCACCTTTAACCTCCTGTTCCGTACAGGTTGCAATTTGTCCTGAGGATAAACGGGAAGACGTGGAACCAACGAGAGACTAGCTCTTGGTGTTGGGACAGGCACAGGTCACTCTATTTTCCCATCAGAAAGAAGAATTAACCACAGGCTCAGCCTGACCCCCGGAACCAGAATAGGGCCTGAAGCCATTCTGCGATTTTGCGGCCAGCTCCCATAAAAACGAGTTGTAAAATGGAGGTTCAGGGCACTGCAATTCACAAACCTGCAGAGTTATAAATGATAACTCTCGTCCACAAATATATTGAGGGAAGGCAAAGAAGAGGATTTGAAATCAAGGCAGAATTGCAGGAAACAGATTTCAGGAGGTAGATACGAATCGCCTTTAAAGCACATGAAAAGCGGCAAAACGTTGACAATGATGCCCTTGGCCAAAAAGGGCGTATGCGTTTTTTCCTGAATATATTCAGGAAAAAACGCATACGCCCTTTTTGGCCAACCAAGCAACCTGGAAAGGCAAATCAGCGCTACAAAGAAGTCTCGCTTCCCATCGGTCAAAAGGGCCATGCTGAAAAATGTGTCAAAACCAGAAATGCAGGACAGGCCATGGAGAAATGGGAGCCTTGCTACACTGATGGGCGGGATGTAAATTGCCAAGAGCCACTCTGGAGAAGTGTCCGGTGAGTCCTGAAACATCTGAAAAACACAGCTCAGAGAGCATAGGGCACTTCCACTCATGGGGGTATAAATTGGGAAAATGAAAAATCAGCAAGACACAAGCACCCCAAAGTTTAGGGCTGCTCTGTTGACCAGGACCTCCACTTCATTCCACCTTAAATATCCCAGGAAAGAGAAAAATGGATAAAGAAGTTGTGGTCCTTATGTACAATGGAATATCACTCAGCCATGAAATCAATGTCGTAAGGTTAGTAGCAGCATGATGAGTGGATTTAGGTACGACGATTCTAAGTGAAATAAGTCACACAGAAAAGGACACTTCTCATAAGGTATCACTGATAGAGGGAATGTAAAAACCGTTACACTTGAACTGAATTACAAAACAGAACAGAGTCACACATGCAGAAAACACACTATGGCTGCTTAACGGGAAAGGTGAGGTGGGGTGATACATAAAACAAGGGTATCAAATTAGCTCAGATACCGTTCCATAAACCCAATATGTAATAGACAAGACCTACTCCTTGCTCAGAGAACTGGACTCAACACGCCCTATTCACCACACAAGAATATATCTGACTAATAATAATCGTAAAACCTATGTATTGATATCTCTCTGTTAGTGTGTCAAGTGGGTGTAAAGCGGCATAAACACAGCAGTGAAAAGCAGCTAAACCCCATTATAAAAATAAATTACTTTGAAACACCCATGAAACAAAGACAGTGAAAGAGAGAGAAATTCTTACACAATGCGTTCAGGGGCTGTGATGCAACCTGGATTGACCATATCTAGACGCACAGCTGGATGAGACATAAGGGTGGACACTCTTGGGGCTGAGAGGTTTGGTGAGGTTGGGTGAGCAAACGCAGACCCTTTAAAGGAATACTGCGTGGTACCCATCGCATGGGTCCCAAATCTCCAGGTTCAAGGGCATCTTCCTACATCAAAAACATGCATGAGAAACCCAGAAGATGGTACACCGTGTGATGGGGAAAGGTTTCTAAAACGCACCTCATTTCTCATCTCCTTGTGCCCGGGTTCGCCATTCCAGCCGCTTTACTAGCAAGCTCCCTACTTGGAGCATCAGCACCTTTAACCTCCTGTTCCGTACAGGTTGCAATTTGTCCTGAGGATAAACGGGAAGACGTGGAACCAACGAGAGACTAGCTCTTGGTGTTGGGACAGGCACAGGTCACTCTATTTTCCCATCAGAAAGAAGAATTAACCACAGGCTCAGCCTGACCCCCGGAACCAGAACAGGGCCTGAAGCCATTCTGCGATTTTGCGGCCAGCTCCCATAAAAACGAGTTGTAAAATGCAGGTTCAGGGCACTGCAATTCACAAACCTGCAGAGTTATAAATGATAACTCTCGTCCACAAATATATTGAGGGAAGGCAAAGAAGAGGATTTGAAATCAAGGCAGAATTGCAGGAAACAGATTTCAGGAGGTAGATACGAATCGCCTTTAAAGCACATGAAAAGCGGCAAAACGTTGACAATGATGCCCTTGGCCAAAAAGGGCGTATGCGTTTTTTCCTGAATATATTCAGGAAAAAACGCATACGCCCTTTTTGGCCAACCAAGCAACCTGGAAAGGCAAATCAGCGCTACAAAGAAGTCTCGCTTCCCATCGGTCAAAAGGGCCATGCTGAAAAATGTGTCAAAACCAGAAATGCAGGACAGGCCATGGAGAAATGGGAGCCTTGCTACACTGATGGGTGGGATGTAAATTGCCAAGAGCCACTCCGGAGAAGTGTCCGGTGAGTCCTGAAACATCTGAAAAACACAGCTTAGAGAGCATAGGGCACTTCCACTCATGGGGGTATAAATTGGGAAAATTAAAAATCAGCAAGACACAAGCACCCCAAAGTTTAGGGCTGCTCTGTTGACCAGGACCTCCACTTCATTCCACCTTCAATATCCCAGGAAAGAGAAAAATGGATAAAGAAGTTGTGGTCCTTATGTACAATGGAATATCACTCAGCCATGAAATCAATGTCGTAAGGTTAGTAGCAGCATGATGAGTGGATTTAGGTACGACGATTCTAAGTGAAATAAGTCACACAGAAAAGGACACTTCTCATAAGGTATCACTGATAGAGGGAATGTAAAAAGCGTTACACTTGAACTGAATTACAAAACAGAACAGAGTCACACATGCAGAAAACACACTATGGCTGCTTAACGGGAAAGGTGAGGTGGGGTGATACATAAAACAAGGGTATCAAATTAGCTCAGATACCGTTCCATAAACCCAATATGTAATAGACAAGACCTACTCCTTGCTCAGAGAACTGGACTCAACACGCCCTATTCACCGCACAAGAATATATCTGACTAATAATAATCGTAAAACCTATGTATTGATATCTCTCTGTTAGTGTGTCAAGTGGGTGTAAAGCGGCATAAACACAGCAGTGAAAAGCAGCTAAACCCCATTATAAAAATAAATTACTTTGAAACACCCATGAAACAAAGACAGTGAAAGAGAGAGAAATTCTTACACAATGCGTTCAGGGGCTGTGATGCAACCTGGATTGACCATATCTAGACGCACAGCTGGATGAGACATAAGGGTGGACACTCTTGGGGCTGAGAGGTTTGGTGAGGTTGGGTGAGCAAACGCAGACCCTTTAAAGGAATACTGCGTGGTACCCATCGCATGGGTCCCAAATCTCCAGGTTCAAGGGCATCTTCCTACATCAAAAACATGCATGAGAAACCCAGAAGATGGTACACCGTGTGATGGGGAAAGGTTTCTAAAACGCACCTCATTTCTCATCTCCTTGTGCCCGGGTTCGCCATTCCAGCCACTTTACTAGCAAGCTCCCTACTTGGAGCATCAGCACCTTTAACCTCCTGTTCCGTACAGGTTGCAATTTGTCCTGAGGATAAACGGGAAGACGTGGAACCAACGAGAGACTAGCTCTTGGTGTTGGGACAGGCACAGGTCACTCTATTTTCCCATCAGAAAGAAGAATTAACCACAGGCTCAGCCTGCCCCCCGGAACCAGAACAGGGCCTGAAGCCATTCTGCGATTTTGCGGCCAGCTCCCATAAAAACGAGTTGTAAAATGGAGGTTCAGGGCACTGCAATTCACAAACCTGCAGAGTTATAAATGATAACTCTCGTCCACAAATATATTGAGGGAAGGCAAAGAAGAGGATTTGAAATCAAGGCAGAATTGCAGGAAACAGATTTCAGGAGGTAGATACGAATCGCCTTTAAACACATGAAAAGCGGCAAAACGTTGACAATGATGCCCTTGGCCAAAAAGGGCGTATGCGTTTTTTCCTGAATATATTCAGGAAAAAACGCATACGCCCTTTTTGGCCAACCAAGCAACCTGGAAAGGCAAATCAGCGCTACAAAGAAGTCTCGCTTCCCATCGGTCAAAAGGGCCATGCTGAAAAATGTGTCAAAACCAGAAATGCAGGACAGGCCATGGAGAAATGGGAGCCTTGCTACACTGATGGGCGGGATGTAAATTGCCAAGAGCCACTCTGGAGAAGTGTCCGGTGAGTCCTGAAACATCTGAAAAACACAGCTCAGAGAGCATAGGGCACTTCCACTCATGGGGGTATAAATTGGGAAAATTAAAAATCAGCAAAACACAAGCACCCCAAAGTTTAGGGCTGCTCTGTTGACCAGGACCTCCACTTCATTCCACCTTAAATATCCCAGGAAAGAGAAAAATGGATAAAGAAGTTGTGGTCCTTATGTACAATGGAATATCACTCAGCCAGGAAATCAATGTCGTAAGGTTAGTAGCAGCATGATGAGTGGATTTAGGTACGACGATTCTAAGTGAAATAAGTCACACAGAAAAGGACACTTCTCATAAGGTATCACTGATAGAGGGAATGTAAAAACCGTTACACTTGAGCTGAATTACAAAAGAGAACAGAGTCACACATGCAGAAAACACACTATGGCTGCTTAACGGGAAAGGTGAGGTGGGGTGATACATAAAACAAGGGTATCAAATTAGCTCAGATACCGTTCCATAAACCCAATATGTAATAGACAAGACCTACTCCTTGCTCAGAGAACTGGACTCAACACGCCCTATTCACCGCACAAGAATATATCTGACTAATAATAATCGTAAAACCTATGTATTGATATCTCTCTGTTAGTGTGTCAAGTGGGTGTAAAGCGGCATAAACACAGCAGTGAAAAGCAGCTAAACCCCATTATAAAAATAAATTACTTTGAAACACCCATGAAACAAAGACAGTGAAAGAGAGAGAAATTCTTACACAATGCGTTCAGGGGCTGTGATGCAACCTGGATTGACCATATCTAGATGCACAGCTGGATGAGACATAAGGGTGGACACTCTTGGGGCTGAGAGGTTTGGTGAGGTTGGGTGAGCAAATGCAGACCCTTTAATGTAATACTGTGTGGTACCCATCGCATGGGTCCCAAATCTCCAGGTTCAAGGGCATCTTCCTACATCAAAAACATGCATGAGAAACCCAGAAGATGGTACACCGTGTGATGGGGAAAGGTTTCTAAAACGCACCTCATTTCTCATCTCCTTGTGCCCGGGTTCGCCATTCCAGCCGCTTTACTAGCAAGCTCCCTACTTGGAGCATCAGCACCTTTAACCTCCTGTTCCGTACAGGTTGCAATTTGTCCTGAGGATAAACGGGAAGACGTGGAACCAACGAGAGACTAGCTCTTGGTGTTGGGACAGGCACAGGTCACTCTATTTTCCCATCAGAAAGAAGAATTAACCACAGGCTCAGCCTGACCCCCGGAACCAGAACAGGGCCTGAAGCCATTCTGCGATTTTGCGGCCAGCTCCCATAAAAACGAGTTGTAAAATGGAGGTTCAGGGCACTGCAATTCACAAACCTGCAGAGTTATAAATGATAACTCTCGTCCACAAATATATTGAGGGAAGGCAAAGAAGAGGATTTGAAATCAAGGCAGAATTGCAGGAAACAGATTTCAGGAGGTAGATACGAATCGCCTTTAAAGCACATGAAAAGCGGCAAAACGTTGACAATGATGCCCTTGGCCAAAAAGGGCGTATGCGTTTTTTCCTGAATATATTCAGGAAAAAACGCATACGCCCTTTTTGGCCAACCAAGCAACCTGGAAAGGCAAATCAGCGCTACAAAGAAGTCTCGCTTCCCATCGGTCAAAAGGGCCATGCTGAAAAAAGTGTCAAAACCAGAAATGCAGGACAGGCCATGGAGAAATGGGAGCCTTGCTACACTGATGGGCGGGATGTAAATTGCCAAGAGCCACTCTGGAGAAGTGTCCGGTGAGTCCTGAAACATCTGAAAAACACAGCTTAGAGAGCATAGGGCACTTCCACTCATGGGGGTATAAATTGGGAAAATTAAAAATCAGCAAGACACAAGCACCCCAAAGTTTAGGGCTGCTCTGTTGACCAGGACCTCCACTTCATTCCACCTTAAATATCCCAGGAAAGAGAAAAATGGATAAAGAAGTTGTGGTCCTTATGTACAATGGAATATCACTCAGCCATGAAATCAATGTCGTAAGGTTAGTAGCAGCATGATGAGTGGATTTAGGTACGACGATTCTAAGTGAAATAAGTCACACAGAAAAGGACACTTCTCATAAGGTATCACTGATAGAGGGAATGTAAAAACCGTTACACTTGAACTGAATTACAAAACAGAACAGAGTCACACATGCAGAAAACACACTATGGCTGCTTAACGGGAAAGGTGAGGTGGGGTGATACATAAAACAAGGGTATCAAATTAGCTCAGATACCGTTCCATAAACCCAATATGTAATAGACAAGACCTACTACTTGCTCAGAGAACTGGACTCAACACGCCCTATTCACCGCACAAGAATATATCTGACTAATAATAATCGTAAAACCTATGTATTGATATCTCTCTGTTAGTGTGTCAAGTGGGTGTAAAGCGGCATAAACACAGCAGTGAAAAGCAGCTAAACCCCATTATAAAAATAAATTACTTTGAAACACCCATGAAACAAAGACAGTGAAAGAGAGAGAAATTCTTACACAGTGCGTTCAGGGGCTGTGATGCAACCTGGATTGACCATATCTAAACGCACAGCTGGATGAGACATAAGGGTGGACACTCTTGGGGCTGAGAGGTTTGGTGAGGTTGGGTGAGCAAACGCAGACCCTTTAAAGTAATACTGCGTGGTACCCATCACATGGGTCCCAAATCTCCAGGTTCAAGGGCATCTTCCTACATCAAAAACATGCATGAGAAACCCAGAAGATGGTACACCGTGTGATGGGGAAAGGTTTCTAAAACGCACCTCATTTCTCATCTCCTTGTGCCCGGGTTCGCCATTCCAGCCGCTTTACTAGCAAGCTCCCTACTTGGAGCATCAGCACCTTTAACCTCCTGTTCCGTACAGGTTGCAATTTGTCCTGAGGATAAACGGGAAGACGTGGAACCAACGAGAGACTAGCTCTTGGTGTTGGGACAGGCACAGGTCACTCTATTTTCCCATCAGGAAGAAGAATTAACCACAGGCTCAGCCTGACCCCCGGAACCAGAACAGGGCCTGAAGCCATTCTGCGATTTTGCGGCCAGCTCCCATAAAAACGAGTTGTAAAATGCAGGTTCAGGGCACTGCAATTCACAAACCTGCAGAGTTATAAATGATAACTCTCGTCCACAAATATATTGAGGGAAGGCAAAGAAGAGGATTTGAAATCAAGGCAGAATTGCAGGAAACAGATTTCAGGAGGTAGATACGAATCGCCTTTAAAGCACATGAAAAGCGGCAAAACGTTGACAATGATGCCCTTGGCCAAAAAGGGCGTATGCGTTTTTTCCTGAATATATTCAGGAAAAAACGCATACGCCCTTTTTGGCCAACCAAGCAACCTGGAAAGGCAAATCAGCGCTACAAAGAAGTCTCGCTTCCCATCGGTCAAAAGGGCCATGCTGAAAAATGTGTCAAAACCAGAAATGCAGGACAGGCCATGGAGAAATGGGAGCCTTGCTACACTGATGGGCGGGATGTAAATTGCCAAGAGCCACTCTGGAGAAGTGTCCGGTGAGTCCTGAAACATCTGAAAAACACAGCTCAGAGAGCATAGGGCACTTCCACTCATGGGGGTATAAATTGGGAAAATTAAAAATCAGCAAGACACAAGCACCCCAAAGTTTAGGGCTGCTCTGTTGACCAGGACCTCCACTTCATTCCACCTTAAATATCCCAGGAAAGAGAAAAATGGACAAAGAAGTTGTGGTCCTTATGTACAATGGAATATCACTCAGCCAGGAAATCAATGTCGTAAGGTTAGTAGCAGCATGATGAGTGGATTTAGGTACGACGATTCTAAGTGAAATAAGTCACACAGAAAAGGATACTTCTCATAAGGTATCACTGATAGAGGGAATGTAAAAAGCGTTACACTTGAACTGAATTACAAAACAGAACAGAGTCACACATGCAGAAAACACACTATGGCTGCTTAACGGGAAAGGTGAGGTGGGGTGATACATAAAACAAGGGTATCAAATTAGCTCAGATACCGTTCCATAAACCCAATATGTAATAGACAAGACCTACTCCTTGCTCAGAGAACTGGACTCAACACGCCCTATTCACCGCACAAGAATATATCTGACTAATAATAATCGTAAAACCTATGTATTGATATCTCTCTGTTAGTGTGTCAAGTGGGTGTAAAGCGGCATAAACACAGCCGTGAAAAGCAGCTAAACCCCATTATAAAAATAAATTACTTTGAAACACCCATGAAACAAAGACAGTGAAAGAGAGAGAAATTCTTACACAATGCGTTCAGGGGCTGTGATGCAACCTGGATTGACCATATCTAAACGCACAGCTAGATGAGACATAAGGGTGGACACTCTTGGGGCTGAGAGGTTTGGTGAGGTTGGGTGAGCAAACGCAGACCCTTTAAAGTAATACTGCGTGGTACCCATCGCATGGGTCCCAAATCTCCAGGTTCAAGGGCATCTTCCTACATCAAAAACATGCATGAGAAACCCAGAAGATGGTACACCGTGTGATGGGGAAAGGTTTCTAAAACGCACCTCATTTCTCATCTCCTTGTGCCCGGGTTCACCATTCCAGCCGCTTTACTAGCAATCTCCCTACTTGGAGCATCAGCACCTTTAACCTCCTGTTCCGTACAGGTTGCAATTTGTCCTGAGGATGAACGGGAAGACGGGGAACCAACGAGAGACTAGCTCTTGGTGTCGGGACAGGCACAGGTCACTCTATTTTCCCATCAGGAAGAAGAATTAACCACAGGCTCAGCCTGCCCCCCGGAACCAGAACAGGGCCTGAAGCCATCCTGCGCTTTTGCGGCCAGCTCCCAAAAAAGCGAGTTGTAAAATGGAGGTTCAGGGCACTGCAATTCACAAACCTGCAGAGTTATAAATGATAACTCTCGTCCACAAATATATTGAGGGAAGGCAAAGAAGAGGATTTGAAATCAAGGCAGAATTGCACGAAACAGATTTCAGGAGGTAGATACGAATCGCCTTTAAAGCACATGAAAAGCGGCAAAATGTTGACAATGATGCCCTTGGCCAAAAAGGGCGTATGCGTTTTTTCCTGAATATATTCAGGAAAAAACGCATACGCCCTTTTTGGCCGACCAAGCAACCTGGAAAGGCAAATCAGCGCTACAAAGAAGTCTCGCTTCCCATCGGTCAAAAGGGCCATGCTGAAAAAAGTGTCAAAACCAGAAATGCAGGACAGGCCATGGAGAAATGAGAGCCTTGCTACACTGATGGGCGGGATGTAAATTGCCAACAGCCACTCTGGAGAAGTGTACGGTGTGTCCTGAAACATCTGAAAAACACAGCTTAGGGAGCATAGGGCACTTCCACTCATGGGGGTATAAATTGGGAAAATGAAAAATCAGCAAGACACAAGCACCCCAAAGTTGAGGGCTGCTCTGTTGACAAGGACCTCCACTTCATTCCACCTTAAATATCCAAGGAAAGAGAAAAATGGATAAAGAAGTTGTGGTCCTTATGTACAATGGAATATCACTCAGCCATGAAATCAATGTCATGAGGTTAGTAGCAGCATGATGAGTGGATTTAGGTACGACGATTCTAAGTGAAATAAGTCACACAGAAATGGACACTTCTCATAAGGTATCACTTTTAGAGGGAATGTAAAAACCGTTACACTTGAACTGAATTACAAAACAGAACAGAGTCACACATGCAGAAAACACACTATGGCTGCTTAACGGGAAAGGTGAGGTGGGGTGATACATAAAACAAGGGTATCAAATTAGCTCAGATACCGTTCCATAAACCCAATATGTAGTAGACAAGACCTACTCCTTGCTCAGAGAACTGGACTCAACACGCCCTATTCACCGCACAAGAATATATCTGACTAGTAATAATCTTAAATCCTATGTATTGATATCTCTCTGTTAGTGTGTCAAGTGGGTGTAAAGCGGCATAAACACAGCCGTGAAAAGCAGCTAAACCCCATTATGAAAATAAATTACTTTGAAAAACCCATGAAACAACGACAGTGAAAGAGATAGAAATTCTTACACAATGAGTTCAGGGGCTGTGATGCAACCTGGATTGACCATATCTAGACCCACAGCTGGATGAGACATAAGGGTGGAAACTCTTGGGGCTGAGAGGTTTGGTGAGGTTGGGTGAGCAAACGCAGACCCTTTAAAGTAATACTGCGTGGTACCCATCGCATGGGTCCCAAATCTCCAGGTTCAAGGGCATCTTCCTACATCGAAAACATGCATGAGAAACCCAGAAGATGGTACACCGTGTGATGGGGAAAGGTTTCTAAAACGCACCTCATTTCTCATCTCCTTGTGCCCGGGTTCCCCATTCCAGCCGCTTTACTAGCAATCTCCCTACTTGGAGCATCAGCACCTTTAACCTCCTGTTCCGTACAGGTTGCAATTTGTACTGAGGATGAACGGGAAGACGGGGAACCAACGAGAGACTAGCTCTTGGTGTCGGGACAGGCACAGGTCACTCTATTTTCCCATCAGGAAGAAGAATTAACCACAGGCTCAGCCTGCCCCCCGGAACCAGAACAGGGCCTGAAGCCATCCTGCGCTTTTGCGGCCAGCTCCCAAAAAAGCGAGTTGTAAAATGGAGGTTCAGGGCACTACAATTCACAAACCTGCAGAGTTATAAATGATAACTCTCGTCCACAAATATATTGAGGGAAGGCAAAGAAGAGGATTTGAAATCAAGGCAGAATTGCAGGAAACAGATTTCAGGAGGTAGATTCGAATCGCCTTTAAAGCACATGAAAAGCGGCAAAATGTTGACAATGATGCCCTTGGCCAAAAAGGGCGTATGCGTTTTTTCCTGAATATATTCAGGAAAAAACGCATACGCCCTTTTTGGCCAACCAAGCAACCTGGAAAGGCAAATCAGCGCTACAGAGAAGTCTCGCTTCCCATCGGTCAAAAGGGCCATGCTGAAAAAAGTGTCAAAACCAGAAATGCAGGACAGGCCATGGAGAAATGGGAGCCTTGCTACACTGATGGGCGGGATGTAAATTGCCAACAGCCACTCTGGAGAAGTGTACGGTGTGTCCTGAAACATCTGAAAAACACAGCTTAGAGAGCATAGGGCACTTCCACTCATGGGGGTATAAATTGGGAAAATGAAAAATCAGCAAGACACAAGCACCCCAAAGTTGAGGGCTGCTCTGTTGACAAGGACCTCCACTTCATTCCACCTTAAATATCCCAGGAAAGAGAAAAATGGATAAAGAAGTTGTGGTCCTTATGTACAATGGAATATCACTCAGCCATGAAATCAATGTCATAAGGTTAGTAGCAGCATGATGAGTGGATTTAGGTACGACGATTCTAAGTGAAATAAGTCACACAGAAAAGGACACTTCTCATAAGGTATCACTGATAGAGGGAATGTAAAAACCGTTACACTTGAACTGAATTACAAAACAGAACAGAGTCACACATGCAGAAAACACACTATGGCTGCTTAACGGGAAAGGTGAGGTGGGGTGATACATAAAACAAGGGTATCAAATTAGCTCAGATACCGTTCCATAAACCCAATATGTAATAGACAAGACCTACTCCTTGCTCAGAGAACTGGACTCAACACGCCCTATTCACCGCACAAGAATATATCTGACTAGTAATAATCTTAAAACCTATGTATTGATATCTCTCTGTTAGTGTGTCAAGTGGGTGTAAAGCGGCATAAACACAGCAGTGAAAAGCAGCTAAACCCCATTATGAAAATAAATTACTTTGAAAAACCCATGAAACAACGACAGTGAAAGAGAGAGAAATTCTTACACAATGCGTTCAGGGGCTGTGATGCAACCTGGATTGACCATATCTAGACCCACAGCTGGATGAGACATAAGGGTGGACACTCTTGGGGCTGAGAGGTTTGGTGAGGTTGGGTGAGCAAACGCAGACCCTTTAAAGTAATACTGCGTGGTACCCATCGCATGGGTCCCAAATCTCCAGCTTCAAGGGCATCTTCCTACATCGAAAACATGCATGAGAAACCCAGAAGATGGTACACCGTGTGATGGGGAAAGGTTTCTAAAACGCACCTCATTTCTCATCTCCTTGTGCCCGGGTTCACCATTCCAGCCGCTTTACTAGCAATCTCCCTACTTGGAGCATCAGCACCTTTAACCTCCTGTTCCGTACAGGTTGCAATTTGTCCTGAGGATGAACGGGAAGACGGGGAACCAACGAGAGACTAGCTCTTGGTGTCGGGACAGGCACAGGTCACTCTATTTTCCCATCAGGAAGAAGAATTAACCACAGGCTCAGCCTGCCCCCCGGAACCAGAACAGGGCCTGAAGCCATCCTGCGCTTTTGCGGCCAGCTCCCAAAAAAGCGAGTTGTAAAATGGAGGTTCAGGGCACTGCAATTCACAAACCTGCAGAGTTATAAATGATAACTCTCGTCCACAAATATATTGAGGGAAGGCAAAGAAGAGGATTTGAAATCAAGGCAGAATTGCACGAAACAGATTTCAGGAGGTAGATTCGAATCGCCTTTAAAGCACATGAAAAGCGGCAAAATGTTGACAATGATGCCCTTGGCCAAAAAGGGCGTATGCGTTTTTTCCTGAATATATTCAGGAAAAAACGCATACGCCCTTTTTGGCCAACCAAGCAACCTGGAAAGGCAAATCAGCGCTACAAAGAAGTCTCGCTTCCCATCGGTCAAAAGGGCCATGCTGAAAAAAGTGTCAAAACCAGAAATGCAGGACAGCCCATGGAGAAATGAGAGCCTTGCTACACTGATGGGCGGGATGTAAATTGCCAACAGCCACTCTGGAGAAGTGTACGGTGTGTCCTGAAACATCTGAAAAACACAGCTTAGGGAGCATAGGGCACTTCCACTCATGGGGGTATAAATTGGGAAAATGAAAAATCAGCAAGACACAAGCACCCCAAAGTTTAGGGCTGCTCTGTTGACAAGGACCTCCACTTCATTCCACCTTAAATATCCAAGGAAAGAGAAAAATGGATAAAGAAGTTGTGGTCCTTATGTACAATGGAATATCACTCAGCCATGAAATCAATGTCATAAGGTTAGTAGCAGCATGATGAGTGGATTTAGGTACGACGATTCTAAGTGAAATAAGTCACACAGAAAAGGACACTTCTCATAAGGTATCACTTTTAGAGGGAATGTAAAAACCGTTACACTTGAACTGAATTACAAAACAGAACAGAGTCACACATGCAGAAAACACACTATGGCTGCTTAACGGGAAAGGTGAGGTGGGGTGATACATAAAACAAGGGTATCAAATTAGCTCAGATACCGTTCCATAAACCCAATATGTAGTAGACAAGACCTACTCCTTGCTCAGAGAACTGGACTCAACACGCCCTATTCACCGCACAAGAATATATCTGACTAGTAATAATCTTAAATCCTATGTATTGATATCTCTCTGTTAGTGTGTCAAGTGGGTGTAAAGCGGCATAAACACAGCCGTGAAAAGCAGCTAAACCCCATTATGAAAATAAATTACTTTGAAAAACCCATGAAACAACGACAGTGAAAGAGATAGAAATTCTTACACAATGAGTTCAGGGGCTGTGATGCAACCTGGATTGACCATATCTAGACCCACAGCTGGATGAGACATAAGGGTGGAAACTCTTGGGGCTGAGAGGTTTGGTGAGGTTGGGTGAGCAAACGCAGACCCTTTAAAGTAATACTGCGTGGTACCCATCGCATGGGTCCCAAATCTCCAGGTTCAAGGGCATCTTCCTACATCGAAAACATGCATGAGAAACCCAGAAGATGGTACACCGTGTGATGGGGAAAGGTTTCTAAAACGCACCTCATTTCTCATCTCCTTGTGCCCGGGTTCCCCATTCCAGCCGCTTTACTAGCAATCTCCCTACTTGGAGCATCAGCACCTTTAACCTCCTGTTCCGTACAGGTTGCAATTTGTACTGAGGATGAACGGGAAGACGGGGAACCAACGAGAGACTAGCTCTTGGTGTCGGGACAGGCACAGGTCACTCTATTTTCCCATCAGGAAGAAGAATTAACCACAGGCTCAGCCTGCCCCCCGGAACCAGAACAGGGCCTGAAGCCATCCTGCGCTTTTGCGGCCAGCTCCCAAAAAAGCGAGTTGTAAAATGGAGGTTCAGGGCACTACAATTCACAAACCTGCAGAGTTATAAATGATAACTCTCGTCCACAAATATATTGAGGGAAGGCAAAGAAGAGGATTTGAAATCAAGGCAGAATTGCAGGAAACAGATTTCAGGAGGTAGATTCGAATCGCCTTTAAAGCACATGAAAAGCGGCAAAATGTTGACAATGATGCCCTTGGCCAAAAAGGGCGTATGCGTTTTTTCCTGAATATATTCAGGAAAAAACGCATACGCCCTTTTTGGCCAACCAAGCAACCTGGAAAGGCAAATCAGCGCTACAGAGAAGTCTCGCTTCCCATCGGTCAAAAGGGCCATGCTGAAAAAAGTGTCAAAACCAGAAATGCAGGACAGGCCATGGAGAAATGGGAGCCTTGCTACACTGATGGGCGGGATGTAAATTGCCAACAGCCACTCTGGAGAAGTGTACGGTGTGTCCTGAAACATCTGAAAAACACAGCTTAGAGAGCATAGGGCACTTCCACTCATGGGGGTATAAATTGGGAAAATGAAAAATCAGCAAGACACAAGCACCCCAAAGTTGAGGGCTGCTCTGTTGACAAGGACCTCCACTTCATTCCACCTTAAATATCCCAGGAAAGAGAAAAATGGATAAAGAAGTTGTGGTCCTTATGTACAATGGAATATCACTCAGCCATGAAATCAATGTCATAAGGTTAGTAGCAGCATGATGAGTGGATTTAGGTACGACGATTCTAAGTGAAATAAGTCACACAGAAAAGGACACT
The DNA here is from genome assembly GCF_965194805.1 of Balaenoptera borealis. Classification (NCBI taxonomy): domain Eukaryota; kingdom Metazoa; phylum Chordata; class Mammalia; order Artiodactyla; family Balaenopteridae; genus Balaenoptera; species Balaenoptera borealis. Next base: position 652,930 of record NW_028123956.1, on the reverse strand, counting down.
TCTCATAAGGTATCACTGATAGAGGGAATGTAAAATCCGTTACACTTGAACTGAATTACAAAACAGAACAGAGTCACACATGCAGAAAACACACTATGGCTGCTTAACGGGAAAGGTGAGGTGGGGTGATACATAAAACAAGGGTATCAAATTAGCTCAGATACCGTTCCATAAACCCAATATGTAATAGACAACACCTACTCCTTGCTCAGAGAACTGGACTCAACACGCCCTATTCACCGCACAAGAATATATCTGACTAGTAATAATCTTAAAACCTATGTATTGATATCTCTCTGTTAGTGTGTCAAGTGGGTGTAAAGCGGCATAAACACAGCAGTGAAAAGCAGCTAAACCCCATTATGAAAATAAATTACTTTGAAAAACCCATGAAACAACGACAGTGAAAGAGAGAGAAATTCTTACACAATGCGTTCAGGGGCTGTGATGCAACCTGGATTAACCATATCTAGACCCACAGCTGGATGAGACATAAGGGTGGACACTCTTGGGGCTGAGAGGTTTGGTGAGGTTGGGTGAGCAAACGCAGACCCTTTAAAGTAATACTTCGTGGTACCCATCGCATGGGTCCCAAATCTCCAGCTTCAAGGGCATCTTCCTACATCGAAAACATGCATGAGAAACCCAGAAGATGGTACACCGTGTGATGCGGAAAGGTTTCTAAAACGCACCTCATTTCTCATCTCCTTGTGCCCGGGTTCACCATTCCAGCCGCTTTACTAGCAATCTCCCTACTTGGAGCATCAGCACCTTTAACCTCCTGTTCCGTACAGGTTGCAATTTGTCCTGAGGATGAACGGGAAGACGGGGAACCAACGAGAGACTAGCTCTTGGTGTCGGGACAGGCACAGGTCACTCTATTTTCCCATCAGGAAGAAGAATTAACCACAAGCTCAGCCTGCACCCCGGAACCAGAACAGGGCCTGAAGCCATCCAGCGCTTTTGCGGCCAGCTCCCAAAAAAGCGAGTTGTAAAATGGAGGTTCAGGGCACTGCAATTCACAAACCTGCAGAGTTATAAATGATAACTCTCGTCCACAAATATATTGAGGGAAGGCAAAGAAGAGGATTTGAAATCAAGGCAGAATTGCACGAAACAGATTTCAGGAGGTAGATACGAATCGCCTTTAAAGCACATGAAAAGCGGCAAAACGTTGACAATGATGCCCTTGGCCAAAAAGGGCGTATGCGTTTTTTCCTGAATATATTCAGGAAAAAACGCATACGCCCTTTTTGGCCAACCAAGCAACCTGGAAAGGCAAATCAGCACTACAGAGAAGTCTCGCTTCCCATCGGTCAAAAGGGCCATGCTGAAAAAAGTGTCAAAACCAGAAATGCTGGACAGGCCATGGAGAAATGGGAGCCTTGCTACACTGATGGGCGGGATGTAAATTGCCAACAGCCACTCTGGAGAAGTGTACGGTGTGTCCTGAAACATCTGAAAAACACAGCTTAGAGAGCATAGGGCACTTCCACTCATGGGGGTATAAATTGGGAAAATGAAAAATCAGCAAGACACAAGCACCCCAAAGTTGAGGGCTGCTCTGTTGACAAGGACCTCCACTTCATTCCACCTTAAATATCCCAGGAAAGAGAAAAATGGATAAAGAAGTTGTGGTCCTTATGTACAATGGAATATCACTCAGCCATGAAATCAATGTCATAAGGTTAGTAGCAGCATGATGAGTGGATTTAGGTACGACGATTCTAAGTGAAATAAGTCACACAGAAAAGGACACTTCTCATAAGGTATCACTGATAGAGGGAATGTAAAAACCGTTACACTTGAACTGAATTACAAAACAGAACAGAGTCACACATGCAGAAAACACACTATGGCTGCTTAACGGGAAAGGTGAGGTGGGGTGATACATAAAACAAGGGTATCAAATTAGCTCAGATACCGTTCCATAAACCCAATATGTAATAGACAAGACCTACTCCTTGCTCAGAGAACTGGACTCAACACGCCCTATTCACCGCACAAGAATATATCTGACTAGTAATAATCTTAAAACCTATGTATTGATATCTCTCTGTTAGTGTGTCAAGTGGGTGTAAAGCGGCATAAACACAGCAGTGAAAAGCAGCTAAACCCCATTATGAAAATAAATTACTTTGAAAAACCCATGAAACAACGACAGTGAAAGAGAGAGAAATTCTTACACAATGCGTTCAGGGGCTGTGATGCAACCTGGATTGACCATATCTAGACCCACAGCTGGATGAGACATAAGGGTGGACACTCTTGGGGCTGAGAGGTTTGGTGAGGTTGGGTGAGCAAACGCAGACCCTTTAAAGTAATACTGCGTGGTACCCATCGCATGGGTCCCATATCTCCAGCTTCAAGGGCATCTTCCTACATCGAAAACATGCATGAGAAACCCAGAAGATAGTACACCGTGTGATGGGGAAAGGTTTCTAAAACGCACCTCATTTCTCATCTCCTTGTGCCCGGGTTCGCCATTCCAGCCGCTTTACTAGCAATCTCCCTACTTGGAGCATCAGCACCTTTAACCTCCTGTTCCGTACAGGTTGCAATTTGTCCTGAGGATGAACGGGAAGACGGGGAACCAACGAGAGACTAGCTCTTGGTGTTGGGACAGGCACAGGTCACTCTATTTTCCCATCAGGAAGAAGAATTAACCACAGGCTCAGCCTGCTCCCCGGAACCAGAACAGGGCCTGAAGCCATCCTGCGCTTTTGCGGCCAGCTCCCAAAAAAGCGAGTTGTAAAATGGAGGTTCAGGGCACTGCAATTCACAAACCTGCAGAGTTATAAATGATAACTCTCGTCCACAAATATATTGAGGGAAGGCAAAGAAGAGGATTTGAAATCAAGGCAGAATTGCAGGAAACAGATTTCAGGAGGTAGATTCGAATCGCCTTTAAAGCACATGAAAAGCGGCAAAACGTTGACAATGAAGCCCTTGGCCAAAAAGGGCATATGCGTTTTTTCCTGAATATATTCAGGAAAAAACGCCTACGCCCTTTTTAGCCAACCAAGCAACCTGGAAAGGCAAATCAGCGCTACAGAGAAGTCTCGCTTCCCATCAGTCAAAAGGGCCATGCTGAAAAAAGTGTCAAAACCAGAAATGCAGGACAGGCCATGGAGAAATGGGAGCCTTGCTACACTGATGGGCGGGATGTAAATTGCCAACAGCCACCCTGGAGAAGTCTACGGTGTGTCCTGAAACATCTGAAAAACACAGCTTAGAGAGCATAGGGCACTTCCACTCATGGGGGTATAAATTGGGAAAATGAAAAATCAGCAAGACACAAGCACCCCAAAGTTGAGGGCTGCTCTGTTGACAAGGACCTCCACTTCATTCCACCTTAAATATCCCAGGAAAGAGAAAAATGGATAAAGAAGTTGTGGTCCTTATGTACAATGGAATATCACTCAGCCATGAAATCAATGTCATAAGTTTAGTAGCAGCATGATGAGTGGATTTAGGTACGACGATTCTAAGTGAAATAAGTCACACAGAAAAGGACACTTCTCATAAGGTATCACTGATAGAGGGAATGTAAAAACCGTTACACTTGAACTGAATTACAAAACAGAACAGAGTCACACATGCAGAAAACACACTATGGCTGCTTAACGGGAAAGGTGAGGTGGGGTGATACATAAAACAAGGGTATCAAATTAGCTCAGATACCGTTCCATAAACCCAATATGTAATAGACAAGACCTACTCCTTGCTCAGAGAACTGGACTCAACACGCCCTATTCACCGCACAAGAATATATCTGACTAGTAATAATCTTAAAACCTATGTATTGATATCTCTCTGTTAGTGTGTCAAGTGGGTGTAAAGCGGCATAAACACAACAGTGAAAAGCAGCTAAACCCCATTATGAAAATAAATTACTTTGAAAAACCCATGAAACAACGACAGTGAAAGAGAGAGAAATTCTTACACAATGCGTTCAGGGGCTGTGATGCAACCTGGATTGACCATATCTAGACCCACAGCTGGATGAGACATAAGGGTGGACACTCTTGGGGCTGAGAGGTTTGGTGAGGTTGGGTGAGCAAACGCAGACCCTTTAAAGTAATACTGCGTGGTACCCATCGCATGGGTCCCATATCTCCAGCTTCAAGGGCATCTTCCTACATCGAAAACATGCATGAGAAACCCAGAAGATAGTACACCGTGTGATGGGGAAAGGTTTCTAAAACGCACCTCATTTCTCATCTCCTTGTGCCCGGGTTCGCCATCCCAGCCGCTTTACTAGCAATCTCCCTACTTGGAGCATCAGCACCTTTAACCTCCTGTTCCGTACAGGTTGCAATTTGTCCTGAGGATGAACGGGAAGACGGGGAACCAACGAGAGACTAGCTCTTGGTGTTGGGACAGGCACAGGTCACTCTATTTTCCCATCAGGAAGAAGAATTAACCACAGGCTCAGCCTGCTACCCGGAACCAGAACAGGGCCTGAAGCCATCCTGCGCTTTTGCGGCCAGCTCCCAAAAAAGCGAGTTGTAAAATGGAGGTTCAGGGCACTGCAATTCACAAACCTGCAGAGTTATAAATGATAACTCTCGTCCACAAATATATTGAGGGAAGGCAAAGAAGAGGATTTGAAATCAAGGCAGAATTGCAGGAAACAGATTTCAGGAGGTAGATTCGAATCGCCTTTAAAGCACATGAAAAGCGGCAAAACGTTGACAATGAAGCCCTCGGCCAAAAAGGGCATATGCGTTTTTTCCTGAATATATTCAGGAAAAAACGCATACGCCCTTTTTAGCCAACCAAGCAACCTGGAAAGGCAAATCAGCGCTACAGAGAAGTCTCGCTTCCCATCAGTCAAAAGGGCCATGCTGAAAAAAGTGTCAAAACCAGAAATGCAGGACAGGCCATGGAGAAATGGGAGCCTTGCTACACTGATGGGCGGGATGTAAATTGCCAACAGCCACTCTGGAGAAGTCTACGGTGTGTCCTGAAACATCTGAAAAACACAGCTTAGAGAGCATAGGGCACTTCCACTCATGGGGGTATAAATTGGGAAAATGAAAAATCAGCAAGACACAAGCACCCCAAAGTTGAGGGCTGCTCTGTTGACAAGGACCTCCACTTCATTCCACCTTAAATATCCCAGGAAAGAGAAAAATGGATAAAGAAGTTGTGGTCCTTATGTACAATGGAATATCACTCAGCCATGAAATCAATGTCATAAGGTTAGTAGCAGCATGATGAGTGGATTTAGGTACGACGATTCTAAGTGAAATAAGTCACACAGAAAAGGACACTTCTCATAAGGTATCACTGATAGAGGGAATGTAAAATCCGTTACACTTGAACTGAATTACAAAACAGAACAGAGTCACACATGCAGAAAACACACTATGGCTGCTTAACGGGAAAGGTGAGGTGGGGTGATACATAAAACAAGGGTATCAAATTAGCTCAGATACCGTTCCATAAACCCAATATGTAATAGACAAGACCTACTCCTTGCTCAGAGAACTGGACTCAACACGCCCTATTCACCGCACAAGAATATATCTGACTAGTAATAATCTTAAAACCTATGTATTGATATCTCTCTGTTAGTGTGTCAAGTGGGTGTAAAGCGGCATAAACACAGCAGTGAAAAGCAGCTAAACCCCATTATGAAAATAAATTACTTTGAAAAACCCATGAAACAACGACAGTGAAAGAGAGAGAAATTCTTACACAATGCGTTCAGGGGCTGTGATGCAACCTGGATTGACCATATCTAGACCCACAGCTGGATGAGACATAAGGGTGGACACTCTTGGGGCTGAGAGGTTTGGTGAGGTTGGGTGAGCAAACGCAGACCCTTTAAAGTAATACTGCGTGGTACCCATCGCATGGGTCCCATATCTCCAGCTTCAAGGGCATCTTCCTACATCGAAAACATGCATGAGAAACCCAGAAGATAGTACACCGTGTGATGGGGAAAGGTTTCTAAAACGCACCTCATTTCTCATCTCCTTGTGCCCGGGTTCGCCATTCCAGCCGCTTTACTAGCAATCTCCCTACTTGGAGCATCAGCACCTTTAACCTCCTGTTCCGTACAGGTTGCAATTTGTCCTGAGGATGAACGGGAAGACGGGGAACCAACGAGAGACTAGCTCTTGGTGTTGGGACAGGCACAGGTCACTCTATTTTCCCATCAGGAAGAAGAATTAACCACAGGCTCAGCCTTCTCCCCGGAACCAGAACAGGGCCTGAAGCCATCCTGCGCTTTTGCGGCCAGCTCCCAAAAAAGCGAGTTGTAAAATGGAGGTTCAGGGCACTGCAATTCACAAACCTGCAGAGTTATAAATGATAACTCTCGTCCACAAATATATTGAGGGAAGGCAAAGAAGAGGATTTGAAATCAAGGCAGAATTGCAGGAAACAGATTTCAGGAGGTAGATTCGAATCGCCTTTAAAGCACATGAAAAGCGGCAAAACGTTGACAATGAAGCCCTCGGCCAAAAAGGGCATATGCGTTTTTTCCTGAATATATTCAGGAAAAAACGCATACGCCCTTTTTAGCCAACCAAGCAACCTGGAAAGGCAAATCAGCGCTACAGAGAAGTCTCGCTTCCCATCAGTCAAAAGGGCCATGCTGAAAAAAGTGTCAAAACCAGAAATGCAGGACAGGCCATGGAGAAATGGGAGCCTTGCTACACTGATGGGCGGGATGTAAATTGCCAACAGCCACTCTGGAGAAGTCTACGGTGTGTCCTGAAACATCTGAAAAACACAGCTTAGAGAGCATAGGGCACTTCCACTCATGGGGGTATAAATTGGGAAAATGAAAAATCAGCAAGACACAAGCACCCCAAAGTTGAGGGCTGCTCTGTTGACAAGGACCTCCACTTCATTCCACCTTAAATATCCCAGGAAAGAGAAAAATGGATAAAGAAGTTGTGGTCCTTATGTACAATGGAATATCACTCAGCCATGAAATCAATGTCATAAGGTTAGTAGCAGCATGATGAGTGGATTTAGGTACGACGATTCTAAGTGAAATAAGTCACACAGAAAAGGACACTTCTCATAAGGTATCACTGATAGAGGGAATGTAAAAACCGTTACACTTGAACTGAATTACAAAACAGAACAGAGTCACACATGCAGAAAACACACTATGGCTGCTTAACGGGAAAGGTGAGGTGGGGTGATACATAAAACAAGGGTATCAAATTAGCTCAGATACCGTTCCATAAACCCAATATGTAATAGACAAGACCTACTCCTTGCTCAGAGAACTGGACTCAACACGCCCTATTCACCGCACAAGAATATATCTGACTAGTAATAATCTTAAAACCTATGTATTGATATCTCTCTGTTAGTGTGTCAAGTGGGTGTAAAGCGGCATAAACACAGCAGTGAAAAGCAGCTAAACCCCATTATGAAAATAAATTACTTTGAAAAACCCATGAAACAACGACAGTGAAAGAGAGAGAAATTCTTACACAATGCGTTCAGGGGCTGTGATGCAACCTGGATTGACCATATCTAGACCCACAGCTGGATGAGACATAAGGGTGGACACTCTTGGGGCTGAGAGGTTTGGTGAGGTTGGGTGAGCAAACGCAGACCCTTTAAAGTAATACTGCGTGGTACCCATCGCATGGGTCCCAAATCTCCAGCTTCAAGGGCATCTTCCTACATCGAAAACATGCATGAGAAACCCAGAATATGGTACACCGTGTGATGGGGAAAGGTTTCTAAAACGCACCTCATTTCTCATCCCCTTGTGCCCGGGTTCGCCATTCCAGCCGCTTTACTAGCAATCTCCCTACTTGGAGCATCAGCACCTTTAACCTCCTGTTCCGTACAGGTTGCAATTTGTACTGAGGATGAACGGGAAGACGGGGAACCAACGAGAGACTAGCTCTTGGTGTCGGGACAGGCACAGGTCACTCTATTTTCCCATCAGGAAGAAGAATTAACCACAGGCTCAGCCTGCCCCCCGGAACCAGAACAGGGCCTGAAGCCATCCTGCGCTTTTGCGGCCAGCTCCCAAAAAAGCGAGTTGTAAAATGGAGGTTCAGGGCACTACAATTCACAAACCTGCAGAGTTATAAATGATAACTCTCGTCCACAAATATATTGAGGGAAGGCAAAGAAGAGGATTTGAAATCAAGGCAGAATTGCAGGAAACAGATTTCAGGAGGTAGATTCGAATCGCCTTTAAAGCACATGAAAAGCGGCAAAATGTTGACAATGATGCCCTTGGCCAAAAAGGGCGTATGCGTTTTTTCCTGAATATATTCAGGAAAAAACGCATACGCCCTTTTTGGCCAACCAAGCAACCTGGAAAGGCAAATCAGCGCTACAGAGAAGTCTCGCTTCCCATCGGTCAAAAGGGCCATGCTGAAAAAAGTGTCAAAACCAGGAATGCAGGACAGGCCATGGAGAAATGGGAGCCTTGCTACACTGATGGGCGGGATGTAAATTGCCAACAGCCACTCTGGAGAAGTGTACGGTGTGTCCTGAAACATCTGAAAAACACAGCTTAGAGAGCATAGGGCACTTCCACTCATGGGGGTATAAATTGGGAAAATGAAAAATCAGCAAGACACAAGCACCCCAAAGTTGAGGGCTGCTCTGTTGACAAGGACCTCCACTTCATTCCACCTTAAATATCCCAGGAAAGAGAAAAATGGATAAAGAAGTTGTGGTCCTTATGTACAATGGAATATCACTCAGCCATGAAATCAATGTCATAAGGTTAGTAGCAGCATGATGAGTGGATTTAGGTACGACGATTCTAAGTGAAATAAGTCACACAGAAAAGGACACTTCTCATAAGGTATCACTGATAGAGGGAATGTAAAATCCGTTACACTTGAACTGAATTACAAAACAGAACAGAGTCACACATGCAGAAAACACACTATGGCTGCTTAACGGGAAAGGTGAGGTGGGGTGATACATAAAACAAGGGTATCAAATTAGCTCAGATACCGTTCCATAAACCCAATATGTAATAGACAAGACCTACTCCTTGCTCAGAGAACTGGACTCAACACGCCCTATTCACCGCACAAGAATATATCTGACTAGTAATAATCTTAAAACCTATGTATTGATATCTCTCTGTTAGTGTGTCAAGTGGGTGTAAAGCGGCATAAACACAGCAGTGAAAAGCAGCTAAACCCCATTATGAAAATAAATTACTTTGAAAAACCCATGAAACAACGACAGTGAAAGAGAGAGAAATTCTTACACAATGCGTTCAGGGGCTGTGATGCAACCTGCATTAACCATATCTAGACCCACAGCTGGATGAGACATAAGGGTGGACACTCTTGGGGCTGAGAGGTTTGGTGAGGTTGGGTGAGCAAACGCAGACCCTTTAAAGTAATACTTCGTGGTACCCATCGCATGGGTCCCAAATCTCCAGCTTCAAGGGCATCTTCCTACATCGAAAACATGCATGAGAAACCCAGAAGATGGTACACCGTGTGATGGGGAAAGGTTTCTAAAACGCACCTCATTTCTCATCTCCTTGTGCCCGGGTTCACCATTCCAGCCGCTTTACTAGCAATCTCCCTACTTGGAGCATCAGCACCTTTAACCTCCTGTTCCGTACAGGTTGCAATTTGTCCTGAGGATGAACGGGAAGACGGGGAACCAACGAGAGACTAGCTCTTGGTGTCGGGACAGGCACAGGTCACTCTATTTTCCCATCAGGAAGAAGAATTAACCACAAGCTCAGCCTGCACCCCGGAACCAGAACAGGGCCTGAAGCCATCCAGCGCTTTTGCGGCCAGCTCCCAAAAAAGCGAGTTGTAAAATGGAGGTTCAGGGCACTGCAATTCACAAACCTGCAGAGTTATAAATGATAACTCTCGTCCACAAATATATTGAGGGAAGGCAAAGAAGAGGATTTGAAATCAAGGCAGAATTGCACGAAACAGATTTCAGGAGGTAGATACGAATCGCCTTTAAAGCACATGAAAAGCGGCAAAACGTTGACAATGATGCCCTTGGCCAAAAAGGGCGTATGCGTTTTTTCCTGAATATATTCAGGAAAAAACGCATACGCCCTTTTTGGCCAACCAAGCAACCTGGAAAGGCAAATCAGCACTACAGAGAAGTCTCGCTTCCCATCGGTCAAAAGGGCCATGCTGAAAAAAGTGTCAAAACCAGAAATGCTGGACAGGCCATGGAGAAATGGGAGCCTTGCTACACTGATGGGCGGGATGTAAATTGCCAACAGCCACTCTGGAGAAGTGTACGGTGTGTCCTGAAACATCTGAAAAACACAGCTTAGAGAGCATAGGGCACTTCCACTCATGGGGGTATAAATTGGGAAAATGAAAAATCAGCAAGACACAAGCACCCCAAAGTTGAGGGCTGCTCTGTTGACAAGGACCTCCACTTCATTCCACCTTAAATATCCCAGGAAAGAGAAAAATGGATAAAGAAGTTGTGGTCCTTATGTACAATGGAATATCACTCAGCCATGAAATCAATGTCATAAGGTTAGTAGCAGCATGATGAGTGGATTTAGGTACGACGATTCTAAGTGAAATAAGTCACACAGAAAAGGACACTTCTCATAAGGTATCACTGATAGAGGGAATGTAAAAACCGTTACACTTGAACTGAATTACAAAACAGAACAGAGTCACACATGCAGAAAACACACTATGGCTGCTTAACGGGAAAGGTGAGGTGGGGTGATACATAAAACAAGGGTATCAAATTAGCTCAGATACCGTTCCATAAACCCAATATGTAATAGACAAGACCTACTCCTTGCTCAGAGAACTGGACTCAACACGCCCTATTCACCGCACAAGAATATATCTGACTAGTAATAATCTTAAAACCTATGTATTGATATCTCTCTGTTAGTGTGTCAAGTGGGTGTAAAGCGGCATAAACACAGCAGTGAAAAGCAGCTAAACCCCATTATGAAAATAAATTACTTTGAACAACCCATGAAACAACGACAGTGAAAGAGAGAGAAATTCTTACACAATGCGTTCAGGGGCTGTGATGCAACCTGGATTGACCATATCTAGACCCACAGCTGGATGAGACATAAGGGTGGACACTCTTGGGGCTGAGAGGTTTGGTGAGGTTGGGTGAGCAAACGCAGACCCTTTAAAGTAATACTGCGTGGTACCCATCGCATGGGTCCCATATCTCCAGCTTCAAGGGCATCTTCCTACATCGAAAACATGCATGAGAAACCCAGAAGATAGTACACCGTGTGATGGGGAAAGGTTTCTAAAACCACCTCATTTCTCATCTCCTTGTGCCCGGGTTCGCCATTCCAGCCGCTTTACTAGCAATCTCCCTACTTGGAGCATCAGCACCTTTAACCTCCTGTTCCGTACAGGTTGCAATTTGTCCTGAGGATGAACGGGAAGACGGGGAACCAACGAGAGACTAGCTCTTGGTGTTGGGACAGGCACAGGTCACTCTATTTTCCCATCAGGAAGAAGAATTAACCACAGGCTCAGCCTGCTCCCCGGAACCAGAACAGGGCCTGAAGCCATCCTGCGCTTTTGCGGCCAGCTCCCAAAAAAGCGAGTTGTAAAATGGAGGTTCAGGGCACTGCAATTCACAAACCTGCAGAGTTATAAATGATAACTCTCGTCCACAAATATATTGAGGGAAGGCAAAGAAGAGGATTTGAAATCAAGGCAGAATTGCAGGAAACAGATTTCAGGAGGTAGATTCGAATCGCCTTTAAAGCACATGAAAAGCGGCAAAACGTTGACAGTGAAGCCCTCGGCCAAAAAGGGCATATGCGTTTTTTCCTGAATATATTCAGGAAAAAACGCATACGCCCTTTTTAGCCAACCAAGCAACCTGGAAAGGCAAATCAGCGCTACAGAGAAGTCTCGCTTCCCATCAGTCAAAAGGGCCATGCTGAAAAAAGTGTCAAAACCAGAAATGCAGGACAGGCCATGGAGAAATGGGAGCCTTGCTACACTGATGGGCGGGATGTAAATTGCCAACAGCCACTCTGGAGAAGTCTACGGTGTGTCCTGAAACATCTGAAAAACACAGCTTAGAGAGCATAGGGCACTTCCACTCATGGGGGTATAAATTGGGAAAATGAAAAATTAGCAAGACACAAGCACCCCAAAGTTGAGGGCTGCTCTGTTGACAAGGACCTCCACTTCATTCCACCTTAAATATCCCAGGAAAGAGAAAAATGGATAAAGAAGTTGTGGTCCTTATGTACAATGGAATATCACTCAGCCATGAAATCAATGTCATAAGGTTAGTAGCAGCATGATGAGTGGATTTAGGTACGACGATTCTAAGTGAAATAAGTCACACAGAAAAGGACACTTCTCATAAGGTATCACTGATAGAGGGAATGTAAAAACCGTTACACTTGAACTGAATTACAAAACAGAACAGAGTCACACATGCAGAAAACACACTATGGCTGCTTAACGGGAAAGGTGAGGTGGGGTGATACATAAAACAAGGGTATCAAATTAGCTCAGATACCGTTCCATAAACCCAATATGTAATAGACAAGACCTACTCCTTGCTCAGAGAACTGGACTCAACACGCCCTATTCACCGCACAAGAATATATCTGACTAGTAATAATCTTAAAACCTATGTATTGATATCTCTCTGTTAGTGTGTCAAGTGGGTGTAAAGCGGCATAAACACAGCAGTGAAAAGCAGCTAAACCCCATTATGAAAATAAATTACTTTGAAAAACCCATGAAACAACGACAGTGAAAGAGAGAGAAATTCTTACACAATGCGTTCAGGGGCTGTGATGCAACCTGGATTGACCATATCTAGACCCACAGCTGGATGAGACATAAGGGTGGACACTCTTGGGGCTGAGAGGTTTGGTGAGGTTGGGTGAGCAAACGCAGACCCTTTAAAGTAATACTGCGTGGTACCCATCGCATGGGTCCCAAATCTCCAGGTTCAAGGGCATCTTCCTACATCGAAAACATGCATGAGAAACCCAGAAGATGGTACACTGTGTGATGGGGAAAGGTTTCTAAAACGCACCTCATTTCTCATCTCCTTGTGCCCGGGTTCACCATTCCAGCCGCTTTACTAGCAATCTCCCTACTTGGAGCATCAGCACCTTTAACCTCCTGTTCCGTACAGGTTGCAATTTGTCCTGAGGATGAACGGGAAGACGGGGAACCAACGAGAGACTAGCTCTTGGTGTCGGGACAGGCACAGGTCACTCTATTTTCCCATCAGGAAGAAGAATTAACCACAGGCTCAGCCTGCCCCCCGGAACCAGAACAGGGCCTGAAGCCATCCTGCGCTTTTGCGGCCAGCTCCCAAAAAAGCGAGTTGTAAAATGGAGGTTCAGGGCACTGCAATTCACAAACCTGCAGAGTTATAAATGATAACTCTCGTCCACAAATATATTGAGGGAAGGCAAAGAAGAGGATTTGAAATCAAGGCAGAATTGCACGAAACAGATTTCAGGAGGTAGATTCGAATCGCCTTTAAAGCACATGAAAAGCGGCAAAATGTTGACAATGATGCCCTTGGCCAAAAAGGGCGTATGCGTTTTTTCCTGAATATATTCAGGAAAAAACGCATACGCCCTTTTTGGCCAACCAAGCAACCTGGAAAGGCAAATCAGCGCTACAAAGAAGTCTCGCTTCCCATCGGTCAAAAGGGCCATGCTGAAAAAAGTGTCAAAACCAGAAATGCAGGACAGGCCATGGAGAAATGAGAGCCTTGCTACACTGATGGGCGGGATGTAAATTGCCAACAGCCACTCTGGAGAAGTGTACGGTGTGTCCTGAAACATCTGAAAAACACAGCTTAGGGAGCATAGGGCACTTCCACTCATGGGGGTATAAATTGGGAAAATGAAAAATCAGCAAGACACAAGCACCCCAAAGTTTAGGGCTGCTCTGTTGACAAGGACCTCCACTTCATTCCACCTTAAATATCCAAGGAAAGAGAAAAATGGATAAAGAAGTTGTGGTCCTTATGTACAATGGAATATCACTCAGCCATGAAATCAATGTCATAAGGTTAGTAGCAGCATGATGAGTGGATTTAGGTACGACGATTCTAAGTGAAATAAGTCACACAGAAAAGGACACTTCTCATAAGGTATCACTTTTAGAGGGAATGTAAAAACCGTTACACTTGAACTGAATTACAAAACAGAACAGAGTCACACATGCAGAAAACACACTATGGCTGCTTAACGGGAAAGGTGAGGTGGGGTGATACATAAAACAAGGGTATCAAATTAGCTCAGATACCGTTCCATAAACCCAATATGTAGTAGACAAGACCTACTCCTTGCTCAGAGAACTGGACTCAACACGCCCTATTCACCGCACAAGAATATATCTGACTAGTAATAATCTTAAATCCTATGTATTGATATCTCTCTGTTAGTGTGTCAAGTGGGTGTAAAGCGGCATAAACACAGCCGTGAAAAGCAGCTAAACCCCATTATGAAAATAAATTACTTTGAAAAACCCATGAAACAACGACAGTGAAGGAGATAGAAATTCTTACACAATGAGTTCAGGGGCTGTGATGCAACCTGGATTGACCATATCTAGACCCACAGCTGGATGAGACATAAGGGTGGAAACTCTTGGGGCTGAGAGGTTTGGTGAGGTTGGGTGAGCAAACGCAGACCCTTTAAAGTAATACTGCGTGGTACCCATCGCATGGGTCCCAAATCTCCAGGTTCAAGGGCATCTTCCTACATCGAAAACATGCATGAGAAACCCAGAAGATGGTACACCGTGTGATGGGGAAAGGTTTCTAAAACGCACCTCATTTCTCATCTCCTTGTGCCCGGGTTCCCCATTCCAGCCGCTTTACTAGCAATCTCCCTACTTGGAGCATCAGCACCTTTAACCTCCTGTTCCGTACAGGTTGCAATTTGTCCTGAGGATGAACGGGAAGACGGGGAACCAACGAGAGACTAGCTCTTGGTGTCGGGACAGGCACAGGTCACTCTATTTTCCCATCAGGAAGAAGAATTAACCACAGGCTCAGCCTGCCCCCCGGAACCAGAACAGGGCCTGAAGCCATCCTGCGCTTTTGCGGCCAGCTCCCAAAAAAGCGAGTTGTAAAATGGAGGTTCAGGGCACTACAATTCACAAACCTGCAGAGTTATAAATGATAACTCTCGTCCACAAATATATTGAGGGAAGGCAAAGAAGAGGATTTGAAATCAAGGCAGAATTGCAGGAAACAGATTTCAGGAGGTAGATTCGAATCGCCTTTAAAGCACATGAAAAGCGGCAAAATGTTGACAATGATGCCCTTGGCCAAAAAGGGCGTATGCGTTTTTTCCTGAATATATTCAGGAAAAAACGCATACGCCCTTTTTGGCCAACCAAGCAACCTGGAAAGGCAAATCAGCGCTACAGAGAAGTCTCGCTTCCCATCGGTCAAAAGGGCCATGCTGAAAAAAGTGTCAAAACCAGAAATGCAGGACAGGCCATGGAGAAATGGGAGCCTTGCTACACTGATGGGCGGGATGTAAATTGCCAACAGCCACTCTGGAGAAGTGTACGGTGTGTCCTGAAACATCTGAAAAACACAGCTTAGAGAGCATAGGGCACTTCCACTCATGGGGGTATAAATTGGGAAAATGAAAAATCAGCAAGACACAAGCACCCCAAAGTTGAGGGCTGCTCTGTTGACAAGGACCTCCACTTCATTCCACCTTAAATATCCCAGGAAAGAGAAAAATGGATAAAGAAGTTGTGGTCCTTATGTACAATGGAATATCACTCAGCCATGAAATCAATGTCATAAGGTTAGTAGCAGCATGATGAGTGGATTTAGGTACGACGATTCTAAGTGAAATAAGTCACACAGAAAAGGACACTTCTCATAAGGTATCACTGATAGAGGGAATGTAAAAACCGTTACACTTGAACTGAATTACAAAACAGAACAGAGTCACACATGCAGAAAACACACTATGGCTGCTTAACGGGAAAGGTGAGGTGGGGTGATACATAAAACAAGGGTATCAAATTAGCTCAGATACCGTTCCATAAACCCAATATGTAATAGACAAGACCTACTCCTTGCTCAGAGAACTGGACTCAACACGCCCTATTCACCGCACAAGAATATATCTGACTAGTAATAATCTTAAAACCTATGTATTGATATCTCTCTGTTAGTGTGTCAAGTGGGTGTAAAGCGGCATAAACACAGCAGTGAAAAGCAGCTAAACCCCATTATGAAAATAAATTACTTTGAAAAACCCATGAAACAACGACAGTGAAAGAGAGAGAAATTCTTACACAATGCGTTCAGGGGCTGTGATGCAACCTGGATTAACCATATCTAGACCCACAGCTGGATGAGACATAAGGGTGGACACTCTTGGGGCTGAGAGGTTTGGTGAGGTTGGGTGAGCAAACGCAGACCCTTTAAAGTAATACTTCGTGGTACCCATCGCATGGGTCCCAAATCTCCAGCTTCAAGGGCATCTTCCTACATCGAAAACATGCATGAGAAACCCAGAAGATGGTACACCGTGTGATGGGGAAAGGTTTCTAAAACGCACCTCATTTCTCATCTCCTTGTGCCCGGGTTCACCATTCCAGCCGCTTTACTAGCAATCTCCCTACTTGGAGCATCAGCACCTTTAACCTCCTGTTCCGTACAGGTTGCAATTTGTCCTGAGGATGAACGGGAAGACGGGGAACCAACGAGAGACTAGCTCTTGGTGTCGGGACAGGCACAGGTCACTCTATTTTCCCATCAGGAAGAAGAATTAACCACAGGCTCAGCCTGCCCCCCGGAACCAGAACAGGGCCTGAAGCCATCCTGCGCTTTTGCGGCCAGCTCCCAAAAAAGCGAGTTGTAAAATGGAGGTTCAGGGCACTGCAATTCACAAACCTGCAGAGTTATAAATGATAACTCTCGTCCACAAATATATTGAGGGAAGGCAAAGAAGAGGATTTGAAATCAAGGCAGAATTGCACGAAACAGATTTCAGGAGGTAGATACGAATCGCCTTTAAAGCACATGAAAAGCGGCAAAACGTTGACAATGATGCCCTTGGCCAAAAAGGGCGTATGCGTTTTTTCCTGAATATATTCAGGAAAAAACGCATACGCCCTTTTTGGCCAACCAAGCAACCTGGAAAGGCAAATCAGCGCTACAGAGAAGTCTCGCTTCCCATCGGTCAAAAGGGCAATGCTGAAAAAAGTGTCAAAACCAGAAATGCAGGACAGGCCATGGAGAAATGGGAGCCTTGCTACACTGATGGGCGGGATGTAAATTGCCAACAGCCAGTCTGGAGAAGTGTACGGTGTGTCCTGAAACATCTGAAAAACACAGCTTAGAGAGCATAGGGCACTTCCACTCATGGGGGTATAAATTGGGAAAATGAAAAATCAGCAAGACACAAGCACCCCAAAGTTGAGGGCTGCTCTGTTGACAAGGACCTCCACTTCATTCCACCTTAAATATCCCAGGAAAGAGAAAAATGGATAAAGAAGTTGTGGTCCTTATGTACAATGGAATATCACTCAGCCATGAAATCAATGTCATAAGGTTAGTAGCAGCATGATGAGTGGATTTAGGTACGACGATTCTAAGTGAAATAAGTCACACAGAAAAGGACACTTCTCATAAGGTATCACTGATAGAGGGAATGTAAAAACCGTTACACTTGAACTGAATTACAAAACAGAACAGAGTCACACATGCAGAAAACAGACTATGCCTGCTTAACGGGAAAGGTGAGGTGGGGTGATACATAAAACAAGGGTTTCAAATTAGCTCAGATACCGTTCCAGAAACCCAATATGTAATAGACAAGACCTACTCCTTGCTCAGAGAACTGGACTCAACACGCCCTATTCACCGCACAAGAATATATCTGACTAGTAATAATCTTAAAACCTATGTATTGATATCTCTCTGTTAGTGTGTCAAGTGGGTGTAAAGCGGCATAAACACAGCCGTGAAAAGCAGCTAAACCCCATTATGAAAATAAATTACTTTGAAAAACCCATGAAACAACGACAGTGAAAGAGAGAGAAATTCTTACACAATGCGTTCAGGGGCTGTGATGCAACCTGGATTGACCATATCTAGACCCACAGCTGGATGAGACATAAGGGTGGACACTCTTGGGGCTGAGAGGTTTGGTGAGGTTGGGTGAGCAAACGCAGACCCTTTAAAGTAATACTGCGTGGTACCCATCGCATGGGTCCCATATCTCCAGCTTCAAGGGCATCTTCCTACATCGAAAACATGCATGAGAAACCCAGAAGATAGTACACCGTGTGATGGGGAAAGGTTTCTACAACGCACCTCATTTCTCATCTCCTTGTGCCCGGGTTCGCCATTCCAGCCGCTTTACTAGCAATCTCCCTACTTGGAGCATCAGCACCTTTAACCTCCTGTTCCGTACAGGTTGCAATTTGTCCTGAGGATGAACGGGAAGACGGGGAACCAACGAGAGACTAGCTCTTGGTGTTGGGACAGGCACAGGTCACTCTATTTTCCCATCAGGAAGAAGAATTAACCACAGGCTCAGCCTGCTCCCCGGAACCAGAACAGGGCCTGAAGCCATCCTGCGCTTTTGCGGCCAGCTCCCAAAAAAGCGAGTTGTAAAATGGAGGTTCAGGGCACTGCAATTCACAAACCTGCAGAGTTATAAATGATAACTCTCGTCCACAAATATATTGAGGGAAGGCAAAGAAGAGGATTTGAAATCAAGGCAGAATTGCAGGAAACAGATTTCAGGAGGTAGATTCGAATCGCCTTTAAAGCACATGAAAAGCGGCAAAACGTTGACAATGAAGCCCTTGGCCAAAAAGGGCATATGCGTTTTTTCCTGAATATATTCAGGAAAAAACGCATACGCCCTTTTTAGCCAACCAAGCAACCTGGAAAGGCAAATCAGCGCTACAGAGAAGTCTCGTTTCCCATCAGTCAAAAGGGCCATGCTGAAAAAGTGTCAAAACCAGAAATGCAGGACAGGCCATGGAGAAATGGGAGCCTTGCTACACTGATGGGCGGGATGTAAATTGCCAACAGCCACTCTGGAGAAGTCTACGGTGTGTCCTGAAACATCTGAAAAACACAGCTTAGAGAGCATAGGGCACTTACACTCATGGGGGTATAAATTGGGAAAATGAAAAATCAGCAAGACACAAGCACCCCAAAGTTGAGGGCTGCTCTGTTGACAAGGACCTCCACTTCATTCCACCTTAAATATCCCAGGAAAGAGAAAAATGGATAAAGAAGTTGTGGTCCTTATGTACAATGGAATATCACTCAGCCATGAAATCAATGTCATAAGTTTAGTAGCAGCATGATGAGTGGATTTAGGTACGACGATTCTAAGTGAAATAAGTCACACAGAAAAGGACACTTCTCATAAGGTATCACTGATAGAGGGAATGTAAAAACCGTTACACTTGAACTGAATTACAAAACAGAACAGAGTCACACATGCAGAAAACACACTATGGCTGCTTAACGGGAAAGGTGAGGTGGGGTGATACATAAAACAAGGGTATCAAATTAGCTCAGATACCGTTCCATAAACCCAATATGTAATAGACAAGACCTACTCCTTGCTCAGAGAACTGGACTCAACACGCCCTATTCACCGCACAAGAATATATCTGACTAGTAATAATCTTAAAACCTATGTATTGATATCTCTCTGTTAGTGTGTCAAGTGGGTGTAAAGCAGCATAAACACAGCAGTGAAAAGCAGCTAAACCCCATTATGAAAATAAATTACTTTGAAAAACCCATGAAACAACGACAGTGAAAGAGAGAGAAATTCTTACACAATGCGTTCAGGGGCTGTGATGCAACCTGGATTGACCATATCTAGACCCACAGCTGGATGAGACATAAGGGTGGACACTCTTGGGGCTGAGAGGTTTGGTGAGGTTGGGTGAGCAAACGCAGACCCTTTAAAGTAATACTGCGTGGTACCCATCGCATGGGTCCCATATCTCCAGCTTCAAGGGCATCTTCCTACATCGAAAACATGCATGAGAAACCCAGAAGATAGTACACCGTGTGATGGGGAAAGGTTTCTAAAACGCACCTCATTTCTCATCTCCTTGTGCCCGGGTTCGCCATTCCAGCCGCTTTACTAGCAATCTCCCTACTTGGAGCATCAGCACCTTTAACCTCCTGTTCCGTACAGGTTGCAATTTGTCCTGAGGATGAACGGGAAGACGGGGAACCAACGAGAGACTAGCTCTTGGTGTTGGGACAGGCACAGGTCACTCTATTTTCCCATCAGGAAGAAGAATTAACCACAGGCTCAGCCTGCTCCCCGGAACCAGAACAGGGCCTGAAGCCATCCTGCGCTTTTGCGGCCAGCTCCCAAAAAAGCGAGTTGTAAAATGGAGGTTCAGGGCACTGCAATTCACAAACCTGCAGAGTTATAAATGATAACTCTCGTCCACAAATATATTGAGGGAAGGCAAAGAAGAGGATTTGAAACCAAGGCAGAATTGCACGAAACAGATTTCAGGAGGTAGATTCGAATCGCCTTTAAAGCACATGAAAAGCGGCAAAACGTTGACAATGAAGCCCTCGGCCAAAAAGGGCGTATGCGTTTTTTCCTGAATATATTCAGGAAAAAACGCATACGCCCTTTTTAGCCAACCAAGCAACCTGGAAAGGCAAATCAGCGCTACAGAGAAGTCTCGCTTCCCATCAGTCAAAAGGGCCATGCTGAAAAAAGTGTCAAAACCAGAAATGCAGGACAGGCCATGGAGAAATGGGAGCCTTGCTACACTGATGGGCGGGATGTAAATTGCCAACAGCCACTCTGGAGAAGTCTACGGTGTGTCCTGAAACATCTGAAAAACACAGCTTAGAGAGCATAGGGCACTTCCACTCATGGGGGTATAAATTGGGAAAATGAAAAATCAGCAAGACACAAGCACCCCAAAGTTGAGGGCTGCTCTGTTGACAAGGACCTCCACTTCATTCCACCTTAAATATCCCAGGAAAGAGAAAAATGGATAAAGAAGTTGTGGTCCTTATGTACAATGGAATATCACTCAGCCATGAAATCAATGTCATAAGGTTAGTAGCAGCATGATGAGTGGATTTAGGTACGACGATTCTAAGTGAAATAAGTCACACAGAAAAGGACACTTCTCATAAGGTATCACTGATAGAGGGAATGTAAAAACCGTTACACTTGAACTGAATTACAAAACAGAACAGAGTCACACATGCAGAAAACACACTATGGCTGCTTAACGGGAAAGGTGAGGTGGGGTGATACATAAAACAAGGGTATCAAATTAGCTCAGATACCGTTCCATAAACCCAATATGTAATAGACAAGACCTACTCCTTGCTCAGAGAACTGGACTCAACACGCCCTATTCACCGCACAAGAATATATCTGACTAGTAATAATCTTAAAACCTATGTATTGATATCTCTCTGTTAGTGTGTCAAGTGGGTGTAAAGCGGCATAAACACAGCAGTGAAAAGCAGCTAAACCCCATTATGAAAATAAATTACTTTGAAAAACCCATGAAACAACGACAGTGAAAGAGAGAGAAATTCTTACACAATGCGTTCAGGGGCTGTGATGCAACCTGGATTGACCATATCTAGACCCACAGCTGGATGAGACATAAGGGTGGACACTCTTGGGGCTGAGAGGTTTGGTGAGGTTGGGTGAGCAAACGCAGACCCTTTAAAGTAATACTGCGTGGTACCCATCGCATGGGTCCCATATCTCCAGCTTCAAGGGCATCTTCCTACATCGAAAACATGCATGAGAAACCCAGAAGATGGTACACCGTGTGATGGGGAAAGGTTTCTAAAACGCACCTCATTTCTCATCTCCTTGTGCCCGGGTTCGCCATTCCAGCCGCTTTACTAGCAATCTCCCTACTTGGAGCATCAGCACCTTTAACCTCCTGTTCCGTACAGGTTGCAATTTGTCCTGAGGATGAACGGGAAGACGGGGAACCAACGAGAGACTAGCTCTTGGTGTTGGGACAGGCACAGGTCACTCTATTTTCCCATCAGGAAGAAGAATTAACCACAGGCTCAGCCTGCTCCCCGGAACCAGAACAGGGCCTGAAGCCATCCTGCGCTTTTGCGGCCAGCTCCCAAAAAAGCGAGTTGTAAAATGGAGGTTCAGGGCACTGCAATTCACAAACCTGCAGAGTTATAAATGATAACTCTCGTCCACAAATATATTGAGGGAAGGCAAAGAAGAGGATTTGAAATCAAGGCAGAATTGCAGGAAACAGATTTCAGGAGGTAGATTCGAATCGCCTTTAAAGCACATGAAAAGCGGCAAAACGTTGACAATGAAGCCCTCGGCCAAAAAGGGCATATGCGTTTTTTCCTGAATATATTCAGGAAAAAACGCATACGCCCTTTTTAGCCAACCAAGCAACCTGGAAAGGCAAATCAGCGCTACAGAGAAGTCTCGCTTCCCATCAGTCAAAAGGGCCATGCTGAAAAAAGTGTCAAAACCAGAAATGCAGGACAGGCCATGGAGAAATGGGAGCCTTGCTACACTGATGGGCGGGATGTAAATTGCCAACAGCCACTCTGGAGAAGTGTACGGTGTGTCCTGAAACATCTGAAAAACACAGCTTAGAGAGCATAGGGCACTTCCACTCATGGGGGTATAAATTGGGAAAATGAAAAATCAGCAAGACACAAGCACCCCAAAGTTGAGGGCTGCTCTGTTGACAAGGACCTCCACTTCATTCCACCTTAAATATCCCAGGAAAGAGAAAAATGGATAAAGAAGTTGTGGTCCTTATGTACAATGGAATATCACTCAGCCATGAAATCAATGTCATAAGGTTAGTAGCAGCATGATGAGTGGATTTAGGTACGACGATTCTAAGTGAAATAAGTCACACAGAAAAGGACACTTCTCATAAGGTATCACTGATAGAGGGAATGTAAAAACCGTTACACTTGAACTGAATTACAAAACAGAACAGAGTCACACATGCAGAAAACACACTATGGCTGCTTAACGGGAAAGGTGAGGTGGGGTGATACATAAAACAAGGGTATCAAATTAGCTCAGATACCGTTCCATAAACCCAATATGTAATAGACAAGACCTACTCCTTGCTCAGAGAACTGGACTCAACACGCCCTATTCACCGCACAAGAATATATCTGACTAGTAATAATCTTAAAACCTATGTATTGATATCTCTCTGTTAGTGTGTCAAGTGGGTGTAAAGCGGCATAAACACAGCAGTGAAAAGCAGCTAAACCCCATTATGAAAATAAATTACTTTGAAAAACCCATGAAACAACGACAGTGAAAGAGAGAGAAATTCTTACACAATGCGTTCAGGGGCTGTGATGCAACCTGGATTGACCATATCTAGACCCACAGCTGGATGAGACATAAGGGTGGACACTCTTGGGGCTGAGAGGTTTGGTGAGGTTGGGTGAGCAAACGCAGACCCTTTAAAGTAATACTGCGTGGTACCCATCGCATGGGTCCCAAATCTCCAGGTTCAAGGGCATCTTCCTACATCGAAAACATGCATGAGAAACCCAGAAGATGGTACACCGTGTGATGGGGAAAGGTTTCTAAAACGCACCTCATTTCTCATCTCCTTGTGCCCGGGTTCACCATTCCAGCCGCTTTACTAGCAATCTCCCTACTTGGAGCATCAGCACCTTTAACCTCCTGTTCCGTACAGGTTGCAATTTGTACTGAGGATGAACGGGAAGACGGGGAACCAACGAGAGACTAGCTCTTGGTGTCGGGACAGGCACAGGTCACTCTATTTTCCCATCAGGAAGAAGAATTAACCACAGGCTCAGCCTGCCCCCCGGAACCAGAACAGGGCCTGAAGCCATCCTGCGCTTTTGCGGCCAGCTCCCAAAAAAGCGAGTTGTAAAATGGAGGTTCAGGGCACTACAATTCACAAACCTGCAGAGTTATAAATGATAACTCTCGTCCACAAATATATTGAGGGAAGGCAAAGAAGAGGATTTGAAATCAAGGCAGAATTGCAGGAAACAGATTTCAGGAGGTAGATTCGAATCGCCTTTAAAGCACATGAAAAGCGGCAAAATGTTGACAATGATGCCCTTGGCCAAAAAGGGCGTATGCGTTTTTTCCTGAATATATTCAGGAAAAAACGCATACGCCCTTTTTGGCCAACCAAGCAACCTGGAAAGGCAAATCAGCGCTACAGAGAAGTCTCGCTTCCCATCGGTCAAAAGGGCCATGCTGAAAAAAGTGTCAAAACCAGAAATGCAGGACAGGCCATGGAGAAATGGGAGCCTTGCTACACTGATGGGCGGGATGTAAATTGCCAACAGCCACTCTGGAGAAGTCTACGGTGTGTCCTGAAACATCTGAAAAACACAGCTTAGAGAGCATAGGGCACTTCCACTCATGGGGGTATAAATTGGGAAAATGAAAAATCAGCAAGACACAAGCACCCCAAAGTTGAGGGCTGCTCTGTTGACAAGGACCTCCACTTCATTCCACCTTAAATATCCCAGGAAAGAGAAAAATGGATAAAGAAGTTGTGGTCCTTATGTACAATGGAATATCACTCAGCCATGAAATCAATGTCATAAGGTTAGTAGCAGCATGATGAGTGGATTTAGGTACGACGATTCTAAGTGAAATAAGTCACACAGAAAAGGACACTTCTCATAAGGTATCACTGATAGAGGGAATGTAAAAACCGTTACACTTGAACTGAATTACAAAACAGAACAGAGTCACACATGCAGAAAACACACTATGGCTGCTTAACGGGAAAGGTGAGGTGGGGTGATACATAAAACAAGGGTATCAAATTAGCTCAGATACCGTTCCATAAACCCAATATGTAATAGACAAGACCTACTCCTTGCTCAGAGAACTGGACTCAACACGCCCTATTCACCGCACAAGAATATATCTGACTAGTAATAATCTTAAAACCTATGTATTGATATCTCTCTGTTAGTGTGTCAAGTGGGTGTAAAGCGGCATAAACACAGCAGTGAAAAGCAGCTAAACCCCATTATGAAAATAAATTACTTTGAAAAACCCATGAAACAACGACAGTGAAAGAGAGAGAAATTCTTACACAATGCGTTCAGGGGCTGTGATGCAACCTGGATTAACCATATCTAGACCCACAGCTGGATGAGACATAAGGGTGGACACTCTTGGGGCTGAGAGGTTTGGTGAGGTTGGGTGAGCAAACGCAGACCCTTTAAAGTAATACTTCGTGGTACCCATCGCATGGGTCCCAAATCTCCAGCTTCAAGGGCATCTTCCTACATCGAAAACATGCATGAGAAACCCAGAAGATGGTACACCGTGTGATGGGGAAAGGTTTCTAAAACGCACCTCATTTCTCATCTCCTTGTGCCCGGGTTCACCATTCCAGCCGCTTTACTAGCAATCTCCCTACTTGGAGCATCAGCACCTTTAACCTCCTGTTCCGTACAGGTTGCAATTTGTCCTGAGGATGAACGGGAAGACGGGGAACCAACGAGAGACTAGCTCTTGGTGTCGGGACAGGCACAGGTCACTCTATTTTCCCATCAGGAAGAAGAATTAACCACAGGCTCAGCCTGCCCCCCGGAACCAGAACAGGGCCTGAAGCCATCCTGCGCTTTTGCGGCCAGCTCCCAAAAAAGCGAGTTGTAAAATGGAGGTTCAGGGCACTGCAATTCACAAACCTGCAGAGTTATAAATGATAACTCTCGTCCACAAATATATTGAGGGAAGGCAAAGAAGAGGATTTGAAATCAAGGCAGAATTGCACGAAACAGATTTCAGGAGGTAGATACGAATCGCCTTTAAAGCACATGAAAAGCGGCAAAACGTTGACAATGATGCCCTTGGCCAAAAAGGGCGTATGCGTTTTTTCCTGAATATATTCAGGAAAAAACGCATACGCCCTTTTTGGCCAACCAAGCAACCTGGAAAGGCAAATCAGCGCTACAGAGAAGTCTCGCTTCCCATCGGTCAAAAGGGCAATGCTGAAAAAAGTGTCAAAACCAGAAATGCAGGACAGGCCATGGAGAAATGGGAGCCTTGCTACACTGATGGGCGGGATGTAAATTGCCAACAGCCAGTCTGGAGAAGTGTACGGTGTGTCCTGAAACATCTGAAAAACACAGCTTAGAGAGCATAGGGCACTTCCACTCATGGGGGTATAAATTGGGAAAATGAAAAATCAGCAAGACACAAGCACCCCAAATTTGAGGGCTGCTCTGTTGACAAGGACCTCCACTTCATTCCACCTTAAATATCCCAGGAAAGAGAAAAATGGATAAAGAAGTTGTGGTCCTTATGTACAATGGAATATCACTCAGCCATGAAATCAATGTCATAAGGTTAGTAGCAGCATGATGAGTGGATTTAGGTACGACGATTCTAAGTGAAATAAGTCACACAGAAAAGGACACTTCTCATAAGGTATCACTGATAGAGGGAATGTAAAAACCGTTACACTTGAACTGAATTACAAAACAGAACAGAGTCACACATGCAGAAAACAGACTATGCCTGCTTAACGGGAAAGGTGAGGTGGGGTGATACATAAAACAAGGGTATCAAATTAGCTCAGATACCGTTCCATAAACCCAATATGTAGTAGAGAAGACCTACTCCTTGCTCAGAGAACTGGACTCAACACGCCCTATTCACCGCACAAGAATATATCTGACTAGTAATAATCTTGAAACCTATGTATTGATATCTCTCTGTTAGTGTGTCAAGTGGGTGTAAAGCGGCATAAACACAGCCGTGAAAAGCAGCTAAACCCCATTATGCAAATAAATTACTTTGAAATACCCATGAAACAACGACAGTGAAAGAGATAGAAATTCTTACACAATGAGTTCAGGGGCTGTGATGCAACCTGGATTGACCATATCTAGACCCACAGCTGGATGAGACATAAGGGTGGACACTCTTGGGGCTGAGAGGTTTGGTGAGGTTGGGTGAGCAAACGCAGACCCTTTAAAGTAATACTGCGTGGTACCCATCGCATGGGTCCCAAATCTCCAGGTTCAAGGGCATCTTCCTACATCGAAAACATGCATGAGAAACCCAGAAGATGGTACACCGTGTGATGGGGAAAGGTTTCTAAAACGCACCTCATTTCTCATCTCCTTGTGCCCGGGTTCGCCATTCCAGCCGCTTTACTAGCAATCTCCCTACTTGGAGCATCAGCACCTTTAACCTCCTGTTCTGTACAGGTTGCAATTTGTCCTGAGGATGAACGGGAAGACGGGGAACCAACGAGAGACTAGCTCTTGGTGTTGGGACAGGCACAGGTCACTCTATTTTCCCATCAGGAAGAAGAATTAACCACAGGCTCAGCCTGCCCCCCGGAACCAGAACAGGGCCTGAAGCCATCCTGCGCTTTTGCGGCCAGCTCCCAAAAAAGCGAGTTGTAAAATGGAGGTTCAGGGCACTGCAATTCACAAACCTGCAGAGTTATAAATGATAACTCTCGTCCACAAATATATTGAGGGAAGGCAAAGAAGAGGATTTGAAATCAAGGCAGAATTGCACGAAACAGATTTCAGGAGGTAGATACGAATCGCCATTAAAGCACATGAAAAGCGGCAAAACGTTGACAATGATGCCCTTGGCCAAAAAGGGCGTATGCGTTTTTTCCTGAATATATTCAGGAAAAAACGCATACGCCCTTTTTGGCCAACCAAGCAACCTGGAAAGGCAAATCAGCGCTACAGAGAAGTCTCGCTTCCCATCGGTCAAAAGGGCCATGCTGAAAAAAGTGTCAAAACCAGAAATGCAGGACAGGCCATGGAGAAATGGGAGCCTTGCTACACTGATGGGCGGGATGTAAATTGCCAACAGCCACTCTGGAGAAGTGTACGGTGTGTCCTGAAACATCTGAAAAACACAGCTTAGGGAGCATAGGGCACTTCCACTCATGGGGGTATAAATTGGGAAAATGAAAAATCAGCAAGACACAAGCACCCCAAAGTTTAGGGCTGCTCTGTTGACAAGGACCTCCACTTCATTCCACCTTAAATATCCAAGGAAAGAGAAAAATGGATAAAGAAGTTGTGGTCCTTATGTACAATGGAATATCACTCAGCCATGAAATCAATGTCATAAGGTTAGTAGCAGCATGATGAGTGGATTTAGGTACGACGATTCTAAGTGAAATGAGTCACACAGAAAAGGACACTTCTCATAAGGTATCACTTTTAGAGGGAATGTAAAAACCGTTACACTTGAACTGAATTACAAAACAGAACAGAGTCACACATGCAGAAAACACACTATGGCTGCTTAACGGGAAAGGTGAGGTGGGGTGATACATAAAACAAGGGTATCAAATTAGCTCAGATACCGTTCCATAAACCCAATATGTAGTAGACAAGACCTACTCCTTGCTCAGAGAACTGGACTCAACACGCCCTATTCACCGCACAAGAATATATCTGACTAGTAATAATCTTAAATCCTATGTATTGATATCTCTCTGTTAGTGTGTCAAGTGGGTGTAAAGCGGCATAAACACAGCCGTGAAAAGCAGCTAAACCCCATTATGAAAATAAATTACTTTGAAAAACCCATGAAACAACGACAGTGAAAGAGATAGAAATTCTTACACAATGAGTTCAGGGGCTGTGATGCAACCTGGATTGACCATATCTAGACCCACAGCTGGATGAGACATAAGGGTGGAAACTCTTGGGGCTGAGAGGTTTGGTGAGGTTGGGTGAGCAAACGCAGACCCTTTAAAGTAATACTGCGTGGTACCCATCGCATGGGTCCCAAATCTCCAGGTTCAAGGGCATCTTCCTACATCGAAAACATGCATGAGAAACCCAGAAGATGGTACACCGTGTGATGGGGAAAGGTTTCTAAAACGCACCTCATTTCTCATCTCCTTGTGCCCGGGTTCCCCATTCCAGCCGCTTTACTAGCAATCTCCCTACTTGGAGCATCAGCACCTTTAACCTCCTGTTCCGTACAGGTTGCAATTTGTACTGAGGATGAACGGGAAGACGGGGAACCAACGAGAGACTAGCTCTTGGTGTCGGGACAGGCACAGGTCACTCTATTTTCCCATCAGGAAGAAGAATTAACCACAGGCTCAGCCTGCCCCCCGGAACCAGAACAGGGCCTGAAACCATCCTGCGCTTTTGCGGCCAGCTCCCAAAAAAGCGAGTTGTAAAATGGAGGTTCAGGGCACTACAATTCACAAACCTGCAGAGTTATAAATGATAACTCTCGTCCACAAATATATTGAGGGAAGGCAAAGAAGAGGATTTGAAATCAAGGCAGAATTGCACGAAACAGATTTCAGGAGGTAGATTCGAATCGCCTTTAAAGCACATGAAAAGCGGCAAAATGTTGACAATGATGCCCTTGGCCAAAAAGGGCGTATGCGTTTTTTCCTGAATATATTCAGGAAAAAACGCATACGCCCTTTTTGGCCAACCAAGCAACCTGGAAAGGCAAATCAGCGCTACAGAGAAGTCTCGCTTCCCATCGGTCAAAAGGGCCATGCTGAAAAAAGTGTCAAAACCAGAAATGCAGGACAGGCCATGGAGAAATGGGAGCCTTGCTACACTGATGGGCGGGATGTAAATTGCCAACAGCCACTCTGGAGAAGTGTACGGTGTGTCCTGAAACATCTGAAAAACACAGCTTAGAGAGCATAGGGCACTTCCACTCATGGGGGTATAAATTGGGAAAATGAAAAATCAGCAAGACACAAGCACCCCAAAGTTGAGGGCTGCTCTGTTGACAAGGACCTCCACTTCATTCCACCTTAAATATCCCAGGAAAGAGAAAAATGGATAAAGAAGTTGTGGTCCTTATGTACAATGGAATATCACTCAGCCATGAAATCAATGTCATAAGGTTAGTAGCAGCATGATGAGTGGATTTAGGTACGACGATTCTAAGTGAAATAAGTCACACAGAAAAGGACACTTCTCATAAGGTATCACTGATAGAGGGAATGTAAAAACCGTTACACTTGAACTGAATTACAAAACAGAACAGAGTCACACATGCAGAAAACACACTATGGCTGCTTAACGGGAAAGGTGAGGTGGGGTGATACATAAAACAAGGGTATCAAATTAGCTCAGATACCGTTCCATAAACCCAATATGTAATAGACAAGACCTACTCCTTGCTCAGAGAACTGGACTCAACACGCCCTATTCACCGCACAAGAATATATCTGACTAGTAATAATCTTAAAACCTATGTATTGATATCTCTCTGTTAGTGTGTCAAGTGGGTGTAAAGCGGCATAAACACAGCAGTGAAAAGCAGCTAAACCCCATTATGAAAATAAATTACTTTGAAAAACCCATGAAACAACGACAGTGAAAGAGAGAGAAATTCTTACACAATGCGTTCAGGGGCTGTGATGCAACCTGGATTAACCATATCTAGACCCACAGCTGGATGAGACATAAGGGTGGACACTCTTGGGGCTGAGAGGTTTGGTGAGGTTGGGTGAGCAAACGCAGACCCTTTAAAGTAATACTTCGTGGTACCCATCGCATGGGTCCCAAATCTCCAGCTTCAAGGGCATCTTCCTACATCGAAAACATGCATGAGAAACCCAGAAGATGGTACACCGTGTGATGGGGAAAGGTTTCTAAAACGCACCTCATTTCTCATCTCCTTGTGCCCGGGTTCACCATTCCAGCCGCTTTACTAGCAATCTCCCTACTTGGAGCATCAGCACCTTTAACCTCCTGTTCCGTACAGGTTGCAATTTGTCCTGAGGATGAACGGGAAGACGGGGAACCAACGAGAGACTAGCTCTTGGTGTCGGGACAGGCACAGGTCACTCTATTTTCCCATCAGGAA
Organism: Balaenoptera borealis; assembly: GCF_965194805.1. Classification (NCBI taxonomy): domain Eukaryota; kingdom Metazoa; phylum Chordata; class Mammalia; order Artiodactyla; family Balaenopteridae; genus Balaenoptera; species Balaenoptera borealis. The sequence goes on along the minus strand of NW_028123956.1, from coordinate 622,116 downwards.
GAAGAATTAACCACAGGCTCAGCCTGCCCCCCGGAACCAGAACAGGGCCTGAAGCCATCCTGCGCTTTTGCGGCCAGCTCCCAAAAAAGCGAGTTGTAAAATGGAGGTTCAGGGCACTGCAATTCACAAACCTGCAGAGTTATAAATGATAACTCTCGTCCACAAATATATTGAGGGAAGGCAAAGAAGAGGATTTGAAATCAAGGCAGAATTGCACGAAACAGATTTCAGGAGGTAGATACGAATCGCCTTTAAAGCACATGAAAAGCGGCAAAACGTTGACAATGATGCCCTTGGCCAAAAAGGGCGTATGCGTTTTTTCCTGAATATATTCAGGAAAAAACGCATACGCCCTTTTTGGCCAACCAAGCAACCTGGAAAGGCAAATCAGCGCTACAGAGAAGTCTCGCTTCCCATCGGTCAAAAGGGCAATGCTGAAAAAAGTGTCAAAACCAGAAATGCAGGACAGGCCATGGAGAAATGGGAGCCTTGCTACACTGATGGGCGGGATGTAAATTGCCAACAGCCAGTCTGGAGAAGTGTACGGTGTGTCCTGAAACATCTGAAAAACACAGCTTAGAGAGCATAGGGCACTTCCACTCATGGGGGTATAAATTGGGAAAATGAAAAATCAGCAAGACACAAGCACCCCAAATTTGAGGGCTGCTCTGTTGACAAGGACCTCCACTTCATTCCACCTTAAATATCCCAGGAAAGAGAAAAATGGATAAAGAAGTTGTGGTCCTTATGTACAATGGAATATCACTCAGCCATGAAATCAATGTCATAAGGTTAGTAGCAGCATGATGAGTGGATTTAGGTACGACGATTCTAAGTGAAATAAGTCACACAGAAAAGGACACTTCTCATAAGGTATCACTGATAGAGGGAATGTAAAAACCGTTACACTTGAACTGAATTACAAAACAGAACAGAGTCACACATGCAGAAAACAGACTATGCCTGCTTAACGGGAAAGGTGAGGTGGGGTGATACATAAAACAAGGGTTTCAAATTAGCTCAGATACCGTTCCAGAAACCCAATATGTAATAGACAAGACCTACTCCTTGCTCAGAGAACTGGACTCAACACGCCCTATTCACCGCACAAGAATATATCTGACTAGTAATAATCTTAAAACCTATGTATTGATATCTCTCTGTTAGTGTGTCAAGTGGGTGTAAAGCGGCATAAACACAGCCGTGAAAAGCAGCTAAACCCCATTATGAAAATAAATTACTTTGAAAAACCCATGAAACAACGACAGTGAAAGAGATAGAAATTCTTACACAATGAGTTCAGGGGCTGTGATGCAACCTGGATTGACCATATCTAGACCCACAGCTGGATGAGACATAAGGGTGGAAACTCTTGGGGCTGAGAGGTTTGGTGAGGTTGGGTGAGCAAACGCAGACCCTTTAAAGTAATACTGCGTGGTACCCATCGCATGGGTCCCAAATCTCCAGGTTCAAGGGCATCTTCCTACATCGAAAACATGCATGAGAAACCCAGAAGATGGTACACCGTGTGATGGGGAAAGGTTTCTAAAACGCACCTCATTTCTCATCTCCTTGTGCCCGGGTTCCCCATTCCAGCCGCTTTACTAGCAATCTCCCTACTTGGAGCATCAGCACCTTTAACCTCCTGTTCCGTACAGGTTGCAATTTGTACTGAGGATGAACGGGAAGACGGGGAACCAACGAGAGACTAGCTCTTGGTGTCGGGACAGGCACAGGTCACTCTATTTTCCCATCAGGAAGAAGAATTAACCACAGGCTCAGCCTGCCCCCCGGAACCAGAACAGGGCCTGAAACCATCCTGCGCTTTTGCGGCCAGCTCCCAAAAAAGCGAGTTGTAAAATGGAGGTTCAGGGCACTACAATTCACAAACCTGCAGAGTTATAAATGATAACTCTCGTCCACAAATATATTGAGGGAAGGCAAAGAAGAGGATTTGAAATCAAGGCAGAATTGCACGAAACAGATTTCAGGAGGTAGATTCGAATCGCCTTTAAAGCACATGAAAAGCGGCAAAATGTTGACAATGATGCCCTTGGCCAAAAAGGGCGTATGCGTTTTTTCCTGAATATATTCAGGAAAAAACGCATACGCCCTTTTTGGCCAACCAAGCAACCTGGAAAGGCAAATCAGCGCTACAGAGAAGTCTCGCTTCCCATCGGTCAAAAGGGCCATGCTGAAAAAAGTGTCAAAACCAGAAATGCAGGACAGGCCATGGAGAAATGGGAGCCTTGCTACACTGATGGGCGGGATGTAAATTGCCAACAGCCACTCTGGAGAAGTGTACGGTGTGTCCTGAAACATCTGAAAAACACAGCTTAGAGAGCATAGGGCACTTCCACTCATGGGGGTATAAATTGGGAAAATGAAAAATCAGCAAGACACAAGCACCCCAAAGTTGAGGGCTGCTCTGTTGACAAGGACCTCCACTTCATTCCACCTTAAATATCCCAGGAAAGAGAAAAATGGATAAAGAAGTTGTGGTCCTTATGTACAATGGAATATCACTCAGCCATGAAATCAATGTCATAAGGTTAGTAGCAGCATGATGAGTGGATTTAGGTACGACGATTCTAAGTGAAATAAGTCACACAGAAAAGGACACTTCTCATAAGGTATCACTGATAGAGGGAATGTAAAAACCGTTACACTTGAACTGAATTACAAAACAGAACAGAGTCACACATGCAGAAAACACACTATGGCTGCTTAACGGGAAAGGTGAGGTGGGGTGATACATAAAACAAGGGTATCAAATTAGCTCAGATACCGTTCCATAAACCCAATATGTAATAGACAAGACCTACTCCTTGCTCAGAGAACTGGACTCAACACGCCCTATTCACCGCACAAGAATATATCTGACTAGTAATAATCTTAAAACCTATGTATTGATATCTCTCTGTTAGTGTGTCAAGTGGGTGTAAAGCGGCATAAACACAGCAGTGAAAAGCAGCTAAACCCCATTATGAAAATAAATTACTTTGAAAAACCCATGAAACAACGACAGTGAAAGAGAGAGAAATTCTTACACAATGCGTTCAGGGGCTGTGATGCAACCTGGATTAACCATATCTAGACCCACAGCTGGATGAGACATAAGGGTGGACACTCTTGGGGCTGAGAGGTTTGGTGAGGTTGGGTGAGCAAACGCAGACCCTTTAAAGTAATACTTCGTGGTACCCATCGCATGGGTCCCAAATCTCCAGCTTCAAGGGCATCTTCCTACATCGAAAACATGCATGAGAAACCCAGAAGATGGTACACCGTGTGATGGGGAAAGGTTTCTAAAACGCACCTCATTTCTCATCTCCTTGTGCCCGGGTTCACCATTCCAGCCGCTTTACTAGCAATCTCCCTACTTGGAGCATCAGCACCTTTAACCTCCTGTTCCGTACAGGTTGCAATTTGTCCTGAGGATGAACGGGAAGACGGGGAACCAACGAGAGACTAGCTCTTGGTGTCGGGACAGGCACAGGTCACTCTATTTTCCCATCAGGAAGAAGAATTAACCACAGGCTCAGCCTGCCCCCCGGAACCAGAACAGGGCCTGAAGCCATCCTGCGCTTTTGCGGCCAGCTCCCAAAAAAGCGAGTTGTAAAATGGAGGTTCAGGGCACTGCAATTCACAAACCTGCAGAGTTATAAATGATAACTCTCGTCCACAAATATATTGAGGGAAGGCAAAGAAGAGGATTTGAAATCAAGGCAGAATTGCACGAAACAGATTTCAGGAGGTAGATACGAATCGCCTTTAAAGCACATGAAAAGCGGCAAAACGTTGACAATGATGCCCTTGGCCAAAAAGGGCGTATGCGTTTTTTCCTGAATATATTCAGGAAAAAACGCATACGCCCTTTTTGGCCAACCAAGCAACCTGGAAAGGCAAATCAGCGCTACAGAGAAGTCTCGCTTCCCATCGGTCAAAAGGGCAATGCTGAAAAAAGTGTCAAAACCAGAAATGCAGGACAGGCCATGGAGAAATGGGAGCCTTGCTACACTGATGGGCGGGATGTAAATTGCCAACAGCCAGTCTGGAGAAGTGTACGGTGTGTCCTGAAACATCTGAAAAACACAGCTTAGAGAGCATAGGGCACTTCCACTCATGGGGGTATAAATTGGGAAAATGAAAAATCAGCAAGACACAAGCACCCCAAATTTGAGGGCTGCTCTGTTGACAAGGACCTCCACTTCATTCCACCTTAAATATCCCAGGAAAGAGAAAAATGGATAAAGAAGTTGTGGTCCTTATGTACAATGGAATATCACTCAGCCATGAAATCAATGTCATAAGGTTAGTAGCAGCATGATGAGTGGATTTAGGTACGACGATTCTAAGTGAAATAAGTCACACAGAAAAGGACACTTCTCATAAGGTATCACTGATAGAGGGAATGTAAAAACCGTTACACTTGAACTGAATTACAAAACAGAACAGAGTCACACATGCAGAAAACAGACTATGCCTGCTTAACGGGAAAGGTGAGGTGGGGTGATACATAAAACAAGGGTTTCAAATTAGCTCAGATACCGTTCCAGAAACCCAATATGTAATAGACAAGACCTACTCCTTGCTCAGAGAACTGGACTCAACACGCCCTATTCACCGCACAAGAATATATCTGACTAGTAATAATCTTAAAACCTATGTATTAATATCTCTCTGTTAGTGTGTCAAGTGGGTGTAAAGCGGCATAAACACAGCCGTGAAAAGCAGCTAAACCCCATTATGAAAATAAATTACTTTGAAAAACCCATGAAACAACGACAGTGAAAGAGAGAGAAATTCTTACACAATGCGTTCAGGGGCTGTGATGCAACCTGGATTGACCATATCTAGACCCACAGCTGGATGAGACATAAGGGTGGACACTCTTGGGGCTGAGAGGTTTGGTGAGGTTGGGTGAGCAAACGCAGACCCTTTAAAGTAATACTGCGTGGTACCCATCGCATGGGTCCCAAATCTCCAGGTTCAAGGGCATCTTCCTACATCGAAAATATGCATGAGAAACCCAGAAGATGGTACACCGTGTGATGGGGAAAGGTTTCTAAAACGCACCTCATTTCTCATCTCCTTGTGCCCGGGTTCGCCATTCCAGCCACTTTACTAGCAATCTCCGTACTTGGAGCATCAGCACCTTTAACCTCCTGTTCCGTACAGGTTGCAATTTGTCCTGAGGATGAACGGGAAGACGGGGAACCAACGAGAGACTAGCTCTTGGTGTCGGGACAGGCACAGGTCACTCTATTTTCCCATCAGGAAGAAGAATTAGCCACAGGCTCAGCCTGCCCCCCGGAACCAGAACAGGGCCTGAAGCCATCCTGCGCTTTTGCGGCCAGCTCCCAAAAAAGCGAGTTGTAAAATGGAGGTTCAGGGCACTGCAATTCACAAACCTGCAGAGTTATAAATGATAACTCTCGTCCACAAATATATTGAGGGAAGGCAAAGAAGAGGATTTGAAATCAAGGCAGAATTGCACGAAACAGATTTCAGGAGGTAGATACGAATCGCCTTTAAAGCACATGAAAAGCGGCAAAACGTTGACAATGATGCCCTTGGCCAAAAAGGGCGTATGCGTTTTTTCCTGAATATATTCAGGAAAAAACGCATACGCCCTTTTTGGCCAACCAAGCAACCTGGAAAGGCAAATCAGCGCTACAGAGAAGTCTCGCTTCCCATCGGTCAAAAGGGCCATGCTGAAAAAAGTGTCAAAACCAGAAATGCAGGACAGGCCATGGAGAAATGGGAGCCTTGCTACACTGATGGGCGGGATGTAAATTGCCAACAGCCACTCTGGAGAAGTGTACGGTGTGTCCTGAAACATCTGAAAAACACAGCTTAGAGAGCATAGGGCACTTCCACGCATGGGGGTATAAATTGGGAAAATGAAAAATCAGCAAGACACAAGCACCCCAACGTTGAGGGCTGCTCTGTTGACAAGGACCTCCACTTCATTCCACCTTAAATATCCCAGGAAAGAGAAAAATGGATAAAGAAGTTGTGGTCCTTATGTACAATGGAATATCACTCAGCCATGAAATCAATGTCATAAGGTTAGTAGCAGCATGATGAGTGGATTTAGGTACGACGATTCTAAGTGAAATAAGTCACACAGAAAAGGACACTTCTCATAAGGTATCACTTATAGAGGGAATGTAAAAACCGTTACACTTGAACTGAATTACAAAACAGAACAAAGTCACACATGCAGAAAACACACTATGGCTGCTTAACGGGAAAGGTGAGGTGGGGTGATACATAAAACAAGGGTATCAAATTAGCTCAGATACCGTTCCATAAACCCAATATGTAGTAGAGAAGACCTACTCCTTGCTCAGAGAACTGGACTCAACACGCCCTATTCACCGCACAAGAATATATCTGACTAGTAATAATCTTGAAACCTATGTATTGATATCTCTCTGTTAGTGTGTCAAGTGGGTGTAAAGCGGCATAAACACAGCCGTGAAAAGCAGCTAAACCCCATTATGCAAATAAATTACTTTGAAATACCCATGAAACAACGACAGTGAAAGAGATAGAAATTCTTACACAATGAGTTCAGGGGCTGTGATGCAACCTGGATTGACCATATCTAGACCCACAGCTGGATGAGACATAAGGGTGGACACTCTTGGGGCTGAGAGGTTTGGTGAGGTTGGGTGAGCAAACGCAGACCCTTTAAAGTAATACTGCGTGGTACCCATCGCATGGGTCCCAAATCTCCAGGTTCAAGGGCATCTTCCTACATCGAAAACATGCATGAGAAACCCAGAAGATGGTACACCGTGTGATGGGGAAAGGTTTCTAAAACGCACCTCATTTCTCATCTCCTTGTGCCCGGGTTCGCCATTCCAGCCGCTTTACTAGCAATCTCCCTACTTGGAGCATCAGCACCTTTAACCTCCTGTTCTGTACAGGTTGCAATTTGTCCTGAGGATGAACGGGAAGACGGGGAACCAACGAGAGACTAGCTCTTGGTGTTGGGACAGGCACAGGTCACTCTATTTTCCCATCAGGAAGAAGAATTAACCACAGGCTCAGTTTGCCCCCCGGAACCAGAACAGGGCCTGAAGCCATCCTGCGCTTTTGCGGCCAGCTCCCAAAAAAGCGAGTTGTAAAATGGAGGTTCAGGGCACTGCAATTCACAAACCTGCAGAGTTATAAATGATAACTCTCGTCCACAAATATATTGAGGGAAGGCAAAGAAGAGGATTTGAAATCAAGGCAGAATTGCACGAAACAGATTTCAGGAGGTAGATACGAATCGCCATTAAAGCACATGAAAAGCGGCAAAACGTTGACAATGATGCCCTTGGCCAAAAAGGGCGTATGCGTTTTTTCCTGAATATATTCAGGAAAAAACGCATACGCCCTTTTTGGCCAACCAAGCAACCTGGAAAGGCAAATCAGCGCTACAGAGAAGTCTCGCTTCCCATCGGTCAAAAGGGCCATGCTGAAAAAAGTGTCAAAACCAGAAATGCAGGACAGGCCATGGAGAAATGGGAGCCTTGCTACACTGATGGGCGGGATGTAAATTGCCAACAGCCACTCTGGAGAAGTGTACGGTGTGTCCTGAAACATCTGAAAAACACAGCTTAGGGAGCATAGGGCACTTCCACTCATGGGGGTATAAATTGGGAAAATGAAAAATCAGCAAGACACAAGCACCCCAAAGTTTAGGGCTGCTCTGTTGACAAGGACCTCCACTTCTTTCCACCTTAAATATCCAAGGAAAGAGAAAAATGGATAAAGAAGTTGTGGTCCTTATGTACAATGGAATATCACTCAGCCATGAAATCAATGTCATAAGGTTAGTAGCAGCATGATGAGTGGATTTAGGTACGACGATTCTAAGTGAAATGAGTCACACAGAAAAGGACACTTCTCATAAGGTATCACTTTTAGAGGGAATGTAAAAACCGTTACACTTGAACTGAATTACAAAACAGAACAGAGTCACACATGCAGAAAACACACTATGGCTGCTTAACGGGAAAGGTGAGGTGGGGTGATACATAAAACAAGGGTATCAAATTAGCTCAGATACCGTTCCATAAACCCAATATGTAGTAGACAAGACCTACTCCTTGCTCAGAGAACTGGACTCAACACGCCCTATTCACCGCACAAGAATATATCTGACTAGTAATAATCTTAAATCCTATGTATTGATATCTCTCTGTTAGTGTGTCAAGTGGGTGTAAAGCGGCATAAACACAGCCGTGAAAAGCAGCTAAACCCCATTATGAAAATAAATTACTTTGAAAAACCCATGAAACAACGACAGTGAAAGAGATAGAAATTCTTACACAATGAGTTCAGGGGCTGTGATGCAACCTGGATTGACCATATCTAGACCCACAGCTGGATGAGACATAAGGGTGGAAACTCTTGGGGCTGAGAGGTTTGGTGAGGTTGGGTGAGCAAACGCAGACCCTTTAAAGTAATACTGCGTGGTACCCATCGCATGGGTCCCAAATCTCCAGGTTCAAGGGCATCTTCCTACATCGAAAACATGCATGAGAAACCCAGAAGATGGTACACCGTGTGATGGGGAAAGGTTTCTAAAACGCACCTCATTTCTCATCTCCTTGTGCCCGGGTTCCCCATTCCAGCCGCTTTACTAGCAATCTCCCTACTTGGAGCATCAGCACCTTTAACCTCCTGTTCCGTACAGGTTGCAATTTGTACTGAGGATGAACGGGAAGACGGGGAACCAACGAGAGACTAGCTCTTGGTGTCGGGACAGGCACAGGTCACTCTATTTTCCCATCAGGAAGAAGAATTAACCACAGGCTCAGCCTGCCCCCCGGAACCAGAACAGGGCCTGAAGCCATCCTGCGCTTTTGCGGCCAGCTCCCAAAAAAGCGAGTTGTAAAATGGAGGTTCAGGGCACTACAATTCACAAACCTGCAGAGTTATAAATGATAACTCTCGTCCACAAATATATTGAGGGAAGGCAAAGAAGAGGATTTGAAATCAAGGCAGAATTGCACGAAACAGATTTCAGGAGGTAGATTCGAATCGCCTTTAAAGCACATGAAAAGCGGCAAAATGTTGACAATGATGCCCTTGGCCAAAAAGGGCGTATGCGTTTTTTCCTGAATATATTCAGGAAAAAACGCATACGCCCTTTTTGGCCAACCAAGCAACCTGGAAAGGCAAATCAGCGCTACAGAGAAGTCTCGCTTCCCATCGGTCAAAAGGGCCATGCTGAAAAAAGTGTCAAAACCAGAAATGCAGGACAGGCCATGGAGAAATGGGAGCCTTGCTACACTGATGGGCGGGATGTAAATTGCCAACAGCCACTCTGGAGAAGTGTACGGTGTGTCCTGAAACATCTGAAAAACACAGCTTAGAGAGCATAGGGCACTTCCACTCATGGGGGTATAAATTGGGAAAATGAAAAATCAGCAAGACACAAGCACCCCAAAGTTGAGGGCTGCTCTGTTGACAAGGACCTCCACTTCATTCCACCTTAAATATCCCAGGAAAGAGAAAAATGGATAAAGAAGTTGTGGTCCTTATGTACAATGGAATATCACTCAGCCATGAAATCAATGTCATAAGGTTAGTAGCAGCATGATGAGTGGATTTAGGTACGACGATTCTAAGTGAAATAAGTCACACAGAAAAGGACACTTCTCATAAGGTATCACTGATAGAGGGAATGTAAAAACCGTTACACTTGAACTGAATTACAAAACAGAACAGAGTCACACATGCAGAAAACACACTATGGCTGCTTAACGGGAAAGGTGAGGTGGGGTGATACATAAAACAAGGGTATCAAATTAGCTCAGATACCGTTCCATAAACCCAATATGTAATAGACAAGACCTACTCCTTGCTCAGAGAACTGGACTCAACACGCCCTATTCACCGCACAAGAATATATCTGACTAGTAATAATCTTAAAACCTATGTATTGATATCTCTCTGTTAGTGTGTCAAGTGGGTGTAAAGCGGCATAAACACAGCAGTGAAAAGCAGCTAAACCCCATTATGAAAATAAATTACTTTGAAAAACCCATGAAACAACGACAGTGAAAGAGAGAGAAATTCTTACACAATGCGTTCAGGGGCTGTGATGCAACCTGGATTAACCATATCTAGACCCACAGCTGGATGAGACATAAGGGTGGACACTCTTGGGGCTGAGAGGTTTGGTGAGGTTGGGTGAGCAAACGCAGACCCTTTAAAGTAATACTTCGTGGTACCCATCGCATGGGTCCCAAATCTCCAGCTTCAAGGGCATCTTCCTACATCGAAAACATGCATGAGAAACCCAGAAGATGGTACACCGTGTGATGGGGAAAGGTTTCTAAAACGCACCTCATTTCTCATCTCCTTGTGCCCGGGTTCACCATTCCAGCCGCTTTACTAGCAATCTCCCTACTTGGAGCATCAGCACCTTTAACCTCCTGTTCCGTACAGGTTGCAATTTGTCCTGAGGATGAACGGGAAGACGGGGAACCAACGAGAGACTAGCTCTTGGTGTCGGGACAGGCACAGGTCACTCTATTTTCCCATCAGGAAGAAGAATTAACCACAGGCTCAGCCTGCCCCCCGGAACCAGAACAGGGCCTGAAGCCATCCTGCGCTTTTGCGGCCAGCTCCCAAAAAAGCGAGTTGTAAAATGGAGGTTCAGGGCACTGCAATTCACAAACCTGCAGAGTTATAAATGATAACTCTCGTCCACAAATATATTGAGGGAAGGCAAAGAAGAGGATTTGAAATCAAGGCAGAATTGCACGAAACAGATTTCAGGAGGTAGATACGAATCGCCTTTAAAGCACATGAAAAGCGGCAAAACGTTGACAATGATGCCCTTGGCCAAAAAGGGCGTATGCGTTTTTTCCTGAATATATTCAGGAAAAAACGCATACGCCCTTTTTGGCCAACCAAGCAACCTGGAAAGGCAAATCAGCGCTACAGAGAAGTCTCGCTTCCCATCGGTCAAAAGGGCAATGCTGAAAAAAGTGTCAAAACCAGAAATGCAGGACAGGCCATGGAGAAATGGGAGCCTTGCTACACTGATGGGCGGGATGTAAATTGCCAACAGCCAGTCTGGAGAAGTGTACGGTGTGTCCTGAAACATCTGAAAAACACAGCTTAGAGAGCATAGGGCACTTCCACTCATGGGGGTATAAATTGGGAAAATGAAAAATCAGCAAGACACAAGCACCCCAAATTTGAGGGCTGCTCTGTTGACAAGGACCTCCACTTCATTCCACCTTAAATATCCCAGGAAAGAGAAAAATGGATAAAGAAGTTGTGGTCCTTATGTACAATGGAATATCACTCAGCCATGAAATCAATGTCATAAGGTTAGTAGCAGCATGATGAGTGGATTTAGGTACGACGATTCTAAGTGAAATAAGTCACACAGAAAAGGACACTTCTCATAAGGTATCACTGATAGAGGGAATGTAAAAACCGTTACACTTGAACTGAATTACAAAACAGAACAGAGTCACACATGCAGAAAACAGACTATGCCTGCTTAACGGGAAAGGTGAGGTGGGGTGATACATAAAACAAGGGTTTCAAATTAGCTCAGATACCGTTCCAGAAACCCAATATGTAATAGACAAGACCTACTCCTTGCTCAGAGAACTGGACTCAACACGCCCTATTCACCGCACAAGAATATATCTGACTAGTAATAATCTTAAAACCTATGTATTAATATCTCTCTGTTAGTGTGTCAAGTGGGTGTAAAGCGGCATAAACACAGCCGTGAAAAGCAGCTAAACCCCATTATGAAAATAAATTACTTTGAAAAACCCATGAAACAACGACAGTGAAAGAGAGAGAAATTCTTACACAATGCGTTCAGGGGCTGTGATGCAACCTGGATTGACCATATCTAGACCCACAGCTGGATGAGACATAAGGGTGGACACTCTTGGGGCTGAGAGGTTTGGTGAGGTTGGGTGAGCAAACGCAGACCCTTTAAAGTAATACTGCGTGGTACCCATCGCATGGGTCCCAAATCTCCAGGTTCAAGGGCATCTTCCTACATCGAAAATATGCATGAGAAACCCAGAAGATGGTACACCGTGTGATGGGGAAAGGTTTCTAAAACGCACCTCATTTCTCATCTCCTTGTGCCCGGGTTCGCCATTCCAGCCACTTTACTAGCAATCTCCCTACTTGGAGCATCAGCACCTTTAACCTCCTGTTCCGTACAGGTTGCAATTTGTCCTGAGGATGAACGGGAAGACGGGGAACCAACGAGAGACTAGCTCTTGGTGTCGGGACAGGCACAGGTCACTCTATTTTCCCATCAGGAAGAAGAATTAGCCACAGGCTCAGCCTGCCCCCCGGAACCAGAACAGGGCCTGAAGCCATCCTGCGCTTTTGCGGCCAGCTCCCAAAAAAGCGAGTTGTAAAATGGAGGTTCAGGGCACTGCAATTCACAAACCTGCAGAGTTATAAATGATAACTCTCGTCCACAAATATATTGAGGGAAGGCAAAGAAGAGGATTTGAAATCAAGGCAGAATTGCACGAAACAGATTTCAGGAGGTAGATACGAATCGCCTTTAAAGCACATGAAAAGCGGCAAAACGTTGACAATGATGCCCTTGGCCAAAAAGGGCGTATGCGTTTTTTCCTGAATATATTCAGGAAAAAACGCATACGCCCTTTTTGGCCAACCAAGCAACCTGGAAAGGCAAATCAGCGCTACAGAGAAGTCTCGCTTCCCATCGGTCAAAAGGGCCATGCTGAAAAAAGTGTCAAAACCAGAAATGCAGGACAGGCCATGGAGAAATGGGAGCCTTGCTACACTGATGGGCGGGATGTAAATTGCCAACAGCCACTCTGGAGAAGTGTACGGTGTGTCCTGAAACATCTGAAAAACACAGCTTAGAGAGCATAGGGCACTTCCACGCATGGGGGTATAAATTGGGAAAATGAAAAATCAGCAAGACACAAGCACCCCAACGTTGAGGGCTGCTCTGTTGACAAGGACCTCCACTTCATTCCACCTTAAATATCCCAGGAAAGAGAAAAATGGATAAAGAAGTTGTGGTCCTTATGTACAATGGAATATCACTCAGCCATGAAATCAATGTCATAAGGTTAGTAGCAGCATGATGAGTGGATTTAGGTACGACGATTCTAAGTGAAATAAGTCACACAGAAAAGGACACTTCTCATAAGGTATCACTTATAGAGGGAATGTAAAAACCGTTACACTTGAACTGAATTACAAAACAGAACAAAGTCACACATGCAGAAAACACACTATGGCTGCTTAACGGGAAAGGTGAGGTGGGGTGATACATAAAACAAGGGTATCAAATTAGCTCAGATACCGTTCCATAAACCCAATATGTAGTAGAGAAGACCTACTCCTTGCTCAGAGAACTGGACTCAACACGCCCTATTCACCGCACAAGAATATATCTGACTAGTAATAATCTTGAAACCTATGTATTGATATCTCTCTGTTAGTGTGTCAAGTGGGTGTAAAGCGGCATAAACACAGCCGTGAAAAGCAGCTAAACCCCATTATGCAAATAAATTACTTTGAAATACCCATGAAACAACGACAGTGAAAGAGATAGAAATTCTTACACAATGAGTTCAGGGGCTGTGATGCAACCTGGATTGACCATATCTAGACCCACAGCTGGATGAGACATAAGGGTGGACACTCTTGGGGCTGAGAGGTTTGGTGAGGTTGGGTGAGCAAACGCAGACCCTTTAAAGTAATACTGCGTGGTACCCATCGCATGGGTCCCAAATCTCCAGGTTCAAGGGCATCTTCCTACATCAAAAACATGCATGAGAAACCCAGAAGATGGTACACCGTGTGATGGGGAAAGGTTTCTAAAACGCACCTCATTTCTCATCTCCTTGTGCCCGGGTTCGCCATTCCAGCCACTTTACTAGCAATCTCCCTACTTGGAGCATCAGCACCTTTAACCTCCTGTTCCGTACAGGTTGCAATTTGTCCTGAGGATGAACGGGAAGACGGGGAACCAACGAGAGACTAGCTCTTGGTGTTGGGACAGGCACAGGTCACTCTATTTTCCCATCAGGAAGAAGAATTAACCACAGGCTCAGCCTGCCCCCCGGAACCAGAACAGGGCCTGAAGCCATCCTGCGCTTTTGCGGCCAGCTCCCAAAAAAGCGAGTTGTAAAATGGAGGTTCAGGGCACTGCAATTCACAAACCTGCAGAGTTATAAATGATAACTCTCGTCCACAAATATATTGAGGGAAGGCAAAGAAGAGGATTTGAAATCAAGGCAGAATTGCACGAAACAGATTTCAGGAGGTAGATACGAATCGCCTTTAAAGCACATGAAAAGCGGCAAAACGTTGACAATGATGCCCTTGGCCAAAAAGGGCGTATGCGTTTTTTCCTGAATATATTCAGGAAAAAACGCATACGCCCTTTTTGGCCAACCAAGCAACCTGGAAAGGCAAATCAGCGCTACAGAGAAGTCTCGCTTCCCATCGGTCAAAAGGGCCATGCTGAAAAAAGTGTCAAAACCAGAAATGCAGGACAGGCCATGGAGAAATGGGAGCCTTGCTACACTGATGGGCGGGATGTAAATTGCCAACAGCCACTCTGGAGAAGTGTACGGTGTGTCCTGAAACATCTGAAAAACACAGCTTAGAGAGCATAGGGCACTTCCACTCATGGGGGTATAAATTGGGAAAATGAAAAATCAGCAAGACACAAGCACCCCAAAGTTGAGGGCTGCTCTGTTGACAAGGACCTCCACTTCATTCCACCTTAAATATCCCAGGAAAGAGAAAAATGGATAAAGAAGTTGTGGTCCTTATGTACAATGGAATATCACTCAGCCATGAAATCAATGTCATAAGGTTAGTAGCAGCATGATGAGTGGATTTAGGTACGACGATTCTAAGTGAAATAAGTCACACAGAAAAGGACACTTCTCATAAGGTATCACTTATAGAGGGAATGTAAAAACCGTTACACTTGAACTGAATTACAAAACAGAACAGAGTCACACATGCAGAAAACACACTATGGCTGCTTAACGGGAAAGGTGAGGTGGGGTGATACATAAAACAAGGGTATCAAATTAGCTCAGATACCGTTCCATAAACCCAATATGTAGTAGACAAGACCTACTCCTTGCTCAGAGAACTGGACTCAACACGCCCTATTCACCGCACAAGAATATATCTGACTAGTAATAATCTTAAAACCTATGTATTGATATCTCTCTGTTAGTGTGTCAAGTGGGTGTAAAGCGGCATAAACACAGCCGTGAAAAGCAGCTACACCCCATTATGAAAATAAATTACTTTGAAAAACCCATGAAACAACGACAGTGAAAGAGATAGAAATTCTTACACAATGAGTTCAGGGGCTGTGATGCAACCTGGATTGACCATATCTAGACCCACAGCTGGATGAGACATAAGGGTGGACACTCTTGGGGCTGAGAGGTTTGGTGAGGTTGGGTGAGCAAACGCAGACCCTTTAAAGTAATACTGCGTGGTACCCATCGCATGGGTCCCAAATCTCCAGGTTCAAGGGCATCTTCCTACATCGAAAACATGCATGAGAAACCCAGAAGATGGTACACCGTGTGATGGGGAAAGGTTTCTAAAACGCACCTCATTGCTCATCTCCTTGTGCCCGGGTTCGCCATTCCAGCCACTTTACTAGCAATCTCCCTACTTGGAGCATCAGCACCTTTAACCTCCTGTTCCGTACAGGTTGCAATTTGTCCTGAGGATGAACGGGAAGACGGGGAACCAACGAGAGACTAGCTCTTGGTGTTGGGACAGGCACAGGTCACTCTATTTTCCCATCAGGAAGAAGAATTAACCACAGGCTCAGCCTGCCCCCCGGAACCAGAACAGGGCCTGAAGCCATCCTGCGCTTTTGCGGCCAGCTCCCAAAAAAGCGAGTTGTAAAATGGAGGTTCAGGGCACTGCAATTCACAAACCTGCAGAGTTATAAATGATAACTCTCGTCCACAAATATATTGAGGGAAGGCAAAGAAGAGGATTTGAAATCAAGGCAGAATTGCACGAAACAGATTTCAGGAGGTAGATACGAATCGCCTTTAAAGCACATGAAAAGCGGCAAAACGTTGACAATGATGCCCTTGGCCAAAAAGGGCGTATGCGTTTTTTCCTGAATATATTCAGGAAAAAACGCATACGCCCTTTTTGGCCAACCAAGCAACCTGGAAAGGCAAATCAGCGCTACAGAGAAGTCTCGCTTCCCATCGGTCAAAAGGGCAATGCTGAAAAAAGTGTCAAAACCAGAAATGCAGGACAGGCCATGGAGAAATGGGAGCCTTGCTACACTGATGGGCGGGATGTAAATTGCCAACAGCCAGTCTGGAGAAGTGTACGGTGTGTCCTGAAACATCTGAAAAACACAGCTTAGAGAGCATAGGGCACTTCCACTCATGGGGGTATAAATTGGGAAAATGAAAAATCAGCAAGACACAAGCACCCCAAATTTGAGGGCTGCTCTGTTGACAAGGACCTCCACTTCATTCCACCTTAAATATCCCAGGAAAGAGAAAAATGGATAAAGAAGTTGTGGTCCTTATGTACAATGGAATATCACTCAGCCATGAAATCAATGTCATAAGGTTAGTAGCAGCATGATGAGTGGATTTAGGTACGACGATTCTAAGTGAAATAAGTCACACAGAAAAGGACACTTCTCATAAGGTATCACTGATAGAGGGAATGTAAAAACCGTTACACTTGAACTGAATTACAAAACAGAACAGAGTCACACATGCAGAAAACAGACTATGCCTGCTTAACGGGAAAGGTGAGGTGGGGTGATACATAAAACAAGGGTTTCAAATTAGCTCAGATACCGTTCCAGAAACCCAATATGTAATAGACAAGACCTACTCCTTGCTCAGAGAACTGGACTCAACACGCCCTATTCACCGCACAAGAATATATCTGACTAGTAATAATCTTAAAACCTATGTATTAATATCTCTCTGTTAGTGTGTCAAGTGGGTGTAAAGCGGCATAAACACAGCCGTGAAAAGCAGCTAAACCCCATTATGAAAATAAATTACTTTGAAAAACCCATGAAACAACGACAGTGAAAGAGAGAGAAATTCTTACACAATGCGTTCAGGGGCTGTGATGCAACCTGGATTGACCATATCTAGACCCACAGCTGGATGAGACATAAGGGTGGACACTCTTGGGGCTGAGAGGTTTGGTGAGGTTGGGTGAGCAAACGCAGACCCTTTAAAGTAATACTGCGTGGTACCCATCGCATGGGTCCCAAATCTCCAGGTTCAAGGGCATCTTCCTACATCGAAAATATGCATGAGAAACCCAGAAGATGGTACACCGTGTGATGGGGAAAGGTTTCTAAAACGCACCTCATTTCTCATCTCCTTGTGCCCGGGTTCGCCATTCCAGCCACTTTACTAGCAATCTCCCTACTTGGAGCATCAGCACCTTTAACCTCCTGTTCCGTACAGGTTGCAATTTGTCCTGAGGATGAACGGGAAGACGGGGAACCAACGAGAGACTAGCTCTTGGTGTCGGGACAGGCACAGGTCACTCTATTTTCCCATCAGGAAGAAGAATTAGCCACAGGCTCAGCCTGCCCCCCGGAACCAGAACAGGGCCTGAAGCCATCCTGCGCTTTTGCGGCCAGCTCCCAAAAAAGCGAGTTGTAAAATGGAGGTTCAGGGCACTGCAATTCACAAACCTGCAGAGTTATAAATGATAACTCTCGTCCACAAATATATTGAGGGAAGGCAAAGAAGAGGATTTGAAATCAAGGCAGAATTGCACGAAACAGATTTCAGGAGGTAGATACGAATCGCCTTTAAAGCACATGAAAAGCGGCAAAACGTTGACAATGATGCCCTTGGCCAAAAAGGGCGTATGCGTTTTTTCCTGAATATATTCAGGAAAAAACGCATACGCCCTTTTTGGCCAACCAAGCAACCTGGAAAGGCAAATCAGCGCTACAGAGAAGTCTCGCTTCCCATCGGTCAAAAGGGCCATGCTGAAAAAAGTGTCAAAACCAGAAATGCAGGACAGGCCATGGAGAAATGGGAGCCTTGCTACACTGATGGGCGGGATGTAAATTGCCAACAGCCACTCTGGAGAAGTGTACGGTGTGTCCTGAAACATCTGAAAAACACAGCTTAGAGAGCATAGGGCACTTCCACGCATGGGGGTATAAATTGGGAAAATGAAAAATCAGCAAGACACAAGCACCCCAACGTTGAGGGCTGCTCTGTTGACAAGGACCTCCACTTCATTCCACCTTAAATATCCCAGGAAAGAGAAAAATGGATAAAGAAGTTGTGGTCCTTATGTACAATGGAATATCACTCAGCCATGAAATCAATGTCATAAGGTTAGTAGCAGCATGATGAGTGGATTTAGGTACGACGATTCTAAGTGAAATAAGTCACACAGAAAAGGACACTTCTCATAAGGTATCACTTATAGAGGGAATGTAAAAACCGTTACACTTGAACTGAATTACAAAACAGAACAAAGTCACACATGCAGAAAACACACTATGGCTGCTTAACGGGAAAGGTGAGGTGGGGTGATACATAAAACAAGGGTATCAAATTAGCTCAGATACCGTTCCATAAACCCAATATGTAGTAGAGAAGACCTACTCCTTGCTCAGAGAACTGGACTCAACACGCCCTATTCACCGCACAAGAATATATCTGACTAGTAATAATCTTGAAACCTATGTATTGATATCTCTCTGTTAGTGTGTCAAGTGGGTGTAAAGCGGCATAAACACAGCCGTGAAAAGCAGCTAAACCCCATTATGCAAATAAATTACTTTGAAATACCCATGAAACAACGACAGTGAAAGAGATAGAAATTCTTACACAATGAGTTCAGGGGCTGTGATGCAACCTGGATTGACCATATCTAGACCCACAGCTGGATGAGACATAAGGGTGGACACTCTTGGGGCTGAGAGGTTTGGTGAGGTTGGGTGAGCAAACGCAGACCCTTTAAAGTAATACTGCGTGGTACCCATCGCATGGGTCCCAAATCTCCAGGTTCAAGGGCATCTTCCTACATCAAAAACATGCATGAGAAACCCAGAAGATGGTACACCGTGTGATGGGGAAAGGTTTCTAAAACGCACCTCATTTCTCATCTCCTTGTGCCCGGGTTCGCCATTCCAGCCACTTTACTAGCAATCTCCCTACTTGGAGCATCAGCACCTTTAACCTCCTGTTCTGTACAGGTTGCAATTTGTCCTGAGGATGAACGGGAAGACGGGGAACCAACGAGAGACTAGCTCTTGGTGTTGGGACAGGCACAGGTCACTCTATTTTCCCATCAGGAAGAAGAATTAACCACAGGCTCAGCCTGCCCCCCGGAACCAGAACAGGGCCTGAAGCCATCCTGCGCTTTTGCGGCCAGCTCCCAAAAAAGCGAGTTGTAAAATGGAGGTTCAGGGCACTGCAATTCACAAACCTGCAGAGTTATAAATGATAACTCTCGTCCACAAATATATTGAGGGAAGGCAAAGAAGAGGATTTGAAATCAAGGCAGAATTGCACGAAACAGATTTCAGGAGGTAGATACGAATCGCCTTTAAAGCACATGAAAAGCGGCAAAACGTTGACAATGATGCCCTTGGCCAAAAAGGGCGTATGCGTTTTTTCCTGAATATATTCAGGAAAAAACGCATACGCCCTTTTTGGCCAACCAAGCAACCTGGAAAGGCAAATCAGCGCTACAGAGAAGTCTCGCTTCCCATCGGTCAAAAGGGCCATGCTGAAAAAAGTGTCAAAACCAGAAATGCAGGACAGGCCATGGAGAAATGGGAGCCTTGCTACACTGATGGGCGGGATGTAAATTGCCAACAGCCAGTCTGGAGAAGTGTACGGTGTGTCCTGAAACATCTGAAAAACACAGCTTAGAGAGCATAGGGCACTTCCACTCATGGGGGTATAAATTGGGAAAATGAAAAATCAGCAAGACACAAGCACCCCAAAGTTGAGGGCTGCTCTGTTGACAAGGACCTCCACTTCATTCCACCTTAAATATCCCAGGAAAGAGAAAAATGGATAAAGAAGTTGTGGTCCTTATGTACAATGGAATATCACTCAGCCATGAAATCAATGTCATAAGGTTAGTAGCAGCATGATGAGTGGATTTAGGTACGACGATTCTAAGTGAAATAAGTCACACAGAAAAGGACACTTCTCATAAGGTATCACTTATAGAGGGAATGTAAAAACCGTTACACTTGAACTGAATTACAAAACAGAACAGAGTCACACATGCAGAAAACACACTATGGCTGCTTAACGGGAAAGGTGAGGTGGGGTGATACATAAAACAAGGGTATCAAATTAGCTCAGATACCGTTCCATAAACCCAATATGTAGTAGACAAGACCTACTCCTTGCTCAGAGAACTGGACTCAACACGCCCTATTCACCGCACAAGAATATATCTGACTAGTAATAATCTTAAAACCTATGTATTGATATCTCTCTGTTAGTGTGTCAAGTGGGTGTAAAGCGGCATAAACACAGCCGTGAAAAGCAGCTACACCCCATTATGAAAATAAATTACTTTGAAAAACCCATGAAACAACGACAGTGAAAGAGATAGAAATTCTTACACAATGAGTTCAGGGGCTGTGATGCAACCTGGATTGACCATATCTAGACCCACAGCTGGATGAGACATAAGGGTGGACACTCTTGGGGCTGAGAGGTTTGGTGAGGTTGGGTGAGCAAACGCAGACCCTTTAAAGTAATACTGCGTGGTACCCATCGCATGGGTCCCAAATCTCCAGGTTCAAGGGCATCTTCCTACATCGAAAACATGCATGAGAAACCCAGAAGATGGTACACCGTGTGATGGGGAAAGGTTTCTAAAACGCACCTCATTGCTCATCTCCTTGTGCCCGGGTTCGCCATTCCAGCCACTTTACTAGCAATCTCCCTACTTGGAGCATCAGCACCTTTAACCTCCTGTTCCGTACAGGTTGCAATTTGTCCTGAGGATGAACGGGAAGACGGGGAACCAACGAGAGACTAGCTCTTGGTGTTGGGACAGGCACAGGTCACTCTATTTTCCCATCAGGAAGAAGAATTAACCACAGGCTCAGCCTGCCCCCCGGAACCAGAACAGGGCCTGAAGCCATCCTGCGCTTTTGCGGCCAGCTCCCAAAAAAGCGAGTTGTAAAATGGAGGTTCAGGGCACTGCAATTCACAAACCTGCAGAGTTATAAATGATAACTCTCGTCCACAAATATATTGAGGGAAGGCAAAGAAGAGGATTTGAAATCAAGGCAGAATTGCACGAAACAGATTTCAGGAGGTAGATACGAATCGCCTTTAAAGCACATGAAAAGCGGCAAAACGTTGACAATGATGCCCTTGGCCAAAAAGGGCGTATGCGTTTTTTCCTGAATATATTCAGGAAAAAACGCATACGCCCTTTTTGGCCAACCAAGCAACCTGGAAAGGCAAATCAGCACTACAGAGAAGTCTCGCTTCCCATCGGTCAAAAGGGCCATGCTGAAAAAAGTGTCAAAACCAGAAATGCTGGACAGGCCATGGAGAAATGGGAGCCTTGCTACACTGATGGGCGGGATGTAAATTGCCAACAGCCACTCTGGAGAAGTGTACGGTGTGTCCTGAAACATCTGAAAAACACAGCTTAGAGAGCATAGGGCACTTCCACTCATGGGGGTATAAATTGGGAAAATGAAAAATCAGCAAGACACAAGCACCCCAAAGTTGAGGGCTGCTCTGTTGACAAGGACCTCCACTTCATTCCACCTTAAATATCCCAGGAAAGAGAAAAATGGATAAAGAAGTTGTGGTCCTTATGTACAATGGAATATCACTCAGCCATGAAATCAATGTCATAAGGTTAGTAGCAGCATGATGAGTGGATTTAGGTACGACGATTCTAAGTGAAATAAGTCACACAGAAAAGGACACTTCTCATAAGGTATCACTGATAGAGGGAATGTAAAAACCGTTACACTTGAACTGAATTACAAAACAGAACAGAGTCACACATGCAGAAAACAGACTATGGCTGCTTAACGGGAAAGGTGAGGTGGGGTGATACATAAAACAAGGGTATCAAATTAGCTCAGATACCGTTCCATAAACCCAATATGTAATAGACAAGACCTACTCCTTGCTCAGAGAACTGGACTCAACACGCCCTATTCACCGCACAAGAATATATCTGACTAGTAATAATCTTAAAACCTATGTATTGATATCTCTCTGTTAGTGTGTCAAGTGGGTGTAAAGCGGCATAAACACAGCAGTGAAAAGCAGCTAAACCCCATTATGAAAATAAATTACTTTGAAAAACCCATGAAACAACGACAGTGAAAGAGATAGAAATTCTTACACAATGCGTTCAGGGGCTGTGATGCAACCTGGATTGACCATATCTAGACCCACAGCTGGATGAGACATAAGGGTGGACACTCTTGGGGCTGAGAGGTTTCGTGAGGTTGGGTGAGCAAACGCAGACCCTTTAAAGTAATACTGCGTGGTACCCATCACATGGGTCCCATATCTCCAGCTTCAAGGGCATCTTCCTACATCGAAAACATGCATGAGAAACCCAGAAGATAGTACACCGTGTGATGGGGAAAGGTTTCTAAAACGCACCTCATTTCTCATCTCCTTGTGCCCGGGTTCGCCATTCCAGCCGCTTTACTAGCAATCTCCCTACTTGGAGCATCAGCACCTTTAACCTCCTGTTCCGTACAGGTTGCAATTTGTCCTGAGGATGAACGGGAAGACGGGGAACCAACGAGAGACTAGCTCTTGGTGTTGGGACAGGCACAGGTCACTCTATTTTCCCATCAGGAAGAAGAATTAACCACAGGCTCAGCCTGCTCCCCGGAACCAGAACAGGGCCTGAAGCCATCCTGCGCTTTTGCGGCCAGCTCCCAAAAAAGCGAGTTGTAAAATGGAGGTTCAGGGCACTGCAATTCACAAACCTGCAGAGTTATAAATGATAACTCTCGTCCACAAATATATTGAGGGAAGGCAAAGAAGAGGATTTGAAATCAAGGCAGAATTGCACGAAACAGATTTCAGGAGGTAGATTCGAATCGCCTTTAAAGCACATGAAAAGCGGCAAAACGTTGACAATGAAGCCCTTGGCCAAAAAGGGCATATGCGTTTTTTCCTGAATATATTCAGGAAAAAACGCATACGCCCTTTTTAGCCAACCAAGCAACCTGGAAAGGCAAATCAGCGCTACAGAGAAGTCTCGCTTCCCATCAGTCAAAAGGGCCATGCTGAAAAAAGTGTCAAAACCAGAAATGCAGGACAGGCCATGGAGAAATGGGAGCCTTGCTACACTGATGGGCGGGATGTAAATTGCCAACAGCCACTCTGGAGAAGTGTACGGTGTGTCCTGAAACATCTGAAAAACACAGCTTAGAGAGCATAGGGCACTTCCACTCATGGGGGTATAAATTGGGAAAATGAAAAATCAGCAAGACACAAGCACCCCAAAGTTGAGGGCTGCTCTGTTGACAAGGACCTCCACTTCATTCCACCTTAAATATCCCAGGAAAGAGAAAAATGGATAAAGAAGTTGTGGTCCTTATGTACAATGGAATATCACTCAGCCATGAAATCAATGTCATAAGGTTAGTAGCAGCATGATGAGTGGATTTAGGTACGACGATTCTAAGTGAAATAAGTCACACAGAAAAGGACACTTCTCATAAGGTATCACTGATAGAGGGAATGTAAAAACCGTTACACTTGAACTGAATTACAAAACAGAACAGAGTCACACATGCAGAAAACACACTATGGCTGCTTAACGGGAAAGGTGAGGTGGGGTGATACATAAAACAAGGGTATCAAATTAGCTCAGATACCGTTCCATAAACCCAATATGTAGTAGACAAGACCTACTCCTTGCTCAGAGAACTGGACTCAACACGCCCTATTCACCGCACAAGAATATATCTGACTAGTAATAATCTTAAAACCTATGTATTGATATCTCTCTGTTAGTGTGTCAAGTGGGTGTAAAGCGGCATAAACACAGCAGTGAAAAGCAGCTAAACCCCATTATGAAAATAAATTACTTTGAAAAACCCATGAAACAACGACAGTGAAAGAGAGAGAAATTCTTACACAATGCGTTCAGGGGCTGTGATGCAACCTGGATTGACCATATCTAGACCCACAGCTGGATGAGACATAAGGGTGGACACTCTTGGGGCTGAGAGGTTTCGTGAGGTTGGGTGAGCAAACGCAGACCCTTTAAAGTAATACTGCGTGGTACCCATCGCATGGGTCCCAAATCTCCAGGTTCAAGGGCATCTTCCTACATCGAAAACATGCATGAGAAACCCAGAAGATGGTACACCGTGTGATGGGGAAAGGTTTCTAAAACGCACCTCATTTCTCATCTCCTTGTGCCCGGGTTCACCATTCCAGCCGCTTTACTAGCAATCTCCCTACTTGGAGCATCAGCACCTTTAACCTCCTGTTCCGTACAGGTTGCAATTTGTCCTGAGGATGAACGGGAAGACGGGGAACCAACGAGAGACTAGCTCTTGGTATCGGGACAGGCACAGGTCACTCTATTTTCCCATCAGGAAGAAGAATTAACCACAGGCTCAGCCTGCCCCCCGGAACCAGAACAGGGCCTGAAGCCATCCTGCGCTTTTGCGGCCAGCTCCCAAAAAAGCGAGTTGTAAAATGGAGGTTCAGGGCACTGCAATTCACAAACCTGCAGAGTTCTAAATGATAACTCTCGTCCACAAATATATTGAGGGAAGGCAAAGAAGAGGATTTGAAATCAAGGCAGAATTGCACGAAACAGATTTCAGGAGGTAGATTCGAATCGCCTTTAAAGCACATGAAAAGTGGCAAAATGTTGACAATGATGCCCTTGGCCAAAAAGGGCGTATGCGTTTTTTCCTGAATATATTCAGGAAAAAACGCATACGCCCTTTTTGGCCAACCAAGCAACCTGGAAAGGCAAATCAGCGCTACAGAGAAGTCTCGCTTCCCATCGGTCAAAAGGGCCATGCTGAAAAAAGTGTCAAAACCAGAAATGCAGGACAGGCCATGGAGAAATGAGAGCCTTGCTACACTGATGGGCGGGATGTAAATTGCCAACAGCCACTCTGGAGAAGTGTACGGTGTGTCCTGAAACATCTGAAAAACACAGCTTAGGGAGCATAGGGCACTTCCACTCATGGGGGTATAAATTGGGAAAATGAAAAATCAGCAAGACACAAGCACCCCAAAGTTGAGGGCTGCTCTGTTGACAAGGACCTCCACTTCATTCCACCTTAAATATCCCAGGAAAGAGAAAAATGGATAAAGAAGTTGTGGTCCTTATGTACAATGGAATATCACTCAGCCATGAAATCAATGTCATAAGGTTAGTAGCAGCATGATGAGTGGATTTAGGTACGACGATTCTAAGTGAAATGAGTCACACAGAAAAGGACACTTCTCATAAGGTATCACTTTTAGAGGGAATGTAAAAACCGTTACACTTGAACTGAATTACAAAACAGAACAGAGTCACACATGCAGAAAACACACTATGGCTGCTTAACGGGAAAGGTGAGGTGGGGTGATACATAAAACAAGGGTATCAAATTAGCTCAGATACCGTTCCATAAACCCAATATGTAGTAGACAAGACCTACTCCTTGCTCAGAGAACTGGACTCAACACGCCCTATTCACCGCACAAGAATATATCTGACTAGTAATAATCTTAAAACCTATGTATTGATATCTCTCTGTTAGTGTGTCAAGTGGGTGTAAAGCGGCATAAACACAGCCGTGAAAAGCAGCTAAACCCCATTATGAAAATAAATTACTTTGAAAAACCCATGAAACAACGACAGTGAAAGAGAGAGAAATTCTTACACAATGAGTTCAGGGGCTGTGATGCAACCTGGATTGACCATATCTAGACCCACAGCTGGATGAGACATAAGGGTGGAAACTCTTGGGGCTGAGAGGTTTGGTGAGGTTGGGTGAGCAAACGCAGACCCTTTAAAGTAATACTGCGTGGTACCCATCGCATGGGTCCCAAATCTCCAGGTTCAAGGGCATCTTCCTACATCGAAAACATGCATGAGAAACCCAGAAGATGGTACACCGTGTGATGGGGAAAGGTTTCTAAAACGCACCTCATTTCTCATCTCCTTGTGCCCGGGTTCGCCATTCCAGCCACTTTACTAGCAATCTCCCTACTTGGAGCATCAGCACCTTTAACCTCCTGTTCCGTACAGGTTGCAATTTGTCCTGAGGATGAACGGGAAGACGGGGAACCAACGAGAGACTAGCTCTTGGTGTCGGGACAGGCACAGGTCACTCTATTTTCCCATCAGGAAGAAGAATTAGCCACAGGCTCAGCCTGCCCCCCGGAACCAGAACAGGGCCTGAAGCCATCCTGCGCTTTTGCGGCCAGCTCCCAAAAAAGCGAGTTGTAAAATGGAGGTTCAGGGCACTGCAATTCACAAACCTGCAGAGTTATAAATGATAACTCTCGTCCACAAATATATTGAGGGAAGGCAAAGAAGAGGATTTGAAATCAAGGCAGAATTGCACGAAACAGATTTCAGGAGGTAGATACGAATTGCCTTTAAAGCACATGAAAAGCGGCAAAACGTTGACAATGATGCCCTTGGCCAAAAAGGGCGTATGCGTTTTTTCCTGAATATATTCAGGAAAAAACGCATACGCCCTTTTTGGCCAACCAAGCAACCTGGAAAGGCAAATCAGCGCTACAGAGAAGTCTCGCTTCCCATCGGTCAAAAGGGCCATGCTGAAAAAAGTGTCAAAACCAGAAATGCAGGACAGGCCATGGAGAAATGGGAGCCTTGCTACACTGATGGGCGGGATGTAAATTGCCAACAGCCACTCTGGAGAAGTGTACGGTGTGTCCTGAAACATCTGAAAAACACAGCTTAGAGAGCATAGGGCACTTCCACTCATGGGGGTATAAATTGGGAAAATGAAAAATCAGCAAGACACAAGCACCCCAAAGTTGAGGGCTGCTCTGTTGACAAGGACCTCCACTTCATTCCACCTTAAATATCCCAGGAAAGAGAAAAATGGATAAAGAAGTTGTGGTCCTTATGTACAATGGAATATCACTCAGCCATGAAATCAATGTCATAAGGTTAGTAGCAGCATGATGAGTGGATTTAGGTACGACGATTCTAAGTGAAATAAGTCACACAGAAAAGGACACTTCTCATAAGGTACCACTTATAGAGGGAATGTAAAAACCGTTACACTTGAACTGAATTACAAAACAGAACAGAGTCACACATGCAGAAAACACACTATGGCTGCTTAACGGGAAAGGTGAGGTGGGGTGATACATAAAACAAGGGTATCAAATTAGCTCAGATACCGTTCCATAAACCCAATATGTAGTAGACAAGACCTACTCCTTGCTCAGGGAACTGGACTCAACACGCCCTATTCACCGCACAAGAATATATCTGACTAGTAATAATCTTAAAACCTATGTATTGATATCTCTCTGTTAGTGTGTCAAGTGGGTGTAAAGCGGCATAAACACAGCAGTGAAAAGCAGCTAAACCCCATTATGAAAATAAATTACTTTGAAAAACCCATGAAACAACGACAGTGAAAGAGATAGAAATTCTTACACAATGAGTTCAGGGGCTGTGATGCAACCTGGATTGACCATATCTAGACCCACAGCTGGATGAGACATAAGGGTGGACACTCTTGGGGCTGAGAGGTTTGGTGAGGTTGGGTGAGCAAACGCAGACCCTTTAAAGTAATACTGCGTGGTACCCATCGCATGGGTCCCAAATCTCCAGGTTCAAGGGCATCTTCCTACATCGAAAACATGCATGAGAAACCCAGAAGATGGTACTCCGTGTGATGGGGAAAGGTTTCTAAAACGCACCTCATTGCTCATCTCCTTGTGCCCGGGTTCGCCATTCCAGCCGCTTTACTAGCAATCTCCCTACTTGGAGCATCAGCACCTTTAACCTCCTGTTCCGTACAGGTTGCAATTTGTCCTGAGGATGAACGGGAAGACGGGGAACCAACGAGAGACTAGCTCTTGGTGTTGGGACAGGCACAGGTCACTCTATTTTCCCATCAGGAAGAAGAATTAACCACAGGCTCAGCCTGCCCCCCGGAACCAGAACAGGGCCTGAAGCCATCCTGCGCTTTTGCGGCCAGCTCCCAAAAAAGCGAGTTGTAAAATGGAGGTTCAGGGCACTGCAATTCACAAACCTGCAGAGTTATAAATGATAACTCTCGTCCACAAATATATTGAGGGAAGGCAAAGAAGAGGATTTGAAATCAAGGCAGAATTGCACGAAACAGATTTCAGGAGGTAGATACGAATCGCCTTTAAAGCACATGAAAAGCGGCAAAACGTTGACAATGATGCCCTTGGCCAAAAAGGGCGTATGCGTTTTTTCCTGAATATATTCAGGAAAAAACGCATACGCCCTTTTTGGCCAACCAAGCAACCTGGAAAGGCAAATCAGCGCTACAGAGAAGTCTCGCTTCCCATCGGTCAAAAGGGCCATGCTGAAAAAAGTGTCAAAACCAGAAATGCAGGACAGGCCATGGAGAAATGGGAGCCTTGCTACACTGATGGGCGGGATGTAAATTGCCAACAGCCACTCTGGAGAAGTGTACGGTGTGTCCTGAAACATCTGAAAAACACAGCTTAGAGAGCATAGGGCACTTCCACTCATGGGGGTATAAATTGGGAAAATGAAAAATCAGCAAGACACAAGCACCCCAAAGTTGAGGGCTGCTCTGTTGACAAGGACCTCCACTTCATTCCACCTTAAATATCCCAGGAAAGAGAAAAATGGATAAAGAAGTTGTGGTCCTTATGTACAATGGAATATCACTCAGCCATGAAATCAATGTCATAAGGTTAGTAGCAGCATGATGAGTGGATTTAGGTACGACGATTCTAAGTGAAATAAGTCACACAGAAAAGGACACTTCTCATAAGGTACCACTTATAGAGGGAATGTAAAAACCGTTACACTTGAACTGAATTACAAAACAGAACAGAGTCACACATGCAGAAAACACACTATGGCTGCTTAACGGGAAAGGTGAGGTGGGGTGATACATAAAACAAGGGTATCAAATTAGCTCAGATACCGTTCCATAAACCCAATATGTAGTAGACAAGACCTACTCCTTGCTCAGAGAACTGGACTCAACACGCCCTATTCACCGCACAAGAATATATCTGACTAGTAATAATCTTAAAACCTATGTATTGATATCTCTCTGTTAGTGTGTCAAGTGGGTGTAAAGCGGCATAAACACAGCCGTGAAAAGCAGCTAAACCCCATTATGCAAATAAATTACTTTGAAATACCCATGAAACAACGACAGTGAAAGAGATAGAAATTCTTACACAATGAGTTCAGGGGCTGTGATGCAACCTGGATTGACCATATCTAGACCCACAGCTGGATGAGACATAAGGGTGGACACTCTTGGGGCTGAGAGGTTTGGTGAGGTTGGGTGAGCAAACGCAGACCCTTTAAAGTAATACTGCGTGGTACCCATCGCATGGGTCCCAAATCTCCAGGTTCAAGGGCATCTTCCTACATCGAAAACATGCATGAGAAACCCAGAAGATGGTACACCGTGTGATGGGGAAAGGTTTCTAAAACGCACCTCATTTCTCATCTCCTTGTGCCCGGGTTCGCCATTCCAGCCGCTTTACTAGCAATCTCCCTACTTGGAGCATCAGCACCTTTAACCTCCTGTTCCGTACAGGTTGCAATTTGTCCTGAGGATGAACGGGAAGACGGGGAACCAACGAGAGACTAGCTCTTGGTGTCGGGACAGGCACAGGTCACTCTATTTTCCCATCAGGAAGAAGAATTAACCACAGGCTCAGCCTGCCCCCCGGAACCAGAACAGGGCCTGAAGCCATCCTGCGCTTTTGCGGCCAGCTCCCAAAAAAGCGAGTTGTAAAATGGAGGTTCAGGGCACTGCAATTCACAAACCTGCAGAGTTATAAATGATAACTCTCGTCCACAAATATATTGAGGGAAGGCAAAGAAGAGGATTTGAAATCAAGGCAGAATTGCACGAAACAGATTTCAGGAGGTAGATACGAATCGCCTTTAAAGCACATGAAAAGCGGCAAAACGTTGACAATGATGCCCTTGGCCAAAAAGGGCGTATGCGTTTTTTCCTGAATATATTCAGGAAAAAACGCATACGCCCTTTTTGGCCAACCAAGCAACCTGGAAAGGCAAATCAGCGCTACAGAGAAGTCTCGCTTCCCATCGGTCAAAAGGGCCATGCTGAAAAAAGTGTCAAAACCAGAAATGCAGGACAGGCCATGGAGAAATGGGAGCCTTGCTACACTGATGGGCGGGATGTAAATTGCCAACAGCCAGTCTGGAGAAGTGTACGGTGTGTCCTGAAACATCTGAAAAACACAGCTTAGAGAGCATAGGGCACTTCCACTCATGGGGGTATAAATTGGGAAAATTAAAAATCAGCAAGACACAAGCACCCCAAATTTGAGGGCTGCTCTGTTGACAAGGACCTCCACTTCATTCCACCTTAAATATCCCAGGAAAGAGAAAAATGGATAAAGAAGTTGTGGTCCTTATGTACAATGGAATATCACTCAGCCATGAAATCAATGTCATAAGGTTAGTAGCAGCATGATGAGTGGATTTAGGTACGACGATTCTAAGTGAAATAAGTCACACAGAAAAGGACACTTCTCATAAGGTATCACTGATAGAGGGAATGTAAAAACCGTTACACTTGAACTGAATTACAAAACAGAACAGAGTCACACATGCAGAAAACAGACTATGCCTGCTTAACGGGAAAGGTGAGGTGGGGTGATACATAAAACAAGGGTTTCAAATTAGCTCAGATACCGTTCCAGAAACCCAATATGTAATAGACAAGACCTACTCCTTGCTCAGAGAACTGGACTCAACACGCCCTATTCACCGCACAAGAATATATCTGACTAGTAATAATCTTAAAACCTATGTATTAATATCTCTCTGTTAGTGTGTCAAGTGGGTGTAAAGCGGCATAAACACAGCCGTGAAAAGCAGCTAAACCCCATTATGAAAATAAATTACTTTGAAAAACCCATGAAACAACGACAGTGAAAGAGAGAGAAATTCTTACACAATGCGTTCAGGGGCTGTGATGCAACCTGGATTGACCATATCTAGACCCACAGCTGGATGAGACATAAGGGTGGACACTCTTGGGGCTGAGAGGTTTGGTGAGGTTGGGTGAGCAAACGCAGACCCTTTAAAGTAATACTGCGTGGTACCCATCGCATGGGTCCCAAATCTCCAGGTTCAAGGGCATCTTCCTACATCGAAAATATGCATGAGAAACCCAGAAGATGGTACACCGTGTGATGGGGAAAGGTTTCTAAAACGCACCTCATTTCTCATCTCCTTGTGCCCGGGTTCGCCATTCCAGCCACTTTACTAGCAATCTCCCTACTTGGAGCATCAGCACCTTTAACCTCCTGTTCCGTACAGGTTGCAATTTGTCCTGAGGATGAACGGGAAGACGGGGAACCAACGAGAGACTAGCTCTTGGTGTCGGGACAGGCACAGGTCACTCTATTTTCCCATCAGGAAGAAGAATTAGCCACAGGCTCAGCCTGCCCCCCGGAACCAGAACAGGGCCTGAAGCCATCCTGCGCTTTTGCGGCCAGCTCCCAAAAAAGCGAGTTGTAAAATGGAGGTTCAGGGCACTGCAATTCACAAACCTGCAGAGTTATAAATGATAACTCTCGTCCACAAATATATTGAGGGAAGGCAAAGAAGAGGATTTGAAATCAAGGCAGAATTGCACGAAACAGATTTCAGGAGGTAGATACGAATCGCCTTTAAAGCACATGAAAAGCGGCAAAACGTTGACAATGATGCCCTTGGCCAAAAAGGGCGTATGCGTTTTTTCCTGAATATATTCAGGAAAAAACGCATACGCCCTTTTTGGCCAACCAAGCAACCTGGAAAGGCAAATCAGCGCTACAGAGAAGTCTCGCTTCCCATCGGTCAAAAGGGCCATGCTGAAAAAAGTGTCAAAACCAGAAATGCAGGACAGGCCATGGAGAAATGGGAGCCTTGCTACACTGATGGGCGGGATGTAAATTGCCAACAGCCACTCTGGAGAAGTGTACGGTGTGTCCTGAAACATCTGAAAAACACAGCTTAGAGAGCATAGGGCACTTCCACGCATGGGGGTATAAATTGGGAAAATGAAAAATCAGCAAGACACAAGCACCCCAAAGTTGAGGGCTGCTCTGTTGACAAGGACCTCCACTTCATTCCACCTTAAATATCCCAGGAAAGAGAAAAATGGATAAAGAAGTTGTGGTCCTTATGTACAATGGAATATCACTCAGCCATGAAATCAATGTCATAAGGTTAGTAGCAGCATGATGAGTGGATTTAGGTACGACGATTCTAAGTGAAATAAGTCACACAGAAAAGGACACTTCTCATAAGGTATCACTTATAGAGGGAATGTAAAAACCGTTACACTTGAACTGAATTACAAAACAGAACAAAGTCACACATGCAGAAAACACACTATGGCTGCTTAACGGGAAAGGTGAGGTGGGGTGATACATAAAACAAGGGTATCAAATTAGCTCAGATACCGTTCCATAAACCCAATATGTAGTAGAGAAGACCTACTCCTTGCTCAGAGAACTGGACTCAACACGCCCTATTCACCGCACAAGAATATATCTGACTAGTAATAATCTTGAAACCTATGTATTGATATCTCTCTGTTAGTGTGTCAAGTGGGTGTAAAGCGGCATAAACACAGCCGTGAAAAGCAGCTAAACCCCATTATGCAAATAAATTACTTTGAAATACCCATGAAACAACGACAGTGAAAGAGATAGAAATTCTTACACAATGAGTTCAGGGGCTGTGATGCAACCTGGATTGACCATATCTAGACCCACAGCTGGATGAGACATAAGGGTGGACACTCTTGGGGCTGAGAGGTTTGGTGAGGTTGGGTGAGCAAACGCAGACCCTTTAAAGTAATACTGCGTGGTACCCATCGCATGGGTCCCAAATCTCCAGGTTCAAGGGCATCTTCCTACATCAAAAACATGCATGAGAAACCCAGAAGATGGTACACCGTGTGATGGGGAAAGGTTTCTAAAACGCACCTCATTTCTCATCTCCTTGTGCCCGGGTTCGCCATTCCAGCCACTTTACTAGCAATCTCCCTACTTGGAGCATCAGCACCTTTAACCTCCTGTTCTGTACAGGTTGCAATTTGTCCTGAGGATGAACGGGAAGACGGGGAACCAACGAGAGACTAGCTCTTGGTGTTGGGACAGGCACAGGTCACTCTATTTTCCCATCAGGAAGAAGAATTAACCACAGGCTCAGCCTGCCCCCCGGAACCAGAACAGGGCCTGAAGCCATCCTGCGCTTTTGCGGCCAGCTCCCAAAAAAGCGAGTTGTAAAATGGAGGTTCAGGGCACTGCAATTCACAAACCTGCAGAGTTATAAATGATAACTCTCGTCCACAAATATATTGAGGGAAGGCAAAGAAGAGGATTTGAAATCAAGGCAGAATTGCACGAAACAGATTTCAGGAGGTAGATACGAATCGCCTTTAAAGCACATGAAAAGCGGCAAAACGTTGACAATGATGCCCTTGGCCAAAAAGGGCGTATGCGTTTTTTCCTGAATATATTCAGGAAAAAACGCATACGCCCTTTTTGGCCAACCAAGCAACCTGGAAAGGCAAATCAGCGCTACAGAGAAGTCTCGCTTCCCATCGGTCAAAAGGGCCATGCTGAAAAAAGTGTCAAAACCAGAAATGCAGGACAGGCCATGGAGAAATGGGAGCCTTGCTACACTGATGGGCGGGATGTAAATTGCCAACAGCCACTCTGGAGAAGTCTACGGTGTGTCCTGAAACATCTGAAAAACACAGCTTAGAGAGCATAGGGCACTTCCACTCATGGGGGTATAAATTGGGAAAATGAAAAATCAGCAAGACACAAGCACCCCAAAGTTGAGGGCTGCTCTGTTGACAAGGACCTCCACTTCATTCCACCTTAAATATCCCAGGAAAGAGAAAAATGGATAAAGAAGTTGTGGTCCTTATGTACAATGGAATATCACTCAGCCATGAAATCAATGTCATAAGGTTAGTAGCAGCATGATGAGTGGATTTAGGTACGACGATTCTAAGTGAAATAAGTCACACAGAAAAGGACACTTCTCATAAGGTATCACTTATAGAGGGAATGTAAAAACCGTTACACTTGAACTGAATTACAAAACAGAACAGAGTCACACATGCAGAAAACACACTATGGCTGCTTAACGGGAAAGGTGAGGTGGGGTGATACATAAAACAAGGGTATCAAATTAGCTCAGATACCGTTCCATAAACCCAATATGTAGTAGACAAGACCTACTCCTTGCTCAGAGAACTGGACTCAACACGCCCTATTCACCGCACAAGAATATATCTGACTAGTAATAATCTTAAAACCTATGTATTGATATCTCTCTGTTAGTGTGTCAAGTGGGTGTAAAGCGGCATAAACACAGCCGTGAAAAGCAGCTAAACCCCATTATGAAAATAAATTACTTTGAAAAACCCATGAAACAACGACAGTGAAAGAGATAGAAATTCTTACACAATGAGTTCAGGGGCTGTGATGCAACCTGGATTGACCATATCTAGACCCACAGCTGGATGAGACATAAGGGTGGACACTCTTGGGGCTGAGAGGTTTGGTGAGGTTGGGTGAGCAAACGCAGACCCTTTAAAGTAATACTGCGTGGTACCCATCACATGGGTCCCAAATCTCCAGGTTCAAGGGCATCTTCCTACATCGAAAACATGCATGAGAAACCCAGAAGATGGTACACCGTGTGATGGGGAAAGGTTTCTAAAACGCACCTCATTTCTCATCTCCTTGTGCCCGGGTTCGCCATTCCAGCCACTTTACTAGCAATCTCCCTACTTGGAGCATCAGCACCTTTAACCTCCTGTTCCGTACAGGTTGCAATTTGTCCTGAGGATGAACGGGAAGACGGGGAACCAACGAGAGACTAGCTCTTGGTGTTGGGACAGGCACAGGTCACTCTATTTTCCCATCAGGAAGAAGAATTAACCACAGGCTCAGCCTGCCCCCCGGAACCAGAACAGGGCCTGAAGCCATCCTGCGCTTTTGCGGCCAGCTCCCAAAAAAGCGAGTTGTAAAATGGAGGTTCAGGGCACTGCAATTCACAAACCTGCAGAGTTATAAATGATAACTCTCGTCCACAAATATATTGAGGGAAGGCAAAGAAGAGGATTTGAAATCAAGGCAGAATTGCACGAAACAGATTTCAGGAGGTAGATACGAATCGCCTTTAAAGCACATGAAAAGCGGCAAAACGTTGACAATGATGCCCTTGGCCAAAAAGGGCGTATGCGTTTTTTCCTGAATATATTCAGGAAAAAACGCATACGCCCTTTTTGGCCAACCAAGCAACCTGGAAAGGCAAATCAGCACTACAGAGAAGTCTCGCTTCCCATCGGTCAAAAGGGCCATGCTGAAAAAAGTGTCAAAACCAGAAATGCTGGACAGGCCATGGAGAAATGGGAGCCTTGCTACACTGATGGGCGGGATGTAAATTGCCAACAGCCACTCTGGAGAAGTGTACGGTGTGTCCTGAAACATCTGAAAAACACAGCTTAGAGAGCATAGGGCACTTCCACTCATGGGGGTATAAATTGGGAAAATGAAAAATCAGCAAGACACAAGCACCCCAAAGTTGAGGGCTGCTCTGTTGACAAGGACCTCCACTTCATTCCACCTTAAATATCCCAGGAAAGAGAAAAATGGATAAAGAAGTTGTGGTCCTTATGTACAATGGAATATCACTCAGCCATGAAATCAATGTCATAAGGTTAGTAGCAGCATGATGAGTGGATTTAGGTACGACGATTCTAAGTGAAATAAGTCACACAGAAAAGGACACTTCTCATAAGGTATCACTGATAGAGGGAATGTAAAAACCGTTACACTTGAACTGAATTACAAAACAGAACAGAGTCACACATGCAGAAAACACACTATGGCTGCTTAACGGGAAAGGTGAGGTGGGGTGATACATAAAACAAGGGTATCAAATTAGCTCAGATACCGTTCCATAAACCCAATATGTAGTAGAGAAGACCTACTCCTTGCTCAGAGAACTGGACTCAACACGCCCTATTCACCGCACAAGAATATATCTGACTAGTAATAATCTTGAAACCTATGTATTGATATCTCTCTGTTAGTGTGTCAAGTGGGTGTAAAGCGGCATAAACACAGCAGTGAAAAGCAGCTAAACCCCATTATGAAAATAAATTACTTTGAAAAACCCATGAAACAACGACAGTGAAAGAGAGAGAAATTCTTACACAATGCGTTCAGGGGCTGTGATGCAACCTGGATTGACCATATCTAGACCCACAGCTGGATGAGACATAAGGGTGGACACTCTTGGGGCTGAGAGGTTTGGTGAGGTTGGGTGAGCAAACGCAGACCCTTTAAAGTAATACTGCGTGGTACCCATCGCATGGGTCCCAAATCTCCAGGTTCAAGGGCATCTTCCTACATCGAAAACATGCATGAGAAACCCAGAAGATGGTACACCGTGTGATGGGGAAAGGTTTCTAAAACGCACCTCATTTCTCATCTCCTTGTGCCCGGGTTCACCATTCCAGCCGCTTTACTAGCAATCTCCCTACTTGGAGCATCAGCACCTTTAACCTCCTGTTCCGTACAGGTTGCAATTTGTCCTGAGGATGAACGGGAAGACGGGGAACCAACGAGAGACTAGCTCTTGGTATCGGGACAGGCACAGGTCACTCTATTTTCCCATCAGGAAGAAGAATTAACCACAGGCTCAGCCTGCCCCCCGGAACCAGAACAGGGCCTGAAGCCATCCTGCGCTTTTGCGGCCAGCTCCCAAAAAAGCGAGTTGTAAAATGGAGGTTCAGGGCACTGCAATTCACAAACCTGCAGAGTTCTAAATGATAACTCTCGTCCACAAATATATTGAGGGAAGGCAAAGAAGAGGATTTGAAATCAAGGCAGAATTGCACGAAACAGATTTCAGGAGGTAGATTCGAATCGCCTTTAAAGCACATGAAAAGTGGCAAAATGTTGACAATGATGCCCTTGGCCAAAAAGGGCGTATGCGTTTTTTCCTGAATATATTCAGGAAAAAACGCATACGCCCTTTTTGGCCAAC
The DNA here is from genome assembly GCF_965194805.1 of Balaenoptera borealis. Classification (NCBI taxonomy): domain Eukaryota; kingdom Metazoa; phylum Chordata; class Mammalia; order Artiodactyla; family Balaenopteridae; genus Balaenoptera; species Balaenoptera borealis. Next base: position 584,790 of record NW_028123956.1, on the reverse strand, counting down.
CAAGCAACCTGGAAAGGCAAATCAGCGCTACAGAGAAGTCTCGCTTCCCATCGGTCAAAAGGGCCATGCTGAAAAAAGTGTCAAAACCAGAAATGCAGGACAGGCCATGGAGAAATGAGAGCCTTGCTACACTGATGGGCGGGATGTAAATTGCCAACAGCCACTCTGGAGAAGTGTACGGTGTGTCCTGAAACATCTGAAAAACACAGCTTAGGGAGCATAGGGCACTTCCACTCATGGGGGTATAAATTGGGAAAATGAAAAATCAGCAAGACACAAGCACCCCAAAGTTGAGGGCTGCTCTGTTGACAAGGACCTCCACTTCATTCCACCTTAAATATCCAAGGAAAGAGAAAAATGGATAAAGAAGTTGTGGTCCTTATGTACAATGGAATATCACTCAGCCATGAAATCAATGTCATAAGGTTAGTAGCAGCATGATGAGTGGATTTAGGTACGACGATTCTAAGTGAAATGAGTCACACAGAAAAGGACACTTCTCATAAGGTATCACTTTTAGAGGGAATGTAAAAACCGTTACACTTGAACTGAATTACAAAACAGAACAGAGTCACACATGCAGAAAACACACTATGGCTGCTTAACGGGAAAGGTGAGGTGGGGTGATACATAAAACAAGGGTATCAAATTAGCTCAGATACCGTTTCATAAACCCAATATGTAGTAGACAAGACCTACTCCTTGCTCAGAGAACTGGACTCAACACGCCCTATTCACCGCACAAGAATATATCTGACTAGTAATAATCTTAAAACCTATGTATTGATATCTCTCTGTTAGTGTGTCAAGTGGGTGTAAAGCGGCATAAACACAGCCGTGAAAAGCAGCTAAACCCCATTATGAAAATAAATTACTTTGAAAAACCCATGAAACAACGACAGTGAAAGAGAGAGAAATTCTTACACAATGAGTTCAGGGGCTGTGATGCAACCTGGATTGACCATATCTAGACCCACAGCTGGATGAGACATAAGGGTGGACACTCTTGGGGCTGAGAGGTTTGGTGAGGTTGGGTGAGCAAACGCAGACCCTTTAAAGTAATACTGCGTGGTACCCATCGCATGGGTCCCAAATCTCCAGGTTCAAGGGCATCTTCCTACATCGAAAACATGCATGAGAAACCCAGAAGATGGTACACCGTGTGATGGGGAAAGGTTTCTAAAACGCACCTCATTTCTCATCTCCTTGTGCCCGGGTTCGCCATTCCAGCCACTTTACTAGCAATCTCCCTACTTGGAGCATCAGCACCTTTAACCTCCTGTTCCGTACAGGTTGCAATTTGTCCTGAGGATGAACGGGAAGACGGGGAACCAACGAGAGACTAGCTCTTGGTGTCGGGACAGGCACAGGTCACTCTATTTTCCCATCAGGAAGAAGAATTAGCCACAGGCTCAGCCTGCCCCCCGGAACCAGAACAGGGCCTGAAGCCATCCTGCGCTTTTGCGGCCAGCTCCCAAAAAAGCGAGTTGTAAAATGGAGGTTCAGGGCACTGCAATTCACAAACCTGCAGAGTTATAAATGATAACTCTCGTCCACAAATATATTGAGGGAAGGCAAAGAAGAGGATTTGAAATCAAGGCAGAATTGCACGAAACAGATTTCAGGAGGTAGATACGAATCGCCTTTAAAGCACATGAAAAGCGGCAAAACGTTGACAATGATGCCCTTGGCCAAAAAGGGCGTATGCGTTTTTTCCTGAATATATTCAGGAAAAAACGCATACGCCCTTTTTGGCCAACCAAGCAACCTGGAAAGGCAAATCAGCGCTACAGAGAAGTCTCGCTTCCCATCGGTCAAAAGGGCCATGCTGAAAAAAGTGTCAAAACCAGAAATGCAGGACAGGCCATGGAGAAATGGGAGCCTTGCTACACTGATGGGCGGGATGTAAATTGCCAACAGCCACTCTGGAGAAGTCTACGGTGTGTCCTGAAACATCTGAAAAACACAGCTTAGAGAGCATAGGGCACTTCCACTCATGGGGGTATAAATTGGGAAAATGAAAAATCAGCAAGACACAAGCACCCCAAAGTTGAGGGCTGCTCTGTTGACAAGGACCTCCACTTCATTCCACCTTAAATATCCCAGGAAAGAGAAAAATGGATAAAGAAGTTGTGGTCCTTATGTACAATGGAATATCACTCAGCCATGAAATCAATGTCATAAGGTTAGTAGCAGCATGATGAGTGGATTTAGGTACGACGATTCTAAGTGAAATAAGTCACACAGAAAAGGACACTTCTCATAAGGTACCACTTATAGAGGGAATGTAAAAACCGTTACACTTGAACTGAATTACAAAACAGAACAGAGTCACACATGCAGAAAACACACTATGGCTGCTTAACGGGAAAGGTGAGGTGGGGTGATACATAAAACAAGGGTATCAAATTAGCTCAGATACCGTTCCATAAACCCAATATGTAGTAGACAAGACCTACTCCTTGCTCAGGGAACTGGACTCAACACGCCCTATTCACCGCACAAGAATATATCTGACTAGTAATAATCTTAAAACCTATGTATTGATATCTCTCTGTTAGTGTGTCAAGTGGGTGTAAAGCGGCATAAACACAGCAGTGAAAAGCAGCTAAACCCCATTATGAAAATAAATTACTTTGAAAAACCCATGAAACAACGACAGTGAAAGAGATAGAAATTCTTACACAATGAGTTCAGGGGCTGTGATGCAACCTGGATTGACCATATCTAGACCCACAGCTGGATGAGACATAAGGGTGGACACTCTTGGGGCTGAGAGGTTTGGTGAGGTTGGGTGAGCAAACGCAGACCCTTTAAAGTAATACTGCGTGGTACCCATCGCATGGGTCCCAAATCTCCAGGTTCAAGGGCATCTTCCTACATCGAAAACATGCATGAGAAACCCAGAAGATGGTACTCCGTGTGATGGGGAAAGGTTTCTAAAACGCACCTCATTGCTCATCTCCTTGTGCCCGGGTTCGCCATTCCAGCCGCTTTACTAGCAATCTCCCTACTTGGAGCATCAGCACCTTTAACCTCCTGTTCCGTACAGGTTGCAATTTGTCCTGAGGATGAACGGGAAGACGGGGAACCAACGAGAGACTAGCTCTTGGTGTTGGGACAGGCACAGGTCACTCTATTTTCCCATCAGGAAGAAGAATTAACCACAGGCTCAGCCTGCCCCCCGGAACCAGAACAGGGCCTGAAGCCATCCTGCGCTTTTGCGGCCAGCTCCCAAAAAAGCGAGTTGTAAAATGGAGGTTCAGGGCACTGCAATTCACAAACCTGCAGAGTTATAAATGATAACTCTCGTCCACAAATATATTGAGGGAAGGCAAAGAAGAGGATTTGAAATCAAGGCAGAATTGCACGAAACAGATTTCAGGAGGTAGATACGAATCGCCTTTAAAGCACATGAAAAGCGGCAAAACGTTGACAATGATGCCCTTGGCCAAAAAGGGCGTATGCGTTTTTTCCTGAATATATTCAGGAAAAAACGCATACGCCCTTTTTGGCCAACCAAGCAACCTGGAAAGGCAAATCAGCGCTACAGAGAAGTCTCGCTTCCCATCGGTCAAAAGGGCCATGCTGAAAAAAGTGTCAAAACCAGAAATGCAGGACAGGCCATGGAGAAATGGGAGCCTTGCTACACTGATGGGCGGGATGTAAATTGCCAACAGCCACTCTGGAGAAGTGTACGGTGTGTCCTGAAACATCTGAAAAACACAGCTTAGAGAGCATAGGGCACTTCCACTCATGGGGGTATAAATTGGGAAAATGAAAAATCAGCAAGACACAAGCACCCCAAAGTTGAGGGCTGCTCTGTTGACAAGGACCTCCACTTCATTCCACCTTAAATATCCCAGGAAAGAGAAAAATGGATAAAGAAGTTGTGGTCCTTATGTACAATGGAATATCACTCAGCCATGAAATCAATGTCATAAGGTTAGTAGCAGCATGATGAGTGGATTTAGGTACGACGATTCTAAGTGAAATAAGTCACACAGAAAAGGACACTTCTCATAAGGTACCACTTATAGAGGGAATGTAAAAACCGTTACACTTGAACTGAATTACAAAACAGAACAGAGTCACACATGCAGAAAACACACTATGGCTGCTTAACGGGAAAGGTGAGGTGGGGTGATACATAAAACAAGGGTATCAAATTAGCTCAGATACCGTTCCATAAACCCAATATGTAGTAGGCAAGACCTACTCCTTGCTCAGAGAACTGGACTCAACACGCCCTATTCACCGCACAAGAATATATCTGACTAGTAATAATCTTAAAACCTATGTATTGATATCTCTCTGTTAGTGTGTCAAGTGGGTGTAAAGCGGCATAAACACAGCAGTGAAAAGCAGCTAAACCCCATTATGAAAATAAATTACTTTGAAAAACCCATGAAACAACGACAGTGAAAGAGAGAGAAATTCTTACACAATGCGTTCAGGGGCTGTGATGCAACCTGGATTAACCATATCTAGACCCACAGCTGGATGAGACATAAGGGTGGACACTCTTGGGGCTGAGAGGTTTGATGAGGTTGGGTGAGCAAACGCAGACCCTTTAAAGTAATACTTCGTGGTACCCATCGCATGGGTCCCAAATCTCCAGCTTCAAGGGCATCTTCCTACATCGAAAACATGCATGAGAAACCCAGAAGATGGTACACCGTGTGATGGGGAAAGGTTTCTAAAACGCACCTCATTTCTCATCTCCTTGTGCCCGGGTTCACCATTCCAGCCGCTTTACTAGCAATCTCCCTACTTGGAGCATCAGCACCTTTAACCTCCTGTTCCGTACAGGTTGCAATTTGTCCTGAGGATGAACGGGAAGACGGGGAACCAACGAGAGACTAGCTCTTGGTGTCGGGACAGGCACAGGTCACTCTATTTTCCCATCAGGAAGAAGAATTAACCACAGGCTCAGCCTGCCCCCCGGAACCAGAACAGGGCCTGAAGCCATCCTGCGCTTTTGCGGCCAGCTCCCAAAAAAGCGAGTTGTAAAATGGAGGTTCAGGGCACTGCAATTCACAAACCTGCAGAGTTATAAATGATAACTCTCGTCCACAAATATATTGAGGGAAGGCAAAGAAGAGGATTTGAAATCAAGGCAGAATTGCACGAAACAGATTTCAGGAGGTAGATACGAATCGCCTTTAAAGCACATGAAAAGCGGCAAAACGTTGACAATGATGCCCTTGGCCAAAAAGGGCGTATGCGTTTTTTCCTGAATATATTCAGGAAAAAACGCATACGCCCTTTTTGGCCAACCAAGCAACCTGGAAAGGCAAATCAGCGCTACAGAGAAGTCTCGCTTCCCATCGGTCAAAAGGGCAATGCTGAAAAAAGTGTCAAAACCAGAAATGCAGGACAGGCCATGGAGAAATGGGAGCCTTGCTACACTGATGGGCGGGATGTAAATTGCCAACAGCCAGTCTGGAGAAGTGTACGGTGTGTCCTGAAACATCTGAAAAACACAGCTTAGAGAGCATAGGGCACTTCCACTCATGGGGGTATAAATTGGGAAAATTAAAAATCAGCAAGACACAAGCACCCCAAATTTGAGGGCTGCTCTGTTGACAAGGACCTCCACTTCATTCCACCTTAAATATCCCAGGAAAGAGAAAAATGGATAAAGAAGTTGTGGTCCTTATGTACAATGGAATATCACTCAGCCATGAAATCAATGTCATAAGGTTAGTAGCAGCATGATGAGTGGATTTAGGTACGACGATTCTAAGTGAAATAAGTCACACAGAAAAGGACACTTCTCATAAGGTATCACTGATAGAGGGAATGTAAAAACCGTTACACTTGAACTGAATTACAAAACAGAACAGAGTCACACATGCAGAAAACAGACTATGGCTGCTTAACGGGAAAGGTGAGGTGGGGTGATACATAAAACAAGGGTTTCAAATTAGCTCAGATACCGTTCCAGAAACCCAATATGTAATAGACAAGACCTACTCGTTGCTCAGAGAACTGGACTCAACACGCCCTATTCACCGCACAAGAATATATCTGACTAGTAATAATCTTAAAACCTATGTATTAATATCTCTCTGTTAGTGTGTCAAGTGGGTGTAAAGCGGCATAAACACAGCCGTGAAAAGCAGCTAAACCCCATTATGAAAATAAATTACTTTGAAAAACCCATGAAACAACGACAGTGAAAGAGAGAGAAATTCTTACACAATGCGTTCAGGGGCTGTGATGCAACCTGGATTGACCATATCTAGACCCACAGCTGGATGAGACATAAGGGTGGACACTCTTGGGGCTGAGAGGTTTGGTGAGGTTGGGTGAGCAAACGCAGACCCTTTAAAGTAATACTGCGTGGTACCCATCGCATGGGTCCCAAATCTCCAGGTTCAAGGGCATCTTCCTACATCGAAAATATGCATGAGAAACCCAGAAGATGGTACACCGTGTGATGGGGAAAGGTTTCTAAAACGCACCTCATTTCTCATCTCCTTGTGCCCGGGTTCGCCATTCCAGCCACTTTACTAGCAATCTCCCTACTTGGAGCATCAGCACCTTTAACCTCCTGTTCCGTACAGGTTGCAATTTGTCCTGAGGATGAACGGGAAGACGGGGAACCAACGAGAGACTAGCTCTTGGTGTCGGGACAGGCACAGGTCACTCTATTTTCCCATCAGGAAGAAGAATTAGCCACAGGCTCAGCCTGCCCCCCGGAACCAGAACGGCCTGAAGCCATCCTGCGCTTTTGCGGCCAGCTCCCAAAAAAGCGAGTTGTAAAATGGAGGTTCAGGGCACTGCAATTCACAAACCTGCAGAGTTATAAATGATAACTCTCGTCCACAAATATATTGAGGGAAGGCAAAGAAGAGGATTTGAAATCAAGGCAGAATTGCACGAAACAGATTTCAGGAGGTAGATACGAATCGCCTTTAAAGCACATGAAAAGCGGCAAAACGTTGACAATGATGCCCTTGGCCAAAAAGGGCGTATGCGTTTTTTCCTGAATATATTCAGGAAAAAACGCATACGCCCTTTTTGGCCAACCAAGCAACCTGGAAAGGCAAATCAGCGCTACAGAGAAGTCTCGCTTCCCATCGGTCAAAAGGGCCATGCTGAAAAAAGTGTCAAAACCAGAAATGCAGGACAGGCCATGGAGAAATGGGAGCCTTGCTACACTGATGGGCGGGATGTAAATTGCCAACAGCCACTCTGGAGAAGTGTACGGTGTGTCCTGAAACATCTGAAAAACACAGCTTAGAGAGCATAGGGCACTTCCACGCATGGGGGTATAAATTGGGAAAATGAAAAATCAGCAAGACACAAGCACCCCAAAGTTGAGGGCTGCTCTGTTGACAAGGACCTCCACTTCATTCCACCTTAAATATCCCAGGAAAGAGAAAAATGGATAAAGAAGTTGTGGTCCTTATGTACAATGGAATATCACTCAGCCATGAAATCAATGTCATAAGGTTAGTAGCAGCATGATGAGTGGATTTAGGTACGACGATTCTAAGTGAAATAAGTCACACAGAAAAGGACACTTCTCATAAGGTATCACTTATAGAGGGAATGTAAAAACCGTTACACTTGAACTGAATTACAAAACAGAACAAAGTCACACATGCAGAAAACACACTATGGCTGCTTAACGGGAAAGGTGAGGTGGGGTGATACATAAAACAAGGGTATCAAATTAGCTCAGATACCGTTCCATAAACCCAATATGTAGTAGAGAAGACCTACTCCTTGCTCAGAGAACTGGACTCAACACGCCCTATTCACCGCACAAGAATATATCTGACTAGTAATAATCTTGAAACCTATGTATTGATATCTCTCTGTTAGTGTGTCAAGTGGGTGTAAAGCGGCATAAACACAGCCGTGAAAAGCAGCTAAACCCCATTATGCAAATAAATTACTTTGAAATACCCATGAAACAACGACAGTGAAAGAGATAGAAATTCTTACACAATGAGTTCAGGGGCTGTGATGCAACCTGGATTGACCATATCTAGACCCACAGCTGGATGAGACATAAGGGTGGACACTCTTGGGGCTGAGAGGTTTGGTGAGGTTGGGTGAGCAAACGCAGACCCTTTAAAGTAATACTGCGTGGTACCCATCGCATGGGTCCCAAATCTCCAGGTTCAAGGGCATCTTCCTACATCAAAAACATGCATGAGAAACCCAGAAGATGGTACACCGTGTGATGGGGAAAGGTTTCTAAAACGCACCTCATTTCTCATCTCCTTGTGCCCGGGTTCGCCATTCCAGCCACTTTACTAGCAATCTCCCTACTTGGAGCATCAGCACCTTTAACCTCCTGTTCCGTACAGGTTGCAATTTGTCCTGAGGATGAACGGGAAGACGGGGAACCAACGAGAGACTAGCTCTTGGTGTTGGGACAGGCACAGGTCACTCTATTTTCCCATCAGGAAGAAGAATTAACCACAGGCTCAGCCTGCCCCCCGGAACCAGAACAGGGCCTGAAGCCATCCTGCGCTTTTGCGGCCAGCTCCCAAAAAAGCGAGTTGTAAAATGGAGGTTCAGGGCACTGCAATTCACAAACCTGCAGAGTTATAAATGATAACTCTCGTCCACAAATATATTGAGGGAAGGCAAAGAAGAGGATTTGAAATCAAGGCAGAATTGCACGAAACAGATTTCAGGAGGTAGATACGAATCGCCTTTAAAGCACATGAAAAGCGGCAAAACGTTGACAATGATGCCCTTGGCCAAAAAGGGCGTATGCGTTTTTTCCTGAATATATTCAGGAAAAAACGCATACGCCCTTTTTGGCCAACCAAGCAACCTGGAAAGGCAAATCAGCACTACAGAGAAGTCTCGCTTCCCATCGGTCAAAAGGGCCATGCTGAAAAAAGTGTCAAAACCAGAAATGCTGGACAGGCCATGGAGAAATGGGAGCCTTGCTACACTGATGGGCGGGATGTAAATTGCCAACAGCCACTCTGGAGAAGTGTACGGTGTGTCCTGAAACATCTGAAAAACACAGCTTAGAGAGCATAGGGCACTTCCACTCATGGGGGTATAAATTGGGAAAATGAAAAATCAGCAAGACACAAGCACCCCAAAGTTGAGGGCTGCTCTGTTGACAAGGACCTCCACTTCATTCCACCTTAAATATCCCAGGAAAGAGAAAAATGGATAAAGAAGTTGTGGTCCTTATGTACAATGGAATATCACTCAGCCATGAAATCAATGTCATAAGGTTAGTAGCAGCATGATGAGTGGATTTAGGTACGACGATTCTAAGTGAAATAAGTCACACAGAAAAGGACACTTCTCATAAGGTATCACTGATAGAGGGAATGTAAAAACCGTTACACTTGAACTGAATTACAAAACAGAACAGAGTCACACATGCAGAAAACACACTATGGCTGCTTAACGGGAAAGGTGAGGTGGGGTGATACATAAAACAAGGGTATCAAATTAGCTCAGATACCGTTCCATAAACCCAATATGTAATAGACAAGACCTACTCCTTGCTCAGAGAACTGGACTCAACACGCCCTATTCACCGCACAAGAATATATCTGACTAGTAATAATCTTAAAACCTATGTATTGATATCTCTCTGTTAGTGTGTCAAGTGGGTGTAAAGCGGCATAAACACAGCAGTGAAAAGCAGCTAAACCCCATTATGAAAATAAATTACTTTGAAAAACCCATGAAACAACGACAGTGAAAGAGATAGAAATTCTTACACAATGCGTTCAGGGGCTGTGATGCAACCTGGATTGACCATATCTAGACCCACAGCTGGATGAGACATAAGGGTGGACACTCTTGGGGCTGAGAGGTTTGGTGAGGTTGGGTGAGCAAACGCAGACCCTTTAAAGTAATACTGCGTGGTACCCATCACATGGGTCCCATATCTCCAGCTTCAAGGGCATCTTCCTACATCGAAAACATGCATGAGAAACCCAGAAGATAGTACACCGTGTGATGGGGAAAGGTTTCTAAAACGCACCTCATTTCTCATCTCCTTGTGCCCGGGTTCGCCATTCCAGCCGCTTTACTAGCAATCTCCCTACTTGGAGCATCAGCACCTTTAACCTCCTGTTCCGTACAGGTTGCAATTTGTCCTGAGGATGAACGGGAAGACGGGGAACCAACGAGAGACTAGCTCTTGGTGTTGGGACAGGCACAGGTCACTCTATTTTCCCATCAGGAAGAAGAATTAACCACAGGCTCAGCCTGCTCCCCGGAACCAGAACAGGGCCTGAAGCCATCCTGCGCTTTTGCGGCCAGCTCCCAAAAAAGCGAGTTGTAAAATGGAGGTTCAGGGCACTGCAATTCACAAACCTGCAGAGTTATAAATGATAACTCTCGTCCACAAATATATTGAGGGAAGGCAAAGAAGAGGATTTGAAATCAAGGCAGAATTGCACGAAACAGATTTCAGGAGGTAGATTCGAATCGCCTTTAAAGCACATGAAAAGCGGCAAAACGTTGACAATGAAGCCCTTGGCCAAAAAGGGCATATGCGTTTTTTCCTGAATATATTCAGGAAAAAACGCATACGCCCTTTTTAGCCAACCAAGCAACCTGGAAAGGCAAATCAGCGCTACAGAGAAGTCTCGCTTCCCATCAGTCAAAAGGGCCATGCTGAAAAAAGTGTCAAAACCAGAAATGCAGGACAGGCCATGGAGAAATGGGAGCCTTGCTACACTGATGGGCGGGATGTAAATTGCCAACAGCCACTCTGGAGAAGTGTACGGTGTGTCCTGAAACATCTGAAAAACACAGCTTAGAGAGCATAGGGCACTTCCACTCATGGGGGTATAAATTGGGAAAATGAAAAATCAGCAAGACACAAGCACCCCAAAGTTGAGGGCTGCTCTGTTGACAAGGACCTCCACTTCATTCCACCTTAAATATCCCAGGAAAGAGAAAAATGGATAAAGAAGTTGTGGTCCTTATGTACAATGGAATATCACTCAGCCATGAAATCAATGTCATAAGGTTAGTAGCAGCATGATGAGTGGATTTAGGTACGACGATTCTAAGTGAAATAAGTCACACAGAAAAGGACACTTCTCATAAGGTATCACTGATAGAGGGAATGTAAAAACCGTTACACTTGAACTGAATTACAAAACAGAACAGAGTCACACATGCAGAAAACACACTATGGCTGCTTAACGGGAAAGGTGAGGTGGGGTGATACATAAAACAAGGGTATCAAATTAGCTCAGATACCGTTCCATAAACCCAATATGTAGTAGACAAGACCTACTCCTTGCTCAGAGAACTGGACTCAACACGCCCTATTCACCGCACAAGAATATATCTGACTAGTAATAATCTTAAAACCTATGTATTGATATCTCTCTGTTAGTGTGTCAAGTGGGTGTAAAGCGGCATAAACACAGCAGTGAAAAGCAGCTAAACCCCATTATGAAAATAAATTACTTTGAAAAACCCATGAAACAACGACAGTGAAAGAGAGAGAAATTCTTACACAATGCGTTCAGGGGCTGTGATGCAACCTGGATTGACCATATCTAGACCCACAGCTGGATGAGACATAAGGGTGGACACTCTTGGGGCTGAGAGGTTTGGTGAGGTTGGGTGAGCAAACGCAGACCCTTTAAAGTAATACTGCGTGGTACCCATCGCATGGGTCCCAAATCTCCAGGTTCAAGGGCATCTTCCTACATCGAAAACATGCATGAGAAACCCAGAAGATGGTACACCGTGTGATGGGGAAAGGTTTCTAAAACGCACCTCATTTCTCATCTCCTTGTGCCCGGGTTCACCATTCCAGCCGCTTTACTAGCAATCTCCCTACTTGGAGCATCAGCACCTTTAACCTCCTGTTCCGTACAGGTTGCAATTTGTCCTGAGGATGAACGGGAAGACGGGGAACCAACGAGAGACTAGCTCTTGGTATCGGGACAGGCACAGGTCACTCTATTTTCCCATCAGGAAGAAGAATTAACCACAGGCTCAGCCTGCCCCCCGGAACCAGAACAGGGCCTGAAGCCATCCTGCGCTTTTGCGGCCAGCTCCCAAAAAAGCGAGTTGTAAAATGGAGGTTCAGGGCACTGCAATTCACAAACCTGCAGAGTTCTAAATGATAACTCTCGTCCACAAATATATTGAGGGAAGGCAAAGAAGAGGATTTGAAATCAAGGCAGAATTGCACGAAACAGATTTCAGGAGGTAGATACGAATCGCCTTTAAAGCACATGAAAAGCGGCAAAACGTTGACAATGATGCCCTTGGCCAAAAAGGGCGTATGCGTTTTTTCCTGAATATATTCAGGAAAAAACGCATACGCCCTTTTTGGCCAACCAAGCAACCTGGAAAGGCAAATCAGCACTACAGAGAAGTCTCGCTTCCCATCGGTCAAAAGGGCCATGCTGAAAAAAGTGTCAAAACCAGAAATGCTGGACAGGCCATGGAGAAATGGGAGCCTTGCTACACTGATGGGCGGGATGTAAATTGCCAACAGCCACTCTGGAGAAGTGTACGGTGTGTCCTGAAACATCTGAAAAACACAGCTTAGAGAGCATAGGGCACTTCCACTCATGGGGGTATAAATTGGGAAAATGAAAAATCAGCAAGACACAAGCACCCCAAAGTTGAGGGCTGCTCTGTTGACAAGGACCTCCACTTCATTCCACCTTAAATATCCCAGGAAAGAGAAAAATGGATAAAGAAGTTGTGGTCCTTATGTACAATGGAATATCACTCAGCCATGAAATCAATGTCATAAGGTTAGTAGCAGCATGATGAGTGGATTTAGGTACGACGATTCTAAGTGAAATAAGTCACACAGAAAAGGACACTTCTCATAAGGTATCACTGATAGAGGGAATGTAAAAACCGTTACACTTGAACTGAATTACAAAACAGAACAGAGTCACACATGCAGAAAACACACTATGGCTGCTTAACGGGAAAGGTGAGGTGGGGTGATACATAAAACAAGGGTATCAAATTAGCTCAGATACCGTTCCATAAACCCAATATGTAATAGACAAGACCTACTCCTTGCTCAGAGAACTGGACTCAACACGCCCTATTCACCGCACAAGAATATATCTGACTAGTAATAATCTTAAAACCTATGTATTGATATCTCTCTGTTAGTGTGTCAAGTGGGTGTAAAGCGGCATAAACACAGCAGTGAAAAGCAGCTAAACCCCATTATGAAAATAAATTACTTTGAAAAACCCATGAAACAACGACAGTGAAAGAGATAGAAATTCTTACACAATGCGTTCAGGGGCTGTGATGCAACCTGGATTGACCATATCTAGACCCACAGCTGGATGAGACATAAGGGTGGACACTCTTGGGGCTGAGAGGTTTGGTGAGGTTGGGTGAGCAAACGCAGACCCTTTAAAGTAATACTGCGTGGTACCCATCACATGGGTCCCATATCTCCAGCTTCAAGGGCATCTTCCTACATCGAAAACATGCATGAGAAACCCAGAAGATAGTACACCGTGTGATGGGGAAAGGTTTCTAAAACGCACCTCATTTCTCATCTCCTTGTGCCCGGGTTCGCCATTCCAGCCGCTTTACTAGCAATCTCCCTACTTGGAGCATCAGCACCTTTAACCTCCTGTTCCGTACAGGTTGCAATTTGTCCTGAGGATGAACGGGAAGACGGGGAACCAACGAGAGACTAGCTCTTGGTGTTGGGACAGGCACAGGTCACTCTATTTTCCCATCAGGAAGAAGAATTAACCACAGGCTCAGCCTGCTCCCCGGAACCAGAACAGGGCCTGAAGCCATCCTGCGCTTTTGCGGCCAGCTCCCAAAAAAGCGAGTTGTAAAATGGAGGTTCAGGGCACTGCAATTCACAAACCTGCAGAGTTATAAATGATAACTCTCGTCCACAAATATATTGAGGGAAGGCAAAGAAGAGGATTTGAAATCAAGGCAGAATTGCACGAAACAGATTTCAGGAGGTAGATTCGAATCGCCTTTAAAGCACATGAAAAGCGGCAAAACGTTGACAATGAAGCCCTTGGCCAAAAAGGGCATATGCGTTTTTTCCTGAATATATTCAGGAAAAAACGCATACGCCCTTTTTAGCCAACCAAGCAACCTGGAAAGGCAAATCAGCGCTACAGAGAAGTCTCGCTTCCCATCAGTCAAAAGGGCCATGCTGAAAAAAGTGTCAAAACCAGAAATGCAGGACAGGCCATGGAGAAATGGGAGCCTTGCTACACTGATGGGCGGGATGTAAATTGCCAACAGCCACTCTGGAGAAGTGTACGGTGTGTCCTGAAACATCTGAAAAACACAGCTTAGAGAGCATAGGGCACTTCCACTCATGGGGGTATAAATTGGGAAAATGAAAAATCAGCAAGACACAAGCACCCCAAAGTTGAGGGCTGCTCTGTTGACAAGGACCTCCACTTCATTCCACCTTAAATATCCCAGGAAAGAGAAAAATGGATAAAGAAGTTGTGGTCCTTATGTACAATGGAATATCACTCAGCCATGAAATCAATGTCATAATGTTAGTAGCAGCATGATGAGTGGATTTAGGTACGACGATTCTAAGTGAAATAAGTCACACAGAAAAGGACACTTCTCATAAGGTATCACTGATAGAGGGAATGTAAAAACCGTTACACTTGAACTGAATTACAAAACAGAACAGAGTCACACATGCAGAAAACACACTATGGCTGCTTAACGGGAAAGGTGAGGTGGGGTGATACATAAAACAAGGGTATCAAATTAGCTCAGATACCGTTCCATAAACCCAATATGTAGTAGACAAGACCTACTCCTTGCTCAGAGAACTGGACTCAACACGCCCTATTCACCGCACAAGAATATATCTGACTAGTAATAATCTTAAAACCTATGTATTGATATCTCTCTGTTAGTGTGTCAAGTGGGTGTAAAGCGGCATAAACACAGCAGTGAAAAGCAGCTAAACCCCATTATGAAAATAAATTACTTTGAAAAACCCATGAAACAACGACAGTGAAAGAGAGAGAAATTCTTACACAATGCGTTCAGGGGCTGTGATGCAACCTGGATTGACCATATCTAGACCCACAGCTGGATGAGACATAAGGGTGGACACTCTTGGGGCTGAGAGGTTTGGTGAGGTTGGGTGAGCAAACGCAGACCCTTTAAAGTAATACTGCGTGGTACCCATCGCATGGGTCCCAAATCTCCAGGTTCAAGGGCATCTTCCTACATCGAAAACATGCATGAGAAACCCAGAAGATGGTACACCGTGTGATGGGGAAAGGTTTCTAAAACGCACCTCATTTCTCATCTCCTTGTGCCCGGGTTCACCATTCCAGCCGCTTTACTAGCAATCTCCCTACTTGGAGCATCAGCACCTTTAACCTCCTGTTCCGTACAGGTTGCAATTTGTCCTGAGGATGAACGGGAAGACGGGGAACCAACGAGAGACTAGCTCTTGGTATCGGGACAGGCACAGGTCACTCTATTTTCCCATCAGGAAGAAGAATTAACCACAGGCTCAGCCTGCCCCCCGGAACCAGAACAGGGCCTGAAGCCATCCTGCGCTTTTGCGGCCAGCTCCCAAAAAAGCGAGTTGTAAAATGGAGGTTCAGGGCACTGCAATTCACAAACCTGCAGAGTTCTAAATGATAACTCTCGTCCACAAATATATTGAGGGAAGGCAAAGAAGAGGATTTGAAATCAAGGCAGAATTGCACGAAACAGATTTCAGGAGGTAGATTCGAATCGCCTTTAAAGCACATGAAAAGTGGCAAAATGTTGACAATGATGCCCTTGGCCAAAAAGGG
The DNA here is from genome assembly GCF_965194805.1 of Balaenoptera borealis. Lineage (NCBI taxonomy): Eukaryota > Metazoa > Chordata > Mammalia > Artiodactyla > Balaenopteridae > Balaenoptera > Balaenoptera borealis. Next base: position 569,011 of record NW_028123956.1, on the reverse strand, counting down.
CGTATGCGTTTTTTCCTGAATATATTCAGGAAAAAACGCATACGCCCTTTTTGGCCAACCAAGCAACCTGGAAAGGCAAATCAGCGCTACAGAGAAGTCTCGCTTCCCATCGGTCAAAAGGGCCATGCTGAAAAAAGTGTCAAAACCAGAAATGCAGGACAGGCCATGGAGAAATGAGAGCCTTGCTACACTGATGGGCGGGATGTAAATTGCCAACAGCCACTCTGGAGAAGTGTACGGTGTGTCCTGAAACATCTGAAAAACACAGCTTAGGGAGCATAGGGCACTTCCACTCATGGGGGTATAAATTGGGAAAATGAAAAATCAGCAAGACACAAGCACCCCAAAGTTGAGGGCTGCTCTGTTGACAAGGACCTCCACTTCATTCCACCTTAAATATCCAAGGAAAGAGAAAAATGGATAAAGAAGTTGTGGTCCTTATGTACAATGGAATATCACTCAGCCATGAAATCAATGTCATAAGGTTAGTAGCAGCATGATGAGTGGATTTAGGTACGACGATTCTAAGTGAAATGAGTCACACAGAAAAGGACACTTCTCATAAGGTATCACTTTTAGAGGGAATGTAAAAACCGTTACACTTGAACTGAATTACAAAACAGAACAGAGTCACACATGCAGAAAACACACTATGGCTGCTTAACGGGAAAGGTGAGGTGGGGTGATACATAAAACAAGGGTATCAAATTAGCTCAGATACCGTTCCATAAACCCAATATGTAGTAGACAAGACCTACTCCTTGCTCAGAGAACTGGACTCAACACGCCCTATTCACCGCACAAGAATATATCTGACTAGTAATAATCTTAAAACCTATGTATTGATATCTCTCTGTTAGTGTGTCAAGTGGGTGTAAAGCGGCATAAACACAGCCGTGAAAAGCAGCTAAACCCCATTATGAAAATAAATTACTTTGAAAAACCCATGAAACAACGACAGTGAAAGAGAGAGAAATTCTTACACAATGAGTTCAGGGGCTGTGATGCAACCTGGATTGACCATATCTAGACCCACAGCTGGATGAGACATAAGGGTGGAAACTCTTGGGGCTGAGAGGTTTGGTGAGGTTGGGTGAGCAAACGCAGACCCTTTAAAGTAATACTGCGTGGTACCCATCGCATGGGTCCCAAATCTCCAGGTTCAAGGGCATCTTCCTACATCGAAAACATGCATGAGAAACCCAGAAGATGGTACACCGTGTGATGGGGAAAGGTTTCTAAAACGCACCTCATTTCTCATCTCCTTGTGCCCGGGTTCGCCATTCCAGCCACTTTACTAGCAATCTCCCTACTTGGAGCATCAGCACCTTTAACCTCCTGTTCCGTACAGGTTGCAATTTGTCCTGAGGATGAACGGGAAGACGGGGAACCAACGAGAGACTAGCTCTTGGTGTCGGGACAGGCACAGGTCACTCTATTTTCCCATCAGGAAGAAGAATTAGCCACAGGCTCAGCCTGCCCCCCGGAACCAGAACAGGGCCTGAAGCCATCCTGCGCTTTTGCGGCCAGCTCCCAAAAAAGCGAGTTGTAAAATGGAGGTTCAGGGCACTGCAATTCACAAACCTGCAGAGTTATAAATGATAACTCTCGTCCACAAATATATTGAGGGAAGGCAAAGAAGAGGATTTGAAATCAAGGCAGAATTGCACGAAACAGATTTCAGGAGGTAGATACGAATCGCCTTTAAAGCACATGAAAAGCGGCAAAACGTTGACAATGATGCCCTTGGCCAAAAAGGGCGTATGCGTTTTTTCCTGAATATATTCAGGAAAAAACGCATACGCCCTTTTTGGCCAACCAAGCAACCTGGAAAGGCAAATCAGCGCTACAGAGAAGTCTCGCTTCCCATCGGTCAAAAGGGCCATGCTGAAAAAAGTGTCAAAACCAGAAATGCAGGACAGGCCATGGAGAAATGGGAGCCTTGCTACACTGATGGGCGGGATGTAAATTGCCAACAGCCACTCTGGAGAAGTCTACGGTGTGTCCTGAAACATCTGAAAAACACAGCTTAGAGAGCATAGGGCACTTCCACTCATGGGGGTATAAATTGGGAAAATGAAAAATCAGCAAGACACAAGCACCCCAAAGTTGAGGGCTGCTCTGTTGACAAGGACCTCCACTTCATTCCACCTTAAATATCCCAGGAAAGAGAAAAATGGATAAAGAAGTTGTGGTCCTTATGTACAATGGAATATCACTCAGCCATGAAATCAATGTCATAAGGTTAGTAGCAGCATGATGAGTGGATTTAGGTACGACGATTCTAAGTGAAATAAGTCACACAGAAAAGGACACTTCTCATAAGGTACCACTTATAGAGGGAATGTAAAAACCGTTACACTTGAACTGAATTACAAAACAGAACAGAGTCACACATGCAGAAAACACACTATGGCTGCTTAACGGGAAAGGTGAGGTGGGGTGATACATAAAACAAGGGTATCAAATTAGCTCAGATACCGTTCCATAAACCCAATATGTAGTAGACAAGACCTACTCCTTGCTCAGGGAACTGGACTCAACACGCCCTATTCACCGCACAAGAATATATCTGACTAGTAATAATCTTAAAACCTATGTATTGATATCTCTCTGTTAGTGTGTCAAGTGGGTGTAAAGCGGCATAAACACAGCAGTGAAAAGCAGCTAAACCCCATTATGAAAATAAATTACTTTGAAAAACCCATGAAACAACGACAGTGAAAGAGATAGAAATTCTTACACAATGAGTTCAGGGGCTGTGATGCAACCTGGATTGACCATATCTAGACCCACAGCTGGATGAGACATAAGGGTGGACACTCTTGGGGCTGAGAGGTTTGGTGAGGTTGGGTGAGCAAACGCAGACCCTTTAAAGTAATACTGCGTGGTACCCATCGCATGGGTCCCAAATCTCCAGGTTCAAGGGCATCTTCCTACATCGAAAACATGCATGAGAAACCCAGAAGATGGTACTCCGTGTGATGGGGAAAGGTTTCTAAAACGCACCTCATTTCTCATCTCCTTGTGCCCGGGTTCGCCATTCCAGCCACTTTACTAGCAATCTCCCTACTTGGAGCATCAGCACCTTTAACCTCCTGTTCCGTACAGGTTGCAATTTGTCCTGAGGATGAACGGGAAGACGGGGAACCAACGAGAGACTAGCTCTTGGTGTTGGGACAGGCACAGGTCACTCTATTTTCCCATCAGGAAGAAGAATTAACCACAGGCTCAGCCTGCCCCCCGGAACCAGAACAGGGCCTGAAGCCATCCTGCGCTTTTGCGGCCAGCTCCCAAAAAAGCGAGTTGTAAAATGGAGGTTCAGGGCACTGCAATTCACAAACCTGCAGAGTTATAAATGATAACTCTCGTCCACAAATATATTGAGGGAAGGCAAAGAAGAGGATTTGAAATCAAGGCAGAATTGCACGAAACAGATTTCAGGAGGTAGATACGAATCGCCTTTAAAGCACATGAAAAGCGGCAAAACGTTGACAATGATGCCCTTGGCCAAAAAGGGCGTATGCGTTTTTTCCTGAATATATTCAGGAAAAAACGCATACGCCCTTTTTGGCCAACCAAGCAACCTGGAAAGGCAAATCAGCGCTACAGAGAAGTCTCGCTTCCCATCGGTCAAAAGGGCCATGCTGAAAAAAGTGTCAAAACCAGAAATGCAGGACAGGCCATGGAGAAATGGGAGCCTTGCTACACTGATGGGCGGGATGTAAATTGCCAACAGCCACTCTGGAGAAGTCTACGGTGTGTCCTGAAACATCTGAAAAACACAGCTTAGAGAGCATAGGGCACTTCCACTCATGGGGGTATAAATTGGGAAAATGAAAAATCAGCAAGACACAAGCACCCCAAAGTTGAGGGCTGCTCTGTTGACAAGGACCTCCACTTCATTCCACCTTAAATATCCCAGGAAAGAGAAAAATGGATAAAGAAGTTGTGGTCCTTATGTACAATGGAATATCACTCAGCCATGAAATCAATGTCATAAGGTTAGTAGCAGCATGATGAGTGGATTTAGGTACGACGATTCTAAGTGAAATAAGTCACACAGAAAAGGACACTTCTCATAAGGTACCACTTATAGAGGGAATGTAAAAACCGTTACACTTGAACTGAATTACAAAACAGAACAGAGTCACACATGCAGAAAACACACTATGGCTGCTTAACGGGAAAGGTGAGGTGGGGTGATACATAAAACAAGGGTATCAAATTAGCTCAGATACCGTTCCATAAACCCAATATGTAGTAGGCAAGACCTACTCCTTGCTCAGAGAACTGGACTCAACACGCCCTATTCACCGCACAAGAATATATCTGACTAGTAATAATCTTAAAACCTATGTATTGATATCTCTCTGTTAGTGTGTCAAGTGGGTGTAAAGCGGCATAAACACAGCCGTGAAAAGCAGCTAAACCCCATTATGAAAATAAATTACTTTGAAAAACCCATGAAACAACGACAGTGAAAGAGATAGAAATTCTTACACAATGAGTTCAGGGGCTGTGATGCAACCTGGATTGACCATATCTAGACCCACAGCTGGATGAGACATAAGGGTGGACACTCTTGGGGCTGAGAGGTTTGGTGAGGTTGGGTGAGCAAACGCAGACCCTTTAAAGTAATACTGCGTGGTACCCATCGCATGGGTCCCAAATCTCCAGCTTCAAGGGCATCTTCCTACATCGAAAACATGCATGAGAAACCCAGAAGATGGTACACCGTGTGATGGGGAAAGGTTTCTAAAACGCACCTCATTGCTCATCTCCTTGTGCCCGGGTTCGCCATTCCAGCCACTTTACTAGCAATCTCCCTACTTGGAGCATCAGCACCTTTAACCTCCTGTTCCGTACAGGTTGCAATTTGTCCTGAGGATGAACGGGAAGACGGGGAACCAACGAGAGACTAGCTCTTGGTGTTGGGACAGGCACAGGTCACTCTATTTTCCCATCAGGAAGAAGAATTAACCACAGGCTCAGCCTGCCCCCCGGAACCAGAACAGGGCCTGAAGCCATCCTGCGCTTTTGCGGCCAGCTCCCAAAAAAGCGAGTTGTAAAATGGAGGTTCAGGGCACTGCAATTCACAAACCTGCAGAGTTATAAATGATAACTCTCGTCCACAAATATATTGAGGGAAGGCAAAGAAGAGGATTTGAAATCAAGGCAGAATTGCACGAAACAGATTTCAGGAGGTAGATACGAATCGCCTTTAAAGCACATGAAAAGCGGCAAAACGTTGACAATGATGCCCTTGGCCAAAAAGGGCGTATGCGTTTTTTCCTGAATATATTCAGGAAAAAACGCATACGCCCTTTTTGGCCAACCAAGCAACCTGGAAAGGCAAATCAGCGCTACAGAGAAGTCTCGCTTCCCATCGGTCAAAAGGGCCATGCTGAAAAAAGTGTCAAAACCAGAAATGCAGGACAGGCCATGGAGAAATGGGAGCCTTGCTACACTGATGGGCGGGATGTAAATTGCCAACAGCCACTCTGGAGAAGTGTACGGTGTGTCCTGAAACATCTGAAAAACACAGCTTAGAGAGCATAGGGCACTTCCACTCATGGGGGTATAAATTGGGAAAATGAAAAATCAGCAAGACACAAGCACCCCAAAGTTGAGGGCTGCTCTGTTGACAAGGACCTCCACTTCATTCCACCTTAAATATCCCAGGAAAGAGAAAAATGGATAAAGAAGTTGTGGTCCTTATGTACAATGGAATATCACTCAGCCATGAAATCAATGTCATAAGGTTAGTAGCAGCATGATGAGTGGATTTAGGTACGACGATTCTAAGTGAAATAAGTCACACAGAAAAGGACACTTCTCATAAGGTACCACTTATAGAGGGAATGTAAAAACCGTTACACTTGAACTGAATTACAAAACAGAACAGAGTCACACATGCAGAAAACACACTATGGCTGCTTAACGGGAAAGGTGAGGTGGGGTGATACATAAAACAAGGGTATCAAATTAGCTCAGATACCGTTCCATAAACCCAATATGTAGTAGGCAAGACCTACTCCTTGCTCAGAGAACTGGACTCAACACGCCCTATTCACCGCACAAGAATATATCTGACTAGTAATAATCTTAAAACCTATGTATTGATATCTCTCTGTTAGTGTGTCAAGTGGGTGTAAAGCGGCATAAACACAGCCGTGAAAAGCAGCTAAACCCCATTATGAAAATAAATTACTTTGAAAAACCCATGAAACAACGACAGTGAAAGAGATAGAAATTCTTACACAATGAGTTCAGGGGCTGTGATGCAACCTGGATTGACCATATCTAGACCCACAGCTGGATGAGACATAAGGGTGGACACTCTTGGGGCTGAGAGGTTTGGTGAGGTTGGGTGAGCAAACGCAGACCCTTTAAAGTAATACTGCGTGGTACCCATCACATGGGTCCCAAATCTCCAGCTTCAAGGGCATCTTCCTACATCGAAAACATGCATGAGAAACCCAGAAGATGGTACACCGTGTGATGGGGAAAGGTTTCTAAAACGCACCTCATTTCTCATCTCCTTGTGCCCGGGTTCGCCATTCCAGCCACTTTACTAGCAATCTCCCTACTTGGAGCATCAGCACCTTTAACCTCCTGTTCCGTACAGGTTGCAATTTGTCCTGAGGATGAACGGGAAGACGGGGAACCAACGAGAGACTAGCTCTTGGTGTTGGGACAGGCACAGGTCACTCTATTTTCCCATCAGGAAGAAGAATTAACCACAGGCTCAGCCTGCCCCCCGGAACCAGAACAGGGCCTGAAGCCATCCTGCGCTTTTGCGGCCAGCTCCCAAAAAAGCGAGTTGTAAAATGGAGGTTCAGGGCACTGCAATTCACAAACCTGCAGAGTTATAAATGATAACTCTCGTCCACAAATATATTGAGGGAAGGCAAAGAAGAGGATTTGAAATCAAGGCAGAATTGCACGAAACAGATTTCAGGAGGTAGATACGAATCGCCTTTAAAGCACATGAAAAGCGGCAAAACGTTGACAATGATGCCCTTGGCCAAAAAGGGCGTATGCGTTTTTTCCTGAATATATTCAGGAAAAAACGCATACGCCCTTTTTGGCCAACCAAGCAACCTGGAAAGGCAAATCAGCGCTACAGAGAAGTCTCGCTTCCCATCGGTCAAAAGGGCCATGCTGAAAAAAGTGTCAAAACCAGAAATGCAGGACAGGCCATGGAGAAATGGGAGCCTTGCTACACTGATGGGCGGGATGTAAATTGCCAACAGCCACTCTGGAGAAGTGTACGGTGTGTCCTGAAACATCTGAAAAACACAGCTTAGAGAGCATAGGGCACTTCCACTCATGGGAGTATAAATTGGGAAAATGAAAAATCAGCAAGACACAAGCACCCCAAAGTTGAGGGCTGCTCTGTTGACAAGGACCTCCACTTCATTCCACCTTAAATATCCCAGGAAAGAGAAAAATGGATAAAGAAGTTGTGGTCCTTATGTACAATGGAATATCACTCAGCCATGAAATCAATGTCATAAGGTTAGTAGCAGCATGATGAGTGGATTTAGGTACGACGATTCTAAGTGAAATAAGTCACACAGAAAAGGACACTTCTCATAAGGTATCACTGATAGAGGGAATGTAAAAACCGTTACACTTGAACTGAATTACAAAACAGAACAGAATCACACATGCAGAAAACACACTATGGCTGCTTAACGGGAAAGGTGAGGTGGGGTGATACATAAAACAAGGGTATCAAATTAGCTCAGATACCGTTCCATAAACCCAATATGTAGTAGACAAGACCTACTCCTTGCTCAGAGAACTGGACTCAACACGCCCTATTCACCGCACAAGAATATATCTGACTAGTAATAATCTTAAAACCTATGTATTGATATCTCTCTGTTAGTGTGTCAAGTGGGTGTAAAGCGGCATAAACACAGCCGTGAAAAGCAGCTAAACCCCATTATGAAAATAAATTACTTTGAAAAACCCATGAAACAACGACAGTGAAAGAGATAGAAATTCTTACACAATGAGTTCAGGGGCTGTGATGCAACCTGGATTGACCATATCTAGACCCACAGCTGGATGAGACATAAGGGTGGACACTCTTGGGGCTGAGAGGTTTGGTGAGGTTGGGTGAGCAAACGCAGACCCTTTAAAGTAATACTGCGTGGTACCCATCGCATGGGTCCCAAATCTCCAGGTTCAAGGGCATCTTCCTACATCGAAAACATGCATGAGAAACCCAGAAGATGGTACTCCGTGTGATGGGGAAAGGTTTCTAAAACGCACCTCATTGCTCATCTCCTTGTGCCCGGGTTCGCCATTCGAGCCACTTTACTAGCAATCTCCCTACTTGGAGCATCAGCACCTTTAACCTCCTGTTCCGTACAGGTTGCAATTTGTCCTGAGGATGAACGGGAAGACGGGGAACCAACGAGAGACTAGCTCTTGGTGTTGGGACAGGCACAGGTCACTCTATTTTCCCATCAGGAAGAAGAATTAACCACAGGCTCAGCCTGCCCCCCGGAACCAGAACAGGGCCTGAAGCCATCCTGCGCTTTTGCGGCCAGCTCCCAAAAAAGCGAGTTGTAAAATGGAGGTTCAGGGCACTGCAATTCACAAACCTGCAGAGTTATAAATGATAACTCTCGTCCACAAATATATTGAGGGAAGGCAAAGAAGAGGATTTGAAATCAAGGCAGAATTGCACGAAACAGATTTCAGGAGGTAGATACGAATCGCCTTTAAAGCACATGAAAAGCGGCAAAACGTTGACAATGATGCCCTTGGCCAAAAAGGGCGTATGCGTTTTTTCCTGAATATATTCAGGAAAAAACGCATACGCCCTTTTTGGCCAACCAAGCAACCTGGAAAGGCAAATCAGCGCTACAGAGAAGTCTCGCTTCCCATCGGTCAAAAGGGCCATGCTGAAAAAAGTGTCAAAACCAGAAATGCAGGACAGGCCATGGAGAAATGGGAGCCTTGCTACACTGATGGGCGGGATGTAAATTGCCAACAGCCACTCTGGAGAAGTGTACGGTGTGTCCTGAAACATCTGAAAAACACAGCTTAGAGAGCATAGGGCACTTCCACTCATGGGGGTATAAATTGGGAAAATGAAAAATCAGCAAGACACAAGCACCCCAAAGTTGAGGGCTGCTCTGTTGACAAGGACCTCCACTTCATTCCACCTTAAATATCCCAGGAAAGAGAAAAATGGATAAAGAAGTTGTGGTCCTTATGTACAATGGAATATCACTCAGCCATGAAATCAATGTCATAAGGTTAGTAGCAGCATGATGAGTGGATTTAGGTACGACGATTCTAAGTGAAATAAGTCACACAGAAAAGGACACTTCTCATAAGGTACCACTTATAGAGGGAATGTAAAAACCGTTACACTTGAACTGAATTACAAAACAGAACAGAGTCACACATGCAGAAAACACACTATGGCTGCTTAACGGGAAAGGTGAGGTGGGGTGATACATAAAACAAGGGTATCAAATTAGCTCAGATACCGTTCCATAAACCCAATATGTAGTAGACAAGACCTACTCCTTGCTCAGAGAACTGGACTCAACACGCCCTATTCACCGCACAAGAATATATCTGACTAGTAATAATCTTAAAACCTATGTATTGATATCTCTCTGTTAGTGTGTCAAGTGGGTGTAAAGCGGCATAAACACAGCCGTGAAAAGCAGCTAAACCCCATTATGAAAATAAATTACTTTGAAAAACCCATGAAACAACGACAGTGAAAGAGATAGAAATTCTTACACAATGAGTTCAGGGGCTGTGATGCAACCTGGATTGACCATATCTAGACCCACAGCTGGATGAGACATAAGGGTGGACACTCTTGGGGCTGAGAGGTTTGGTGAGGTTGGGTGAGCAAACGCAGACCCTTTAAAGTAATACTGCGTGGTACCCATCGCATGGGTCCCAAATCTCCAGCTTCAAGGGCATCTTCCTACATCGAAAACATGCATGAGAAACCCAGAAGATGGTACACCGTGTGATGGGGAAAGGTTTCTAAAACGCACCTCATTGCTCATCTCCTTGTGCCCGGGTTCGCCATTCCAGCCACTTTACTAGCAATCTCCCTACTTGGAGCATCAGCACCTTTAACCTCCTGTTCCGTACAGGTTGCAATTTGTCCTGAGGATGAACGGGAAGACGGGGAACCAACGAGAGACTAGCTCTTGGTGTTGGGACAGGCACAGGTCACTCTATTTTCCCATCAGGAAGAAGAATTAACCACAGGCTCAGCCTGCCCCCCGGAACCAGAACAGGGCCTGAAGCCATCCTGCGCTTTTGCGGCCAGCTCCCAAAAAAGCGAGTTGTAAAATGGAGGTTCAGGGCACTGCAATTCACAAACCTGCAGAGTTATAAATGATAACTCTCGTCCACAAATATATTGAGGGAAGGCAAAGAAGAGGATTTGAAATCAAGGCAGAATTGCACGAAACAGATTTCAGGAGGTAGATACGAATCGCCTTTAAAGCACATGAAAAGCGGCAAAACGTTGACAATGATGCCCTTGGCCAAAAAGGGCGTATGCGTTTTTTCCTGAATATATTCAGGAAAAAACGCATACGCCCTTTTTGGCCAACCAAGCAACCTGGAAAGGCAAATCAGCGCTACAGAGAAGTCTCGCTTCCCATCGGTCAAAAGGGCCATGCTGAAAAAAGTGTCAAAACCAGAAATGCAGGACAGGCCATGGAGAAATGGGAGCCTTGCTACACTGATGGGCGGGATGTAAATTGCCAACAGCCACTCTGGAGAAGTGTACGGTGTGTCCTGAAACATCTGAAAAACACAGCTTAGAGAGCATAGGGCACTTCCACTCATGGGGGTATAAATTGGGAAAATGAAAAATCAGCAAGACACAAGCACCCCAAAGTTGAGGGCTGCTCTGTTGACCAGGACCTCCACTTCATTCCACCTTAAATATCCCAGGAAAGAGAAAAATGGATAAAGAAGTTGTGGTCCTTATGTACAATGGAATATCACTCAGCCATGAAATCAATGTCATAATGTTAGTAGCAGCATGATGAGTGGATTTAGGTACGACGATTCTAAGTGAAATAAGTCACACAGAAAAGGACACTTCTCATAAGGTATCACTTATAGAGGGAATGTAAAAACCGTTACACTTGAACTGAATTACAAAACAGAACAGAGTCACACATGCAGAAAACACACTATGGCTGCTTAACGGGAAAGGTGAGGTGGGGTGATACATAAAACAAGGGTATCAAATTAGCTCAGATACCGTTCCATAAACCCAATATGTAGTAGACAAGACCTACTCCTTGCTCAGAGAACTGGACTCAACACGCCCTATTCACCGCACAAGAATATATCTGACTAGTAATAATCTTAAAACCTATGTATTGATATCTCTCTGTTAGTGTGTCAAGTGGGTGTAAAGCGGCATAAACACAGCAGTGAAAAGCAGCTAAACCCCATTATGAAAATAAATTACTTTGAAAAACCCATGAAACAACGACAGTGAAAGAGATAGAAATTCTTACACAATGAGTTCAGGGGCTGTGATGCAACCTGGATTGACCATATCTAGACCCACAGCTGGATGAGACATAAGGGTGGACACTCTTGGGGCTGAGAGGTTTGGTGAGGTTGGGTGAGCAAACGCAGACCCTTTAAAGTAATACTGCGTGGTACCCATCGCATGGGTCCCAAATCTCCAGGTTCAAGGGCATCTTCCTACATCGAAAACATGCATGAGAAACCCAGAAGATGGTACTCCGTGTGATGGGGAAAGGTTTCTAAAACGCACCTCATTGCTCATCTCCTTGTGCCCGGGTTCGCCATTCCAGCCGCTTTACTAGCAATCTCCCTACTTGGAGCATCAGCACCTTTAACCTCCTGTTCCGTACAGGTTGCAATTTGTCCTGAGGATGAACGGGAAGACGGGGAACCAACGAGAGACTAGCTCTTGGTGTTGGGACAGGCACAGGTCACTCTATTTTCCCATCAGGAAGAAGAATTAACCACAGGCTCAGCCTGCCCCCCGGAACCAGAACAGGGCCTGAAGCCATCCTGCGCTTTTGCGGCCAGCTCCCAAAAAAGCGAGTTGTAAAATGGAGGTTCAGGGCACTGCAATTCACAAACCTGCAGAGTTATAAATGATAACTCTCGTCCACAAATATATTGAGGGAAGGCAAAGAAGAGGATTTGAAATCAAGGCAGAATTGCACGAAACAGATTTCAGGAGGTAGATACGAATCGCCTTTAAAGCACATGAAAAGCGGCAAAACGTTGACAATGATGCCCTTGGCCAAAAAGGGCGTATGCGTTTTTTCCTGAATATATTCAGGAAAAAACGCATACGCCCTTTTTGGCCAACCAAGCAACCTGGAAAGGCAAATCAGCGCTACAGAGAAGTCTCGCTTCCCATCGGTCAAAAGGGCCATGCTGAAAAAAGTGTCAAAACCAGAAATGCAGGACAGGCCATGGAGAAATGGGAGCCTTGCTACACTGATGGGCGGGATGTAAATTGCCAACAGCCACTCTGGAGAAGTGTACGGTGTGTCCTGAAACATCTGAAAAACACAGCTTAGAGAGCATAGGGCACTTCCACTCATGGGGGTATAAATTGGGAAAATGAAAAATCAGCAAGACACAAGCACCCCAAAGTTGAGGGCTGCTCTGTTGACAAGGACCTCCACTTCATTCCACCTTAAATATCCCAGGAAAGAGAAAAATGGATAAAGAAGTTGTGGTCCTTATGTACAATGGAATATCACTCAGCCATGAAATCAATGTCATAATGTTAGTAGCAGCATGATGAGTGGATTTAGGTACGACGATTCTAAGTGAAATAAGTCACACAGAAAAGGACACTTCTCATAAGGTATCACTTATAGAGGGAATGTAAAAACCGTTACACTTGAACTGAATTACAAAACAGAACAGAGTCCCACATGCAGAAAACACACTATGGCTGCTTAACGGGAAAGGTGAGGTGGGGTGATACATAAAACAAGGGTATCAAATTAGCTCAGATACCGTTCCATAAACCCAATATGTAGTAGACAAGACCTACTCCTTGCTCAGAGAACTGGACTCAACACGCCCTATTCACCGCACAAGAATATATCTGACTAGTAATAATCTTAAAACCTATGTATTGATATCTCTCTGTTAGTGTGTCAAGTGGGTGTAAAGCGGCATAAACACAGCCGTGAAAAGCAGCTACACCCCATTATGAAAATAAATTACTTTGAAAAACCCATGAAACAACGACAGTGAAAGAGATAGAAATTCTTACACAATGAGTTCAGGGGCTGTGATGCAACCTGGATTGACCATATCTAGACCCACAGCTGGATGAGACATAAGGGTGGACACTCTTGGGGCTGAGAGGTTTGGTGAGGTTGGGTGAGCAAACGCAGACCCTTTAAAGTAATACTGCGTGGTACCCATCGCATGGGTCCCAAATCTCCAGGTTCAAGGGCATCTTCCTACATCGAAAACATGCATGAGAAACCCAGAAGATGGTACTCCGTGTGATGGGGAAAGGTTTCTAAAACGCACCTCATTGCTCATCTCCTTGTGCCCGGGTTCGCCATTCCAGCCGCTTTACTAGCAATCTCCCTACTTGGAGCATCAGCACCTTTAACCTCCTGTTCCGTACAGGTTGCAATTTGTCCTGAGGATGAACGGGAAGACGGGGAACCAACGAGAGACTAGCTCTTGGTGTTGGGACAGGCACAGGTCACTCTATTTTCCCATCAGGAAGAAGAATTAACCACAGGCTCAGCCTGCCCCCCGGAACCAGAACAGGGCCTGAAGCCATCCTGCGCTTTTGCGGCCAGCTCCCAAAAAAGCGAGTTGTAAAATGGAGGTTCAGGGCACTGCAATTCACAAACCTGCAGAGTTATAAATGATAACTCTCGTCCACAAATATATTGAGGGAAGGCAAAGAAGAGGATTTGAAATCAAGGCAGAATTGCACGAAACAGATTTCAGGAGGTAGATACGAATCGCCTTTAAAGCACATGAAAAGCGGCAAAACGTTGACAATGATGCCCTTGGCCAAAAAGGGCGTATGCGTTTTTTCCTGAATATATTCAGGAAAAAACGCATACGCCCTTTTTGGCCAACCAAGCAACCTGGAAAGGCAAATCAGCGCTACAGAGAAGTCTCGCTTCCCATCGGTCAAAAGGGCCATGCTGAAAAAAGTGTCAAAACCAGAAATGCAGGACAGGCCATGGAGAAATGGGAGCCTTGCTACACTGATGGGCGGGATGTAAATTGCCAACAGCCACTCTGGAGAAGTCTACGGTGTGTCCTGAAACATCTGAAAAACACAGCTTAGAGAGCATAGGGCACTTCCACTCATGGGGGTATAAATTGGGAAAATGAAAAATCAGCAAGACACAAGCACCCCAAAGTTGAGGGCTGCTCTGTTGACAAGGACCTCCACTTCATTCCACCTTAAATATCCCAGGAAAGAGAAAAATGGATAAAGAAGTTGTGGTCCTTATGTACAATGGAATATCACTCAGCCATGAAATCAATGTCATAAGGTTAGTAGCAGCATGATGAGTGGATTTAGGTACGACGATTCTAAGTGAAATAAGTCACACAGAAAAGGACACTTCTCATAAGGTACCACTTATAGAGGGAATGTAAAAACCGTTACACTTGAACTGAATTACAAAACAGAACAGAGTCCCACATGCAGAAAACACACTATGGCTGCTTAACGGGAAAGGTGAGGTGGGGTGATACATAAAACAAGGGTATCAAATTAGCTCAGATACCGTTCCATAAACCCAATATGTAGTAGACAAGACCTACTCCTTGCTCAGAGAACTGGACTCAACACGCCCTATTCACCGCACAAGAATATATCTGACTAGTAATAATCTTAAAACCTATGTATTGATATCTCTCTGTTAGTGTGTCAAGTGGGTGTAAAGCGGCATAAACACAGCCGTGAAAAGCAGCTAAACCCCATTATGAAAATAAATTACTTTGAAAAACCCATGAAACAACGACAGTGAAAGAGAGAGAAATTCTTACACAATGCGTTCAGGGGCTGTGATGCAACCTGGATTGACCATATCTAGACCCACAGCTGGATGAGACATAAGGGTGGACACTCTTGGGGCTGAGAGGTTTGGTGAGGTTGGGTGAGCAAACGCAGACCCTTTAAAGTAATACTGCGTGGTACCCATCGCATGGGTCCCAAATCTCCAGGTTCAAGGGCATCTTCCTACATCGAAAACATGCATGAGAAACCCAGAAGATGGTACTCCGTGTGATGGGGAAAGGTTTCTAAAACGCACCTCATTGCTCATCTCCTTGTGCCCGGGTTCGCCATTCCAGCCGCTTTACTAGCAATCTCCCTACTTGGAGCATCAGCACCTTTAACCTCCTGTTCCGTACAGGTTGCAATTTGTCCTGAGGATGAACGGGAAGACGGGGAACCAACGAGAGACTAGCTCTTGGTGTTGGGACAGGCACAGGTCACTCTATTTTCCCATCAGGAAGAAGAATTAACCACAGGCTCAGCCTGCCCCCCGGAACCAGAACAGGGCCTGAAGCCATCCTGCGCTTTTGCGGCCAGCTCCCAAAAAAGCGAGTTGTAAAATGGAGGTTCAGGGCACTGCAATTCACAAACCTGCAGAGTTATAAATGATAACTCTCGTCCACAAATATATTGAGGGAAGGCAAAGAAGAGGATTTGAAATCAAGGCAGAATTGCACGAAACAGATTTCAGGAGGTAGATACGAATCGCCTTTAAAGCACATGAAAAGCGGCAAAACGTTGACAATGATGCCCTTGGCCAAAAAGGGCGTATGCGTTTTTTCCTGAATATATTCAGGAAAAAACGCATACGCCCTTTTTGGCCAACCAAGCAACCTGGAAAGGCAAATCAGCGCTACAGAGAAGTCTCGCTTCCCATCGGTCAAAAGGGCCATGCTGAAAAAAGTGTCAAAACCAGAAATGCAGGACAGGCCATGGAGAAATGGGAGCCTTGCTACACTGATGGGCGGGATGTAAATTGCCAACAGCCACTCTGGAGAAGTCTACGGTGTGTCCTGAAACATCTGAAAAACACAGCTTAGAGAGCATAGGGCACTTCCACTCATGGGGGTATAAATTGGGAAAATGAAAAATCAGCAAGACACAAGCACCCCAAAGTTGAGGGCTGCTCTGTTGACAAGGACCTCCACTTCATTCCACCTTAAATATCCCAGGAAAGAGAAAAATGGATAAAGAAGTTGTGGTCCTTATGTACAATGGAATATCACTCAGCCATGAAATCAATGTCATAAGGTTAGTAGCAGCATGATGAGTGGATTTAGGTACGACGATTCTAAGTGAAATAAGTCACACAGAAAAGGACACTTCTCATAAGGTACCACTTATAGAGGGAATGTAAAAACCGTTACACTTGAACTGAATTACAAAACAGAACAGAGTCACACATGCAGAAAACACACTATGGCTGCTTAACGGGAAAGGTGAGGTGGGGTGATACGTAAAACAAGGGTATCAAATTAGCTCAGATACCGTTCCATAAACCCAATATGTAGTAGACAAGACCTACTCCTTGCTCAGAGAACTGGACTCAACACGCCCTATTCACCGCACAAGAATATATCTGACTAGTAATAATCTTAAAACCTATGTATTGATATCTCTCTGTTAGTGTGTCAAGTGGGTGTAAAGCGGCATAAACACAGCCGTGAAAAGCAGCTAAACCCCATTATGAAAATAAATTACTCTGAAAAACCCATGAAACAACGACAGTGAAAGAGATAGAAATTCTTACACAATGACTTCAGGGGCTGTGATGCAACCTGGATTGACCATATCTAGACCCACAGCTGGATGAGACATAAGGGTGGACACTCTTGGGGCTGAGAGGTTTGGTGAGGTTGGGTGAGCAAACGCAGACCCTTTAAAGTAATACTGCGTGGTACCCATCGCATGGGTCCCAAATCTCCAGGTTCAAGGGCATCTTCCTACATCGAAAACATGCATGAGAAACCCAGAAGATGGTACACCGTGTGATGGGGAAAGGTTTCTAAAACGCACCTCATTTCTCATCTCCTTGTGCCCGGGTTCGCCATTCCAGCCACTTTACTAGCAATCTCCCTACTTGGAGCATCAGCACCTTTAACCTCCTGTTCCGTACAGGTTGCAATTTGTCCTGAGGATGAACGGGAAGACGGGGAACCAACGAGAGACTAGCTCTTGGTGTTGGGACAGGCACAGGTCACTCTATTTTCCCATCAGGAAGAAGAATTAACCACAGGCTCAGCCTGCCCCCCGGAACCAGAACAGGGCCTGAAGCCATCCTGCGCTTTTGCGGCCAGCTCCCAAAAAAGCGAGTTGTAAAATGGAGGTTCAGGGCACTGCAATTCACAAACCTGCAGAGTTATAAATGATAACTCTCGTCCACAAATATATTGAGGGAAGGCAAAGAAGAGGATTTGAAATCAAGGCAGAATTGCACGAAACAGATTTCAGGAGGTAGATACGAATCGCCTTTAAAGCACATGAAAAGCGGCAAAACGTTGACAATGATGCCCTTGGCCAAAAAGGGCGTATGCGTTTTTTCCTGAATATATTCAGGAAAAAACGCATACGCCCTTTTTGGCCAACCAAGCAACCTGGAAAGGCAAATCAGCGCTACAGAGAAGTCTCGCTTCCCATCGGTCAAAAGGGCCATGCTGAAAAAAGTGTCAAAACCAGAAATGCAGGACAGGCCATGGAGAAATGGGAGCCTTGCTACACTGATGGGCGGGATGTAAATTGCCAACAGCCACTCTGGAGAAGTCTACGGTGTGTCCTGAAACATCTGAAAAACACAGCTTAGAGAGCATAGGGCACTTCCACTCATGGGGGTATAAATTGGGAAAATGAAAAATCAGCAAGACACAAGCACCCCAAAGTTGAGGGCTGCTCTGTTGACAAGGACCTCCACTTCATTCCACCTTAAATATCCCAGGAAAGAGAAAAATGGATAAAGAAGTTGTGGTCCTTATGTACAATGGAATATCACTCAGCCATGAAATCAATGTCATAAGGTTAGTAGCAGCATGATGAGTGGATTTAGGTACGACGATTCTAAGTGAAATAAGTCACACAGAAAAGGACACTTCTCATAAGGTACCACTTATAGAGGGAATGTAAAAACCGTTACACTTGAACTGAATTACAAAACAGAACAGAGTCACACATGCAGAAAACACACTATGGCTGCTTAACGGGAAAGGTGAGGTGGGGTGATACGTAAAACAAGGGTATCAAATTAGCTCAGATACCGTTCCATAAACCCAATATGTAGTAGACAAGACCTACTCCTTGCTCAGAGAACTGGACTCAACACGCCCTATTCACCGCACAAGAATATATCTGACTAGTAATAATCTTAAAACCTATGTATTGATATCTCTCTGTTAGTGTGTCAAGTGGGTGTAAAGCGGCATAAACACAGCCGTGAAAAGCAGCTAAACCCCATTATGCAAATAAATTACTTTGAAAAACCCATGAAACAACGACAGTGAAAGAGATAGAAATTCTTACACAATGAGTTCAGGGGCTGTGATGCAACCTGGATTGACCATATCTAGACCCACAGCTGGATGAGACATAAGGGTGGACACTCTTGGGGCTGAGAGGTTTGGTGAGGTTGGGTGAGCAAACGCAGACCCTTTAAAGTAATACTGCGTGGTACCCATCGCATGGGTCCCAAATATCCAGGTTCAAGGGCATCTTCCTACATCGAAAACATGCATGAGAAACCCAGAAGATGGTACTCCGTGTGATGGGGAAAGGTTTCTAAAACGCACCTCATTGCTCATCTCCTTGTGCCCGGGTTCGCCATTCCAGCCACTTTACTAGCAATCTCCCTACTTGGAGCATCAGCACCTTTAACCTCCTGTTCCGTACAGGTTGCAATTTGTCCTGAGGATGAACGGGAAGACGGGGAACCAACGAGAGACTAGCTCTTGGTGTTGGGACAGGCACAGGTCACTCTATTTTCCCATCAGGAAGAAGAATTAACCACAGGCTCAGCCTGCCCCCCGGAACCAGAACAGGGCCTGAAGCCATCCTGCGCTTTTGCGGCCAGCTCCCAAAAAAGCGAGTTGTAAAATGGAGGTTCAGGGCACTGCAATTCACAAACCTGCAGAGTTATAAATGATAACTCTCGTCCACAAATATATTGAGGGAAGGCAAAGAAGAGGATTTGAAATCAAGGCAGAATTGCACGAAACAGATTTCAGGAGGTAGATACGAATCGCCTTTAAAGCACATGAAAAGCGGCAAAACGTTGACAATGATGCCCTTGGCCAAAAAGGGCGTATGCGTTTTTTCCTGAATATATTCAGGAAAAAACGCATACGCCCTTTTTGGCCAACCAAGCAACCTGGAAAGGCAAATCAGCACTACAGAGAAGTCTCGCTTCCCATCGGTCAAAAGGGCCATGCTGAAAAAAATGTCAAAACCAGAAATGCAGGACAGGCCATGGAGAAATGGGAGCCTTGCTACACTGATGGGCGGGATGTAAATTGCCAACAGCCACTCTGGAGAAGTGTACGGTGTGTCCTGAAACATCTGAAAAACACAGCTTAGAGAGCATAGGGCACTTCCACTCATGGGGGTATAAATTGGGAAAATGAAAAATCAGCAAGACACAAGCACCCCAAAGTTGAGGGCTGCTCTGTTGACAAGGACCTCCACTTCATTCCACCTTAAATATCCCAGGAAAGAGAAAAATGGATAAAGAAGTTGTGGTCCTTATGTACAATGGAATATCACTCAGCCATGAAATCAATGTCATAATGATAGTAGCAGCATGATGAGTGGATTTAGGTACGACGATTCTAAGTGAAATAAGTCACACAGAAAAGGACACTTCTCATAAGGTATCACTTATAGAGGGAATGTAAAAACCGTTACACTTGAACTGAATTACAAAACAGAACAGAGTCCCACATGCAGAAAACACACTATGGCTGCTTAACGGGAAAGGTGAGGTGGGGTGATACATAAAACAAGGGTATCAAATTAGCTCAGATACCGTTCCATAAACCCAATATGTAGTAGACAAGACCTACTCCTTGCTCAGAGAACTGGACTCAACACGCCCTATTCACCGCACAAGAATATATCTGACTAGTAATAATCTTAAAACCTATGTATTGATATCTCTCTGTTAGTGTGTCAAGTGGGTGTAAAGCGGCATAAACACAGCCGTGAAAAGCAGCTAAACCCCATTATGAAAATAAATTACTTTGAAAAACCCATGAAACAACGACAGTGAAAGAGAGAGAAATTCTTACACAATGCGTTCAGGGGCTGTGATGCAACCTGGATTGACCATATCTAGACCCACAGCTGGATGAGACATAAGGGTGGACACTCTTGGGGCTGAGAGGTTTGGTGAGGTTGGGTGAGCAAACGCAGACCCTTTAAAGTAATACTGCGTGGTACCCATCGCATGGGTCCCAAATCTCCAGGTTCAAGGGCATCTTCCTACATCGAAAACATGCATGAGAAACCCAGAAGATGGTACTCCGTGTGATGGGGAAAGGTTTCTAAAACGCACCTCATTGCTCATCTCCTTGTGCCCGGGTTCGCCATTCCAGCCGCTTTACTAGCAATCTCCCTACTTGGAGCATCAGCACCTTTAACCTCCTGTTCCGTACAGGTTGCAATTTGTCCTGAGGATGAACGGGAAGACGGGGAACCAACGAGAGACTAGCTCTTGGTGTTGGGACAGGCACAGGTCACTCTATTTTCCCATCAGGAAGAAGAATTAACCACAGGCTCAGCCTGCCCCCCGGAACCAGAACAGGGCCTGAAGCCATCCTGCGCTTTTGCGGCCAGCTCCCAAAAAAGCGAGTTGTAAAATGGAGGTTCAGGGCACTGCAATTCACAAACCTGCAGAGTTATAAATGATAACTCTCGTCCACAAATATATTGAGGGAAGGCAAAGAAGAGGATTTGAAATCAAGGCAGAATTGCACGAAACAGATTTCAGGAGGTAGATACGAATCGCCTTTAAAGCACATGAAAAGCGGCAAAACGTTGACAATGATGCCCTTGGCCAAAAAGGTCGTATGCGTTTTTTCCTGAATATATTCAGGAAAAAACGCATACGACCTTTTTGGCCAACCAAGCAACCTGGAAAGGCAAATCAGCGCTACAGAGAAGTCTCGCTTCCCATCGGTCAAAAGGGCCATGCTGAAAAAAGTGTCAAAACCAGAAATGCAGGACAGGCCATGGAGAAATGGGAGCCTTGCTACACTGATGGGCGGGATGTAAATTGCCAACAGCCACTCTGGAGAAGTCTACGGTGTGTCCTGAAACATCTGAAAAACACAGCTTAGAGAGCATAGGGCACTTCCACTCATGGGGGTATAAATTGGGAAAATGAAAAATCAGCAAGACACAAGCACCCCAAAGTTGAGGGCTGCTCTGTTGACAAGGACCTCCACTTCATTCCACCTTAAATATCCCAGGAAAGAGAAAAATGGATAAAGAAGTTGTGGTCCTTATGTACAATGGAATATCACTCAGCCATGAAATCAATGTCATAAGGTTAGTAGCAGCATGATGAGTGGATTTAGGTACGACGATTCTAAGTGAAATAAGTCACACAGAAAAGGACACTTCTCATAAGGTACCACTTATAGAGGGAATGTAAAAACCGTTACACTTGAACTGAATTACAAAACAGAACAGAGTCACACATGCAGAAAACACACTATGGCTGCTTAACGGGAAAGGTGAGGTGGGGTGATACATAAAACAAGGGTATCAAATTAGCTCAGATACCGTTCCATAAACCCAATATGTAGTAGACAAGACCTACTCCTTGCTCAGAGAACTGGACTCAACACGCCCTATTCACCGCACAAGAATATATCTGACTAGTAATAATCTTAAAACCTATGTATTGATATCTCTCTGTTAGTGTGTCAAGTGGGTGTAAAGCGGCATAAACACAGCCGTGAAAAGCAGCTAAACCCCATTATGAAAATAAATTACTTTGAAAAACCCATGAAACAACGACAGTGAAAGAGAGAGAAATTCTTACACAATGAGTTCAGGGGCTGTGATGCAACCTGGATTGACCATATCTAGACCCACAGCTGGATGAGACATAAGGGTGGACACTCTTGGGGCTGAGAGGTTTGGTGAGGTTGGGTGAGCAAACGCAGACCCTTTAAAGTAATACTGCGTGGTACCCATCGCATGGGTCCCAAATCTCCAGGTTCAAGGGCATCTTCCTACATCGAAAACATGCATGAGAAACCCAGAAGATGGTACACCGTGTGATGGGGAAAGGTTTCTAAAACGCACCTCATTTCTCATCTCCTTGTGCCCGGGTTCGCCATTCCAGCCACTTTACTAGCAATCTCCCTACTTGGAGCATCAGCACCTTTAACCTCCTGTTCCGTACAGGTTGCAATTTGTCCTGAGGATGAACGGGAAGACGGGGAACCAACGAGAGACTAGCTCTTGGTGTTGGGACAGGCACAGGTCACTCTATTTTCCCATCAGGAAGAAGAATTAACCACAGGCTCAGCCTGCCCCCCGGAACCAGAACAGGGCCTGAAGCCATCCTGCGCTTTTGCGGCCAGCTCCCAAAAAAGCGAGTTGTAAAATGGAGGTTCAGGGCACTGCAATTCACAAACCTGCAGAGTTATAAATGATAACTCTCGTCCACAAATATATTGAGGGAAGGCAAAGAAGAGGATTTGAAATCAAGGCAGAATTGCACGAAACAGATTTCAGGAGGTAGATACGAATCGCCTTTAAAGCACATGAAAAGCGGCAAAACGTTGACAATGATGCCCTTGGCCAAAAAGGGCGTATGCGTTTTTTCCTGAATATATTCAGGAAAAAACGCATACGCCCTTTTTGGCCAACCAAGCAACCTGGAAAGGCAAATCAGCGCTACAGAGAAGTCTCGCTTCCCATCGGTCAAAAGGGCCATGCTGAAAAAAGTGTCAAAACCAGAAATGCAGGACAGGCCATGGAGAAATGGGAGCCTTGCTACACTGATGGGCGGGATGTAAATTGCCAACAGCCACTCTGGAGAAGTGTACGGTGTGTCCTGAAACATCTGAAAAACACAGCTTAGAGAGCATAGGGCACTTCCACTCATGGGGGTATAAATTGGGAAAATGAAAAATCAGCAAGACACAAGCACCCCAAAGTTGAGGGCTGCTCTGTTGACAAGGACCTCCACTTCATTCCACCTTAAATATCCCAGGAAAGAGAAAAATGGATAAAGAAGTTGTGGTCCTTATGTACAATGGAATATCACTCAGCCATGAAATCAATGTCATAAGGTTAGTAGCAGCATGATGAGTGGATTTAGGTACGACGATTCTAAGTGAAATAAGTCACACAGAAAAGGACACTTCTCATAAGGTACCACTTATAGAGGGAATGTAAAAACCGTTACACTTGAACTGAATTACAAAACAGAACAGAGTCACACATGCAGAAAACACACTATGGCTGCTTAACGGGAAAGGTGAGGTGGGGTGATACATAAAACAAGGGTATCAAATTAGCTCAGATACCGTTCCATAAACCCAATATGTAGTAGACAAGACCTACTCCTTGCTCAGAGAACTGGACTCAACACGCCCTATTCACCGCACAAGAATATATCTGACTAGTAATAATCTTAAAACCTATGTATTGATATCTCTCTGTTAGTGTGTCAAGTGGGTGTAAAGCGGCATAAACACAGCCGTGAAAAGCAGCTAAACCCCATTATGAAAATAAATTACTTTGAAAAACCCATGAAACAACGACAGTGAAAGAGAGAGAAATTCTTACACAATGAGTTCAGGGGCTGTGATGCAACCTGGATTGACCATATCTAGACCCACAGCTGGATGAGACATAAGGGTGGACACTCTTGGGGCTGAGAGGTTTGGTGAGGTTGGGTGAGCAAACGCAGACCCTTTAAAGTAATACTGCGTGGTACCCATCGCATGGGTCCCAAATCTCCAGGTTCAAGGGCATCTTCCTACATCGAAAACATGCATGAGAAACCCAGAAGATGGTACTCCGTGTGATGGGGAAAGGTTTCTAAAACGCACCTCATTGCTCATCTCCTTGTGCCCGGGTTCGCCATTCCAGCCACTTTACTAGCAATCTCCCTACTTGGAGCATCAGCACCTTTAACCTCCTGTTCCGTACAGGTTGCAATTTGTCCTGAGGATGAACGGGAAGACGGGGAACCAACGAGAGACTAGCTCTTGGTGTTGGGACAGGCACAGGTCACTCTATTTTCCCATCAGGAAGAAGAATTAACCACAGGCTCAGCCTGCCCCCCGGAACCAGAACAGGGCCTGAAGCCATCCTGCGCTTTTGCGGCCAGCTCCCAAAAAA
Organism: Balaenoptera borealis; assembly: GCF_965194805.1. Lineage (NCBI taxonomy): Eukaryota > Metazoa > Chordata > Mammalia > Artiodactyla > Balaenopteridae > Balaenoptera > Balaenoptera borealis. The sequence goes on along the minus strand of NW_028123956.1, from coordinate 544,590 downwards.
GCGAGTTGTAAAATGGAGGTTCAGGGCACTGCAATTCACAAACCTGCAGAGTTATAAATGATAACTCTCGTCCACAAATATATTGAGGGAAGGCAAAGAAGAGGATTTGAAATCAAGGCAGAATTGCACGAAACAGATTTCAGGAGGTAGATACGAATCGCCTTTAAAGCACATGAAAAGCGGCAAAACGTTGACAATGATGCCCTTGGCCAAAAAGGGCGTATGCGTTTTTTCCTGAATATATTCAGGAAAAAACGCATACGCCCTTTTTGGCCAACCAAGCAACCTGGAAAGGCAAATCAGCGCTACAGAGAAGTCTCGCTTCCCATCGGTCAAAACGGCCATGCTGAAAAAAATGTCAAAACCAGAAATGCAGGACAGGCCATGGAGAAATGGGAGCCTTGCTACACTGATGGGCGGGATGTAAATTGCCAACAGCCACTCTGGAGAAGTGTACGGTGTGTCCTGAAACATCTGAAAAACACAGCTTAGAGAGCATAGGGCACTTCCACTCATGGGGGTATAAATTGGGAAAATGAAAAATCAGCAAGACACAAGCACCCCAAAGTTGAGGGCTGCTCTGTTGACAAGGACCTCCACTTCATTCCACCTTAAATATCCCAGGAAAGAGAAAAATGGATAAAGAAGTTGTGGTCCTTATGTACAATGGAATATCACTCAGCCATGAAATCAATGTCATAATGATAGTAGCAGCATGATGAGTGGATTTAGGTACGACGATTCTAAGTGAAATAAGTCACACAGAAAAGGACACTTCTCATAAGGTATCACTTATAGAGGGAATGTAAAAACCGTTACACTTGAACTGAATTACAAAACAGAACAGAGTCACACATGCAGAAAACACACTATGGCTGCTTAACGGGAAAGGTGAGGTGGGGTGATACATAAAACAAGGGTATCAAATTAGCTCAGATACCGTTCCATAAACCCAATATGTAGTAGACAAGACCTACTCCTTGCTCAGAGAACTGGACTCAACACGCCCTATTCACCGCACAAGAATATATCTGACTAGTAATAATCTTAAAACCTATGTATTGATATCTCTCTGTTAGTGTGTCTAGTGGGTGTAAAGCGGCATAAACACAGCCGTGAAAAGCAGCTAAACCCCATTATGAAAATAAATTACTTTGAAAAACCCATGAAACAACGACAGTGAAAGAGAGAGAAATTCTTACACAATGAGTTCAGGGGCTGTGATGCAACCTGGATTGACCATATCTAGACCCACAGCTGGATGAGACATAAGGGTGGACACTCTTGGGGCTGAGAGGTTTGGTGAGGTTGGGTGAGCAAACGCAGACCCTTTAAAGTAATACTGCGTGGTACCCATCGCATGGGTCCCAAATCTCCAGGTTCAAGGGCATCTTCCTACATCGAAAACATGCATGAGAAACCCAGAAGATGGTACTCCGTGTGATGGGGAAAGGTTTCTAAAACGCACCTCATTGCTCATCTCCTTGTGCCCGGGTTCGCCATTCCAGCCGCTTTACTAGCAATCTCCCTACTTGGAGCATCAGCACCTTTAACCTCCTGTTCCGTACAGGTTGCAATTTGTCCTGAGGATGAACGGGAAGACGGGGAACCAACGAGAGACTAGCTCTTGGTGTTGGGACAGGCACAGGTCACTCTATTTTCCCATCAGGAAGAAGAATTAACCACAGGCTCAGCCTGCCCCCCGGAACCAGAACAGGGCCTGAAGCCATCCTGCGCTTTTGCGGCCAGCTCCCAAAAAAGCGAGTTGTAAAATGGAGGTTCAGGGCACTGCAATTCACAAACCTGCAGAGTTATAAATGATAACTCTCGTCCACAAATATATTGAGGGAAGGCAAAGAAGAGGATTTGAAATCAAGGCAGAATTGCACGAAACAGATTTCAGGAGGTAGATACGAATCGCCTTTAAAGCACATGAAAAGCGGCAAAACGTTGACAATGATGCCCTTGGCCAAAAAGGGCGTATGCGTTTTTTCCTGAATATATTCAGGAAAAAACGCATACGCCCTTTTTGGCCAACCAAGCAACCTGGAAAGGCAAATCAGCGCTACAGAGAAGTCTCGCTTCCCATCGGTCAAAAGGGCCATGCTGAAAAAAGTGTCAAAACCAGAAATGCAGGACAGGCCATGGAGAAATGGGAGCCTTGCTACACTGATGGGCGGGATGTAAATTGCCAACAGCCACTCTGGAGAAGTGTACGGTGTGTCCTGAAACATCTGAAAAACACAGCTTAGAGAGCATAGGGCACTTCCACTCATGGGGGTATAAATTGGGAAAATGAAAAATCAGCAAGGCACAAGCACCCCAAAGTTGAGGGCTGCTCTGTTGACAAGGACCTCCACTTCATTCCACCTTAAATATCCCAGGAAAGAGAAAAATGGATAAAGAAGTTGTGGTCCTTATGTACAATGGAATATCACTCAGCCATGAAATCAATGTCATAAGGTTAGTAGCAGCATGATGAGTGGATTTAGGTACGACGATTCTAAGTGAAATAAGTCACACAGAAAAGGACACTTCTCATAAGGTACCACTTATAGAGGGAATGTAAAAACCGTTACACTTGAACTGAATTACAAAACAGAACAGAGTCACACATGCAGAAAACACACTATGGCTGCTTAACGGGAAAGGTGAGGTGGGGTGATACATAAAACAAGGGTATCAAATTAGCTCAGATACCGTTCCATAAACCCAATATGTAGTAGACAAGACCTACTCCTTGCTCAGAGAACTGGACTCAACACGCCCTATTCACAGCACAAGAATATATCTGACTAGTAATAATCTTAAAACCTATGTATTGATATCTCTCTGTTAGTGTGTCAAGTGGGTGTAAAGCGGCATAAACACAGCCGTGAAAAGCAGCTAAACCCCATTATGAAAATAAATTACTTTGAAAAACCCATGAAACAACGACAGTGAAAGAGAGAGAAATTCTTACACAATGAGTTCAGGGGCTGTGATGCAACCTGGATTGACCATATCTAGACCCACAGCTGGATGAGACATAAGGGTGGACACTCTTGGGGCTGAGAGGTTTGGTGAGGTTGGGTGAGCAAACGCAGACCCTTTAAAGTAATACTGCGTGGTACCCATCGCATGGGTCCCAAATCTCCAGGTTCAAGGGCATCTTCCTACATCGAAAACATGCATGAGAAACCCAGAAGATGGTACACCGTGTGATGGGGAAAGGTTTCTAAAACGCACCTCATTTCTCATCTCCTTGTGCCCGGGTTCGCCATTCCAGCCACTTTACTAGCAATCTCCCTACTTGGAGCATCAGCACCTTTAACCTCCTGTTCCGTACAGGTTGCAATTTGTCCTGAGGATGAACGGGAAGACGGGGAACCAACGAGAGACTAGCTCTTGGTGTTGGGACAGGCACAGGTCACTCTATTTTCCCATCAGGAAGAAGAATTAACCACAGGCTCAGCCTGCCCCCCGGAACCAGAACAGGGCCTGAAGCCATCCTGCGCTTTTGCGGCCAGCTCCCAAAAAAGCGAGTTGTAAAATGGAGGTTCAGGGCACTGCAATTCACAAACCTGCAGAGTTATAAATGATAACTCTCGTCCACAAATATATTGAGGGAAGGCAAAGAAGAGGATTTGAAATCAAGGCAGAATTGCACGAAACAGATTTCAGGAGGTAGATACGAATCGCCTTTAAAGCACATGAAAAGCGGCAAAACGTTGACAATGATGCCCTTGGCCAAAAAGGGCGTATGCGTTTTTTCCTGAATATATTCAGGAAAAAACGCATACGCCCTTTTTGGCCAACCAAGCAACCTGGAAAGGCAAATCAGCGCTACAGAGAAGTCTCGCTTCCCATCGGTCAAAAGGGCCATGCTGAAAAAAGTGTCAAAACCAGAAATGCAGGACAGGCCATGGAGAAATGGGAGCCTTGCTACACTGATGGGCGGGATGTAAATTGCCAACAGCCACTCTGGAGAAGTGTACGGTGTGTCCTGAAACATCTGAAAAACACAGCTTAGAGAGCATAGGGCACTTCCACTCATGGGGGTATAAATTGGGAAAATGAAAAATCAGCAAGACACAAGCACCCCAAAGTTGAGGGCTGCTCTGTTGACAAGGACCTCCACTTCATTCCACCTTAAATATCCCAGGAAAGAGAAAAATGGATAAAGAAGTTGTGGTCCTTATGTACAATGGAATATCACTCAGCCATGAAATCAATGTCATAAGGTTAGTAGCAGCATGATGAGTGGATTTAGGTACGACGATTCTAAGTGAAATAAGTCACACAGAAAAGGACACTTCTCATAAGGTACCACTTATAGAGGGAATGTAAAAACCGTTACACTTGAACTGAATTACAAAACAGAACAGAGTCACACATGCAGAAAACACACTATGGCTGCTTAACGGGAAAGGTGAGGTGGGGTGATACATAAAACAAGGGTATCAAATTAGCTCAGATACTGTTCCATAAACCCAATATGTAGTAGACAAGACCTACTCCTTGCTCAGAGAACTGGACTCAACACGCCCTATTCACCGCACAAGAATATATCTGACTAGTAATAATCTTAAAACCTATGTATTGATATCTCTCTGTTAGTGTGTCAAGTGGGTGTAAAGCGGCATAAACACAGCCGTGAAAAGCAGCTAAACCCCATTATGAAAATAAATTACTTTGAAAAACCCATGAAACAACGACAGTGAAAGAGAGAGAAATTCTTACACAATGAGTTCAGGGGCTGTGATGCAACCTGGATTGACCATATCTAGACCCACAGCTGGATGAGACATAAGGGTGGACACTCTTGGGGCTGAGAGGTTTGGTGAGGTTGGGTGAGCAAACGCAGACCCTTTAAAGTAATACTGCGTGGTACCCATCGCATGGGTCCCAAATCTCCAGGTTCAAGGGCATCTTCCTACATCGAAAACATGCATGAGAAACCCAGAAGATGGTACTCCGTGTGATGGGGAAAGGTTTCTAAAACGCACCTCATTGCTCATCTCCTTGTGCCCGGGTTCGCCATTCCAGCCACTTTACTAGCAATCTCCCTACTTGGAGCATCAGCACCTTTAACCTCCTGTTCCGTACAGGTTGCAATTTGTCCTGAGGATGAATGGGAAGACGGGGAACCAACGAGAGACTAGCTCTTGGTGTTGGGACAGGCACAGGTCACTCTATTTTCCCATCAGGAAGAAGAATTAACCACAGGCTCAGCCTGCCCCCCGGAACCAGAACAGGGCCTGAAGCCATCCTGCGCTTTTGCGGCCAGCTCCCAAAAAAGCGAGTTGTAAAATGGAGGTTCAGGGCACTGCAATTCACAAACCTGCAGAGTTATAAATGATAACTCTCGTCCACAAATATATTGAGGGAAGGCAAAGAAGAGGATTTGAAATCAAGGCAGAATTGCACGAAACAGATTTCAGGAGGTAGATACGAATCGCCTTTAAAGCACATGAAAAGCGGCAAAACGTTGACAATGATGCCCTTGGCCAAAAAGGGCGTATGCGTTTTTTCCTGAATATATTCAGGAAAAAACGCATACGCCCTTTTTGGCCAACCAAGCAACCTGGAAAGGCAAATCAGCGCTACAGAGAAGTCTCGCTTCCCATCGGTCAAAAGGGCCATGCTGAAAAAAGTGTCAAAACCAGAAATGCAGGACAGGCCATGGAGAAATGGGAGCCTTGCTACACTGATGGGCGGGATGTAAATTGCCAACAGCCACTCTGGAGAAGTGTACGGTGTGTCCTGAAACATCTGAAAAACACAGCTTAGAGAGCATAGGGCACTTCCACTCATGGGGGTATAAATTGGGAAAATGAAAAATCAGCAAGGCACAAGCACCCCAAAGTTGAGGGCTGCTCTGTTGACAAGGACCTCCACTTCATTCCACCTTAAATATCCCAGGAAAGAGAAAAATGGATAAAGAAGTTGTGGTCCTTATGTACAATGGAATATCACTCAGCCATGAAATCAATGTCATAAGGTTAGTGGCAGCATGATGAGTGGATTTAGGTACGACGATTCTAAGTGAAATAAGTCACACAGAAAAGGACACTTCTCATAAGGTACCACTTATAGAGGGAATGTAAAAACCGTTACACTTGAACTGAATTACAAAACAGAACAGAGTCACACATGCAGAAAACACACTATGGCTGCTTAACGGGAAAGGTGAGGTGGGGTGATACATAAAACAAGGGTATCAAATTAGCTCAGATACCGTTCCATAAACCCAATATGTAGTAGACAAGACCTACTCCTTGCTCAGAGAACTGGACTCAACACGCCCTATTCACCGCACAAGAATATATCTGACTAGTAATAATCTTAAAACCTATGTATTGATATCTCTCTGTTAGTGTGTCAAGTGGGTGTAAAGCGGCATAAACACAGCCGTGAAAAGCAGCTAAACCCCATTATGAAAATAAATTACTTTGAAAAACCCATGAAACAATGACAGTGAAAGAGATAGAAATTCTTACACAATGAGTTCAGGGGCTGTGATGCAACCTGGATTGACCATATCTAGACCCACAGCTGGATGAGACATAAGGGTGGACACACTTGGGGCTGAGAGGTTTGGTGAGGTTGGGTGAGCAAACGCAGACCCTTTAAAGTAATACTGCGTGGTACCCATCGCATGGGTCCCAAATCTCCAGGTTCAAGGGCATCTTCCTACATCGAAAACATGCATGAGAAACCCAGAAGATGGTACTCCGTGTGATGGGGAAAGGTTTCTAAAACGCACCTCATTGCTCATCTCCTTGTGCCCGGGTTCGCCATTCTAGCCGCTTTACTAGCAATCTCCCTACTTGAAGCATCAGCACCTTTAACCTCCTGTTCCGTACAGGTTGCAATTTGTCCTGAGGATGAACGGGAAGACGGGGAACCAACGAGAGACTAGCTCTTGGTGTTGGGACAGGCACAGGTCACTCTATTTTCCCATCAGGAAGAAGAATTAACCACAGGCTCAGCCTGCCCCCCGGAACCAGAACAGGGCCTGAAGCCATCCTGCGCTTTTGCGGCCAGCTCCCAAAAAAGCGAGTTGTAAAATGGAGCTTCAGGGCACTGCAATTCACAAACCTGCAGAGTTATAAATGATAACTCTCGTCCACAAATATATTGAGGGAAGGCAAAGAAGAGGATTTGAAATCAAGGCAGAATTGCACGAAACAGATTTCAGGAGGTAGATACGAATCGCCTTTAAAGCACATGAAAAGCGGCAAAACGTTGACAATGATGCCCTTGGCCAAAAAGGGCGTATGCGTTTTTTCCTGAATATATTCAGGAAAAAACGCATACGCCCTTTTTGGCCAACCAAGCAACCTGGAAAGGCAAATCAGCGCTACAGAGAAGTCTCGCTTCCCATCGGTCAAAAGGGCCATGCTGAAAAAAGTGTCAAAACCAGAAATGCAGGACAGGCCATGGAGAAATGGGAGCCTTGCTACACTGATGGGCGGGATGTAAATTGCCAACAGCCACTCTGGAGAAGTGTACGGTGTGTCCTGAAACATCTGAAAAACACAGCTTAGAGAGCATAGGGCACTTCCACTCATGGGGGTATAAATTGGGAAAATGAAAAATCAGCAAGGCACAAGCACCCCAAAGTTGAGGGCTGCTCTGTTGACAAGGACCTCCACTTCATTCCACCTTAAATATCCCAGGAAAGAGAAAAATGGATAAAGAAGTTGTGGTCCTTATGTACAATGGAATATCACTCAGCCATGAAATCAATGTCATAAGGTTAGTAGCAGCATGATGAGTGGATTTAGGTACGACGATTCTAAGTGAAATAAGTCACACAGAAAAGGACACTTCTCATAAGGTACCACTTATAGAGGGAATGTAAAAACCGTTACACTTGAACTGAATTACAAAACAGAACAGAGTCACACATGCAGAAAACACACTATGGCTGCTTAACGGGAAAGGGGAGGTGGGGTGATACATAAAACAAGGGTATCAAATTAGCTCAGATACCGTTCCATAAACCCAATATGTAGTAGACAAGACCTACTCCTTGCTCAGAGAACTGGACTCAACACGCCCTATTCACCGCACAAGAATATATCTGACTAGTAATAATCTTAAAACCTATGTATTGATATCTCTCTGTTAGTGTGTCAAGTGGGTGTAAAGCGGCATAAACACAGCCGTGAAAAGCAGCTAAACCCCATTATGAAAATAAATTACTCTGAAAAACCCATGAAACAACGACAGTGAAAGAGATAGAAATTCTTACACAATGAGTTCAGGGGCTGTGATGCAACCTGGATTGACCATATCTAGACCCACAGCTGGATGAGACATAAGGGTGGACACACTTGGGGCTGAGAGGTTTGGTGAGGTTGGGTGAGCAAACGCAGACCCTTTAAAGTAATACTGCGTGGTACCCATCGCATGGGTCCCAAATCTCCAGGTTCAAGGGCATCTTCCTACATCGAAAACATGCATGAGAAACCCAGAAGATGGTACTCCGTGTGATGGAGAAAGGTTTCTAAAACGCACCTCATTGCTCATCTCCTTGTGCCCGGGTTCGCCATTCTAGCCGCTTTACTAGCAATCTCCCTACTTGGAGCATCAGCACCTTTAACCTCCTGTTCCGTACAGGTTGCAATTTGTCCTGAGGATGAACGGGAAGACGGGGAACCAACGAGAGACTAGCTCTTGGTGTTGGGACAGGCACAGGTCACTCTATTTTCCCATCAGGAAGAAGAATTAACCACAGGCTCAGCCTGCCCCCCGGAACCAGAACAGGGCCTGAAGCCATCCTGCGCTTTTGCGGCCAGCTCCCAAAAAAGCGAGTTGTAAAATGGAGGTTCAGGGCACTGCAATTCACAAACCTGCAGAGTTATAAATGATAACTCTCGTCCACAAATATATTGAGGGAAGGCAAAGAAGAGGATTTGAAATCAAGGCAGAATTGCACGAAACAGATTTCAGGAGGTAGATACGAATCGCCTTTAAAGCACATGAAAAGCGGCAAAACGTTGACAATGATGCCCTTGGCCAAAAAGGGCGTATGCGTTTTTTCCTGAATATATTCAGGAAAAAACGCATACGCCCTTTTTGGCCAACCAAGCAACCTGGAAAGGCAAATCAGCGCTACAGAGAAGTCTCGCTTCCCATCGGTCAAAAGGGCCATGCTGAAAAAAGTGTCAAAACCAGAAATGCAGGACAGGCCATGGAGAAATGGGAGCCTTGCTACACTGATGGGCGGGATGTAAATTGCCAACAGCCACTCTGGAGAAGTGTACGGTGTGTCCTGAAACATCTGAAAAACACAGCTTAGAGAGCATAGGGCACTTCCACTCATGGGGGTATAAATTGGGAAAATGAAAAATCAGCAAGACACAAGCACCCCAAAGTTGAGGGCTGCTCTGTTGACAAGGACCTCCACTTCATTCCACCTTAAATATCCCAGGAAAGAGAAAAATGGATAAAGAAGTTGTGGTCCTTATGTACAATGGAATATCACTCAGCCATGAAATCAATGTCATAAGGTTAGTAGCAGCATGATGAGTGGATTTAGGTACGACGATTCTAAGTGAAATAAGTCACACAGAAAAGGACACTTCTCATAAGGTACCACTTATAGAGGGAATGTAAAAACCGTTACACTTGAACTGAATTACAAAACAGAACAGAGTCACACATGCAGAAAACACACTATGGCTGCTTAACGGGAAAGGGGAGGTGGGGTGATACATAAAACAAGGGTATCAAATTAGCTCAGATACCGTTCCATAAACCCAATATGTAGTAGACAAGACCTACTCCTTGCTCAGAGAACTGGACTCAACACGCCCTATTCACCGCACAAGAATATATCTGACTAGTAATAATCTTAAAACCTATGTATTGATATCTCTCTGTTAGTGTGTCAAGTGGGTGTAAAGCGGCATAAACACAGCCGTGAAAAGCAGCTAAACCCCATTATGAAAATAAATTACTTTGAAAAACCCATGAAACAACGACAGTGAAAGAGATAGAAATTCTTACACAATGAGTTCAGGGGCTGTGATGCAACCTGGATTGACCATATCTAGACCCACAGCTGGATGAGACATAAGGGTGGACACTCTTGGGGCTGAGAGGTTTGGTGAGGTTGGGTGAGCAAACGCAGACCCTTTAAAGTAATACTGCGTGGTACCCATCGCATGGGTCCCAAATCTCCAGGTTCAAGGGCATCTTCCTACATCGAAAACATGCATGAGAAACCCAGAAGATGGTACTCCGTGTGATGGGGAAAGGTTTCTAAAACGCACCTCATTTCTCATCTCCTTGTGCCCGGGTTCGCCATTCCAGCCACTTTACTAACAATCTCCCTACTTGGAGCATCAGCACCTTTAACCTCCTGTTCCGTACAGGTTGCAATTTGTCCTGAGGGTGAACGGGAAGACGGGGAACCAACGAGAGACTAGCTCTTGGTGTTGGGACAGGCACAGGTCACTCTATTTTCCCATCAGGAAGAAGAATTAACCACAGGCTCAGCCTGCCCCCCGGAACCAGAACAGGGCCTGAAGCCATCCTGCGCTTTTGCGGCCAGCTCCCAAAAAAGCGAGTTGTAAAATGGAGGTTCAGGGCACTGCAATTCACAAACCTGCAGAGTTATAAATGATAACTCTCGTCCACAAATATATTGAGGGAAGGCAAAGAAGAGGATTTGAAATCAAGGCAGAATTGCACGAAACAGATTTCAGGAGGTAGATACGAATCGCCTTTAAAGCACATGAAAAGCGGCAAAACGTTGACAATGATGCCCTTGGCCAAAAAGGGCATATGCGTTTTTTCCTGAATATATTCAGGAAAAAACGCATACGCCCTTTTTGGCCAACCAAGCAACCTGGAAAGGCAAATCAGCGCTACAGAGAAGTCTCGCTTCCCATCGGTCAAAAGGGCCATGCTGAAAAAAGTGTCAAAACCAGAAATGCAGGACAGGCCATGGAGAAATGGGAGCCTTGCTACACTGATGGGCGGGATGTAAATTGCCAACAGCCACTCTGGAGAAGTGTACGGTGTGTCCTGAAACATCTGAAAAACACAGCTTAGAGAGCATAGGGCACTTCCACTCATGGGGGTATAAATTGGGAAAATGAAAAATCAGCAAGACACAAGCACCCCAAAGTTGAGGGCTGCTCTGTTGACAAGGACCTCCACTTCATTCCACCTTAAATATCCCAGGAAAGAGAAAAATGGATAAAGAAGTTGTGGTCCTTATGTACAATGGAATATCACTCAGCCATGAAATCAATGTCATAAGGTTAGTAGCAGCATGATGAGTGGATTTAGGTACGACGATTCTAAGTGAAATAAGTCACACAGAAAAGGACACTTCTCATAAGGTACCACTTATAGAGGGAATGTAAAAACCGTTACACTTGAACTCAATTACAAAACAGAACAGAGTCACACATGCAGAAAACACACTATGGCTGCTTAACGGGAAAGGTGAGGTGGGGTGATACATAAAACAAGGGTATCAAATTAGCTCAGATACCGTTCCATAAACCCAATATGTAGTAGACAAGACCTACTCCTTGCTCAGAGAACTGGACTCAACACGCCCTATTCACCGCACAAGAATATATCTGACTAGTAATAATCTTAAAACCTATGTATTGATATCTCTCTGTTAGTGTGTCAAGTGGGTGTAAAGCGGCATAAACACAGCCGTGAAAAGCAGCTAAACCCCATTATGAAAATAAATTACTTTGAAAAACCCATGAAACAACGACAGTGAAAGAGATAGAAATTCTTACACAATGAGTTCAGGGGCTGTGATGCAACCTGGATTGACCATATCTAGACCCACAGCTGGATGAGACATAAGGGTGGACACACTTGGGGCTGAGAGGTTTGGTGAGGTTGGGTGAGCAAACGCAGACCCTTTAAAGTAATACTGCGTGGTACCCATCGCATGGGTCCCAAATCTCCAGGTTCAAGGGCATCTTCCTACATCGAAAACATGCATGAGAAACCCAGAAGATGGTACTCCGTGTGATGGAGAAAGGTTTCTAAAACGCACCTCATTGCTCATCTCCTTGTGCCCGGGTTCGCCATTCTAGCCGCTTTACTAGCAATCTCCCTACTTGGAGCATCAGCACCTTTAACCTCCTGTTCCGTACAGGTTGCAATTTGTCCTGAGGATGAACGGGAAGACGGGGAACCAACGAGAGACTAGCTCTTGGTGTTGGGACAGGCACAGGTCACTCTATTTTCCCATCAGGAAGAAGAATTAACCACAGGCTCAGCCTGCCCCCCGGAACCAGAACAGGGCCTGAAGCCATCCTGCGCTTTTGCGGCCAGCTCCCAAAAAAGCGAGTTGTAAAATGGAGGTTCAGGGCACTGCAATTCACAAACCTGCAGAGTTATAAATGATAACTCTCGTCCACAAATATATTGAGGGAAGGCAAAGAAGAGGATTTGAAATCAAGGCAGAATTGCACGAAACAGATTTCAGGAGGTAGATACGAATCGCCTTTAAAGCACATGAAAAGCGGCAAAACGTTGACAATGATGCCCTTGGCCAAAAAGGGCGTATGCGTTTTTTCCTGAATATATTCAGGAAAAAACGCATACGCCCTTTTTGGCCAACCAAGCAACCTGGAAAGGCAAATCAGCGCTACAGAGAAGTCTCGCTTCCCATCGGTCAAAAGGGCCATGCTGAAAAAAGTGTCAAAACCAGAAATGCAGGACAGGCCATGGAGAAATGGGAGCCTTGCTACACTGATGGGCGGGATGTAAATTGCCAACAGCCACTCTGGAGAAGTGTACGGTGTGTCCTGAAACATCTGAAAAACACAGCTTAGAGAGCATAGGGCACTTCCACTCATGGGGGTATAAATTGGGAAAATGAAAAATCAGCAAGACACAAGCACCCCAAAGTTGAGGGCTGCTCTGTTGACAAGGACCTCCACTTCATTCCACCTTAAATATCCCAGGAAAGAGAAAAATGGATAAAGAAGTTGTGGTCCTTATGTACAATGGAATATCACTCAGCCATGAAATCAATGTCATAAGGTTAGTAGCAGCATGATGAGTGGATTTAGGTACGACGATTCTAAGTGAAATAAGTCACACAGAAAAGGACACTTCTCATAAGGTACCACTTATAGAGGGAATGTAAAAACCGTTACACTTGAACTGAATTACAAAACAGAACAGAGTCACACATGCAGAAAACACACTATGGCTGCTTAACGGGAAAGGTGAGGTGGGGTGATACATAAAACAAGGGTATCAAATTAGCTCAGATACCGTTCCATAAACCCAATATGTAGTAGACAAGACCTACTCCTTGCTCAGAGAACTGGACTCAACACGCCCTATTCACCGCACAAGAATATATCTGACTAGTAATAATCTTAAAACCTATGTATTGATATCTCTCTGTTAGTGTGTCAAGTGGGTGTAAAGCGGCATAAACACAGCCGTGAAAAGCAGCTAAACCCCATTATGAAAATAAATTACTCTGAAAAACCCATGAAACAACGACAGTGAAAGAGATAGAAATTCTTACACAATGAGTTCAGGGGCTGTGATGCAACCTGGATTGACCATATCTAGACCCACAGCTGGATGAGACATAAGGGTGGACACTCTTGGGGCTGAGAGGTTTGGTGAGGTTGGGTGAGCAAACGCAGACCCTTTAAAGTAATACTGCGTGGTACCCATCGCATGGGTCCCAAATCTCCAGGTTCAAGGGCATCTTCCTACATCGAAAACATGCATGAGAAACCCAGAAGATGGTACACCGTGTGATGGGGAAAGGTTTCTAAAACGCACCTCATTGCTCATCTCCTTGTGCCCGGGTTCGCCATTCCAGCCACTTTACTAGCAATCTCCCTACTTGGAGCATCAGCACCTTTAACCTCCTGTTCCGTACAGGTTGCAATTTGTCCTGAGGATGAACGGGAAGACGGGGAACCAACGAGAGACTAGCTCTTGGTGTTGGGACAGGCACAGGTCACTCTATTTTCCCATCAGGAAGAAGAATTAACCACAGGCTCAGCCTGCCCCCCGGAACCAGAACAGGGCCTGAAGCCATCCTGCGCTTTTGCGGCCAGCTCCCAAAAAAGCGAGTTGTAAAATGGAGGTTCAGGGCACTGCAATTCACAAACCTGCAGAGTTATAAATGATAACTCTCGTCCACAAATATATTGAGGGAAGGCAAAGAAGAGGATTTGAAATCAAGGCAGAATTGCACGAAACAGATTTCAGGAGGTAGATACGAATCGCCTTTAAAGCACATGAAAAGCGGCAAAACGTTGACAATGATGCCCTTGGCCAAAAAGGGCGTATGCGTTTTTTCCTGAATATATTCAGGAAAAAACGCATACGCCCTTTTTGGCCAACCAAGCAACCTGGAAAGGCAAATCAGCGCTACAGAGAAGTCTCGCTTCCCATCGGTCAAAAGGGCCATGCTGAAAAAAGTGTCAAAACCAGAAATGCAGGACAGGCCATGGAGAAATGGGAGCCTTGCTACACTGATGGGCGGGATGTAAATTGCCAACAGCCACTCTGGAGAAGTCTACGGTGTGTCCTGAAACATCTGAAAAACACAGCTTAGAGAGCATAGGGCACTTCCACTCATGGGGGTATAAATTGGGAAAATGAAAAATCAGCAAGACACAAGCACCCCAAAGTTGAGGGCTGCTCTGTTGACAAGGACCTCCACTTCATTCCACCTTAAATATCCCAGGAAAGAGAAAAATGGATAAAGAAGTTGTGGTCCTTATGTACAATGGAATATCACTCAGCCATGAAATCAATGTCATAAGGTTAGTAGCAGCATGATGAGTGGATTTAGGTACGACGATTCTAAGTGAAATAAGTCACACAGAAAAGGACACTTCTCATAAGGTACCACTTATAGAGGGAATGTAAAAACCGTTACACTTGAACTGAATTACAAAACAGAACAGAGTCACACATGCAGAAAACACACTATGGCTGCTTAACGGGAAAGGGGAGGTGGGGTGATACATAAAACAAGGGTATCAAATTAGCTCAGATACCGTTCCATAAACCCAATATGTAGTAGACAAGACCTACTCCTTGCTCAGAGAACTGGACTCAACACGCCCTATTCACCGCACAAGAATATATCTGACTAGTAATAATCTTAAAACCTATGTATTGATATCTCTCTGTTAGTGTGTCAAGTGGGTGTAAAGCGGCATAAACACAGCCGTGAAAAGCAGCTAAACCCCATTATGAAAATAAATTACTTTGAAAAACCCATGAAACAACGACAGTGAAAGAGATAGAAATTCTTACACAATGAGTTCAGGGGCTGTGATGCAACCTGGATTGACCATATCTAGACCCACAGCTGGATGAGACATAAGGGTGGACACTCTTGGGGCTGAGAGGTTTGGTGAGGTTGGGTGAGCAAACGCAGACCCTTTAAAGTAATACTGCGTGGTACCCATCGCATGGGTCCCAAATCTCCAGGTTCAAGGGCATCTTCCTACATCGAAAACATGCATGAGAAACCCAGAAGATGGTACACCGTGTGATGGGGAAAGGTTTCTAAAACGCACCTCATTGCTCATCTCCTTGTGCCCGGGTTCGCCATTCCAGCCACTTTACTAGCAATCTCCCTACTTGGAGCATCAGCACCTTTAACCTCCTGTTCCGTACAGGTTGCAATTTGTCCTGAGGATGAACGGGAAGACGGGGAACCAACGAGAGACTAGCTCTTGGTGTTGGGACAGGCACAGGTCACTCTATTTTCCCATCAGGAAGAAGAATTAACCACAGGCTCAGCCTGCCCCCCGGAACCAGAACAGGGCCTGAAGCCATCCTGCGCTTTTGCGGCCAGCTCCCAAAAAAGCGAGTTGTAAAATGGAGGTTCAGGGCACTGCAATTCACAAACCTGCAGAGTTATAAATGATAACTCTCGTCCACAAATATATTGAGGGAAGGCAAAGAAGAGGATTTGAAATCAAGGCAGAATTGCACGAAACAGATTTCAGGAGGTAGATACGAATCGCCTTTAAAGCACATGAAAAGCGGCAAAACGTTGACAATGATGCCCTTGGCCAAAAAGGGCGTATGCGTTTTTTCCTGAATATATTCAGGAAAAAACGCATACGCCCTTTTTGGCCAACCAAGCAACCTGGAAAGGCAAATCAGCGCTACAGAGAAGTCTCGCTTCCCATCGGTCAAAAGGGCCATGCTGAAAAAAGTGTCAAAACCAGAAATGCAGGACAGGCCATGGAGAAATGGGAGCCTTGCTACACTGATGGGCGGGATGTAAATTGCCAACAGCCACTCTGGAGAAGTGTACGGTGTGTCCTGAAACATCTGAAAAACACAGCTTAGAGAGCATAGGGCACTTCCACTCATGGGGGTATAAATTGGGAAAATGAAAAATCAGCAAGACACAAGCACCCCAAAGTTGAGGGCTGCTCTGTTGACAAGGACCTCCACTTCATTCCACCTTAAATATCCCAGGAAAGAGAAAAATGGATAAAGAAGTTGTGGTCCTTATGTACAATGGAATATCACTCAGCCATGAAATCAATGTCATAAGGTTAGTAGCAGCATGATGAGTGGATTTAGGTACGACGATTCTAAGTGAAATAAGTCACACAGAAAAGGACACTTCTCATAAGGTACCACTTATAGAGGGAATGTAAAAACCGTTACACTTGAACTGAATTACAAAACAGAACAGAGTCACACATGCAGAAAACACACTATGGCTGCTTAACGGGAAAGGTGAGGTGGGGTGATACATAAAACAAGGGTATCAAATTAGCTCAGATACCGTTCCATAAACCCAATATGTAGTAGACAAGACCTACTCCTTGCTCAGAGAACTGGACTCAACACGCCCTATTCACCGCACAAGAATATATCTGACTAGTAATAATCTTAAAACCTATGTATTGATATCTCTCTGTTAGTGTGTCAAGTGGGTGTAAAGCGGCATAAACACAGCCGTGAAAAGCAGCTAAACCCCATTATGAAAATAAATTACTTTGAAAAACCCATGAAACAACGACAGTGAAAGAGATAGAAATTCTTACACAATGAGTTCAGGGGCTGTGATGCAACCTGGATTGACCATATCTAGACCCACAGCTGGATGAGACATAAGGGTGGACACACTTGGGGCTGAGAGGTTTGGTGAGGTTGGGTGAGCAAACGCAGACCCTTTAAAGTAATACTGCGTGGTACCCATCGCATGGGTCCCAAATCTCCAGGTTCAAGGGCATCTTCCTACATCGAAAACATGCATGAGAAACCCAGAAGATGGTACTCCGTGTGATGGAGAAAGGTTTCTAAAACGCACCTCATTGCTCATCTCCTTGTGCCCGGGTTCGCCATTCTAGCCGCTTTACTAGCAATCTCCCTACTTGGAGCATCAGCACCTTTAACCTCCTGTTCCGTACAGGTTGCAATTTGTCCTGAGGATGAACGGGAAGACGGGGAACCAACGAGAGACTAGCTCTTGGTGTTGGGACAGGCACAGGTCACTCTATTTTCCCATCAGGAAGAAGAATTAACCACAGGCTCAGCCTGCCCCCCGGAACCAGAACAGGGCCTGAAGCCATCCTGCGCTTTTGCGGCCAGCTCCCAAAAAAGCGAGTTGTAAAATGGAGGTTCAGGGCACTGCAATTCACAAACCTGCAGAGTTATAAATGATAACTCTCGTCCACAAATATATTGAGGGAAGGCAAAGAAGAGGATTTGAAATCAAGGCAGAATTGCACGAAACAGATTTCAGGAGGTAGATACGAATCGCCTTTAAAGCACATGAAAAGCGGCAAAACGTTGACAATGATGCCCTTGGCCAAAAAGGGCGTATGCGTTTTTTCCTGAATATATTCAGGAAAAAACGCATACGCCCTTTTTGGCCAACCAAGCAACCTGGAAAGGCAAATCAGCGCTACAGAGAAGTCTCGCTTCCCATCGGTCAAAAGGGCCATGCTGAAAAAAGTGTCAAAACCAGAAATGCAGGACAGGCCATGGAGAAATGGGAGCCTTGCTACACTGATGGGCGGGATGTAAATTGCCAACAGCCACTCTGGAGAAGTGTACGGTGTGTCCTGAAACATCTGAAAAACACAGCTTAGAGAGCATAGGGCACTTCCACTCATGGGGGTATAAATTGGGAAAATGAAAAATCAGCAAGACACAAGCACCCCAAAGTTGAGGGCTGCTCTGTTGACAAGGACCTCCACTTCATTCCACCTTAAATATCCCAGGAAAGAGAAAAATGGATAAAGAAGTTGTGGTCCTTATGTACAATGGAATATCACTCAGCCATGAAATCAATGTCATAAGGTTAGTAGCAGCATGATGAGTGGATTTAGGTACGACGATTCTAAGTGAAATAAGTCACACAGAAAAGGACACTTCTCATAAGGTACCACTTATAGAGGGAATGTAAAAACCGTTACACTTGAACTGAATTACAAAACAGAACAGAGTCACACATGCAGAAAACACACTATGGCTGCTTAACGGGAAAGGTGAGGTGGGGTGATACATAAAACAAGGGTATCAAATTAGCTCAGATACCGTTCCATAAACCCAATATGTAGTAGACAAGACCTACTCCTTGCTCAGAGAACTGGACTCAACACGCCCTATTCACCGCACAAGAATATATCTGACTAGTAATAATCTTAAAACCTATGTATTGATATCTCTCTGTTAGTGTGTCAAGTGGGTGTAAAGCGGCATAAACACAGCCGTGAAAAGCAGCTAAACCCCATTATGAAAATAAATTACTCTGAAAAACCCATGAAACAACGACAGTGAAAGAGATAGAAATTCTTACACAATGAGTTCAGGGGCTGTGATGCAACCTGGATTGACCATATCTAGACCCACAGCTGGATGAGACATAAGGGTGGACACTCTTGGGGCTGAGAGGTTTGGTGAGGTTGGGTGAGCAAACGCAGACCCTTTAAAGTAATACTGCGTGGTACCCATCGCATGGGTCCCAAATCTCCAGGTTCAAGGGCATCTTCCTACATCGAAAACATGCATGAGAAACCCAGAAGATGGTACACCGTGTGATGGGGAAAGGTTTCTAAAACGCACCTCATTGCTCATCTCCTTGTGCCCGGGTTCGCCATTCCAGCCACTTTACTAGCAATCTCCCTACTTGGAGCATCAGCACCTTTAACCTCCTGTTCCGTACAGGTTGCAATTTGTCCTGAGGATGAACGGGAAGACGGGGAACCAACGAGAGACTAGCTCTTGGTGTTGGGACAGGCACAGGTCACTCTATTTTCCCATCAGGAAGAAGAATTAACCACAGGCTCAGCCTGCCCCCCGGAACCAGAACAGGGCCTGAAGCCATCCTGCGCTTTTGCGGCCAGCTCCCAAAAAAGCGAGTTGTAAAATGGAGGTTCAGGGCACTGCAATTCACAAACCTGCAGAGTTATAAATGATAACTCTCGTCCACAAATATATTGAGGGAAGGCAAAGAAGAGGATTTGAAATCAAGGCAGAATTGCACGAAACAGATTTCAGGAGGTAGATACGAATCGCCTTTAAAGCACATGAAAAGCGGCAAAACGTTGACAATGATGCCCTTGGCCAAAAAGGGCGTATGCGTTTTTTCCTGAATATATTCAGGAAAAAACGCATACGCCCTTTTTGGCCAACCAAGCAACCTGGAAAGGCAAATCAGCGCTACAGAGAAGTCTCGCTTCCCATCGGTCAAAAGGGCCATGCTGAAAAAAGTGTCAAAACCAGAAATGCAGGACAGGCCATGGAGAAATGGGAGCCTTGCTACACTGATGGGCGGGATGTAAATTGCCAACAGCCACTCTGGAGAAGTGTACGGTGTGTCCTGAAACATCTGAAAAACACAGCTTAGAGAGCATAGGGCACTTCCACTCATGGGGGTATAAATTGGGAAAATGAAAAATCAGCAAGACACAAGCACCCCAAAGTTGAGGGCTGCTCTGTTGACAAGGACCTCCACTTCATTCCACCTTAAATATCCCAGGAAAGAGAAAAATGGATAAAGAAGTTGTGGTCCTTATGTACAATGGAATATCACTCAGCCATGAAATCAATGTCATAAGGTTAGTAGCAGCATGATGAGTGGATTTAGGTACGACGATTCTAAGTGAAATAAGTCACACAGAAAAGGACACTTCTCATAAGGTACCACTTATAGAGGGAATGTAAAAACCGTTACACTTGAACTGAATTACAAAACAGAACAGAGTCCCACATGCAGAAAACACACTATGGCTGCTTAACGGGAAAGGTGAGGTGGGGTGATACATAAAACAAGGGTATCAAATTAGCTCAGATACCGTTCCATAAACCCAATATGTAGTAGACAAGACCTACTCCTTGCTCAGAGAACTGGACTCAACACGCCCTATTCACCGCACAAGAATATATCTGACTAGTAATAATCTTAAAACCTATGTATTGATATCTCTCTGTTAGTGTGTCAAGTGGGTGTAAAGCGGCATAAACACAGCCGTGAAAAGCAGCTAAACCCCATTATGAAAATAAATTACTCTGAAAAACCCATGAAACAACGACAGTGAAAGAGATAGAAATTCTTACACAATGAGTTCAGGGGCTGTGATGCAACCTGGATTGACCATATCTAGACCCACAGCTGGATGAGACATAAGGGTGGACACTCTTGGGGCTGAGAGGTTTGGTGAGGTTGGGTGAGCAAACGCAGACCCTTTAAAGTAATACTGCGTGGTACCCATCGCATGGGTCCCAAATCTCCAGGTTCAAGGGCATCTTCCTACATCGAAAACATGCATGAGAAACCCAGAAGATGGTACACCGTGTGATGGGGAAAGGTTTCTAAAACGCACCTCATTGCTCATCTCCTTGTGCCCGGGTTCGCCATTCCAGCCACTTTACTAGCAATCTCCCTACTTGGAGCATCAGCACCTTTAACCTCCTGTTCCGTACAGGTTGCAATTTGTCCTGAGGATGAACGGGAAGACGGGGAACCAACGAGAGACTAGCTCTTGGTGTCGGGACAGGCACAGGTCACTCTATTTTCCCATCAGGAAGAAGAATTAACCACAGGCTCAGCCTGCCCCCCGGAACCAGAACAGGGCCTGAAGCCATCCTGCGCTTTTGCGGCCAGCTCCCAAAAAAGCGAGTTGTAAAATGGAGGTTCAGGGCACTGCAATTCACAAACCTGCAGAGTTATAAATGATAACTCTCGTCCACAAATATATTGAGGGAAGGCAAAGAAGAGGATTTGAAATCAAGGCAGAATTGCACGAAACAGATTTCAGGAGGTAGATACGAATCGCCTTTAAAGCACATGAAAAGCGGCAAAACGTTGACAATGATGCCCTTGGCCAAAAAGGGCGTATGCGTTTTTTCCTGAATATATTCAGGAAAAAACGCATACGCCCTTTTTGGCCAACCAAGCAACCTGGAAAGGCAAATCAGCGCTACAGAGAAGTCTCGCTTCCCATCGGTCAAAAGGGCCATGCTGAAAAAAGTGTCAAAACCAGAAATGCAGGACAGGCCATGGAGAAATGGGAGCCTTGCTACACTGATGGGCGGGATGTAAATTGCCAACAGCCACTCTGGAGAAGTGTACGGTGTGTCCTGAAACATCTGAAAAACACAGCTTAGAGAGCATAGGGCACTTCCACTCATGGGGGTATAAATTGGGAAAATGAAAAATCAGCAAGACACAAGCACCCCAAAGTTGAGGGCTGCTCTGTTGACAAGGACCTCCACTTCATTCCACCTTAAATATCCCAGGAAAGAGAAAAATGGATAAAGAAGTTGTGGTCCTTATGTACAATGGAATATCACTCAGCCATGAAATCAATGTCATAAGGTTAGTAGCAGCATGATGAGTGGATTTAGGTACGACGATTCTAAGTGAAATAAGTCACACAGAAAAGGACACTTCTCATAAGGTGCCACTTATAGAGGGAATGTAAAAACCGTTACACTTGAACTGAATTACAAAACAGAACAGAGTCACACATGCAGAAAACACACTATGGCTGCTTAACGGGAAAGGTGAGGTGGGGTGATACATAAAACAAGGGTATCAAATTAGCTCAGATACCGTTCCATAAACCCAATATGTAGTAGACAAGACCTACTCCTTGCTCAGAGAACTGGACTCAACACGCCCTATTCACCGCACAAGAATATATCTGACTAGTAATAATCTTAAAACCTATGTATTGATATCTCTCTGTTAGTGTGTCAAGTGGGTGTAAAGCGGCATAAACACAGCCGTGAAAAGCAGCTAAACCCCATTATGAAAATAAATTACTTTGAAAAACCCATGAAACAACGACAGTGAAAGAGATAGAAATTCTTACACAATGAGTTCAGGGGCTGTGATGCAACCTGGATTGACCATATCTAGACCCACAGCTGGATGAGACATAAGGGTGGACACACTTGGGGCTGAGAGGTTTGGTGAGGTTGGGTGAGCAAACGCAGACCCTTTAAAGTAATACTGCGTGGTACCCATCGCATGGGTCCCAAATCTCCAGGTTCAAGGGCATCTTCCTACATCGAAAACATGCATGAGAAACCCAGAAGATGGTACTCCGTGTGATGGAGAAAGGTTTCTAAAACGCACCTCATTGCTCATCTCCTTGTGCCCGGTTTCGCCATTCTAGCCGCTTTACTAGCAATCTCCCTACTTGGAGCATCAGCACCTTTAACCTCCTGTTCCGTACAGGTTGCAATTTGTCCTGAGGATGAACGGGAAGACGGGGAACCAACGAGAGACTAGCTCTTGGTGTTGGGACAGGCACAGGTCACTCTATTTTCCCATCAGGAAGAAGAATTAACCACAGGCTCAGCCTGCCCCCCGGAACCAGAACAGGGCCTGAAGCCATCCTGCGCTTTTGCGGCCAGCTCCCAAAAAAGCGAGTTGTAAAATGGAGGTTCAGGGCACTGCAATTCACAAACCTGCAGAGTTATAAATGATAACTCTCGTCCACAAATATATTGAGGGAAGGCAAAGAAGAGGATTTGAAATCAAGGCAGAATTGCACGAAACAGATTTCAGGAGGTAGATACGAATCGCCTTTAAAGCACATGAAAAGCGGCAAAACGTTGACAATGATGCCCTTGGCCAAAAAGGGCGTATGCGTTTTTTCCTGAATATATTCAGGAAAAAACGCATACGCCCTTTTTGGCCAACCAAGCAACCTGGAAAGGCAAATCAGCGCTACAGAGAAGTCTCGCTTCCCATCGGTCAAAAGGGCCATGCTGAAAAAAGTGTCAAAACCAGAAATGCAGGACAGGCCATGGAGAAATGGGAGCCTTGCTACACTGATGGGCGGGATGTAAATTGCCAACAGCCACTCTGGAGAAGTGTACGGTGTGTCCTGAAACATCTGAAAAACACAGCTTAGAGAGCATAGGGCACTTCCACTCATGGGGGTATAAATTGGGAAAATGAAAAATCAGCAAGACACAAGCACCCCAAAGTTGAGGGCTGCTCTGTTGACAAGGACCTCCACTTCATTCCACCTTAAATATCCCAGGAAAGAGAAAAATGGATAAAGAAGTTGTGGTCCTTATGTACAATGGAATATCACTCAGCCATGAAATCAATGTCATAAGGTTAGTAGCAGCATGATGAGTGGATTTAGGTACGACGATTCTAAGTGAAATAAGTCACACAGAAAAGGACACTTCTCATAAGGTACCACTTATAGAGGGAATGTAAAAACCGTTACACTTGAACTGAATTACAAAACAGAACAGAGTCACACATGCAGAAAACACACTATGGCTGCTTAACGGGAAAGGTGAGGTGGGGTGATACATAAAACAAGGGTATCAAATTAGCTCAGATACCGTTCCATAAACCCAATATGTAGTAGACAAGACCTACTCCTTGCTCAGAGAACTGGACTCAACACGCCCTATTCACCGCACAAGAATATATCTGACTAGTAATAATCTTAAAACCTATGTATTGATATCTCTCTGTTAGTGTGTCAAGTGGGTGTAAAGCGGCATAAACACAGCCGTGAAAAGCAGCTAAACCCCATTATGAAAATAAATTACTTTGAAAAACCCATGAAACAACGACAGTGAAAGAGATAGAAATTCTTACACAATGAGTTCAGGGGCTGTGATGCAACCTGGATTGACCATATCTAGACCCACAGCTGGATGAGACATAAGGGTGGACACACTTGGGGCTGAGAGGTTTGGTGAGGTTGGGTGAGCAAACGCAGACCCTTTAAAGTAATACTGCGTGGTACCCATCGCATGGGTCCCAAATCTCCAGGTTCAAGGGCATCTTCCTACATCGAAAACATGCATGAGAAACCCAGAAGATGGTACTCCGTGTGATGGGGAAAGGTTTCTAAAACGCACCTCATTGCTCATCACCTTGTGCCCGGGTTCGCCATTCCAGCCGCTTTACTAGCAATCTCCCTACTTGGAGCATCAGCACCTTTAACCTCCTGTTCCGTACAGGTTGCAATTTGTCCTGAGGATGAACGGGAAGACGGGGAACCAACGAGAGACTAGCTCTTGGTGTTGGGACAGGCACAGGTCACTCTATTTTCCCATCAGGAAGAAGAATTAACCACAGGCTCAGCCTGCCCCCCGGAACCAGAACAGGGCCTGAAGCCATCCTGCGCTTTTGCGGCCAGCTCCCAAAAAAGCGAGTTGTAAAATGGAGGTTCAGGGCACTGCAATTCACAAACCTGCAGAGTTATAAATGATAACTCTCGTCCACAAATATATTGAGGGAAGGCAAAGAAGAGGATTTGAAATCAAGGCAGAATTGCACGAAACAGATTTCAGGAGGTAGATACGAATCGCCTTTAAAGCACATGAAAAGCGGCAAAACGTTGACAATGATGCCCTTGGCCAAAAAGGGCGTATGCGTTTTTTCCTGAATATATTCAGGAAAAAACGCATACGCCCTTTTTGGCCAACCAAGCAACCTGGAAAGGCAAATCAGCGCTACAGAGAAGTCTCGCTTCCCATCGGTCAAAAGGGCCATGCTGAAAAAAGTGTCAAAACCAGAAATGCAGGACAGGCCATGGAGAAATGGGAGCCTTGCTACACTGATGGGCGGGATGTAAATTGCCAACAGCCACTCTGGAGAAGTGTACGGTGTGTCCTGAAACATCTGAAAAACACAGCTTAGAGAGCATAGGGCACTTCCACTCATGGGGGTATAAATTGGGAAAATGAAAAATCAGCAAGACACAAGCACCCCAAAGTTGAGGGCTGCTCTGTTGACAAGGACCTCCACTTCATTCCACCTTAAATATCCCAGGAAAGAGAAAAATGGATAAAGAAGTTGTGGTCCTTATGTACAATGGAATATCACTCAGCCATGAAATCAATGTCATAAGGTTAGTAGCAGCATGATGAGTGGATTTAGGTACGACGATTCTAAGTGAAATAAGTCACACAGAAAAGGACACTTCTCATAAGGTACCACTTATAGAGGGAATGTAAAAACCGTTACACTTGAACTGAATTACAAAACAGAACAGAGTCCCACATGCAGAAAACACACTATGGCTGCTTAACGGGAAAGGTGAGGTGGGGTGATACATAAAACAAGGGTATCAAATTAGCTCAGATACCGTTCCATAAACCCAATATGTAGTAGACAAGACCTACTCCTTGCTCAGAGAACTGGACTCAACACGCCCTATTCACCGCACAAGAATATATCTGACTAGTAATAATCTTAAAACCTATGTATTGATATCTCTCTGTTAGTGTGTCAAGTGGGTGTAAAGCGGCATAAACACAGCCGTGAAAAGCAGCTAAACCCCATTATGAAAATAAATTACTCTGAAAAACCCATGAAACAACGACAGTGAAAGAGATAGAAATTCTTACACAATGAGTTCAGGGGCTGTGATGCAACCTGGATTGACCATATCTAGACCCACAGCTGGATGAGACATAAGGGTGGACACTCTTGGGGCTGAGAGGTTTGGTGAGGTTGGGTGAGCAAACGCAGACCCTTTAAAGTAATACTGCGTGGTACCCATCGCATGGGTCCCAAATCTCCAGCTTCAAGGGCATCTTCCTACATCGAAAACATGCATGAGAAACCCAGAAGATGGTACACCGTGTGATGGGGAAAGGTTTCTAAAACGCACCTCATTGCTCATCTCCTTGTGCCCGGGTTCGCCATTCCAGCCGCTTTACTAGCAATCTCCCTACTTGGAGCATCAGCACCTTTAACCTCCTGTTCCGTACAGGTTGCAATTTGTCCTGAGGATGAACGGGAAGACGGGGAACCAACGAGAGACTAGCTCTTGGTGTCGGGACAGGCACAGGTCACTCTATTTTCCCATCAGGAAGAAGAATTAACCACAGGCTCAGCCTGCCCCCCGGAACCAGAACAGGGCCTGAAGCCATCCTGCGCTTTTGCGGCCAGCTCCCAAAAAAGCGAGTTGTAAAATGGAGGTTCAGGGCACTGCAATTCACAAACCTGCAGAGTTATAAATGATAACTCTCGTCCACAAATATATTGAGGGAAGGCAAAGAAGAGGATTTGAAATCAAGGCAGAATTGCACGAAACAGATTTCAGGAGGTAGATACGAATCGCCTTTAAAGCACATGAAAAGCGGCAAAACGTTGACAATGATGCCCTTGGCCAAAAAGGGCGTATGCGTTTTTTCCTGAATATATTCAGGAAAAAACGCATACGCCCTTTTTGGCCAACCAAGCAACCTGGAAAGGCAAATCAGCGCTACAGAGAAGTCTCGCTTCCCATCGGTCAAAAGGGCCATGCTGAAA
The DNA here is from genome assembly GCF_965194805.1 of Balaenoptera borealis. Taxonomy (NCBI): domain Eukaryota; kingdom Metazoa; phylum Chordata; class Mammalia; order Artiodactyla; family Balaenopteridae; genus Balaenoptera; species Balaenoptera borealis. Next base: position 517,838 of record NW_028123956.1, on the reverse strand, counting down.
AAAGTGTCAAAACCAGAAATGCAGGACAGGCCATGGAGAAATGGGAGCCTTGCTACACTGATGGGCGGGATGTAAATTGCCAACAGCCACTCTGGAGAAGTGTACGGTGTGTCCTGAAACATCTGAAAAACACAGCTTAGAGAGCATAGGGCACTTCCACTCATGGGGGTATAAATTGGGAAAATGAAAAATCAGCAAGACACAAGCACCCCAAAGTTGAGGGCTGCTCTGTTGACAAGGACCTCTACTTCATTCCACCTTAAATATCCCAGGAAAGAGAAAAATGGATAAAGAAGTTGTGGTCCTTATGTACAATGGAATATCACTCAGCCATGAAATCAATGTCATAAGGTTAGTAGCAGCATGATGAGTGGATTTAGGTACGACGATTCTAAGTGAAATAAGTCACACAGAAAAGGACACTTCTCATAAGGTACCACTTATAGAGGGAATGTAAAAACCGTTACACTTGAACTGAATTACAAAACAGAACAGAGTCACACATGCAGAAAACACACTATGGCTGCTTAACGGGAAAGGTGAGGTGGGGTGATACATAAAACAAGGGTATCAAATTAGCTCAGATACCGTTCCATAAACCCAATATGTAGTAGACAAGACCTACTCCTTGCTCAGAGAACTGGACTCAACACGCCCTATTCACCGCACAAGAATATATCTGACTAGTAATAATCTTAAAACCTATGTATTGATATCTCTCTGTTAGTGTGTCAAGTGGGTGTAAAGCGGCATAAACACAGCCGTGAAAAGCAGCTAAACCCCATTATGAAAATAAATTACTCTGAAAAACCCATGAAACAACGACAGTGAAAGAGATAGAAATTCTTACACAATGAGTTCAGGGGCTGTGATGCAACCTGGATTGACCATATCTAGACCCACAGCTGGATGAGACATAAGGGTGGACACTCTTGGGGCTGAGAGGTTTGGTGAGGTTGGGTGAGCAAACGCAGACCCTTTAAAGTAATACTGCGTGGTACCCATCGCATGGGTCCCAAATCTCCAGGTTCAAGGGCATCTTCCTACATCGAAAACATGCATGAGAAACCCAGAAGATGGTACACCGTGTGATGGGGAAAGGTTTCTAAAACGCACCTCATTGCTCATCTCCTTGTGCCCGGGTTCGCCATTCCAGCCGCTTTACTAGCAATCTCCCTACTTGGAGCATCAGCACCTTTAACCTCCTGTTCCGTACAGGTTGCAATTTGTCCTGAGGATGAACGGGAAGACGGGGAACCAACGAGAGACTAGCTCTTGGTGTCGGGACAGGCACAGGTCACTCTATTTTCCCATCAGGAAGAAGAATTAACCACAGGCTCAGCCTGCCCCCCGGAACCAGAACAGGGCCTGAAGTCATCCTGCGCTTTTGCGGCCAGCTCCCAAAAAAGCGAGTTGTAAAATGGAGGTTCAGGGCACTGCAATTCACAAACCTGCAGAGTTATAAATGATAACTCTCGTCCACAAATATATTGAGGGAAGGCAAAGAAGAGGATTTGAAATCAAGGCAGAATTGCACGAAACAGATTTCAGGAGGTAGATACGAATCGCCTTTAAAGCACATGAAAAGCGGCAAAACGTTGACAATGATGCCCTTGGCCAAAAAGGGCGTATGCGTTTTTTCCTGAATATATTCAGGAAAAAACGCATACGCCCTTTTTGGCCAACCAAGCAACCTGGAAAGGCAAATCAGCGCTACAGAGAAGTCTCGCTTCCCATCGGTCAAAAGGGCCATGCTGAAAAAAGTGTCAAAACCAGAAATGCAGGACAGGCCATGGAGAAATGGGAGCCTTGCTACACTGATGGGCGGGATGTAAATTGCCAACAGCCACTCTGGAGAAGTGTACGGTGTGTCCTGAAACATCTGAAAAACACAGTTTAGAGAGCATAGGGCACTTCCACTCATGGGGGTATAAATTGGGAAAATGAAAAATCAGCAAGACACAAGCACCCCAAAGTTGAGGGCTGCTCTGTTGACAAGGACCTCCACTTCATTCCACCTTAAATATCCCAGGAAAGAGAAAAATGGATAAAGAAGTTGTGGTCCTTATGTACAATGGAATATCACTCAGCCATGAAATCAATGTCATAAGGTTAGTAGCAGCATGATGAGTGGATTTAGGTACGACGATTCTAAGTGAAATAAGTCACACAGAAAAGGACACTTCTCATAAGGTACCACTTATAGAGGGAATGTAAAAACCGTTACACTTGAACTGAATTACAAAACAGAACAGAGTCCCACATGCAGAAAACACACTATGGCTGCTTAACGGGAAAGGTGAGGTGGGGTGATACATAAAACAAGGGTATCAAATTAGCTCAGATACCGTTCCATAAACCCAATATGTAGTAGACAAGACCTACTCCTTGCTCAGAGAACTGGACTCAACACGCCCTATTCACCGCACAAGAATATATCTGACTAGTAATAATCTTAAAACCTATGTATTGATATCTCTCTGTTAGTGTGTCAAGTGGGTGTAAAGCGGCATAAACACAGCCGTGAAAAGCAGCTAAACCCCATTATGAAAATAAATTACTTTGAAAAACCCATGAAACAACGACAGTGAAAGAGATAGAAATTCTTACACAATGAGTTCAGGGGCTGTGATGCAACCTGGATTGACCATATCTAGACCCACAGCTGGATGAGACATAAGGGTGGACACACTTGGGGCTGAGAGGTTTGGTGAGGTTGGGTGAGCAAACGCAGACCCTTTAAAGTAATACTGCGTGGTACCCATCGCATGGGTCCCAAATCTCCAGGTTCAAGGGCATCTTCCTACATCGAAAACATGCATGAGAAACCCAGAAGATGGTACTCCGTGTGATGGGGAAAGGTTTCTAAAACGCACCTCATTGCTCATCTCCTTGTGCCCGGGTTCGCCATTCCAGCCGCTTTACTAGCAATCTCCCTACTTGGAGCATCAGCACCTTTAACCTCCTGTTCCGTACAGGTTGCAATTTGTCCTGAGGATGAACGGGAAGACGGGGAACCAACGAGAGACTAGCTCTTGGTGTTGGGACAGGCACAGGTCACTCTATTTTCCCATCAGGAAGAAGAATTAACCACAGGCTCAGCCTGCCCCCCGGAACCAGAACAGGGCCTGAAGCCATCCTGCGCTTTTGCGGCCAGCTCCCAAAAAAGCGAGTTGTAAAATGGAGGTTCAGGGCACTGCAATTCACAAACCTGCAGAGTTATAAATGATAACTCTCGTCCACAAATATATTGAGGGAAGGCAAAGAAGAGGATTTGAAATCAAGGCAGAATTGCACGAAACAGATTTCAGGAGGTAGATACGAATCGCCTTTAAAGCACATGAAAAGCGGCAAAACGTTGACAATGATGCCCTTGGCCAAAAAGGGCGTATGCGTTTTTTCCTGAATATATTCAGGAAAAAACGCATACGCCCTTTTTGGCCAACCAAGCAACCTGGAAAGGCAAATCAGCGCTACAGAGAAGTCTCGCTTCCCATCGGTCAAAAGGGCCATGCTGAAAAAAGTGTCAAAACCAGAAATGCAGGACAGGCCATGGAGAAATGGGAGCCTTGCTACACTGATGGGCGGGATGTAAATTGCCAACAGCCACTCTGGAGAAGTGTACGGTGTGTCCTGAAACATCTGAAAAACACAGCTTAGAGAGCATAGGGCACTTCCACTCATGGGGGTATAAATTGGGAAAATGAAAAATCAGCAAGACACAAGCACCCCAAAGTTGAGGGCTGCTCTGTTGACAAGGACCTCCACTTCATTCCACCTTAAATATCCCAGGAAAGAGAAAAATGGATAAAGAAGTTGTGGTCCTTATGTACAATGGAATATCACTCAGCCATGAAATCAATGTCATAAGGTTAGTAGCAGCATGATGAGTGGATTTAGGTACGACGATTCTAAGTGAAATAAGTCACACAGAAAAGGACACTTCTCATAAGGTACCACTTATAGAGGGAATGTAAAAACCGTTACACTTGAACTGAATTACAAAACAGAACAGAGTCCCACATGCAGAAAACACACTATGGCTGCTTAACGGGAAAGGTGAGGTGGGGTGATACATAAAACAAGGGTATCAAATTAGCTCAGATACCGTTCCATAAACCCAATATGTAGTAGACAAGACCTACTCCTTGCTCAGAGAACTGGACTCAACACGCCCTATTCACCGCACAAGAATATATCTGACTAGTAATAATCTTAAAACCTATGTATTGATATCTCTCTGTTAGTGTGTCAAGTGGGTGTAAAGCGGCATAAACACAGCCGTGAAAAGCAGCTAAACCCCATTATGAAAATAAATTACTTTGAAAAACCCATGAAACAACGACAGTGAAAGAGATAGAAATTCTTACACAATGAGTTCAGGGGCTGTGATGCAACCTGGATTGACCATATCTAGACCCACAGCTGGATGAGACATAAGGGTGGACACACTTGGGGCTGAGAGGTTTGGTGAGGTTGGGTGAGCAAACGCAGACCCTTTAAAGTAATACTGCGTGGTACCCATCGCATGGGTCCCAAATCTCCAGGTTCAAGGGCATCTTCCTACATCGAAAACATGCATGAGAAACCCAGAAGATGGTACTCCGTGTGATGGGGAAAGGTTTCTAAAACGCACCTCATTGCTCATCTCCTTGTGCCCGGGTTCGCCATTCCAGCCGCTTTACTAGCAATCTCCCTACTTGGAGCATCAGCACCTTTAACCTCCTGTTCCGTACAGGTTGCAATTTGTCCTGAGGATGAACGGGAAGACGGGGAACCAACGAGAGACTAGCTCTTGGTGTTGGGACAGGCACAGGTCACTCTATTTTCCCATCAGGAAGAAGAATTAACCACAGGCTCAGCCTGCCCCCCGGAACCAGAACAGGGCCTGAAGCCATCCTGCGCTTTTGCGGCCAGCTCCCAAAAAAGCGAGTTGTAAAATGGAGGTTCAGGGCACTGCAATTCACAAACCTGCAGAGTTATAAATGATAACTCTCGTCCACAAATATATTGAGGGAAGGCAAAGAAGAGGATTTGAAATCAAGGCAGAATTGCACGAAACAGATTTCAGGAGGTAGATACGAATCGCCTTTAAAGCACATGAAAAGCGGCAAAACGTTGACAATGATGCCCTTGGCCAAAAAGGGCGTATGCGTTTTTTCCTGAATATATTCAGGAAAAAACGCATACGCCCTTTTTGGCCAACCAAGCAACCTGGAAAGGCAAATCAGCGCTACAGAGAAGTCTCGCTTCCCATCGGTCAAAAGGGCCATGCTGAAAAAAGTGTCAAAACCAGAAATGCAGGACAGGCCATGGAGAAATGGGAGCCTTGCTACACTGATGGGCGGGATGTAAATTGCCAACAGCCACTCTGGAGAAGTGTACGGTGTGTCCTGAAACATCTGAAAAACACAGCTTAGAGAGCATAGGGCACTTCCACTCATGGGGGTATAAATTGGGAAAATGAAAAATCAGCAAGACACAAGCACCCCAAAGTTGAGGGCTGCTCTGTTGACAAGGACCTCCACTTCATTCCACCTTAAATATCCCAGGAAAGAGAAAAATGGATAAAGAAGTTGTGGTCCTTATGTACAATGGAATATCACTCAGCCATGAAATCAATGTCATAAGGTTAGTAGCAGCATGATGAGTGGATTTAGGTACGACGATTCTAAGTGAAATAAGTCACACAGAAAAGGACACTTCTCATAAGGTACCACTTATAGAGGGAATGTAAAAACCGTTACACTTGAACTGAATTACAAAACAGAACAGAGTCCCACATGCAGAAAACACACTATGGCTGCTTAACGGGAAAGGTGAGGTGGGGTGATACATAAAACAAGGGTATCAAATTAGCTCAGATACCGTTCCATAAACCCAATATGTAGTAGACAAGACCTACTCCTTGCTCAGAGAACTGGACTCAACACGCCCTATTCACCGCACAAGAATATATCTGACTAGTAATAATCTTAAAACCTATGTATTGATATCTCTCTGTTAGTGTGTCAAGTGGGTGTAAAGCGGCATAAACACAGCCGTGAAAAGCAGCTAAACCCCATTATGAAAATAAATTACTTTGAAAAACCCATGAAACAACGACAGTGAAAGAGATAGAAATTCTTACACAATGAGTTCAGGGGCTGTGATGCAACCTGGATTGACCATATCTAGACCCACAGCTGGATGAGACATAAGGGTGGACACACTTGGGGCTGAGAGGTTTGGTGAGGTTGGGTGAGCAAACGCAGACCCTTTAAAGTAATACTGCGTGGTACCCATCGCATGGGTCCCAAATCTCCAGGTTCAAGGGCATCTTCCTACATCGAAAACATGCATGAGAAACCCAGAAGATGGTACTCCGTGTGATGGGGAAAGGTTTCTAAAACGCACCTCATTGCTCATCTCCTTGTGCCCGGGTTCGCCATTCCAGCCGCTTTACTAGCAATCTCCCTACTTGGAGCATCAGCACCTTTAACCTCCTGTTCCGTACAGGTTGCAATTTGTCCTGAGGATGAACGGGAAGACGGGGAACCAACGAGAGACTAGCTCTTGGTGTTGGGACAGGCACAGGTCACTCTATTTTCCCATCAGGAAGAAGAATTAACCACAGGCTCAGCCTGCCCCCCGGAACCAGAACAGGGCCTGAAGCCATCCTGCGCTTTTGCGGCCAGCTCCCAAAAAAGCGAGTTGTAAAATGGAGGTTCAGGGCACTGCAATTCACAAACCTGCAGAGTTATAAATGATAACTCTCGTCCACAAATATATTGAGGGAAGGCAAAGAAGAGGATTTGAAATCAAGGCAGAATTGCACGAAACAGATTTCAGGAGGTAGATACGAATCGCCTTTAAAGCACATGAAAAGCGGCAAAACGTTGACAATGATGCCCTTGGCCAAAAAGGGCGTATGCGTTTTTTCCTGAATATATTCAGGAAAAAACGCATACGCCCTTTTTGGCCAACCAAGCAACCTGGAAAGGCAAATCAGCGCTACAGAGAAGTCTCGCTTCCCATCGGTCAAAAGGGCCATGCTGAAAAAAGTGTCAAAACCAGAAATGCAGGACAGGCCATGGAGAAATGGGAGCCTTGCTACACTGATGGGCGGGATGTAAATTGCCAACAACCACTCTGGAGAAGTGTACGGTGTGTCCTGAAACATCTGAAAAACACAGCTTAGAGAGCATAGGGCACTTCCACTCATGGGGGTATAAATTGGGAAAATGAAAAATCAGCAAGACACAAGCACCCCAAAGTTGAGGGCTGCTCTGTTGACAAGGACCTCCACTTCATTCCACCTTAAATATCCCAGGAAAGAGAAAAATGGATAAAGAAGTTGTGGTCCTTATGTACAATGGAATATCACTCAGCCATGAAATCAATGTCATAAGGTTAGTAGCAGCATGATGAGTGGATTTAGGTACGACGATTCTAAGTGAAATAAGTCACACAGAAAAGGACACTTCTCATAAGGTACCACTTATAGAGGGAATGTAAAAACCGTTACACTTGAACTCAATTACAAAACAGAACAGAGTCACACATGCAGAAAACACACTATGGCTGCTTAACGGGAAAGGTGAGGTGGGGTGATACATAAAACAAGGGTATCAAATTAGCTCAGATACCGTTCCATAAACCCAATATGTAGTAGACAAGACCTACTCCTTGCTCAGAGAACTGGACTCAACACGCCCTATTCACCGCACAAGAATATATCTGACTAGTAATAATCTTAAAACCTATGTATTGATATCTCTCTGTTAGTGTGTCAAGTGGGTGTAAAGCGGCATAAACACAGCCGTGAAAAGCAGCTAAACCCCATTATGAAAATAAATTACTTTGAAAAACCCATGAAACAACGACAGTGAAAGAGATAGAAATTCTTACACAATGAGTTCAGGGGCTGTGATGCAACCTGGATTGACCATATCTAGACCCACAGCTGGATGAGACATAAGGGTGGACACTCTTGGGGCTGAGAGGTTTGGTGAGGTTGGGTGAGCAAACGCAGACCCTTTAAAGTAATACTGCGTGGTACCCATCGCATGGGTCCCAAATCTCCAGGTTCAAGGGCATCTTCCTACATCGAAAACATGCATGAGAAACCCAGAAGATGGTACACCGTGTGATGGGGAAAGGTTTCTAAAAAGCACCTCATTTCTCATCTCCTTGTGCCCGGGTTCGCCATTCCAGCCGCTTTACTAGCAATCTCCCTACTTGGAGCATCAGCACCTTTAACCTCCTGTTCCGTACAGGTTGCAATTTGTCCTGAGGATGAACGGGAAGACGGGGAACCAACGAGAGACTAGCTCTTGGTGTTGGGACAGGCACAGGTCACTCTATTTTCCCATCAGGAAGAAGAATTAACCACAGGCTCAGCCTGCCCCCCGGAACCAGAACAGGGCCTGAAGCCATCCTGCGCTTTTGCGGCCAGCTCCCAAAAAAGCGAGTTGTAAAATGGAGGTTTAGGGCACTGCAATTCACAAACCTGCAGAGTTATAAATGATAACTCTCGTCCACAAATATATTGAGGGAAGGCAAAGAAGAGGATTTGAAATCAAGGCAGAATTGCACGAAACAGATTTCAGGAGGTAGATACGAATCGCCTTTAAAGCACATGAAAAGCGGCAAAACGTTGACAATGATGCCCTTGGCCAAAAAGGGCGTATGCGTTTTTTCCTGAATATATTCAGGAAAAAACGCATACGCCCTTTTTGGCCAACCAAGCAACCTGGAAAGGCAAATCAGCGCTACAGAGAAGTCTCACTTCCCATCGGTCAAAAGGGCCATGCTGAAAAAAGTGTCAAAACCAGAAATGCAGGACAGGCCATGGAGAAATGGGAGCCTTGCTACACTGATGGGCGGGATGTAAATTGCCAACAGCCACTCTGGAGAAGTGTACGGTGTGTCCTGAAACATCTGAAAAACACAGCTTAGAGAGCATAGGGCACTTCCACTCATGGGGGTATAAATTGGGAAAATGAAAAATCAGCAAGACACAAGCACCCCAAAGTTGAGGGCTGCTCTGTTGACAAGGACCTCCACTTCATTCCACCTTAAATATCCCAGGAAAGAGAAAAATGGATAAAGAAGTTGTGGTCCTTATGTACAATGGAATATCACTCAGCCATGAAATCAATGTCATAAGGTTAGTAGCAGCATGATGAGTGGATTTAGGTACGACGATTCTAAGTGAAATAAGTCACACAGAAAAGGACACTTCTCATAAGGTACCACTTATAGAGGGAATGTAAAAACCGTTACACTTGAACTGAATTACAAAACAGAACAGAGTCACACATGCAGAAAACACACTATGGCTGCTTAACGGGAAAGGTGAGGTGGGGTGATACATAAAACAAGGGTATCAAATTAGCTCAGATACCGTTCCATAAACCCAATATATAATAGACAACACCTACTCCTTGCTCAGAGAACTGGACTCAACACGCCCTATTCACCGCACAAGAATATATCTGACTAGTAATAATCTTAAAACCTATGTATTGATATCTCTCTGTTAGTGTGTCAAGTGGGTGTAAAGCGGCATAAACACAGCCGTGAAAAGCAGCTAAACCCCATTATGAAAATAAATTACTTTGAAAAACCCATGAAACAACGACAGTGAAAGAGATAGAAATTCTTACACAATGAGTTCAGGGGCTGTGATGCAACCTGGATTGACCATATCTAGACCCACAGCTGGATGAGACATAAGGGTGGACACTCTTGGGGCTGAGAGGTTTGGTGAGGTTGGGTGAGCAAACGCAGACCCTTTAAAGTAATACTGCGTGGTACCCATCGCATGGGTCCCAAATCTCCAGGTTCAAGGGCATCTTCCTACATTGAAAACATGCATGAGAAACCCAGAAGATGGTACACCGTGTGATGGGGAAAGGTTTCTAAAACGCACCTCATTTCTCATCTCCTTGTGCCCGGGTTCGCCATTCCAGCCGCTTTACTAGCAATCTCCCTACTTGGAGCATCAGCACCTTTAACCTCCTGTTCCGTACAGGTTGCAATTTGTCCTGAGGATGAACGGGAAGACGGGGAACCAACGAGAGACTAGCTCTTGGTGTCGGGACAGGCACAGGTCACTCTATTTTCCCATCAGGAAGAAGAATTAACCACAGGCTCAGCCTGCCCCCCGGAACCAGAACAGGGCCTGAAGCCATCCTGCGCATTTGCGGCCAGCTCCCAAAAAAGCGAGTTGTAAAATGGAGGTTCAGGGCACTGCAATTCACAAAACTGCAGAGTTATAAATGATAACTCTCGTCCACAAATATATTGAGGGAAGGCAAAGAAGAGGATTTGAAATCAAGGCAGAATTGCATGAAACAGATTTCAGGAGGTAGATACGAATCGCCTTTAAAGCACATGAAAAGCGGCAAAACGTTGACAATGATGCCCTTGGCCAAAAAGGACGTATGCGTTTTTTCCTGAATATATTCAGGAAAAAACGCATACGCCCTTTTTGGCCAACCAAGCAACCTGGAAAGGCAAATCAGCGCTACAGAGAAGTCTCACTTCCCATCGGTCAAAAGGGCCATGCTGAAAAAAGTGTCAAAACCAGAAATGCAGGACAGGCCATGGAGAAATGGGAGCCTTGCTAAAGTGATGGGTGGGATGTAAATTGCCAACAGCCACTCTGGAGAAGTGTACGGTGTGTCCTGAAACATCTGAAAAACACAGCTTAGAGAGCATAGGGCACTTCCACTCATGGGGATATAAATTGGGAAAATGAAAAATCAGCAAGACACAAGCACCCCATAGTTGAGGGCTGCTCTGTTGACAAGGACCTCCACTTCATTCCACCTTAAATATCCCAGGAAAGAGAAAAATGGATAAAGAAGTTGTGGTCCTTATGTACAATGGAATATCACTCAGCCATGAAATCAATGTCATAAATTTAGTAACAGCATGATGAGTGGATTTAGGTACGACGATTCTAAGTGAAATAAGTCACACAGAAAAGGACACTTCTCATAAGGTATCACTTATAGAGGGAATGTAAAAACCGTTACACTTGAACAGAATTACAAAACAGAACAGAGTCACACATGCAGAAAACACACTATGGCTGCTTAACGGGAAAGGTGAGGTGGGGTGATACATAAAACAAGGGTTTCAAATTAGCTGAGATACCGTTCCATAAACCCAATATGTAATAGACAAGACCTACTCCTTGCTCAGAGAACTGGACTCAACACGCCCTATTCACCGCACAAGAATATATCTGACTAGTAATAATCTTAAAACCTATGTATTGATATCTCTCTGTTAGTGTGTCAAGTGGGTGTAAAGCGGCATAAACACAGCCGTGAAAAGCAGCTAAACCCCATTATGAAAATAAATTACTTTGAAAAACCCATGAAACAATGACAGTGAAAGAGATAGAAATTCTTACTCAATGAGTTCAGGGGCTGTGATGCAACCTGGATTGACCATAACTAGACCCACAGCTGGATGAGACATAAGGGTGGACACTCTTGGGGCTGAGAGGTTTGGTGAGGTTGGGTGAGCAAACGCGGACCCTTTAAAGTAATACTGCGTGGTACCCATCGCATGTGTCCCAAATCTCCAGCTTCAAGGGCATCTTCCTACATCGAAAACATGCATGAGAAACCCAGAAGATGGTACACCGTGTGATGGGGAAAGGTTTCTAAAACGCACCTCATTTCTCATCTCCTTGTGCCCGGGTTCGCCATTCCAGCCGCTTTACTAGCAATCTCCCTACTTGGAGCATCAGCACCTTTAACCTCCTGTTCCGTACAGGTTGCAATTTGTCCTGAGGATGAACGGGAAGACGGGGAACCAACGAGAGACTAGCTCTTGGTGTCGGGACAGGCACAGGTCACTCTATTTTCCCATCAGGAAGAAGAATTAACCACAGGCTCAGCCTGCCCCCCGGAACCAGAACAGGGCCTGAAGCCATCCTGCGCTTTTGCGGCCAGCTCCCAAAAAAGCGAGTTGTAAAATGGAGGTTCAGGGCACTGCAATTCACAAACCTGCAGAGTTATAAATGATAACTCTCGTCCACAAATATATTGAGGGAAGGCAAAGAAGAGGATTTGAAATCAAGGCAGAATTGCACGAAACAGATTTCAGGAGGTAGATACGAATCGCCTTTAAAGCACATGAAAAGCGGCAAAACGTTGACAATGATGCCCTTGGCCAAAAAGGGCGTATGCGTTTTTTCCTGAATATATTCAGGAAAAAACGCATACGCCCTTTTTGGCCAAACAAGCAACCTGGAAAGGCAAATCAGCGCTACAGAGAAGTCTCGCTTCCCATCGGTCAAAAGGGCCATGCTGAAAAAAGTGTCAAAACCAGAAATGCAGGACAGGCCATGGAGAAATGGGAGCCTTGCTACACTGATGGGCGGGATGTAAATTGCCAACAGCCACTCTGGAGAAGTGTACGGTGTGTCCTGAAACATCTGAAAAACACAGCTTAGAGAGCATAGGGCACTTCCACTCATGGGGGTATAAATTGGGAAAATGAAAAATCAGCAAGACACAAGCACCCCAAAGTTGAGGGCTGCTCTGTTGACAAGGACCTCCACTTCATTCCACCTTAAATATCCCAGGAAAGAGAAAAATGGATAAAGAAGTTGTGGTCCTTATGTACAATGGAATATCACTCAGCCATGAAATCAATGTCATAATGTTAGTAGCAGCATGATGAGTGGATTTAGGTACGACGATTCTAAGTGAAATAAGTCACACAGAAAAGGACACTTCTCATAAGGTATCACTTATAGAGGGAATGTAAAAACCGTTACACTTGAACTGAATTACAAAACAGAACAGAGTCACACATGCAGAAAACACACTATGGCTGCTTAACGGGAAAGGTGAGGTGGGGTGATACATAAAACAAGGGTATCAAATTAGCTCAGATACCGTTCCATAAACCCAATATGTAATAGACAAGACCTACTCCTTGCTCAGAGAACTGGACTCAACACGCCCTATTCACTGCACAAGAATATATCTGACTAGTAATAATCTTAAAGCCTATGTATTAATATCTCTCTGTTAGTGTGTCAAGTGGGTGGAAAGCGGCATAAACACAGCCGTGAAAAGCAGCTAAACCCCATTATGAAAATAAATTACTTTCAAAAACCCATGAAACAACGACAGTGAAAGAGATAGAAATTTTTACACAATGAGTTCAGGGGCTGTGATGCAACCTGGATTGACCATATCTAGACCCACAGCTGGATGAGACATAAGGGTGGACACTCTTGGGGCTGAGAGGTTTGGTGAGGTTGGGTGAGCAAACGCAGACCCTTTAAAGTAATACTGCGTGGTACCCATCGCATGGGTCCCAAATCTCCAGCTTCAAGGGCATCTTCCTACATCGAAAACATGCATGAGAAACCCAGAAGATGGTACACCGTGTGATGGGGAAAGGTTTCTAAAACGCACCTCATTTCTCATCTCCTTGTGCCCGGGTTCGCCATTCCAGCCACTTTACTAGCAATCTCCCTACTTGGAGCATCAGCACCTTTAACCTCCTGTTCCGTACAGGTTGCAATTTGTCCTGAGGATGAACGGGAAGACGGGGAACCAACGAGAGACTAGCTCTTGGTGTTGGGACAGGCACAGGTCACTCTGTTTTCCCATCAGGAAGAAGAATTAACCACAGGCTCAGCCTGCCCCCCGGAACCAGAACAGGGCCTGAAGCCATCCTGCGCTTTTGCGGCCAGCTCCCAAAAAAGCGAGTTGTAAAATGGAGGTTCAGGGCACTGCAATTCACAAACCTGCAGAGTTATAAATGATAACTCTCGTCCACAAATATATTGAGGGAAGGCAAAGAAGAGGATTTGAAATCAAGGCAGAATTGCACGAAACAGATTTCAGGAGGTAGATACGAATCGCCTTTAAAGCACATGAAAAGCGGCAAAACGTTGACAATGATGCCCTTGGCCAAAAAGGGCGTATGCGTTTTTTCCTGAATATATTCAGGAAAAAACGCATACGCCCTTTTTGGCCAACCAAGCAACCTGGAAAGGCAAATCAGCGCTACAGAGAAGTCTCAATTCCCATCGGTCAAAAGGGCCATGCTGAAAAAAGTGTCAAAACCAGAAATGCAGGACAGGCCATGGAGAAATGGGAGCCTTGCTACACTGATGGGCGGGATGTAAATTGCCAACAGCCACTCTGGAGAAGTGTACGGTGTGTCCTGAAACATCTGAAAAACACAGCTTAGAGAGCATAGGGCACTTCCACTCATGGGGGTATAAATTGGGAAAATGAAAAATCAGCAAGACACAAGCACCCCAAAGTTGAGGGCTGCTCTGTTGACAAGGACCTCCACTTCATTCCACCTTAAATATCCCAGGAAAGAGAAAAATGGATAAAGAAGTTGTGGTCCTTATGTACAATGGAATATCACTCAGCCATGAAATCAATGTCATAAGGTTAGTAGCAGCATGATGAGTGGATTTAGGTACGACGATTCTAAGTGAAATAAGTCACACAGAAAAGGACACTTCTCATAAGGTACCACTTATAGAGGGAATGTAAAAACCGTTACACTTGAACTGAATTACAAAACAGAACAGAGTCCCACATGCAGAAAACACACTATGGCTGCTTAACGGGAAAGGTGAGGTGGGGTGATACATAAAACAAGGGTATCAAATTAGCTCAGATACCGTTCCATAAACCCAATATGTAGTAGACAAGACCTACTCCTTGCTCAGAGAACTGTACTCAACACGCCCTATTCACCGCACAAGAATATATCTGACTAGTAATAATCTTAAAACCTATGTATTGATATCTCTCTGTTAGTGTGTCAAGTGGGTGTAAAGCGGCATAAACACAGCCGTGAAAAGCAGCTAAACCCCATTATGAAAATAAATTACTTTGAAAAACCCATGAAACAACGACAGTGAAAGAGATAGAAATTCTTACACAATGAGTTCAGGGGCTGTGATGCAACCTGGATTGACCATATCTAGACCCACAGCTGGATGAGACATAAGGGTGGACACTCTTGGGGCTGAGAGGTTTGGTGAGGTTGGGTGAGCAAACGCAGACCCTTTAAAGTAATACTGCGTGGTACCCATCGCATGGGTCCCAAATCTCCAGGTTCAAGGGCATCTTCCTACATCGAAAACATGCATGAGAAACCCAGAAGATGGTACACCGTGTGATGGGGAAAGGTTTCTAAAAAGCACCTCATTTCTCATCTCCTTGTGCCCGGGTTCGCCATTCCAGCTGCTTTACTAGCAATCTCCCTACTTGGAGCATCAGCACCTTTAACCTCCTGTTCCGTACAGGTTGCAATTTGTCCTGAGGATGAACGGGAAGACGGGGAACCAACGAGAGACTAGCTCTTGGTGTTGGGACAGGCACAGGTCACTCTATTTTCCCATCAGGAAGAAGAATTAACCACAGGCTCAGCCTGCCCCCCGGAACCAGAACAGGGCCTGAAGCCATCCTGCGCTTTTGCGGCCAGCTCCCAAAAAAGCGAGTTGTAAAATGGAGGTTCAGGGCACTGCAATTCACAAACCTGCAGAGTTATAAATGATAACTCTCGTCCACAAATATATTGAGGGAAGGCAAAGAAGAGGATTTGAAATCAAGGCAGAATTGCACGAAACAGATTTCAGGAGGTAGATACGAATCGCCTTTAAAGCACATGAAAAGCGGCAAAACGTTGACAATGATGCCCTTGGCCAAAAAGGGCGTATGCGTTTTTTCCTGAATATATTCAGGAAAAAACGCATACGCCCTTTTTGGCCAACCAAGCAACCTGGAAAGGCAAATCAGCGCTACAGAGAAGTCTCGCTTCCCATCGGTCAAAAGGGCCATGCTGAAAAAAGTGTCAAAACCAGAAATGCAGGACAGGCCATGGAGAAATGGGAGCCTTGCTACACTGATGGGCGGGATGTAAATTGCCAACAGCCACTCTGGAGAAGTGTACGGTGTGTCCTGAAACATCTGAAAAACACAGCTTAGAGAGCATAGGGCACTTCCACTCATGGGGGTATAAATTGGGAAAATGAAAAATCAGCAAGACACAAGCACCCCAAAGTTGAGGGCTGCTCTGTTGACAAGGACCTCCACTTCATTCCACCTTAAATATCCCAGGAAAGAGAAAAATGGATAAAGAAGTTGTGGTCCTTATGTACAATGGAATATCACTCAGCCATGAAATCAATGTCATAAGGTTAGTAGCAGCATGATGAGTGGATTTAGGTACGACGATTCTAAGTGAAATAAGTCACACAGAAAAGGACACTTCTCATAAGGTACCACTTATAGAGGGAATGTAAAAACCGTTACACTTGAACTGAATTACAAAACAGAACAGAGTCCCACATGCAGAAAACACACTATGGCTGCTTAACGGGAAAGGTGAGGTGGGGTGATACATAAAACAAGGGTATCAAATTAGCTCAGATACCGTTCCATAAACCCAATATGTAATAGACAAGACCTACTCCTTGCTCAGAGAACTGGACTCAACACGCCCTATTCACAGCACAAGAATATATCTGACTAGTAATAATCTTAAAACCTATGTATTGATATCTCTCTGTTAGTGTGTCAAGTGGGTGTAAAGCGGCATAAACACAGCCGTGAAAAGCAGCTAAACCCCATTATGAAAATAAATTACTTTGAAAAACCCATGAAACAACGACAGTGAAAGAGATAGAAATTCTTACACAATGAGTTCAGGGGCTGTGATGCAACCTGGATTGACCATATCTAGACCCACAGCTGGATGAGACATAAGGGTGGACACTCTTGGGGCTGAGAGGTTTGGTGAGGTTGGGTGAGCAAACGCAGACCCTTTAAAGTAATACTGCGTGGTACCCATCGCATGGGTCCCAAATCTCCAGGTTCAAGGGCATCTTCCTACATCGAAAACATGCATGAGAAACCCAGAAGATGGTACACCGTGTGATGGGGAAAGGTTTCTAAAACGCACCTCATTTCTCATCTCCTTGTGCCCGGGTTCGCCATTCCAGCCGCTTTACTAGCAATCTCCCTACTTGGAGCATCAGCACCTTTAACCTCCTGTTCCGTACAGGTTGCAATTTGTCCTGAGGATGAACGGGAAGACGGGGAACCAACGAGAGACTAGCTCTTGGTGTCGGGACAGGCACAGGTCACTCTATTTTCCCATCAGGAAGAAGAATTAACCACAGGCTCAGCCTGCCCCCCGGAACCAGAACAGGGCCTGAAGCCATCCTGCGCATTTGCGGCCAGCTCCCAAAAAAGCGAGTTGTAAAATGGAGGTTCAGGGCACTGCAATTCACAAAACTGCAGAGTTATAAATGATAACTCTCGTCCACAAATATATTGAGGGAAGGCAAAGAAGAGGATTTGAAATCAAGGCAGAATTGCATGAAACAGATTTCAGGAGGTAGATACGAATCGCCTTTAAAGCACATGAAAAGCGGCAAAACGTTGACAATGATGCTCTTGGCCAAAAAGGGCGTATGCGTTTTTTCCTGAATATATTCAGGAAAAAACGCATACGCCCTTTTTGGCCAACCAAGCAACCTGGAAAGGCAAATCAGCGCTACAGAGAAGTCTCACTTCCCATCGGTCAAAAGGGCCATGCTGAAAAAAGTCTCAAAACCAGAAATGCAGGACAGGCCATGGAGAAATGGGAGCCTTGCTAAAGTGATGGGTGGGATGTAAATTGCCAACAGCCACTCTGGAGAAGTGTACGGTGTGTCCTGAAACATCTGAAAAACACAGCTTAGAGAGCATAGGGCACTTCCACTCATGGGGATATAAATTGGGAAAATGAAAAATCAGCAAGACACAAGCACCCCAAAGTTGAGGGCTGCTCTGTTGACAAGGACCTCCACTTCATTCCACCTTAAATATCCCAGGAAAGAGAAAAATGGATAAAGAAGTTGTGGTCCTTATGTACAATGGAATATCACTCAGCCATGAAATCAATGTCATAAATTTAGTAGCAGCATGATGAGTGGATTTAGGTACGACGATTCTAAGTGAAATAAGTCACACAGAAAAGGACACTTCTCATAAGGTATCACTTATAGAGGGAATGTAAAAACCGTTACACTTGAACTGAATTACAAAACAGAACAGAGTCACACATGCAGAAAACACACTATGGCTGCTTAACGGGAAAGGTGAGGTGGGGTGATACATAAAACAAGGGTTTCAAATTAGCTGAGATACCGTTCCATAAACCCAATATGTAATAGACAAGACCTACTCCTTGCTCAGAGAACTGGACTCAACACGCCCTATTCACCGCACAAGAATATATCTGACTAGTAATAATCTTAAAACCTATGTATTGATATCTCTCTGTTAGTGTGTCAAGTGGGTGTAAAGCGGCATAAACACAGCCGTGAAAAGCAGCTAAACCCCATTATGAAAATAAATTACTTTGAAAAACCCATGAAACAACGACAGTGAAAGAGATAGAAATTCTTACTCAATGAGTTCAGGGGCTGTGATGCAACCTGGATTGACCATAACTAGACCCACAGCTGGATGAGACATAAGGGTGGACACTCTTGGGGCTGAGAGGTTTGGTGAGGTTGGGTGAGCAAACGCGGACCCTTTAAAGTAATACTGCGTGGTACCCATCGCATGTGTCCCAAATCTCCAGCTTCAAGGGCATCTTCCTACATCGAAAACATGCATGAGAAACCCAGAAGATGGTACACCGTGTGATGGGGAAAGGTTTCTAAAACGCACCTCATTTCTCATCTCCTTGTGCCCGGGTTCGCCATTCCAGCCGCTTTACTAGCAATCTCCCTACTTGGAGCATCAGCACCTTTAACCTCCTGTTCCGTACAGGTTGCAATTTGTCCTGAGGATGAACGGGAAGACGGGGAACCAACGAGAGACTAGCTCTTGGTGTCGGGACAGGCACAGGTCACTCTATTTTCCCATCAGGAAGAAGAATTAACCACAGGCTCAGCCTGCCCCCCGGAACCAGAACAGGGCCTGAAGCCATCCTGCGCTTTTGCGGCCAGCTCCCAAAAAAGCGAGTTGTAAAATGGAGGTTCAGGGCACTGCAATTCACAAACCTGCAGAGTTATAAATGATAACTCTCGTCCACAAATATATTGAGGGAAGGCAAAGAAGAGGATTTGAAATCAAGGCAGAATTGCACGAAACAGATTTCAGGAGGTAGATACGAATCGCCTTTAAAGCACATGAAAAGCGGCAAAACGTTGACAATGATGCCCTTGGCCAAAAAGGGCATATGCGTTTTTTCCTGAATATATTCAGGAAAAAACGCATACGCCCTTTTTGGCCAACCAAGCAACCTGGAAAGGCAAATCAGCGCTACAGAGAAGTCTCGCTTCCCATCGGTCAAAAGGGCCATGCTGAAAAAAGTGTCAAAACCAGAAATGCAGGACAGGCCATGGAGAAATGGGAGCCTTGCTACACTGATGGGCGGGATGTAAATTGCCAACAGCCACTCTGGAGAAGTGTACGGTGTGTCCTGAAACATCTGAAAAACACAGCTTAGAGAGCATAGGGCACTTCCACTCATGGGGGTATAAATTGGGAAAATGAAAAATCAGCAAGACACAAGCACCCCAAAGTTGAGGGCTGCTCTGTTGACAAGGACCTCCACTTCATTCCACCTTAAATATCCCAGGAAAGAGAAAAATGGATAAAGAAGTTGTGGTCCTTATGTACAATGGAATATCACTCAGCCATGAAATCAATGTCATAATGTTAGTAGCAGCATGATGAGTGGATTTAGGTACGACGATTCTAAGTGAAATAAGTCACACAGAAAAGGACACTTCTCATAAGGTATCACTTATAGAGGGAATGTAAAAACCGTTACACTTGAACTGAATTACAAAACAGAACAGAGTCACACATGCAGAAAACACACTATGGCTGCTTAACGGGAAAGGTGAGGTGGGGTGATACATAAAACAAGGGTTTCAAATTAGCTGAGATACCGTTCCATAAACCCAATATGTAATAGACAAGACCTACTCCTTGCTCAGAGAACTGGACTCAACACGCCCTATTCACCGCACAAGAATATATCTGACTAGTAATAATCTTAAAACCTATGTATTGATATCTCTCTGTTAGTGTGTCAAGTGGGTGTAAAGCGGCATAAACACAGCCGTGAAAAGCAGCTAAACCCCATTATGAAAATAAATTACTTTGAAAAACCCATGAAACAACGACAGTGAAAGAGATAGAAATTCTTACTCAATGAGTTCAAGGGCTGTGATGCAACCTGGATTGACCATATCTAGACCCACAGCTGGATGAGACATAAGGGTGGACACTCTTGGGGCTGAGAGGTTTGGTGAGGTTGGGTGAGCAAACGCAGACCCTTTAAAGTAATACTGCGTGGTACCCATCGCATGGGTCCCAAATCTCCAGCTTCAAGGGCATCTTCCTACATCGAAAACATGCATGAGAAACCCAGAAGATGGTACACCGTGTGATGGGGAAAGGTTTCTAAAACGCACCTCATTTCTCATCTCCTTGTGCCCGGGTTCGCCATTCCAGCCGCTTTACTAGCAATCTCCCTACTTGGAGCATCAGCACCTTTAACCTCCTGTTCCGTACAGGTTGCAATTTGTCCTGAGGATGAACGGGAAGACGGGGAACCAACGAGAGACTAGCTCTTGGTGTCGGGACAGGCACAGGTCACTCTATTTTCCCATCAGGAAGAAGAATTAACCACAGGCTCAGCCTGCCCCCCGGAACCAGAACAGGGCCTGAAGCCATCCTGCGCTTTTGCGGCCAGCTCCCAAAAAAGCGAGTTGTAAAATGGAGGTTCAGGGCACTGCAATTCACAAACCTGCAGAGTTATAAATGATAACTCTCGTCCACAAATATATTGAGGGAAGGCAAAGAAGAGGATTTGAAATCAAGGCAGAATTGCACGAAACAGATTTCAGGAGGTAGATACGAATCGCCTTTAAAGCACATGAAAAGCGGCAAAACGTTGACAATGATGCCCTTGGCCAAAAAGGGCGTATGCGTTTTTTCCTGAATATATTCAGGAAAAAACGCATACGCCCTTTTTGGCCAACCAAGCAACCTGGAAAGGCAAATCAGCGCTACAGAGAAGTCTCGCTTCCCATCGGTCAAAAGGGCCATGCTGAAAAAAGTGTCAAAACCAGAAATGCAGGACAGGCCATGGAGAAATGGGAGCCTTGCTAAAGTGATGGGTGGGATGTAAATTGCCAACAGCCACTCTGGAGAAGTGTACGGTGTGTCCTGAAACATCTGAAAAACACAGCTTAGAGAGCATAGGGCACTTCCACTCATGGGGGTATAAATTGGGAAAATGAAAAATCAGCAAGACACAAGCACCCCAAAGTTGAGGGCTGCTCTGTTGACAAGGACCTCCACTTCATTCCACCTTAAATATCCCAGGAAAGAGAAAAATGGATAAAGAAGTTGTGGTCCTTATGTACAATGGAATATCACTCAGCCATGAAATCAATGTCATAATGTTAGTAGCAGCATGATGAGTGGATTTAGGTACGACGATTCTAAGTGAAATAAGTCACACAGAAAAGGACACTTCTCATAAGGTATCACTTATAGAGGGAATGTAAAAACCGTTACACTTGAACTGAATTACAAAACAGAACAGAGTCACACATGCAGAAAACACACTATGGCTGCTTAACGGGAAAGGTGAGGTGGGGTGATACATAAAACAAGGGTATCAAATTAGCTCAGATACCGTTCCATAAACCCTATATGTAATAGACAAGACCTACTCCTTGCTCAGAGAACTGGACTCAACACGCCCTATTCACTGCACAAGAATATATCTGACTAGTAATAATCTTAAAGCCTATGTATTAATATCTCTCTGTTAGTGTGTCAAGTGGGTGGAAAGCGGCATAAACACAGCCGTGAAACGCAGCTAAACCCCATTATGAAAATAAATTACTTTGAAAAACCCATGAAACAACAAAAGTGAAAGAGTTAGAAATTCTTACACAATGCGTTCAGGGGCTGTGATGCAACCTGGATTGACCATATCTAGACCCACAGCTGGATGAGACATAAGGGTGGACACTCTTGGGGCTGAGAGGTTTGGTGAGGTTGGGTGAGCAAACGCAGACCCTTTAAAGTAATACTGCGTGGTACCCATCGCATGGGTCCCAAATCTCCAGCTTCAAGGGCATCTTTCTACATCGAAAACATGCATGAGAAACCCAGAAGATAGTACACCGTGTGATGGGGAAAGGTTTCTAAAACGCACCTCATTTCTCATCTCCTTGTGCCCGGGTTCGCCATTCCAGCCGCTTTACTAGCAATCTCCCTACTTGGAGCATCAGCACCTTTAACCTCCTGTTCCGTACAGGTTGCAATTTGTCCTGAGGATGAACGGGAAGACGGGGAACCAACGAGAGACTAGCTCTTGGTGTTGGGACAGGCACAGGTCACTCTATTTTCCCATCAGGAAGAAGAATTAACCACAGGCTCAGCCTGCCCCCCGGAACCAGAACAGGGCCTGAAGCCATCCTGCGCTTTTGCGGCCAGCTCCCAAAAAAGCGAGTTGTAAAATGGAGGTTCAGGGCACTGCAATTCACAAACCTGCAGAGTTATAAATGATAACTCTCGTCCACAAATATATTGAGGGAAGGCAAAGAAGAGGATTTGAAATCAAGGCAGAATTGCAGGAAACAGATTTCAGGAGGTAGATTCGAATCGCCTTTAAAGCACATGAAAGCGGAAAAATGTTGACAATGATGCCCTTGGCCAAAAAGGGCGTATGCGTTTTTTCCTGAATATATTCAGGAAAAAACGCATACGCCCTTTTTGGCCAACCAAGCAACCTGGAAAGGCAAATCAGCGCTACAAAGAAGTCTCGCTTCCCATCGGTCAAAAGGGCCATGCTGAAAAAAGTGTCAAAACCAGAAATGCAGGACAGGCCATGGAGAAATGGGAGCCTTGCTACACTGATGGGCGGGATGTAAATTGGCAACAGCCACTCTGGAGAAGTGTACGGTGTGTCCTGAAACATCTGAAAAACACAGCTTAGAGAGCATAGGGCACTTCCACTCATGGGGGTATAAATTGGGAAAATGAAAAATCAGCAAGACACAAGCACCCCAAAGTTGAGGGCTGCTCTGTTGACAAGGACCTCCACTTCATTCCACCTTAAATATCCCAGGAAAGAGAAAAATGGATAAAGAAGTTGTGGTCCTTATGTACAATGGAATATCACTCAGCCATGAAATTAATGTCATAAGGTTAGTAGCAGCATGATGAGTGGATTTAGGTACGACGATTCTAAGTGAAATAAGTCACACAGAAAAGGACACTTCTCATAAGGTATCACTTTTAGAGGGAATGTAAAAACCGTTACACTTGAACTGAATTACAAAACAGAACAGAGTCACACATGCAGAAAACACACTATGGCTGCTTAACGGGAAAGGTGAGGTGGGGTGATACATAAAACAAGGGTATCAAATTAGCTCAGATACCGTTCCATAAACCCAATATGTAATAGACAAGACCTACTCCTTGCTCAGAGAACTGGACTCAACACGCCCTATTCACTGCACAAGAATATATCTGACTAGTAATAATCTTAAAGCCTATGTATTAATATCTCTCTGTTAGTGTGTCAAGTGGGTGGAAAGCGGCATAAACACAGCCGTGAAAAGCAGCTAAACCCCATTATGAAAATAAATTACTTTGAAAAACCCATGAAACAACGACAGTGAAAGAGATAGAAATTCTTACACAATGAGTTCAGGGGCTGTGATGCAACCTGGATTGACCATATCTAGACCCACAGCTGGATGAGACATAAGGGTGGACACTCTTGGGGCTGAGAGGTTTGGTGAGGTTGGGTGAGCAAACGCAGACCCTTTAAAGTAATACTGCGTGGTACCCATCGCATGGGTCCCAAATCTCCAGCTTCAAGGGCATCTTCCTACATCGAAAACATGCATGAGAAACCCAGAAGATGGTAGACCGTGTGATGGGGAAAGCTTTCTAAAACGCACCTCATTTCTCATCTCCTTGTGCCCGGGTTCGCCATTCCAGCCACTTTACTAGCAATCTCCCTACTTGGAGCATCAGCACCTTTAACCTCCTGTTCCGTACAGGTTGCAATTTGTCCTGAGGATGAACGGGAAGACGGGGAACCAACGAGAGACTAGCTCTTGGTGTCGGGACAGGCACAGGTCACTCTATTTTCCCATCAGGAAGAAGAATTAACCACAGGCTCAGCCTGCCCCCCGGAACCAGAACAGGGCCTGAAGCCATCCTGCGCTTTTGCGGCCAGCTCCCAAAAAAGCGAGTTGTAAAATGGAGGTTCAGGGCACTGCAATTCACAAACCTGCAGAGTTATAAATGATAACTCTCGTCCACAAATATATTGAGGGAAGGCAAAGAAGAGGATTTGAAATCAAGGCAGAATTGCACGAAACAGATTTCAGGAGGTAGATACGAATCGCCTTTAAAGCACATGAAAAGCGGCAAAACGTTGACAATGATGCCCTTGGCCAAAAAGGGCGTATGCGTTTTTTCCTGAATATATTCAGGAAAAAACGCATACGCCCTTTTTGGCCAACCAAGCAACCTGGAAAGGCAAATCAGCGCTACAGAGAAGTCTCGCTTCCCATCGGTCAAAAGGGCCATGCTGAAAAAAGTGTCAAAACCAGAAATGCAGGACAGGCCATGGAGAAATGGGAGCCTTGCTAAAGTGATGGGTGGGATGTAAATTGCCAACAGCCACTCTGGAGAAGTGTACGGTGTGTCCTGAAACATCTGAAAAACACAGCTTAGAGAGCATAGGGCACTTCCACTCATGGGGGTATAAATTGGGAAAATGAAAAATCAGCAAGACACAAGCACCCCAAAGTTGAGGGCTGCTCTGTTGACAAGGACCTCCACTTCATTCCACCTTAAATATCCCAGGAAAGAGAAAAATGGATAAAGAAGTTGTGGTCCTTATGTACAATGGAATATCACTCAGCCATGAAATCAATGTCATAATGTTAGTAGCAGCATGATGAGTGGATTTAGGTACGACGATTCTAAGTGAAATAAGTCACACAGAAAAGGACACTTCTCATAAGGTATCACTTATAGAGGGAATGTAAAAACCGTTACACTTGAACTGAATTACAAAACAGAACAGAGTCACACATGCAGAAAACACACTATGGCTGCTTAACGGGAAAGGTGAGGTGGGGTGATACATAAAACAAGGGTATCAAATTAGCTCAGATACCGTTCCATAAACCCAATATGTAATAGACAAGACCTACTCCTTGCTCAGAGAACTGGACTCAACACGCCCTATTCACTGCACAAGAATATATCTGACTAGTAATAATCTTAAAGCCTATGTATTAATATCTCTCTGTTAGTGTGTCAAGTGGGTGGAAAGCGGCATAACCACAGCCGTGAAAAGCAGCTAAACCCCATTATGAAAATAAATTACTTTGAAAAACCCATGAAACAACAAAAGTGAAAGAGTTAGAAATTCTTACACAATGCGTTCAGGGGCTGTGATGCAACCTGGATTGACCATATCTAGACCCACAGCTGGATGAGACATAAGGGTGGACACTCTTGGGGCTGAGAGGTTTGGTGAGGTTGGGTGAGCAAACGCAGACCCTTTAAAGTAATACTGCGTGGTACCCATCGCATGGGTCCCAAATCTCCAGCTTCAAGGGCATCTTTCTACATCGAAAACATGCATGAGAAACCCAGAAGATAGTACACCGTGTGATGGGGAAAGGTTTCTAAAACGCACCTCATTTCTCATCTCCTTGTGCCCGGGTTCGCCATTCCAGCCGCTTTACTAGCAATCTCCCTACTTGGAGCATCAGCACCTTTAACCTCCTGTTCCGTACAGGTTGCAATTTGTCCTGAGGATGAACGGGAAGACGGGGAACCAACGAGAGACTAGCTCTTGGTGTCGGGACAGGCACAGGTCACTCTATTTTCCCATCAGGAAGAAGAATTAACCACAGGCTCAGCCTGCCCCCCGGAACCAGAACAGGGCCTGAAGCCATCCTGCGCTTTTGCGGCCAGCTCCCAAAAAAGCGAGTTGTAAAATGGAGGTTCAGGGCACTGCAATTCACAAACCTGCAGAGTTATAAATGATAACTCTCGTCCACAAATATATTGAGGGAAGGCAAAGAAGAGGATTTGAAATCAAGGCAGAATTGCACGAAACAGATTTCAGGAGGTAGATACGAATCGCCTTTAAAGCACATGAAAAGCGGCAAAACGTTGACAATGATGCCCTTGGCCAAAAAGGGCATATGCGTTTTTTCCTGAATATATTCAGGAAAAAACGCATACGCCCTTTTTGGCCAACCAAGCAACCTGGAAAGGCAAATCAGCGCTACAGAGAAGTCTCGCTTCCCATCGGTCAAAAGGGCCATGCTGAAAAAAGTGTCAAAACCAGAAATGCAGGACAGGCCATGGAGAAATGGGAGCCTTGCTACACTGATGGGCGGGATGTAAATTGCCAACAGCCACTCTGGAGAAGTGTACGGTGTGTCCTGAAACATCTGAAAAACACAGCTTAGAGAGCATAGGGCACTTCCACTCATGGGGGTATAAATTGGGAAAATGAAAAATCAGCAAGACACAAGCACCCCAAAGTTGAGGGCTGCTCTGTTGACAAGGACCTCCACTTCATTCCACCTTAAATATCCCAGGAAAGAGAAAAATGGATAAAGAAGTTGTGGTCCTTATGTACAATGGAATATCACTCAGCCATGAAATCAATGTCATAATGTTAGTAGCAGCATGATGAGTGGATTTAGGTACGACGATTCTAAGTGAAATAAGTCACACAGAAAAGGACACTTCTCATAAGGTATCACTTATAGAGGGAATGTAAAAACCGTTACACTTGAACTGAATTACAAAACAGAACAGAGTCACACATGCAGAAAACACACTATGGCTGCTTAACGGGAAAGGTGAGGTGGGGTGATACATAAAACAAGGGTTTCAAATTAGCTGAGATACCGTTCCATAAACCCAATATGTAATAGACAAGACCTACTCCTTGCTCAGAGAACTGGACTCAACACGCCCTATTCACCGCACAAGAATATATCTGACTAGTAATAATCTTAAAACCTATGTATTGATATCTCTCTGTTAGTGTGTCAAGTGGGTGTAAAGCGGCATAAACACAGCCGTGAAAAGCAGCTAAACCCCATTATGAAAATAAATTACTTTGAAAAACCCATGAAACAACGACAGTGAAAGAGATAGAAATTCTTACTCAATGAGTTCAAGGGCTGTGATGCAACCTGGATTGACCATATCTAGACCCACAGCTGGATGAGACATAAGGGTGGACACTCTTGGGGCTGAGAGGTTTGGTGAGGTTGGGTGAGCAAACGCAGACCCTTTAAAGTAATACTGCGTGGTACCCATCGCATGGGTCCCAAATCTCCAGCTTCAAGGGCATCTTCCTACATCGAAAACATGCATGAGAAACCCAGAAGATGGTACACCGTGTGATGGGGAAAGGTTTCTAAAACGCACCTCATTTCTCATCTCCTTGTGCCCGGGTTCGCCATTCCAGCCGCTTTACTAGCAATCTCCCTACTTGGAGCATCAGCACCTTTAACCTCCTGTTCCGTACAGGTTGCAATTTGTCCTGAGGATGAACGGGAAGACGGGGAACCAACGAGAGACTAGCTCTTGGTGTCGGGACAGGCACAGGTCACTCTATTTTCCCATCAGGAAGAAGAATTAACCACAGGCTCAGCCTGCCCCCCGGAACCAGAACAGGGCCTGAAGCCATCCTGCGCTTTTGCGGCCAGCTCCCAAAAAAGCGAGTTGTAAAATGGAGGTTCAGGGCACTGCAATTCACAAACCTGCAGAGTTATAAATGATAACTCTCGTCCACAAATATATTGAGGGAAGGCAAAGAAGAGGATTTGAAATCAAGGCAGAATTGCACGAAACAGATTTCAGGAGGTAGATACGAATCGCCTTTAAAGCACATGAAAAGCGGCAAAACGTTGACAATGATGCCCTTGGCCAAAAAGGGCGTATGCGTTTTTTCCTGAATATATTCAGGAAAAAACGCATACGCCCTTTTTGGCCAACCAAGCAACCTGGAAAGGCAAATCAGCGCTACAGAGAAGTCTCGCTTCCCATCGGTCAAAAGGGCCATGCTGAAAAAAGTGTCAAAACCAGAAATGCAGGACAGGCCATGGAGAAATGGGAGCCTTGCTAAAGTGATGGGTGGGATGTAAATTGCCAACAGCCACTCTGGAGAAGTGTACGGTGTGTCCTGAAACATCTGAAAAACACAGCTTAGAGAGCATAGGGCACTTCCACTCATGGGGGTATAAATTGGGAAAATGAAAAATCAGCAAGACACAAGCACCCCAAAGTTGAGGGCTGCTCTGTTGACAAGGACCTCCACTTCATTCCACCTTAAATATCCCAGGAAAGAGAAAAATGGATAAAGAAGTTGTGGTCCTTATGTACAATGGAATATCACTCAGCCATGAAATCAATGTCATAATGTTAGTAGCAGCATGATGAGTGGATTTAGGTACGACGATTCTAAGTGAAATAAGTCACACAGAAAAGGACACTTCTCATAAGGTATCACTTATAGAGGGAATGTAAAAACCGTTACACTTGAACTGAATTACAAAACAGAACAGAGTCACACATGCAGAAAACACACTATGGCTGCTTAACGGGAAAGGTGAGGTGGGGTGATACATAAAACAAGGGTATCAAATTAGCTCAGATACCGTTCCATAAACCCTATATGTAATAGACAAGACCTACTCCTTGCTCAGAGAACTGGACTCAACACGCCCTATTCACTGCACAAGAATATATCTGACTAGTAATAATCTTAAAGCCTATGTATTAATATCTCTCTGTTAGTGTGTCAAGTGGGTGGAAAGCGGCATAAACACAGCCGTGAAACGCAGCTAAACCCCATTATGAAAATAAATTACTTTGAAAAACCCATGAAACAACAAAAGTGAAAGAGTTAGAAATTCTTACACAATGCGTTCAGGGGCTGTGATGCAACCTGGATTGACCATATCTAGACCCACAGCTGGATGAGACATAAGGGTGGACACTCTTGGGGCTGAGAGGTTTGGTGAGGTTGGGTGAGCAAACGCAGACCCTTTAAAGTAATACTGCGTGGTACCCATCGCATGGGTCCCAAATCTCCAGCTTCAAGGGCATCTTTCTACATCGAAAACATGCATGAGAAACCCAGAAGATAGTACACCGTGTGATGGGGAAAGGTTTCTAAAACGCACCTCATTTCTCATCTCCTTGTGCCCGGGTTCGCCATTCCAGCCGCTTTACTAGCAATCTCCCTACTTGGAGCATCAGCACCTTTAACCTCCTGTTCCGTACAGGTTGCAATTTGTCCTGAGGATGAACGGGAAGACGGGGAACCAACGAGAGACTAGCTCTTGGTGTTGGGACAGGCACAGGTCACTCTATTTTCCCATCAGGAAGAAGAATTAACCACAGGCTCAGCCTGCCCCCCGGAACCAGAACAGGGCCTGAAGCCATCCTGCGCTTTTGCGGCCAGCTCCCAAAAAAGCGAGTTGTAAAATGGAGGTTCAGGGCACTGCAATTCACAAACCTGCAGAGTTATAAATGATAACTCTCGTCCACAAATATATTGAGGGAAGGCAAAGAAGAGGATTTGAAATCAAGGCAGAATTGCAGGAAACAGATTTCAGGAGGTAGATTCGAATCGCCTTTAAAGCACATGAAAGCGGAAAAATGTTGACAATGATGCCCTTGGCCAAAAAGGGCGTATGCGTTTTTTCCTGAATATATTCAGGAAAAAACGCATACGCCCTTTTTGGCCAACCAAGCAACCTGGAAAGGCAAATCAGCGCTACAAAGAAGTCTCGCTTCCCATCGGTCAAAAGGGCCATGCTGAAAAAAGTGTCAAAACCAGAAATGCAGGACAGGCCATGGAGAAATGGGAGCCTTGCTACACTGATGGGCGGGATGTAAATTGCCAACAGCCACTCTGGAGAAGTGTACGGTGTGTCCTGAAACATCTGAAAAACACAGCTTAGAGAGCATAGGGCACTTCCACTCATGGGGGTATAAATTGGGAAAATGAAAAATCAGCAAGACACAAGCACCCCAAAGTTGAGGGCTGCTCTGTTGACAAGGACCTCCACTTCATTCCACCTTAAATATCCCAGGAAAGAGAAAAATGGATAAAGAAGTTGTGGTCCTTATGTACAATGGAATATCACTCAGCCATGAAATTAATGTCATAAGGTTAGTAGCAGCATGATGAGTGGATTTAGGTACGACGATTCTAAGTGAAATAAGTCACACAGAAAAGGACACTTCTCATAAGGTATCACTTTTAGAGGGAATGTAAAAACCGTTACACTTGAACTGAATTACAAAACAGAACAGAGTCACACATGCAGAAAACACACTATGGCTGCTTAACGGGAAAGGTGAGGTGGGGTGATACATAAAACAAGGGTATCAAATTAGCTCAGATACCGTTCCATAAACCCAATATGTAATAGACAAGACCTACTCCTTGCTCAGAGAACTGGACTCAACACGCCCTATTCACTGCACAAGAATATATCTGACTAGTAATAATCTTAAAGCCTATGTATTAATATCTCTCTGTTAGTGTGTCAAGTGGGTGGAAAGCGGCATAAACACAGCCGTGAAAAGCAGCTAAACCCCATTATGAAAATAAATTACTTTGAAAAACCCATGAAACAACGACAGTGAAAGAGATAGAAATTCTTACACAATGAGTTCAGGGGCTGTGATGCAACCTGGATTGACCATATCTAGACCCACAGC
Organism: Balaenoptera borealis; assembly: GCF_965194805.1. NCBI lineage: Eukaryota > Metazoa > Chordata > Mammalia > Artiodactyla > Balaenopteridae > Balaenoptera > Balaenoptera borealis. The sequence goes on along the minus strand of NW_028123956.1, from coordinate 487,014 downwards.
TGGATGAGACATAAGGGTGGACACTCTTGGGGCTGAGAGGTTTGGTGAGGTTGGGTGAGCAAACGCAGACCCTTTAAAGTAATACTGCGTGGTACCCATCGCATGGGTCCCAAATCTCCAGCTTCAAGGGCATCTTCCTACATCGAAAACATGCATGAGAAACCCAGAAGATGGTAGACCGTGTGATGGGGAAAGCTTTCTAAAACGCACCTCATTTCTCATCTCCTTGTGCCCGGGTTCGCCATTCCAGCCACTTTACTAGCAATCTCCCTACTTGGAGCATCAGCACCTTTAACCTCCTGTTCCGTACAGGTTGCAATTTGTCCTGAGGATGAACGGGAAGACGGGGAACCAACGAGAGACTAGCTCTTGGTGTCGGGACAGGCACAGGTCACTCTATTTTCCCATCAGGAAGAAGAATTAACCACAGGCTCAGCCTGCCCCCCGGAACCAGAACAGGGCCTGAAGCCATCCTGCGCTTTTGCGGCCAGCTCCCAAAAAAGCGAGTTGTAAAATGGAGGTTCAGGGCACTGCAATTCACAAACCTGCAGAGTTATAAATGATAACTCTCGTCCACAAATATATTGAGGGAAGGCAAAGAAGAGGATTTGAAATCAAGGCAGAATTGCACGAAACAGATTTCAGGAGGTAGATACGAATCGCCTTTAAAGCACATGAAAAGCGGCAAAACGTTGACAATGATGCCCTTGGCCAAAAAGGGCGTATGCGTTTTTTCCTGAATATATTCAGGAAAAAACGCATACGCCCTTTTTGGCCAACCAAGCAACCTGGAAAGGCAAATCAGCGCTACAGAGAAGTCTCGCTTCCCATCGGTCAAAAGGGCCATGCTGAAAAAAGTGTCAAAACCAGAAATGCAGGACAGGCCATGGAGAAATGGGAGCCTTGCTAAAGTGATGGGTGGGATGTAAATTGCCAACAGCCACTCTGGAGAAGTGTACGGTGTGTCCTGAAACATCTGAAAAACACAGCTTAGAGAGCATAGGGCACTTCCACTCATGGGGGTATAAATTGGGAAAATGAAAAATCAGCAAGACACAAGCACCCCAAAGTTGAGGGCTGCTCTGTTGACAAGGACCTCCACTTCATTCCACCTTAAATATCCCAGGAAAGAGAAAAATGGATAAAGAAGTTGTGGTCCTTATGTACAATGGAATATCACTCAGCCATGAAATCAATGTCATAATGTTAGTAGCAGCATGATGAGTGGATTTAGGTACGACGATTCTAAGTGAAATAAGTCACACAGAAAAGGACACTTCTCATAAGGTATCACTTATAGAGGGAATGTAAAAACCGTTACACTTGAACTGAATTACAAAACAGAACAGAGTCACACATGCAGAAAACACACTATGGCTGCTTAACGGGAAAGGTGAGGTGGGGTGATACATAAAACAAGGGTATCAAATTAGCTCAGATACCGTTCCATAAACCCAATATGTAATAGACAAGACCTACTCCTTGCTCAGAGAACTGGACTCAACACGCCCTATTCACTGCACAAGAATATATCTGACTAGTAATAATCTTAAAGCCTATGTATTAATATCTCTCTGTTAGTGTGTCAAGTGGGTGGAAAGCGGCATAACCACAGCCGTGAAAAGCAGCTAAACCCCATTATGAAAATAAATTACTTTGAAAAACCCATGAAACAACAAAAGTGAAAGAGTTAGAAATTCTTACACAATGCGTTCAGGGGCTGTGATGCAACCTGGATTGACCATATCTAGACCCACAGCTGGATGAGACATAAGGGTGGACACTCTTGGGGCTGAGAGGTTTGGTGAGGTTGGGTGAGCAAACGCAGACCCTTTAAAGTAATACTGCGTGGTACCCATCGCATGGGTCCCAAATCTCCAGCTTCAAGGGCATCTTTCTACATCGAAAACATGCATGAGAAACCCAGAAGATAGTACACCGTGTGATGGGGAAAGGTTTCTAAAACGCACCTCATTTCTCATCTCCTTGTGCCCGGGTTCGCCATTCCAGCCGCTTTACTAGCAATCTCCCTACTTGGAGCATCAGCACCTTTAACCTCCTGTTCCGTACAGGTTGCAATTTGTCCTGAGGATGAACGGGAAGACGGGGAACCAACGAGAGACTAGCTCTTGGTGTTGGGACAGGCACAGGTCACTCTATTTTCCCATCAGGAAGAAGAATTAACCACAGGCTCAGCCTGCCCCCCGGAACCAGAACAGGGCCTGAAGCCATCCTGCGCTTTTGCGGCCAGCTCCCAAAAAAGCGAGTTGTAAAATGGAGGTTCAGGGCACTGCAATTCACAAACCTGCAGAGTTATAAATGATAACTCTCGTCCACAAATATATTGAGGGAAGGCAAAGAAGAGGATTTGAAATCAAGGCAGAATTGCAGGAAACAGATTTCAGGAGGTAGATTCGAATCGCCTTTAAAGCACATGAAAGCGGCAAAATGTTGACAATGATGCCCTTGGCCAAAAAGGGCGTATGCGTTTTTTCCTGAATATATTCAGGAAAAAACGCATACGCCCTTTTTGGCCAACCAAGCAACCTGGAAAGGCAAATCAGCGCTACAAAGAAGTCTCGCTTCCCATCGGTCAAAAGGGCCATGCTGAAAAAAGTGTCAAAACCAGAAATGCAGGACAGGCCATGGAGAAATGGGAGCCTTGCTACACTGATGGGCGGGATGTAAATTGGCAACAGCCACTCTGGAGAAGTGTACGGTGTGTCCTGAAACATCTGAAAAACACAGCTTAGAGAGCATAGGGCACTTCCACTCATGGGGGTATAAATTGGGAAAATGAAAAATCAGCAAGACACAAGCACCCCAAAGTTGAGGGCTGCTCTGTTGACAAGGACCTCCACTTCATTCCACCTTAAATATCCCAGGAAAGAGAAAAATGGATAAAGAAGTTGTGGTCCTTATGTACAATGGAATATCACTCAGCCATGAAATCAATGTCATAATGTTAGTAGCAGCATGATGAGTGGATTTAGGTACGACGATTCTAAGTGAAATAAGTCACACAGAAAAGGACACTTCTCATAAGGTATCACTTATAGAGGGAATGTAAAAACCGTTACACTTGAACTGAATTACAAAACAGAACAGAGTCACACATGCAGAAAACACACTATGGCTGCTTAACGGGAAAGGTGAGGTGGGGTGATACATAAAACAAGGGTATCAAATTAGCTCAGATACCGTTCCATAAACCCTATATGTAATAGACAAGACCTACTCCTTGCTCAGAGAACTGGACTCAACACGCCCTATTCACTGCACAAGAATATATCTGACTAGTAATAATCTTAAAGCCTATGTATTAATATCTCTCTGTTAGTGTGTCAAGTGGGTGGAAAGCGGCATAAACACAGCCGTGAAACGCAGCTAAACCCCATTATGAAAATAAATTACTTTGAAAAACCCATGAAACAACAAAAGTGAAAGAGTTAGAAATTCTTACACAATGCGTTCAGGGGCTGTGATGCAACCTGGATTGACCATATCTAGACCCACAGCTGGATGAGACATAAGGGTGGACACTCTTGGGGCTGAGAGGTTTGGTGAGGTTGGGTGAGCAAACGCAGACCCTTTAAAGTAATACTGCGTGGTACCCATCGCATGGGTCCCAAATCTCCAGCTTCAAGGGCATCTTTCTACATCGAAAACATGCATGAGAAACCCAGAAGATAGTACACCGTGTGATGGGGAAAGGTTTCTAAAACGCACCTCATTTCTCATCTCCTTGTGCCCGGGTTCGCCATTCCAGCCGCTTTACTAGCAATCTCCCTACTTGGAGCATCAGCACCTTTAACCTCCTGTTCCGTACAGGTTGCAATTTGTCCTGAGGATGAACGGGAAGACGGGGAACCAACGAGAGACTAGCTCTTGGTGTTGGGACAGGCACAGGTCACTCTATTTTCCCATCAGGAAGAAGAATTAACCACAGGCTCAGCCTGCCCCCCGGAACCAGAACAGGGCCTGAAGCCATCCTGCGCTTTTGCGGCCAGCTCCCAAAAAAGCGAGTTGTAAAATGGAGGTTCAGGGCACTGCAATTCACAAACCTGCAGAGTTATAAATGATAACTCTCGTCCACAAATATATTGAGGGAAGGCAAAGAAGAGGATTTGAAATCAAGGCAGAATTGCAGGAAACAGATTTCAGGAGGTAGATTCGAATCGCCTTTAAAGCACATGAAAGCGGAAAAATGTTGACAATGATGCCCTTGGCCAAAAAGGGCGTATGCGTTTTTTCCTGAATATATTCAGGAAAAAACGCATACGCCCTTTTTGGCCAACCAAGCAACCTGGAAAGGCAAATCAGCGCTACAAAGAAGTCTCGCTTCCCATCGGTCAAAAGGGCCATGCTGAAAAAAGTGTCAAAACCAGAAATGCAGGACAGGCCATGGAGAAATGGGAGCCTTGCTACACTGATGGGCGGGATGTAAATTGCCAACAGCCACTCTGGAGAAGTGTACGGTGTGTCCTGAAACATCTGAAAAACACAGCTTAGAGAGCATAGGGCACTTCCACTCATGGGGGTATAAATTGGGAAAATGAAAAATCAGCAAGACACAAGCACCCCAAAGTTGAGGGCTGCTCTGTTGACAAGGACCTCCACTTCATTCCACCTTAAATATCCCAGGAAAGAGAAAAATGGATAAAGAAGTTGTGGTCCTTATGTACAATGGAATATCACTCAGCCATGAAATTAATGTCATAAGGTTAGTAGCAGCATGATGAGTGGATTTAGGTACGACGATTCTAAGTGAAATAAGTCACACAGAAAAGGACACTTCTCATAAGGTATCACTTTTAGAGGGAATGTAAAAACCGTTACACTTGAACTGAATTACAAAACAGAACAGAGTCACACATGCAGAAAACACACTATGGCTGCTTAACGGGAAAGGTGAGGTGGGGTGATACATAAAACAAGGGTATCAAATTAGCTCAGATACCGTTCCATAAACCCAATATGTAATAGACAAGACCTACTCCTTGCTCAGAGAACTGGACTCAACACGCCCTATTCACTGCACAAGAATATATCTGACTAGTAATAATCTTAAAGCCTATGTATTAATATCTCTCTGTTAGTGTGTCAAGTGGGTGGAAAGCGGCATAAACACAGCCGTGAAAAGCAGCTAAACCCCATTATGAAAATAAATTACTTTGAAAAACCCATGAAACAACGACAGTGAAAGAGATAGAAATTCTTACACAATGAGTTCAGGGGCTGTGATGCAACCTGGATTGACCATATCTAGACCCACAGCTGGATGAGACATAAGGGTGGACACTCTTGGGGCTGAGAGGTTTGGTGAGGTTGGGTGAGCAAACGCAGACCCTTTAAAGTAATACTGCGTGGTACCCATCGCATGGGTCCCAAATCTCCAGCTTCAAGGGCATCTTCCTACATCGAAAACATGCATGAGAAACCCAGAAGATGGTAGACCGTGTGATGGGGAAAGCTTTCTAAAACGCACCTCATTTCTCATCTCCTTGTGCCCGGGTTCGCCATTCCAGCCACTTTACTAGCAATCTCCCTACTTGGAGCATCAGCACCTTTAACCTCCTGTTCCGTACAGGTTGCAATTTGTCCTGAGGATGAACGGGAAGACGGGGAACCAACGAGAGACTAGCTCTTGGTGTCGGGACAGGCACAGGTCACTCTATTTTCCCATCAGGAAGAAGAATTAACCACAGGCTCAGCCTGCCCCCCGGAACCAGAACAGGGCCTGAAGCCATCCTGCGCTTTTGCGGCCAGCTCCCAAAAAAGCGAGTTGTAAAATGGAGGTTCAGGGCACTGCAATTCACAAACCTGCAGAGTTATAAATGATAACTCTCGTCCACAAATATATTGAGGGAAGGCAAAGAAGAGGATTTGAAATCAAGGCAGAATTGCACGAAACAGATTTCAGGAGGTAGATACGAATCGCCTTTAAAGCACATGAAAAGCGGCAAAACGTTGACAATGATGCCCTTGGCCAAAAAGGGCGTATGCGTTTTTTCCTGAATATATTCAGGAAAAAACGCATACGCCCTTTTTGGCCAACCAAGCAACCTGGAAAGGCAAATCAGCGCTACAGAGAAGTCTCGCTTCCCATCGGTCAAAAGGGCCATGCTGAAAAAAGTGTCAAAACCAGAAATGCAGGACAGGCCATGGAGAAATGGGAGCCTTGCTAAAGTGATGGGTGGGATGTAAATTGCCAACAGCCACTCTGGAGAAGTGTACGGTGTGTCCTGAAACATCTGAAAAACACAGCTTAGAGAGCATAGGGCACTTCCACTCATGGGGGTATAAATTGGGAAAATGAAAAATCAGCAAGACACAAGCACCCCAAAGTTGAGGGCTGCTCTGTTGACAAGGACCTCCACTTCATTCCACCTTAAATATCCCAGGAAAGAGAAAAATGGATAAAGAAGTTGTGGTCCTTATGTACAATGGAATATCACTCAGCCATGAAATCAATGTCATAATGTTAGTAGCAGCATGATGAGTGGATTTAGGTACGACGATTCTAAGTGAAATAAGTCACACAGAAAAGGACACTTCTCATAAGGTATCACTTATAGAGGGAATGTAAAAACCGTTACACTTGAACTGAATTACAAAACAGAACAGAGTCACACATGCAGAAAACACACTATGGCTGCTTAACGGGAAAGGTGAGGTGGGGTGATACATAAAACAAGGGTATCAAATTAGCTCAGATACCGTTCCATAAACCCAATATGTAATAGACAAGACCTACTCCTTGCTCAGAGAACTGGACTCAACACGCCCTATTCACTGCACAAGAATATATCTGACTAGTAATAATCTTAAAGCCTATGTATTAATATCTCTCTGTTAGTGTGTCAAGTGGGTGGAAAGCGGCATAACCACAGCCGTGAAAAGCAGCTAAACCCCATTATGAAAATAAATTACTTTGAAAAACCCATGAAACAACAAAAGTGAAAGAGTTAGAAATTCTTACACAATGCGTTCAGGGGCTGTGATGCAACCTGGATTGACCATATCTAGACCCACAGCTGGATGAGACATAAGGGTGGACACTCTTGGGGCTGAGAGGTTTGGTGAGGTTGGGTGAGCAAACGCAGACCCTTTAAAGTAATACTGCGTGGTACCCATCGCATGGGTCCCAAATCTCCAGCTTCAAGGGCATCTTTCTACATCGAAAACATGCATGAGAAACCCAGAAGATAGTACACCGTGTGATGGGGAAAGGTTTCTAAAACGCACCTCATTTCTCATCTCCTTGTGCCCGGGTTCGCCATTCCAGCCGCTTTACTAGCAATCTCCCTACTTGGAGCATCAGCACCTTTAACCTCCTGTTCCGTACAGGTTGCAATTTGTCCTGAGGATGAACGGGAAGACGGGGAACCAACGAGAGACTAGCTCTTGGTGTTGGGACAGGCACAGGTCACTCTATTTTCCCATCAGGAAGAAGAATTAACCACAGGCTCAGCCTGCCCCCCGGAACCAGAACAGGGCCTGAAGCCATCCTGCGCTTTTGCGGCCAGCTCCCAAAAAAGCGAGTTGTAAAATGGAGGTTCAGGGCACTGCAATTCACAAACCTGCAGAGTTATAAATGATAACTCTCGTCCACAAATATATTGAGGGAAGGCAAAGAAGAGGATTTGAAATCAAGGCAGAATTGCAGGAAACAGATTTCAGGAGGTAGATTCGAATCGCCTTTAAAGCACATGAAAGCGGCAAAATGTTGACAATGATGCCCTTGGCCAAAAAGGGCGTATGCGTTTTTTCCTGAATATATTCAGGAAAAAACGCATACGCCCTTTTTGGCCAACCAAGCAACCTGGAAAGGCAAATCAGCGCTACAAAGAAGTCTCGCTTCCCATCGGTCAAAAGGGCCATGCTGAAAAAAGTGTCAAAACCAGAAATGCAGGACAGGCCATGGAGAAATGGGAGCCTTGCTACACTGATGGGCGGGATGTAAATTGGCAACAGCCACTCTGGAGAAGTGTACGGTGTGTCCTGAAACATCTGAAAAACACAGCTTAGAGAGCATAGGGCACTTCCACTCATGGGGGTATAAATTGGGAAAATGAAAAATCAGCAAGACACAAGCACCCCAAAGTTGAGGGCTGCTCTGTTGACAAGGACCTCCACTTCATTCCACCTTAAATATCCCAGGAAAGAGAAAAATGGATAAAGAAGTTGTGGTCCTTATGTACAATGGAATATCACTCAGCCATGAAATTAATGTCATAAGGTTAGTAGCAGCATGATGAGTGGATTTAGGTACGACGATTCTAAGTGAAATAAGTCACACAGAAAAGGACACTTCTCATAAGGTATCACTTTTAGAGGGAATGTAAAAACCGTTACACTTGAACTGAATTACAAAACAGAACAGAGTCACACATGCAGAAAACAGACTATGGCTGCTTAACGGGAAAGGTGAGGTGGGGTGATACATAAAACAAGGGTATCAAATTAGCTCAGATACCGTTCCATAAACCCAATATGTAATAGACAAGACCTACTCCTTGCTCAGAGTACTGGACTCAACACGCCCTATTCACTGCACAAGAATATATCTGACTAGTAATAATCTTAAAGCCTATGTATTAATATCTCTCTGTTAGTGTGTCAAGTGGGTGGAAAGCGGCATAAACACAGCCGTGAAAAGCAGCTAAACCCCATTATGAAAATAAATTACTTTGAAAAACCCATGAAACAACAAAAGTGAAAGAGTTAGAAATTCTTACACAATGCGTTCAGGGGCTGTGATGCAACCTGGATTGACCATATCTAGACCCACAGCTGGATGAGACATAAGGGTGGACACTCTTGGGGCTGAGAGGTTTGGTGAGGTTGGGTGAGCAAACGCAGACCCTTTAAAGTAATACTGCGTGGTACCCATCGCATGGGTCCCAAATCTCCAGCTTCAAGGGCATCTTTCTACATCGAAAACATGCATGAGAAACCCAGAAGATACTACACCGTGTGATGGGGAAAGGTTTCTAAAACGCACCTCATTTCTCATCTCCTTGTGCCCGGGTTCGCCATTCCAGCCGCTTTACAAGCAATTTCCCTACTTGGAGCATCAGCACCTTTAACCTCCTGTTCCGTACAGGTTGCAATTTGTCCTGAGGATGAACGGGAAGACGGGGAACCAACGAGAGACTAGCTCTTGGTGTTGGGACAGGCACAGGTCACTCTATTTTCCCATCAGGAAGAAGAATTAACCACAGGCTCAGCCTGCCCCCCGGAACCAGAACAGGGCCTGAAGCCATCCTGCGCTTTTGCGGCCAGCTCCCAAAAAAGCGAGTTGTAAAATGGAGGTTCAGGGCACTGCAATTCACAAACCTGCAGAGTTATAAATGATAACTCTCGTCCACAAATATATTGAGGGAAGGCAAAGAAGAGGACTTGAAATCAAGGCAGAATTGCACGAAACAGATTTCAGGAGGTAGATTCGAATCGCCTTTAAAGCACATGAAAAGCGGCAAAATGTTGACAATGATGCCCTTGCCCAAAAAGGACGTATGCGTTTTTTCCTGAATATATTCAGGAAAAAACGCATACGCCCTTTTTGGCCAACCAAGCAACCTGGAAAGGCAAATCAGCGCTACAGAGAAGTCTCGCTTCCCATCGGTCAAAAGGGCCATGCTGAAAAAAGTGTCAAAACCAGAAATGCAGGACAGGCCATAGAGAAATGGGAGCCTTGCTACACTGATGGGCGGGATGTAAATTGCCAACAGCCACTCTGGAGAAGTGTACGGTGTGTCCTGAAACATCTGAAAAACACAGCTTAGAGAGCATAGGGCACTTCCACTCATGGGGGTATAAATTGGGAAAATGAAAAATCAGCAAGACACAAGCACCCCAAAGTTGAGGGCTGCTCTGTTGACAAGGACCTCCACTTCATTCCACCTTAAATATCCAAGGAAAGAGAAAAATGGATAAAGAAGTTGTGGTCCTTATGTACAATGGAATATCACTCAGCCATGAAATCAATGTCATAAGGTTAGTAGCAGCATGATGAGTGGATTTAGGTACGACGATTCTAAGTGAAATAAGTCACACAGAAAAGGACACTTCTCATAAGGTATCACTTTTAGAGGGAATGTAAAAACCGTTACACTTGAACTGAATTACAAAACAGAACAGAGTCACACATGCAGAAAACACACTATGGCTGCTTAATGGGAAAGGTGAGGTGGGGTGATACATAAAACAAGGGTATCAAATTAGCTCAGATACCGTTCCATAAACCCAATATGTAGTAGACAAGACCTACTCCTTGCTCAGAGAACTGTACTCAACACGCCCTATTCACTGCACAAGAATATATCTGACTAGTAATAATCTTAAAACCTATGTATTGATATCTCTCTGTTAGTGTGTCAAGTGGGTGTAAAGCGGCATAAACACAGCCGTGAAAAGCAGCTAAACCCCACTATGAAAATAAATTACTTTGAAATACCCATGAAACAACGACAGTGAAAGAGATAGAAATTCTTACACAATGCGTTCAGGGGCTGTGATGCAACCTGGATTGACCATATCTAGACCCACAGCTGGATGAGACATAAGGGTGGACACTCTTGGGGCTGAGAGGTTTGGTGAGGTTGGGTCAGCAAACGCAGACCCTTTAAAGTAATACTGCGTGGTACCCATCGCATGGGTCCCAAATCTCCAGCTTCAAGGGCATCTTTCTACATCGAAAACATGCATGAGAAACCCAGAAGATACTACACCGTGTGATGGGGAAAGGTTTCTAAAACGCACCTCATTTCTCATCTCCTTGTGCCCGGGTTCGCCATTCCAGCCGCTTTACAAGCAATTTCCCTACTTGGAGCATCAGCACCTTTAACCTCCTGTTCCGTACAGGTTGCAATTTGTCCTGAGGATGAACGGGAAGACGGGGAACCAACGAGAGACTAGCTCTTGGTGTTGGGACAGGCACAGGTCACTCTATTTTCCCATCAGGAAGAAGAATTAACCACAGGCTCAGCCTGCCCCCCGGAACCAGAACAGGGCCTGAAGCCATCCTGCGCTTTTGCGGCCAGCTCCCAAAAAAGCGAGTTGTAAAATGGAGGTTCAGGGCACTGCAATTCACAAACCTGCAGAGTTATAAATGATAACTCTCGTCCACAAATATATTGAGGGAAGGCAAAGAAGAGGACTTGAAATCAAGGCAGAATTGCACGAAACAGATTTCAGGAGGTAGATTCGAATCGCCTTTAAAGCACATGAAAAGCGGCAAAATGTTGACAATGATGCCCTTGGCCAAAAAGGACGTATGCGTTTTTTCCTGAATATATTCAGGAAAAAACGCATACGCCCTTTTTGGCCAACCAAGCAACCTGGAAAGGCAAATCAGCGCTACAGAGAAGTCTCGCTTCCCATCGGTCAAAAGGGCCATGCTGAAAAAAGTGTCAAAACCAGAAATGCAGGACAGGCCATAGAGAAATGGGAGCCTTGCTACACTGATGGGCGGGATGTAAATTGCCAACAGCCACTCTGGAGAAGTGTACGGTGTGTCCTGAAACATCTGAAAAACACAGCTTAGAGAGCATAGGGCACTTCCACTCATGGGGGTATAAATTGGGAAAATTAAAAATCAGCAAGACACAAGCACCCCAAAGTTGAGGGCTGCTCTGTTGACAAGGACCTCCACTTCATTCCACCTTAAATATCCAAGGAAAGAGAAAAATGGATAAAGAAGTTGTGGTCCTTATGTACAATGGAATATCACTCAGCCATGAAATCAATGTCATAAGGTTAGTAGCAGCATGATGAGTGGATTTAGGTACGACGATTCTAAGTGAAATAAGTCACACAGAAAAGGACACTTCTCATAAGGTATCACTTTTAGAGGGAATGTAAAAACCGTTACACTTGAACTGAATTACAAAACAGAACAGAGTCACACATGCAGAAAACAGACTATGGCTGCTTAATGGGAAAGGTGAGGTGGGGTGATACATAAAACAAGGGTATCAAATTAGCTCAGATACCGTTCCATAAACCCAATATATAGTAGACAAGACCTACTCCTTGCTCAGAGAACTGTACTCAACACGCCCTATTCACTGCACAAGAATATATCTGACTAGTAATAATCTTAAAACCTATGTATTGATATCTCTCTGTTAGTGTGTCAAGTGGGTGTAAAGCGGCATAAACACAGCCGTGAAAAGCAGCTAAACCCCACTATGAAAATAAATTACTTTGAAATACCCATGAAACAACGACAGTGAAAGAGATAGAAATTCTTACACAATGAGTTCAGGGGCTGTGATGCAACCTGGATTGACCATATCTAGACCCACAGCTGGATGAGACATAAGGGTGGACACTCTTGGGGCTGAGAGGTTTGGTGAGGTTGGGTGAGCAAACGCACACCCTTTAAAGTAATACTGCGTGGTACCCATCGCATGGGTCCCAAATCTCCAGGTTCAAGGGCATCTTCCTACATCGAAAACATGCATGAGAAACCCAGAAGATGGTACTCCGTGTGATGGGGAATGGTTTCTAAAACGCACCTCATTGCTCATCTCCTTGTGCCCGGGTTCGCCATTCCAGCCGCTTTACTAGCAATCTCCCTACTTGGAGCATCAGCACCTTTAACCTCCTGTTCCGTACAGGTTGCAATTTGTCCTGAGGATGAACGGGAAGACGGGGAACCAACGAGAGACTAGCTCTTGGTGTTGGGACAGGCACAGGTCACTCTATTTTCCCATCAGGAAGAAGAATTAACCACAGGCTCAGCCTGCCCCCCGGAACCAGAACAGGGCCTGAAGCCATCCTGCGCTTTTGCGGCCAGCTCCCAAAAAAGCGAGTTGTAAAATGGAGGTTCAGGGCACTGCAATTCACAAACCTGCAGAGTTATAAATGATAACTCTCGTCCACAAATATATTGAGGGAAGGCAAAGAAGAGGATTTGAAATCAAGGCAGAATTGCACGAAACAGATTTCAGGAGGTAGATACGAATCGCCTTTAAAGCACATGAAAAGCGGCAAAACGTTGACAATGATGCCCTTGGCCAAAAAGGGCGTATGCGTTTTTTCCTGAATATATTCAGGAAAAAACGCATACGCCCTTTTTGGCCAACCAAGCAACCTGGAAAGGCAAATCAGCGCTACAGAGAAGTCTCGCTTCCCATCGGTCAAAAGGGCCATGCTGAAAAAAGTGTCAAAACCAGAAATGCAGGACAGGCCATGGAGAAATGGGAGCCTTGCTACACTGATGGGCGGGATGTAAATTGCCAACAGCCACTCTGGAGAAGTGTACGGTGTGTCCTGAAACATCTGAAAAACACAGCTTAGAGAGCATAGGGCACTTCCACTCATGGGGGTATAAATTGGGAAAATGAAAAATCAGCAAGACACAAGCACCCCAAAGTTGAGGGCTGCTCTGTTGACAAGGACCTCCACTTCATTCCACCTTAAATATCCAAGGAAAGAGAAAAATGGATAAAGAAGTTGTGGTCCTTATGTACAATGGAATATCACTCAGCCATGAAATCAATGTCATAAGGTTAGTAGCAGCATGATGAGTGGATTTAGGTACGACGATTCTAAGTGAAATAAGTCACACAGAAAAGGACACTTCTCATAAGGTATCACTTTTAGAGGGAATGTAAAAACCGTTACACTTGAACTGAATTACAAAACAGAACAGAGTCACACATGCAGAAAACACACTATGGCTGCTTAACGGGAAAGGTGAGGTGGGGTGATACATAAAACAAGGGTATCAAATTAGCTCAGATACCGTTCCATAAACCCAATATGTAATAGACAAGACCTACTCCTTGCTCAGAGAACTGGACTCAACACGCCCTATTCACAGCACAAGAATATATCTGACTAGTAATAATCTTAAAACCTATGTATTGATATCTCTCTGTTAGTGTGTCAAGTGGGTGTAAAGCGGCATAAACACAGCCGTGAAAAGCAGCTAAACCCCATTATGAAAATAAATTACTTTGAAAAACCCATGAAACAACGACAGTGAAAGAGATAGAAATTCTTACACAATGAGTTCAGGGGCTGTGAGGCAACCTGGATTGACCATATCTAGACCCACAGCTGGATGAGACATAAGGGTGGACACTCTTGGGGCTGAGAGGTTTGGTGAGGCTGGGTGAGCAAACGCAGACCCTTTAAAGTAATACTGCGTGGTACCCATCGCATGGGTCCCAAATCTCCAGGTTCAAGGGCATCTTCCTACATCGAAAACATGCATGAGAAACCCAGAAGATGGTACACCGTGTGATGGGGAAAGGTTTCTAAAACGCACCTCATTTCTCATCTCCTTGTGCCCGGGTTCGCCATTCCAGCCGCTTTACTAGCAATCTCCCTACTTGGAGCATCAGCACCTTTAACCTCCTGTTCCGTACAGGTTGCAATTTGTCCTGAGGATGAACGGGAAGACGGGGAACCAACGAGAGACTAGCTCTTGGTGTCGGGACAGGCACAGGTCACTCTATTTTCCCATCAGGAAGAAGAATTAACCACAGGCTCAGCCTGCCCCCCGGAACCAGAACAGGGCCTGAAGCCGTCCTGCGCTTTTGCGGCCAGCTCCCAAAAAAGCGAGTTGTAAAATGGAGGTTCAGGGCACTGCAATTCACAAACCTGCAGAGTTATAAATGATAACTCTCGTCCACAAATATATTGAGGGAAGGCAAAGAAGAGGATTTGAAATCAAGGCAGAATTGCAGGAAACAGATTTCAGGAGGTAGATTCGAATCGCCTTTAAAGCACATGAAAGTGGCAAAATGTTGACAATGATGCCCTTGGCCAAAAAGGGCGTATGCGTTTTTTCCTGAATATATTCAGGAAAAAACGCATACGCCCTTTTTGGCCAACCAAGCAACCTGGAAAGGCAAATCAGCGCTACAAAGAAGTCTCGCTTCCCATCGGTCAAAAGGGCCATGCTGAAAAAAGTGTCAAAACCAGAAATGCAGGACAGGCCATGGAGAAATGGGAGCCTTGCTACACTGATGGGCGGGATGTAAATTGGCAACAGCCACTCTGGAGAAGTGTACGGTGTGTCCTGAAACATCTGAAAAACACAGCTTAGAGAGCATAGGGCACTTCCACTCATGGGGGTATAAATTGGGAAAAAGAAAAATCAGCAAGACACAAGCACCCCAAAGTTGAGGGCTGCTCTGTTGACAAGGACCTCCACTTCATTCCACCTTAAATATCCAAGGAAAGAGAAAAATGGATAAAGAAGTTGTGGTCCTTATGTACAATGGAATATCACTCAGCCATGAAATTAATGTCATAAGGTTAGTAGCAGCATGATGAGTGGATTTAGGTACGACGATTCTAAGTGAAATAAGTCACACAGAAAAGGACACTTCTCATAAGGTATCACTTTTAGAGGGAATGTAAAAACCGTTACACTTGAACTGAATTACAAAACAGAACAGAGTCACACATGCAGAAAACAGACTATGGCTGCTTAACGGGAAAGGTGAGGTGGGGTGATACATAAAACAAGGGTATCAAATTAGCTCAGATACCGTTCCATAAACCCAATATGTAATAGACAAGACCTACTCCTTGCTCAGAGTACTGGACTCAACACGCCCTATTCACTGCACAAGAATATATCTGACTAGTAATAATCTTAAAGCCTATGTATTAATATCTCTCTGTTAGTGTGTCAAGTGGGTGGAAAGCGGCATAAACACAGCCGTGAAAAGCAGCTAAACCCCATTATGAAAATAAATTACTTTGAAAAACCCATGAAACAACAAAAGTGAAAGAGTTAGAAATTCTTACACAATGCGTTCAGGGGCTGTGATGCAACCTGGATTGACCATATCTAGACCCACAGCTGGATGAGACATAAGGGTGGACACTCTTGGGGCTGAGAGGTTTGGTGAGGTTGGGTGAGCAAACGCAGACCCTTTAAAGTAATACTGCGTGGTACCCATCGCATGGGTCCCAAATCTCCAGCTTCAAGGGCATCTTTCTACATCGAAAACATGCATGAGAAACCCAGAAGATAGTACACCGTGTGATGGGGAAAGGTTTCTAAAACGCACCTCATTTCTCATCTCCTTGTGCCCGGGTTCGCCATTCCAGCCGCTTTACAAGCAATCTCCCTACTTGGAGCATCAGCACCTTTAACCTCCTGTTCCGTACAGGTTGCAATTTGTCCTGAGGATGAACGGGAAGACGGGGAACCAACGAGAGACTAGCTCTTGGTGTTGGGACAGGCACAGGTCACTCTATTTTCCCATCAGGAAGAAGAATTAACCACAGGCTCAGCCTGCCCCCCGGAACCAGAACAGGGCCTGAAGCCATCCTGCGCTTTTGCGGCCAGCTCCCAAAAAAGCGAGTTGTAAAATGGAGGTTCAGGGCACTGCAATTCACAAACCTGCAGAGTTATAAATGATAACTCTCGTCCACAAATATATTGAGGGAAGGCAAAGAAGAGGATTTGAAATCAAGGCAGAATTGCACGAAACAGATTTCAGGAGGTAGATTCGAATCGCCTTTAAAGCACATGAAAAGCGGCAAAATGTTGACAATGATGCCCTTGGCCAAAAAGGGCGTATGCGTTTTTTCCTGAATATATTCAGGAAAAAACGCATACGCCCTTTTTGGCCAACCAAGCAACCTGGAAAGGCAAATCAGCGCTACAGAGAAGTCTCGCTTCCCATCGGTCAAAAGGGCCATGCTGAAAAAAGTGTCAAAACCAGAAATGCAGGACAGGCCATAGAGAAATGGGAGCCTTGCTACACTGATGGGCGGGATGTAAATTGCCAACAGCCACTCTGGAGAAGTGTACGGTGTGTCCTGAAACATCTGAAAAACACAGCTTAGAGAGCATAGGGCACTTCCACTCATGGGGGTATAAATTGGGAAAATGAAAAATCAGCAAGACACAAGCACCCCAAAGTTGAGGGCTGCTCTGTTGACAAGGACCTCCACTTCATTCCACCTTAAATATCCAAGGAAAGAGAAAAATGGATAAAGAAGTTGTGGTCCTTATGTACAATGGAATATCACTCAGCCATGAAATCAATGTCATAAGGTTAGTAGCAGCATGATGAGTGGATTTAGGTACGACGATTCTAAGTGAAATAAGTCACACAGAAAAGGACACTTCTCATAAGGTATCACTTTTAGAGGGAATGTAAAAACCGTTACACTTGAACTGAATTACAAAACAGAACAGAGTCACACATGCAGAAAACAGACTATGGCTGCTTAATGGGAAAGGTGAGGTGGGGTGATACATAAAACAAGGGTATCAAATTAGCTCAGATACCGTTCCATAAACCCAATATGTAGTAGACAAGACCTACTCCTTGCTCAGAGAACTGTACTCAACACGCCCTATTCACTGCACAAGAATATATCTGACTAGTAATAATCTTAAAACCTATGTATTGATATCTCTCTGTTAGTGTGTCAAGTGGGTGTAAAGCGGCATAAACACAGCCGTGAAAAGCAGCTAAACCCCATTATGAAAATAAATTACTTTGAAATACCCATGAAACAACGACAGTGAAAGAGATAGAAATTCTTACACAATGAGTTCAGGGGCTGTGATGCAACCTGGATTGACCATATCTAGACCCACAGCTGGATGAGACATAAGGGTGGACACTCTTGGGGCTGACAGGTTTGGTGAGGTTGGGTGAGCAAACGCACACCCTTTAAAGTAATACTGCGTGGTACCCATCGCATGGGTCCCAAATCTCCAGGTTCAAGGGCATCTTCCTACATCGAAAACATGCATGAGAAACCCAGAAGATGGTACACCGTGTGATGGGGAAAGGTTTCTAAAACGCACCTCATTTCTCATCTCCTTGTGCCCGGGTTCGCCATTCCAGCCGCTTTACTAGCAATCTCCCTACTTGGAGCATCAGCACCTTTAACCTCCTGTTCCGTACAGGTTGCAATTTGTCCTGAGGATGAACGGGAAGACGGGGAACCAACGAGAGACTAGCTCTTGGTGTTGGGACAGGCACAGGTCACTCTATTTTCCCATCAGGAAGAAGAATTAACCACAGGCTCAGCCTGCCCCCCGGAACCAGAACAGGGCCTGAAGCCATCCTGCGCTTTTGCGGCCAGCTCCCAAAAAAGCGAGTTGTAAAATGGAGGTTCAGGGCACTGCAATTCACAAACCTGCAGAGTTATAAATGATAACTCTCGTCCACAAATATATTGAGGGAAGGCAAAGAAGAGGATTTGAAATCAAGGCAGAATTGCAGGAAACAGATTTCAGGAGGTAGATACGAATCGCCTTTAAAGCACATGAAAAGCGGCAAAACGTTGACAATGATGCCCTTGGCCAAAAAGGGCGTATGCGTTTTTTCCTGAATATATTCAGGAAAAAACGCATACGCCCTTTTTGGCCAACCAAGCAACCTGGAAAGGCAAATCAGCGCTACAGAGAAGTCTCGCTTCCCATCGGTCAAAAGGGCCATGCTGAAAAAAGTGTCAAAACCAGAAATGCAGGACAGGCCATGGAGAAATGGGAGCCTTGCTACACTGATGGGCGGGATGTAAATTGCCAACAGCCACTCTGGAGAAGTGTACGGTGTGTCCTGAAACATCTGAAAAACACAGCTTAGAGAGCATAGGGCACTTCCACTCATGGGGGTATAAATTGGGAAAATGAAAAATCAGCAAGACACAAGCACCCCAAAGTTGAGGGCTGCTCTGTTGACAAGGACCTCCACTTCATTCCACCTTAAATATCCAAGGAAAGAGAAAAATGGATAAAGAAGTTGTGGTCCTTATGTACAATGGAATATCACTCAGCCATGAAATCAATGTCATAAGGTTAGTAGCAGCATGATGAGTGGATTTAGGTACGACGATTCTAAGTGAAATAAGTCACACAGAAAAGGACACTTCTCATAAGGTATCACTTTTAGAGGGAATGTAAAAACCGTTAAACTTGAACTGAATTACAAAACAGAACAGAGTCACACATGCAGAAAACAGACTATAGCTGCTTAATGGGAAAGGTGAGGTGGGGTGATACATAAAACAAGGGTATCAAATTAGCTCAGATACCGTTCCATAAACCCAATATGTAGTAGACAAGACCTACTCCTTGCTCAGAGAACTGTACTCAACACACCCTATTCACTGCACAAGAATATATCTGACTAGTAATAATCTTAAAACCTATGTATTGATATCTCTCTGTTAGTGTGTCAAGTGGGTGTAAAGCGGCATAAACACAGCCGTGAAAAGCAGCTAAACCCCATTATGAAAATAAATTACTTTGAAATACCCATGAAACAACGACAGTGAAAGAGATAGAAATTCTTACACAATGAGTTCAGGGTCTGTGATGCAACCTGGATTGACCATATCTAGACCCACAGCTGGATGAGACATAAGGGTGGACACTCTTGGGGCTGAGAGGTTTGGTGAGGTTGGGTGAGCAAACGCAGACCCTTTAAAGTAATACTGCGTGGTACCCATCGCATGGGTCCCAAATCTCCAGGTTCAAGGGCATCTTCCTACATCGAAAACATGCATGAGAAACCCAGAAGATGGTACTCCGTGTGATGGGGAATGGTTTCTAAAACGCACTTCATTGCTCATCTCCTTGTGCCCGGGTTCGCCATTCCAGCCGCTTTACTAGCAATCTCCCTACTTGGAGCATCAGCACCTTTAACCTCCTGTTCCGTACAGGTTGCAATTTGTCCTGAGGATGAACGGGAAGACGGGGAACCAACGAGAGACTAGCTCTTGGTGTTGGGACAGGCACAGGTCACTCTATTTTCCCATCAGGAAGAAGAATTAACCACAGGCTCAGCCTGCCCCCCGGAACCAGAACAGGGCCTGAAGCCATCCTGCGCTTTTGCGGCCAGCTCCCAAAAAAGCGAGTTGTAAAATGGAGGTTCAGGGCACTGCAATTCACAAACCTGCAGAGTTATAAATGATAACTCTCGTCCACAAATATATTGAGGGAAGGCAAAGAAGAGGATTTGAAATCAAGGCAGAATTGCAGGAAACAGATTTCAGGAGGTAGATACGAATCGCCTTTAAAGCACATGAAAAGCGGCAAAACGTTGACAATGATGCCCTTGGCCAAAAAGGGCGTATGCGTTTTTTCCTGAATATATTCAGGAAAAAACGCATACGCCCTTTTTGGCCAACCAAGCAACCTGGAAAGGCAAATCAGCGCTAGAGAGAAGTCTCGCTTCCCATCGGTCAAAAGGGCCATGCTGAAAAAAGTGTCAAAACCAGAAATGCAGGACAGGCCATGGAGAAATGGGAGCCTTGCTACACTGATGGGCGGGATGTAAATTGCCAACAGCCACTCTGGAGAAGTGTACGGTGTGTCCTGAAACATCTGAAAAACACAGCTTAGAGAGCATAGGGCACTTCCACTCATGGGGGTATAAATTGGGAAAATGAAAAATCAGCAAGACACAAGCACCCCAAAGTTGAGGGCTGCTCTGTTGACAAGGACCTCCACTTCATTCCACCTTAAATATCCAAGGAAAGAGAAAAATGGATAAAGAAGTTGTGGTCCTTATGTACAATGGAATATCACTCAGCCATGAAATCAATGTCATAAGGTTAGTAGCAGCATGATGAGTGGATTTAGGTACGACGATTCTAAGTGAAATAAGTCACACAGAAAAGGACACTTCTCATAAGGTATCACTTTTAGAGGGAATGTAAAAACCGTTACACTTGAACTGAATTACAAAACAGAACAGAGTCACACATGCAGAAAACACACTATGGCTGCTTAACGGGAAAGGTGAGGTGGGGTGATACATAAAACAAGGGTATCAAATTAGCTCAGATACCGTTCCATAAACCCAATATGTAATAGACAAGACCTACTCCTTGCTCAGAGAACTGGACTCAACACGCCCTATTCACAGCACAAGAATATATCTGACTAGTAATAATCTTAAAACCTATGTATTGATATCTCTCTGTTAGTGTGTCAAGTGGGTGTAAAGCGGCATAAACACAGCCGTGAAAAGCAGCTAAACCCCATTATGAAAATAAATTACTTTGAAAAACCCATGAAACAACGACAGTGAAAGAGATAGAAATTCTTACACAATGAGTTCAGGGGCTGTGAGGCAACCTGGATTGACCATATCTAGACCCACAGCTGGATGAGACATAAGGGTGGACACTCTTGGGGCTGAGAGGTTTGGTGAGGTTGGGTGAGCAAACGCAGACCCTTTAAAGTAATACTGCGTGGTACCCATCGCATGGGTCCCAAATCTCCAGGTTCAAGGGCATCTTCCTACATCGAAAACATGCATGAGAAACCCAGAAGATGGTACACCGTGTGATGGGGAAAGGTTTCTAAAACGCACCTCATTTCTCATCTCCTTGTGCCCGGGTTCGCCATTCCAGCCGCTTTACTAGCAATCTCCCTACTTGGAGCATCAGCACCTTTAACCTCCTGTTCCGTACAGGTTGCAATTTGTCCTGAGGATGAACGGGAAGACGGGGAACCAACGAGAGACTAGCTCTTGGTGTCGGGACAGGCACAGGTCACTCTATTTTCCCATCAGGAAGAAGAATTAACCACAGGCTCAGCCTGCCCCCCGAAACCAGAACAGGGCCTGAAGCCATCCTGCCCTTTTGCGGCCAGCTCCCAAAAAAGCGAGTTGTAAAATGGAGGTTCAGGGCACTGCAATTCACAAACCTGCAGAGTTATAAATGATAACTCTCGTCCACAAATATATTGAGGGAAGGCAAAGAAGAGGATTTGAAATCAAGGCAGAATTGCAGGAAACAGATTTCAGGAGGTAGATACGAATCGCCTTTAAAGCACATGAAAAGCGGCAAAACGTTGACAATGATGCCCTTGGCCAAAAAGGGCGTATGCGTTTTTTCCTGAATATATTCAGGAAAAAACGCATACGCCCTTTTTGGCCAACCAAGCAACCTGGAAAGGCAAATCAGCGCTACAGAGAAGTCTCGCTTCCCATCGGTCAAAAGGGCCATGCTGAAAAAAGTGTCACAACCAGAAATGCAGGACAGGCCATGGAGAAATGGGAGCCTTACTACACTGATGGGCGGGATGTAAATTGCCAACAGCCACTCTGGAGAAGTGTACGGTGTGTCCTGAAACATCTGAAAAACACAGCTTAGAGAGCATAGGGCACTTCCACTCATGGGGGTATAAATTGGGAAAATGAAAAATCAGCAAGACACAAGCACCCCAAAGTTGAGGGCTGCTCTGTTGACCAGGACCTCCACTTCATTCCACCTTAAATATCCCAGGAAAGAGAAAAATGGATAAAGAAGTTGTGGTCCTTATGTACAATGGAATATCACTCAGCCATGAAATCAATGTCATAATGTTAGTAGCAGCATGATGAGTGGATTTAGGTACGACGATTCTAAGTGAAATAAGTCACACAGAAAAGGACACTTCTCATAAAGTATCACTGATAGAGGGAATGTAAAAACCGTTAAACTTGAACTGAATTACAAAACAGAACAGAGTCACACATGCAGAAAACACACTATGGCTGCTTAACGGGAAAGGTGAGGTGGGGTGATACATAAAACAAGGGTATCAAATTAGCTCAGATACCGTTCCATAAACCCAATATGTAGTAGACAAGACCTACTCCTTGCTCAGAGAACTGTACTCAACACGCCCTATTCACCGCACAAGAATATATCTGACTAGTAATAATCTTAAAACCTATGTATTGATATCTCTCTGTTAGTGTGTCAAGTGGGTGTAAAGCGGCATAAACACAGCCGTGAAAAGCAGCTAAACCCCATTATGAAAATAAATTACTTTGAAATACCCATGAAACAACGACAGTGAAAGAGATAGAAATTCTTACACAATGAGTTCAGGGGCTGTGATGAAACCTGGATTGACCATATCTAGACCCACAGCTGGATGAGACATAAGGGTGGACACTCTTGGGGCTGAGAGGTTTGGTGAGGTTGGGTGAGCAAACGCAGACCCTTTAAAGTAATACTGCGTGGTACCCATCGCATGGGTCCCAAATCTCCAGGTTCAAGGGCATCTTCCTACATCGAAAACATGCATGAGAAACCCAGAAGATGGTACACCGTGTGATGGGGAAAGGTTTCTAAAACGCACCTCATTTCTCATCTCCTTGTGCCCGGGTTCGCCATTCCAGCCGCTTTACTAGCAATCTCCCTACTTGGAGCATCAGCACCTTTAACCTCCTGTTCTGTACAGGTTGCAATTTGTCCTGAGGATGAACGGGAAGACGGGGAACCAACGAGAGACTAGCTCTTGGTGTCGGGACAGGCACAGGTCACTCTATTTTCCCATCAGGAAGAAGAATTAACCACAGGCTAAGCCTGCCCCCCGGAACCAGAACAGGGCCTGAAGCCATCCTGCGCTTTTGCGGCCAGCTCCCAAAAAAGCGAGTTGTAAAATGGAGGTTCAGGGCACTGCAATTCACAAACCTGCAGAGTTATAAATGATAACTCTCGTCCACAAATATATTGAGGGAAGGCAAAGAAGAGGATTTGAAATCAAGGCAGAATTGCAGGAAACAGATTTCAGGAGGTAGATACGAATCGCCTTTAAAGCACATGAAAAGCGGCAAAACGTTGACAATGATGCCCTTGGCCAAAAAGGGCGTATGCGTTTTTTCCTGAATATATTCAGGAAAAAACGCATACGCCCTTTTTGGCCAACCAAGCAACCTGGAAAGGCAAATCAGCGCTAGAGAGAAGTCTCGCTTCCCATCGGTCAAAAGGGCCATGCTGAAAAAAGTGTCAAAACCAGAAATGCAGGACAGGCCATGGAGAAATGGGAGCCTTGCTACACTGATGGGCGGGATGTAAATTGCCAACAGCCACTCTGGAGAAGTGTACGGTGTGTCCTGAAACATCTGAAAAACACAGCTTAGAGAGCATAGGGCACTTCCACTCATGGGGGTATAAATTGGGAAAATGAAAAATCAGCAAGACACAAGCACCCCAAAGTTGAGGGCTGCTCTGTTGACAAGGACCTCCACTTCATTCCACCTTAAATATCCAAGGAAAGAGAAAAATGGATAAAGAAGTTGTGGTCCTTATGTACAATGGAATATCACTCAGCCATGAAATCAATGTCATAAGGTTAGTAGCAGCATGATGAGTGGATTTAGGTACGACGATTCTAAGTGAAATAAGTCACACAGAAAAGGACACTTCTCATAAGGTATCACTTTTAGAGGGAATGTAAAAACCGTTACACTTGAACTGAATTACAAAACAGAACAGAGTCACACATGCAGAAAACACACTATGGCTGCTTAACGGGAAAGGTGAGGTGGGGTGATACATAAAACAAGGGTATCAAATTAGCTCAGATACCGTTCCATAAACCCAATATGTAATAGACAAGACCTACTCCTTGCTCAGAGAACTGGACTCAACACGCCCTATTCACAGCACAAGAATATATCTGACTAGTAATAATCTTAAAACCTATGTATTGATATCTCTCTGTTAGTGTGTCAAGTGGGTGTAAAGCGGCATAAACACAGCCGTGAAAAGCAGCTAAACCCCATTATGAAAATAAATTACTTTGAAAAACCCATGAAACAACGACAGTGAAAGAGATAGAAATTCTTACACAATGAGTTCAGGGGCTGTGAGGCAACCTGGATTGACCATATCTAGACCCACAGCTGGATGAGACATAAGGGTGGACACTCTTGGGGCTGAGAGGTTTGGTGAGGTTGGGTGAGCAAACGCAGACCCTTTAAAGTAATACTGCGTGGTACCCATCGCATGGGTCCCAAATCTCCAGGTTCAAGGGCATCTTCCTACATCGAAAACATGCATGAGAAACCCAGAAGATGGTACACCGTGTGATGGGGAAAGGTTTCTAAAACGCACCTCATTTCTCATCTCCTTGTGCCCGGGTTCGCCATTCCAGCCGCTTTACTAGCAATCTCCCTACTTGGAGCATCAGCACCTTTAACCTCCTGTTCCGTACAGGTTGCAATTTGTCCTGAGGATGAACGGGAAGACGGGGAACCAACGAGAGACTAGCTCTTGGTGTCGGGACAGGCACAGGTCACTCTATTTTCCCATCAGGAAGAAGAATTAACCACAGGCTCAGCCTGCCCCCCGAAACCAGAACAGGGCCTGAAGCCATCCTGCCCTTTTGCGGCCAGCTCCCAAAAAAGCGAGTTGTAAAATGGAGGTTCAGGGCACTGCAATTCACAAACCTGCAGAGTTATAAATGATAACTCTCGTCCACAAATATATTGAGGGAAGGCAAAGAAGAGGATTTGAAATCAAGGCAGAATTGCAGGAAACAGATTTCAGGAGGTAGATACGAATCGCCTTTAAAGCACATGAAAAGCGGCAAAACGTTGACAATGATGCCCTTGGCCAAAAAGGGCGTATGCGTTTTTTCCTGAATATATTCAGGAAAAAACGCATACGCCCTTTTTGGCCAACCAAGCAACCTGGAAAGGCAAATCAGCGCTACAGAGAAGTCTCACTTCCCATCGGTCAAAAGGGCCATGCTGAAAAAAGTGTCACAACCAGAAATGCAGGACAGGCCATGGAGAAATGGGAGCCTTACTACACTGATGGGCGGGATGTAAATTGCCAACAGCCACTCTGGAGAAGTGTACGGTGTGTCCTGAAACATCTGAAAAACACAGCTTAGAGAGCATAGGGCACTTCCACTCATGGGGGTATAAATTGGGAAAATGAAAAATCAGCAAGACACAAGCACCCCAAAGTTGAGGGCTGCTCTGTTGACCAGGACCTCCACTTCATTCCACCTTAAATATCCCAGGAAAGAGAAAAATGGATAAAGAAGTTGTGGTCCTTATGTACAATGGAATATCACTCAGCCATGAAATCAATGTCATAATGTTAGTAGCAGCATGATGAGTGGATTTAGGTACGACGATTCTAAGTGAAATAAGTCACACAGAAAAGGACACTTCTCATAAAGTATCACTGATAGAGGGAATGTAAAAACCGTTAAACTTGAACTGAATTACAAAACAGAACAGAGTCACACATGCAGAAAACACACTATGGCTGCTTAACGGGAAAGGTGAGGTGGGGTGATACATAAAACAAGGGTATCAAATTAGCTCAGATACCGTTCCATAAACCCAATATGTAGTAGACAAGACCTACTCCTTGCTCAGAGAACTGTACTCAACACGCCCTATTCACCGCACAAGAATATATCTGACTAGTAATAATCTTAAAACCTATGTATTGATATCTCTCTGTTAGTGTGTCAAGTGGGTGTAAAGCGGCATAAACACAGCCGTGAAAAGCAGCTAAACCCCATTATGAAAATAAATTACTTTGAAATACCCATGAAACAACGACAGTGAAAGAGATAGAAATTCTTACACAATGAGTTCAGGGGCTGTGATGAAACCTGGATTGACCATATCTAGACCCACAGCTGGATGAGACATAAGGGTGGACACTCTTGGGGCTGAGAGGTTTGGTGAGGTTGGGTGAGCAAACGCAGACCCTTTAAAGTAATACTGCGTGGTACCCATCGCATGGGTCCCAAATCTCCAGGTTCAAGGGCATCTTCCTACATCGAAAACATGCATGAGAAACCCAGAAGATGGTACACCGTGTGATGGGGAAAGGTTTCTAAAACGCACCTCATTTCTCATCTCCTTGTGCCCGGGTTCGCCATTCCAGCCGCTTTACTAGCAATCTCCCTACTTGGAGCATCAGCACCTTTAACCTCCTGTTCTGTACAGGTTGCAATTTGTCCTGAGGATGAACGGGAAGACGGGGAACCAACGAGAGACTAGCTCTTGGTGTCGGGACAGGCACAGGTCACTCTATTTTCCCATCAGGAAGAAGAATTAACCACAGGCTAAGCCTGCCCCCCGGAACCAGAACAGGGCCTGAAGCCATCCTGCGCTTTTGCGGCCAGCTCCCAAAATAGCGAGTTGTAAAATGGAGGTTCAGGGCACTGCAATTCACAAACCTGCAGAGTTATAAATGATAACTCTCGTCCACAAATATATTGAGGGAAGGCAAAGAAGAGGATTTGAAATCAAGGCAGAATTGCAGGAAACAGATTTCAGGAGGTAGATACGAATCGCCTTTAAAGCACATGAAAAGCGGCAAAACGTTGACAATGATGCCCTTGGCCAAAAAGGGCGTATGCGTTTTTTCCTGAATATATTCAGGAAAAAACGCATACGCCCTTTTTGGCCAACCAAGCAACCTGGAAAGGCAAATCAGCGCTAGAGAGAAGTCTCGCTTCCCATCGGTCAAAAGGGCCATGCTGAAAAAAGTGTCAAAACCAGAAATGCAGGACAGGCCATGGAGAAATGGGAGCCTTGCTACACTGATGGGCGGGATGTAAATTGCCAACAGCCACTCTGGAGAAGTGTACGGTGTGTCCTGAAACATCTGAAAAACACAGCTTAGAGAGCATAGGGCACTTCCACTCATGGGGGTATAAATTGGGAAAATGAAAAATCAGCAAGACACAAGCACCCCAAAGTTGAGGGCTGCTCTGTTGACAAGGACCTCCACTTCATTCCACCTTAAATATCCAAGGAAAGAGAAAAATGGATAAAGAAGTTGTGGTCCTTATGTACAATGGAATATCACTCAGCCATGAAATCAATGTCATAAGGTTAGTAGCAGCATGATGAGTGGATTTAGGTACGACGATTCTAAGTGAAATAAGTCACACAGAAAAGGACACTTCTCATAAGGTATCACTTTTAGAGGGAATGTAAAAACCGTTACACTTGAACTGAATTACAAAACAGAACAGAGTCACACATGCAGAAAACACACTATGGCTGCTTAACGGGAAAGGTGAGGTGGGGTGATACATAAAACAAGGGTATCAAATTAGCTCAGATACCGTTCCATAAACCCAATATGTAATAGACAAGACCTACTCCTTGCTCAGAGAACTGGACTCAACACGCCCTATTCACAGCACAAGAATATATCTGACTAGTAATAATCTTAAAACCTATGTATTGATATCTCTCTGTTAGTGTGTCAAGTGGGTGTAAAGCGGCATAAACACAGCCGTGAAAAGCAGCTAAACCCCATTATGAAAATAAATTACTTTGAAAAACCCATGAAACAACGACAGTGAAAGAGATAGAAATTCTTACACAATGAGTTCAGGGGCTGTGAGGCAACCTGGATTGACCATATCTAGACCCACAGCTGGATGAGACATAAGGGTGGACACTCTTGGGGCTGAGAGGTTTGGTGAGGTTGGGTGAGCAAACGCAGACCCTTTAAAGTAATACTGCGTGGTACCCATCGCATGGGTCCCAAATCTCCAGGTTCAAGGGCATCTTCCTACATCGAAAACATGCATGAGAAACCCAGAAGATGGTACACCGTGTGATGGGGAAAGGTTTCTAAAACGCACCTCATTTCTCATCTCCTTGTGCCCGGGTTCGCCATTCCAGCCGCTTTACTAGCAATCTCCCTACTTGGAGCATCAGCACCTTTAACCTCCTGTTCCGTACAGGTTGCAATTTGTCCTGAGGATGAACGGGAAGACGGGGAACCAACGAGAGACTAGCTCTTGGTGTCGGGACAGGCACAGGTCACTCTATTTTCCCATCAGGAAGAAGAATTAACCACAGGCTCAGCCTGCCCCCCGGAACCAGAACAGGGCCTGAAGCCATCCTGCCCTTTTGCGGCCAGCTCCCAAAAAAGCGAGTTGTAAAATGGAGGTTCAGGGCACTGCAATTCACAAACCTGCAGAGTTATAAATGATAACTCTCGTCCACAAATATATTGAGGGAAGGCAAAGAAGAGGATTTGAAATCAAGGCAGAATTGCAGGAAACAGATTTCAGGAGGTAGATACGAATCGCCTTTAAAGCACATGAAAAGCGGCAAAACGTTGACAATGATGCCCTTGGCCAAAAAGGGCGTATGCGTTTTTTCCTGAATATATTCAGGAAAAAACGCATACGCCCTTTTTGGCCAACCAAGCAACCTGGAAAGGCAAATCAGCGCTACAGAGAAGTCTCACTTCCCATCGGTCAAAAGGGCCATGCTGAAAAAAGTGTCAAAACCAGAAATGCAGGACAGGCCATGGAGAAATGGGAGCCTTACTACACTGATGGGCGGGATGTAAATTGCCAACAGCCACTCTGGAGAAGTGTACGGTGTGTCCTGAAACATCTGAAAAACACAGCTTAGAGAGCATAGGGCACTTCCACTCATGGGGGTATAAATTGGGAAAATGAAAAATCAGCAAGACACAAGCACCCCAAAGTTGAGGGCTGCTCTGTTGACCAGGACCTCCACTTCATTCCACCTTAAATATCCCAGGAAAGAGAAAAATGGATAAAGAAGTTGTGGTCCTTATGTACAATGGAATATCACTCAGCCATGAAATCAATGTCATAATGTTAGTAGCAGCATGATGAGTGGATTTAGGTACGACGATTCTAAGTGAAATAAGTCACACAGAAAAGGACACTTCTCATAAAGTATCACTGATAGAGGGAATGTAAAAACCGTTAAACTTGAACTGAATTACAAAACAGAACAGAGTCACACATGCAGAAAACACACTATGGCTGCTTAACGGGAAAGGTGAGGTGGGGTGATACATAAAACAAGGGTATCAAATTAGCTCAGATACCGTTCCATAAACCCAATATGTAGTAGACAAGACCTACTCCTTGCTCAGAGAACTGTACTCAACACGCCCTATTCACCGCACAAGAATATATCTGACTAGTAATAATCTTAAAACCTATGTATTGATATCTCTCTGTTAGTGTGTCAAGTGGGTGTAAAGCGGCATAAACACAGCCGTGAAAAGCAGCTAAACCCCATTATGAAAATAAATTACTTTGAAATACCCATGAAACAACGACAGTGAAAGAGATAGAAATTCTTACACAATGAGTTCAGGGGCTGTGATGCAACCTGGATTGACCATATCTAGACCCACAGCTGGATGAGACATAAGGGTGGACACACTTGGGGCTGAGAGGTTTGGTGAGGTTGGGTGAGCAAACGCAGACCCTTTAAAGTAATACTGCGTGGTACCCATCGCATGGGTCCCAAATCTCCAGGTTCAAGGGCATCTTCCTACATCGAAAACATGCATGAGAAACCCAGAAGATGGTACTCCGTGTGATGGGGAAAGGTTTCTAAAACGCACCTCATTGCTCATCTCCTTGTGCCCGGGTTCGCCATTCCAGCCGCTTTACTAGCAATCTCCCTACTTGGAGCATCAGCACCTTTAACCTCCTGTTCCGTACAGGTTGCAATTTGTCCTGAGGATGAACGGGAAGACGGGGAACCAACGAGAGACTAGCTCTTGGTGTTGGGACAGGCACAGGTCACTCTATTTTCCCATCAGGAAGAAGAATTAACCACAGGCTCAGCCTGCCCCCCGGAACCAGAACAGGGCCTGAAGCCATCCTGCGCTTTTGCGGCCAGCTCCCAAAAAAGCGAGTTGTAAAATGGAGGTTCAGGGCACTGCAATTCACAAACCTGCAGAGTTATAAATGATAACTCTCGTCCACAAATATATTGAGGGAAGGCAAAGAAGAGGATTTGAAATCAAGGCAGAATTGCACGAAACAGATTTCAGGAGGTAGATACGAATCGCCTTTAAAGCACATGAAAAGCGGCAAAACGTTGACAATGATGCCCTTGGCCAAAAAGGGCGTATGCGTTTTTTCCTGAATATATTCAGGAAAAAACGCATACGCCCTTTTTGGCCAACCAAGCAACCTGGAAAGGCAAATCAGCGCTACAGAGAAGTCTCGCTTCCCATCGGTCAAAAGGGCCATGCTGAAAAAAGTGTCAAAACCAGAAATGCAGGACAGGCCATGGAGAAATGGGAGCCTTGCTACACTGATGGGCGGGATGTAAATTGCCAACAACCACTCTGGAGAAGTGTACGGTGTGTCCTGAAACATCTGAAAAACACAGCTTAGAGAGCATAGGGCACTTCCACTCATGGGGGTATAAATTGGGAAAATGAAAAATCAGCAAGACACAAGCACCCCAAAGTTGAGGGCTGCTCTGTTGACAAGGACCTCCACTTCATTCCACCTTAAATATCCCAGGAAAGAGAAAAATGGATAAAGAAGTTGTGGTCCTTATGTACAATGGAATATCACTCAGCCATGAAATCAATGTCATAAGGTTAGTAGCAGCATGATGAGTGGATTTAGGTACGACGATTCTAAGTGAAATAAGTCACACAGAAAAGGACACTTCTCATAAGGTACCACTTATAGAGGGAATGTAAAAACCGTTACACTTGAACTCAATTACAAAACAGAACAGAGTCACACATGCAGAAAACACACTATGGCTGCTTAACGGGAAAGGTGAGGTGGGGTGATACATAAAACAAGGGTATCAAATTAGCTCAGATACCGTTCCATAAACCCAATATGTAGTAGACAAGACCTACTCCTTGCTCAGAGAACTGGACTCAACACGCCCTATTCACCGCACAAGAATATATCTGACTAGTAATAATCTTAAAACCTATGTATTGATATCTCTCTGTTAGTGTGTCAAGTGGGTGTAAAGCGGCATAAACACAGCCGTGAAAAGCAGCTAAACCCCATTATGAAAATAAATTACTTTGAAAAACCCATGAAACAACGACAGTGAAAGAGATAGAAATTCTTACACAATGAGTTCAGGGGCTGTGATGCAACCTGGATTGACCATATCTAGACCCACAGCTGGATGAGACATAAGGGTGGACACTCTTGGGGCTGAGAGGTTTGGTGAGGTTGGGTGAGCAAACGCAGACCCTTTAAAGTAATACTGCGTGGTACCCATCGCATGGGTCCCAAATCTCCAGGTTCAAGGGCATCTTCCTACATCGAAAACATGCATGAGAAACCCAGAAGATGGTACACCGTGTGATGGGGAAAGGTTTCTAAAAAGCACCTCATTTCTCATCTCCTTGTGCCCGGGTTCGCCATTCCAGCCGCTTTACTAGCAATCTCCCTACTTGGAGCATCAGCACCTTTAACCTCCTGTTCCGTACAGGTTGCAATTTGTCCTGAGGATGAACGGGAAGACGGGGAACCAACGAGAGACTAGCTCTTGGTGTTGGGACAGGCACAGGTCACTCTATTTTCCCATCAGGAAGAAGAATTAACCACAGGCTCAGCCTGCCCCCCGGAACCAGAACAGGGCCTGAAGCCATCCTGCGCTTTTGCGGCCAGCTCCCAAAAAAGCGAGTTGTAAAATGGAGGTTTAGGGCACTGCAATTCACAAACCTGCAGAGTTATAAATGATAACTCTCGTCCACAAATATATTGAGGGAAGGCAAAGAAGAGGATTTGAAATCAAGGCAGAATTGCACGAAACAGATTTCAGGAGGTAGATACGAATCGCCTTTAAAGCACATGAAAAGCGGCAAAACGTTGACAATGATGCCCTTGGCCAAAAAGGGCGTATGCGTTTTTTCCTGAATATATTCAGGAAAAAACGCATACGCCCTTTTTGGCCAACCAAGCAACCTGGAAAGGCAAATCAGCGCTACAGAGAAGTCTCACTTCCCATCGGTCAAAAGGGCCATGCTGAAAAAAGTGTCAAAACCAGAAATGCAGGACAGGCCATGGAGAAATGGGAGCCTTGCTACACTGATGGGCGGGATGTAAATTGCCAACAACCACTCTGGAGAAGTGTACGGTGTGTCCTGAAACATCTGAAAAACACAGCTTAGAGAGCATAGGGCACTTCCACTCATGGGGGTATAAATTGGGAAAATGAAAAATCAGCAAGACACAAGCACCCCAAAGTTGAGGGCTGCTCTGTTGACAAGGACCTCCACTTCATTCCACCTTAAATATCCCAGGAAAGAGAAAAATGGATAAAGAAGTTGTGGTCCTTATGTACAATGGAATATCACTCAGCCATGAAATCAATGTCATAAGGTTAGTAGCAGCATGATGAGTGGATTTAGGTACGACGATTCTAAGTGAAATAAGTCACACAGAAAAGGACACTTCTCATAAGGTACCACTTATAGAGGGAATGTAAAAACCGTTACACTTGAACTGAATTACAAAACAGAACAGAGTCACACATGCAGAAAACACACTATGGCTGCTTAACGGGAAAGGTGAGGTGGGGTGATACATAAAACAAGGGTATCAAATTAGCTCAGATACCGTTCCATAAACCCAATATGTAATAGACAAGACCTACTCCTTGCTCAGAGAACTGGACTCAACACGCCCTATTCACAGCACAAGAATATATCTGACTAGTAATAATCTTAAAACCTATGTATTGATATCTCTCTGTTAGTGTGTCAAGTGGGTGTAAAGCGGCATAAACACAGCCGTGAAAAGCAGCTAAACCCCATTATGAAAATAAATTACTTTGAAAAACCCATGAAACAACGACAGTGAAAGAGATAGAAATTCTTACACAATGAGTTCAGGGGCTGTGAGGCAACCTGGATTGACCATATCTAGACCCACAGCTGGATGAGACATAAGGGTGGACACTCTTGGGGCTGAGAGGTTTGGTGAGGTTGGGTGAGCAAACGCAGACCCTTTAAAGTAATACTGCGTGGTACCCATCGCATGGGTCCCAAATCTCCAGGTTCAAGGGCATCTTCCTACATCGAAAACATGCATGAGAAACCCAGAAGATGGTACACCGTGTGATGGGGAAAGGTTTCTAAAACGCACCTCATTTCTCATCTCCTTGTGCCCGGGTTCGCCATTCCAGCCGCTTTACTAGCAATCTCCCTACTTGGAGCATCAGCACCTTTAACCTCCTGTTCCGTACAGGTTGCAATTTGTCCTGAGGATGAACGGGAAGACGGGGAACCAACGAGAGACTAGCTCTTGGTGTCGGGACAGGCACAGGTCACTCTATTTTCCCATCAGGAAGAAGAATTAACCACAGGCTCAGCCTGCCCCCCGGAACCAGAACAGGGCCTGAAGCCATCCTGCCCTTTTGCGGCCAGCTCCCAAAAAAGCGAGTTGTAAAATGGAGGTTCAGGGCACTGCAATTCACAAACCTGCAGAGTTATAAATGATAACTCTCGTCCACAAATATATTGAGGGAAGGCAAAGAAGAGGATTTGAAATCAAGGCAGAATTGCAGGAAACAGATTTCAGGAGGTAGATACGAATCGCCTTTAAAGCACATGAAAAGCGGCAAAACGTTGACAATGATGCCCTTGGCCAAAAAGGGCGTATGCGTTTTTTCCTGAATATATTCAGGAAAAAACGCATACGCCCTTTTTGGCCAACCAAGCAACCTGGAAAGGCAAATCAGCGCTACAGAGAAGTCTCACTTCCCATCGGTCAAAAGGGCCATGCTGAGAAAAGTGTCAAAACCAGAAATGCAGGACAGGCCATGGAGAAATGGGAGCCTTACTACACTGATGGGCGGGATGTAAATTGCCAACAGCCACTCTGGAGAAGTGTACGGTGTGTCCTGAAACATCTGAAAAACACAGCTTAGAGAGCATAGGGCACTTCCACTCATGGGGGTATAAATTGGGAAAATGAAAAATCAGCAAGACACAAGCACCCCAAAGTTGAGGGCTGCTCTGTTGACCAGGACCTCCACTTCATTCCACCTTAAATATCCCAGGAAAGAGAAAAATGGATAAAGAAGTTGTGGTCCTTATGTACAATGGAATATCACTCAGCCATGAAATCAATGTCATAATGTTAGTAGCAGCATGATGAGTGGATTTAGGTACGACGATTCTAAGTGAAATAAGTCACACAGAAAAGGACACTTCTCATAAAGTATCACTGATAGAGGGAATGTAAAAACCGTTAAACTTGAACTGAATTACAAAACAGAACAGAGTCACACATGCAGAAAACACACTATGGCTGCTTAACGGGAAAGGTGAGGTGGGGTGATACATAAAACAAGGGTATCAAATTAGCTCAGATACCGTTCCATAAACCCAATATGTAGTAGACAAGACCTACTCCTTGCTCAGAGAACTGTACTCAACACGCCCTATTCACCGCACAAGAATATATCTGACTAGTAATAATCTTAAAACCTATGTATTGATATCTCTCTGTTAGTGTGTCAAGTGGGTGTAAAGCGGCATAAACACAGCCGTGAAAAGCAGCTAAACCCCATTATGAAAATAAATTACTTTGAAATACCCATGAAACAACGACAGTGAAAGAGATAGAAATTCTTACACAATGAGTTCAGGGGCTGTGATGCAACCTGGATTGACCATATCTAGACCCACAGCTGGATGAGACATAAGGGTGGACACACTTGGGGCTGAGAGGTTTGGTGAGGTTGGGTGAGCAAACGCAGACCCTTTAAAGTAATACTGCGTGGTACCCATCGCATGGGTCCCAAATCTCCAGGTTCAAGGGCATCTTCCTACATCGAAAACATGCATGAGAAACCCAGAAGATGGTACTCCGTGTGATGGGGAAAGGTTTCTAAAACGCACCTCATTGCTCATCTCCTTGTGCCCGGGTTCGCCATTCCAGCCGCTTTACTAGCAATCTCCCTACTTGGAGCATCAGCACCTTTAACCTCCTGTTCCGTACAGGTTGCAATTTGTCCTGAGGATGAACGGGAAGACGGGGAACCAACGAGAGACTAGCTCTTGGTGTTGGGACAGGCACAGGTCACTCTATTTTCCCATCAGGAAGAAGAATTAACCACAGGCTCAGCCTGCCCCCCGGAACCAGAACAGGGCCTGAAGCCATCCTGCGCTTTTGCGGCCAGCTCCCAAAAAAGCGAGTTGTAAAATGGAGGTTCAGGGCACTGCAATTCACAAACCTGCAGAGTTATAAATGATAACTCTCGTCCACAAATATATTGAGGGAAGGCAAAGAAGAGGATTTGAAATCAAGGCAGAATTGCACGAAACAGATTTCAGGAGGTAGATACGAATCGCCTTTAAAGCACATGAAAAGCGGCAAAACGTTGACAATGATGCCCTTGGCCAAAAAGGGCGTATGCGTTTTTTCCTGAATATATTCAGGAAAAAACGCATACGCCCTTTTTGGCCAACCAAGCAACCTGGAAAGGCAAATCAGCGCTACAGAGAAGTCTCGCTTCCCATCGGTCAAAAGGGCCATGCTGAAAAAAGTGTCAAAACCAGAAATGCAGGACAGGCCATGGAGAAATGGGAGCCTTGCTACACTGATGGGCGGGATGTAAATTGCCAACAACCACTCTGGAGAAGTGTACGGTGTGTCCTGAAACATCTGAAAAACACAGCTTAGAGAGCATAGGGCACTTCCACTCATGGGGGTATAAATTGGGAAAATGAAAAATCAGCAAGACACAAGCACCCCAAAGTTGAGGGCTGCTCTGTTGACAAGGACCTCCACTTCATTCCACCTTAAATATCCCAGGAAAGAGAAAAATGGATAAAGAAGTTGTGGTCCTTATGTACAATGGAATATCACTCAGCCATGAAATCAATGTCATAAGGTTAGTAGCAGCATGATGAGTGGATTTAGGTACGACGATTCTAAGTGAAATAAGTCACACAGAAAAGGACACTTCTCATAAGGTACCACTTATAGAGGGAATGTAAAAACCGTTACACTTGAACTCAATTACAAAACAGAACAGAGTCACACATGCAGAAAACACACTATGGCTGCTTAACGGGAAAGGTGAGGTGGGGTGATACATAAAACAAGGGTATCAAATTAGCTCAGATACCGTTCCATAAACCCAATATGTAGTAGACAAGACCTACTCCTTGCTCAGAGAACTGGACTCAACACGCCCTATTCACCGCACAAGAATATATCTGACTAGTAATAATCTTAAAACCTATGTATTGATATCTCTCTGTTAGTGTGTCAAGTGGGTGTAAAGCGGCATAAACACAGCCGTGAAAAGCAGCTAAACCCCATTATGAAAATAAATTACTTTGAAAAACCCATGAAACAACGACAGTGAAAGAGATAGAAATTCTTACACAATGAGTTCAGGGGCTGTGATGCAACCTGGATTGACCATATCTAGACCCACAGCTGGATGAGACATAAGGGTGGACACTCTTGGGGCTGAGAGGTTTGGTGAGGTTGGGTGAGCAAACGCAGACCCTTTAAAGTAATACTGCGTGGTACCCATCGCATGGGTCCCAAATCTCCAGGTTCAAGGGCATCTTCCTACATCGAAAACATGCATGAGAAACCCAGAAGATGGTACACCGTGTGATGGGGAAAGGTTTCTAAAAAGCACCTCATTTCTCATCTCCTTGTGCCCGGGTTCGCCATTCCAGCCGCTTTACTAGCAATCTCCCTACTTGGAGCATCAGCACCTTTAACCTCCTGTTCCGTACAGGTTGCAATTTGTCCTGAGGATGAACGGGAAGACGGGGAACCAACGAGAGACTAGCTCTTGGTGTTGGGACAGGCACAGGTCACTCTATTTTCCCATCAGGAAGAAGAATTAACCACAGGCTCAGCCTGCCCCCCGGAACCAGAACAGGGCCTGAAGCCATCCTGCGCTTTTGCGGCCAGCTCCCAAAAAAGCGAGTTGTAAAATGGAGGTTTAGGGCACTGCAATTCACAAACCTGCAGAGTTATAAATGATAACTCTCGTCCACAAATATATTGAGGGAAGGCAAAGAAGAGGATTTGAAATCAAGGCAGAATTGCACGAAACAGATTTCAGGAGGTAGATACGAATCGCCTTTAAAGCACATGAAAAGCGGCAAAACGTTGACAATGATGCCCTTGGCCAAAAAGGGCGTATGCGTTTTTTCCTGAATATATTCAGGAAAAAACGCATACGCCCTTTTTGGCCAACCAAGCAACCTGGAAAGGCAAATCAGCGCTACAGAGAAGTCTCACTTCCCATCGGTCAAAAGGGCCATGCTGAAAAAAGTGTCAAAACCAGAAATGCAGGACAGGCCATGGAGAAATGGGAGCCTTGCTACACTGATGGGCGGGATGTAAATTGCCAACAGCCACTCTGGAGAAGTGTACGGTGTGTCCTGAAACATCTGAAAAACACAGCTTAGAGAGCATAGGGCACTTCCACTCATGGGGGTATAAATTGGGAAAATGAAAAATCAGCAAGACACAAGCACCCCAAAGTTGAGGGCTGCTCTGTTGACAAGGACCTCCACTTCATTCCACCTTAAATATCCCAGGAAAGAGAAAAATGGATAAAGAAGTTGTGGTCCTTATGTACAATGGAATATCACTCAGCCATGAAATCAATGTCATAAGGTTAGTAGCAGCATGATGAGTGGATTTAGGTACGACGATTCTAAGTGAAATAAGTCACACAGAAAAGGACACTTCTCATAAGGTACCACTTATAGAGGGAATGTAAAAACCGTTACACTTGAACTGAATTACAAAACAGAACAGAGTCACACATGCAGAAAACACACTATGGCTGCTTAACGGGAAAGGTGAGGTGGGGTGATACATAAAACAAGGGTATCAAATTAGCTCAGATACCGTTCCATAAACCCAATATATAATAGACAACACCTACTCCTTGCTCAGAGAACTGGACTCAACACGCCCTATTCACCGCACAAGAATATATCTGACTAGTAATAATCTTAAAACCTATGTATTGATATCTCTCTGTTAGTGTGTCAAGTGGGTGTAAAGCGGCATAAACACAGCCGTGAAAAGCAGCTAAACCCCATTATGAAAATAAATTACTTTGAAAAACCCATGAAACAACGACAGTGAAAGAGATAGAAATTCTTACACAATGAGTTCAGGGGCTGTGATGCAACCTGGATTGACCATATCTAGACCCACAGCTGGATGAGACATAAGGGTGGACACTCTTGGGGCTGAGAGGTTTGGTGAGGTTGGGTGAGCAAACGCAGACCCTTTAAAGTAATACTGCGTGGTACCCATCGCATGGGTCCCAAATCTCCAGGTTCAAGGGCATCTTCCTACATTGAAAACATGCATGAGAAACCCAGAAGATGGTACACCGTGTGATGGGGAAAGGTTTCTAAAACGCACCTCATTTCTCATCTCCTTGTGCCCGGGTTCGCCATTCCAGCCGCTTTACTAGCAATCTCCCTACTTGGAGCATCAGCACCTTTAACCTCCTGTTCCGTACAGGTTGCAATTTGTCCTGAGGATGAACGGGAAGACGGGGAACCAACGAGAGACTAGCTCTTGGTGTCGGGACAGGCACAGGTCACTCTATTTTCCCATCAGGAAGAAGAATTAACCACAGGCTCAGCCTGCCCCCCGGAACCAGAACAGGGCCTGAAGCCATCCTGCGCATTTGCGGCCAGCTCCCAAAAAAGCGAGTTGTAAAATGGAGGTTCAGGGCACTGCAATTCACAAAACTGCAGAGTTATAAATGATAACTCTCGTCCACAAATATATTGAGGGAAGGCAAAGAAGAGGATTTGAAATCAAGGCAGAATTGCATGAAACAGATTTCAGGAGGTAGATACGAATCGCCTTTAAAGCACATGAAAAGCGGCAAAACGTTGACAATGATGCCCTTGGCCAAAAAGGACGTATGCGTTTTTTCCTGAATATATTCAGGAAAAAACGCATACGCCCTTTTTGGCCAACCAAGCAACCTGGAAAGGCAAATCAGCGCTACAGAGAAGTCTCACTTCCCATCGGTCAAAAGGGCCATGCTGAAAAAAGTGTCAAAACCAGAAATGCAGGACAGGCCATGGAGAAATGGGAGCCTTGCTAAAGTGATGGGTGGGATGTAAATTGCCAACAGCCACTCTGGAGAAGTGTACGGTGTGTCCTGAAACATCTGAAAAACACAGCTTAGAGAGCATAGGGCACTTCCACTCATGGGGATATAAATTGGGAAAATGAAAAATCAGCAAGACACAAGCACCCCATAGTTGAGGGCTGCTCTGTTGACAAGGACCTCCACTTCATTCCACCTTAAATATCCCAGGAAAGAGAAAAATGGATAAAGAAGTTGTGGTCCTTATGTACAATGGAATATCACTCAGCCATGAAATCAATGTCATAAATTTAGTAACAGCATGATGAGTGGATTTAGGTACGACGATTCTAAGTGAAATAAGTCACACAGAAAAGGACACTTCTCATAAGGTATCACTTATAGAGGGAATGTAAAAACCGTTACACTTGAACAGAATTACAAAACAGAACAGAGTCACACATGCAGAAAACACACTATGGCTGCTTAACGGGAAAGGTGAGGTGGGGTGATACATAAAACAAGGGTTTCAAATTAGCTGAGATACCGTTCCATAAACCCAATATGTAATAGACAAGACCTACTCCTTGCTCAGAGAACTGGACTCAACACGCCCTATTCACCGCACAAGAATATATCTGACTAGTAATAATCTTAAAACCTATGTATTGATATCTCTCTGTTAGTGTGTCAAGTGGGTGTAAAGCGGCATAAACACAGCCGTGAAAAGCAGCTAAACCCCATTATGAAAATAAATTACTTTGAAAAACCCATGAAACAATGACAGTGAAAGAGATAGAAATTCTTACTCAATGAGTTCAGGGGCTGTGATGCAACCTGGATTGACCATAACTAGACCCACAGCTGGATGAGACATAAGGGTGGACACTCTTGGGGCTGAGAGGTTTGGTGAGGTTGGGTGAGCAAACGCGGACCCTTTAAAGTAATACTGCGTGGTACCCATCGCATGTGTCCCAAATCTCCAGCTTCAAGGGCATCTTCCTACATCGAAAACATGCATGAGAAACCCAGAAGATGGTACACCGTGTGATGGGGAAAGGTTTCTAAAACGCACCTCATTTCTCATCTCCTTGTGCCCGGGTTCGCCATTCCAGCCGCTTTACTAGCAATCTCCCTACTTGGAGCATCAGCACCTTTAACCTCCTGTTCCGTACAGGTTGCAATTTGTCCTGAGGATGAACGGGAAGACGGGGAACCAACGAGAGACTAGCTCTTGGTGTCGGGACAGGCACAGGTCACTCTATTTTCCCATCAGGAAGAAGAATTAACCACAGGCTCAGCCTGCCCCCCGGAACCAGAACAGGGCCTGAAGCCATCCTGCGCTTTTGCGGCCAGCTCCCAAAAAAGCGAGTTGTAAAATGGAGGTTCAGGGCACTGCAATTCACAAACCTGCAGAGTTATAAATGATAACTCTCGTCCACAAATATATTGAGGGAAGGCAAAGAAGAGGATTTGAAATCAAGGCAGAATTGCACGAAACAGATTTCAGGAGGTAGA
Organism: Balaenoptera borealis; assembly: GCF_965194805.1. Lineage (NCBI taxonomy): Eukaryota > Metazoa > Chordata > Mammalia > Artiodactyla > Balaenopteridae > Balaenoptera > Balaenoptera borealis. Next base: position 445,885 of record NW_028123956.1, on the reverse strand, counting down.
TACGAATCGCCTTTAAAGCACATGAAAAGCGGCAAAACGTTGACAATGATGCCCTTGGCCAAAAAGGGCGTATGCGTTTTTTCCTGAATATATTCAGGAAAAAACGCATACGCCCTTTTTGGCCAAACAAGCAACCTGGAAAGGCAAATCAGCGCTACAGAGAAGTCTCGCTTCCCATCGGTCAAAAGGGCCATGCTGAAAAAAGTGTCAAAACCAGAAATGCAGGACAGGCCATGGAGAAATGGGAGCCTTGCTACACTGATGGGCGGGATGTAAATTGCCAACAGCCACTCTGGAGAAGTGTACGGTGTGTCCTGAAACATCTGAAAAACACAGCTTAGAGAGCATAGGGCACTTCCACTCATGGGGGTATAAATTGGGAAAATGAAAAATCAGCAAGACACAAGCACCCCAAAGTTGAGGGCTGCTCTGTTGACAAGGACCTCCACTTCATTCCACCTTAAATATCCCAGGAAAGAGAAAAATGGATAAAGAAGTTGTGGTCCTTATGTACAATGGAATATCACTCAGCCATGAAATCAATGTCATAATGTTAGTAGCAGCATGATGAGTGGATTTAGGTACGACGATTCTAAGTGAAATAAGTCACACAGAAAAGGACACTTCTCATAAGGTATCACTTATAGAGGGAATGTAAAAACCGTTACACTTGAACTGAATTACAAAACAGAACAGAGTCACACATGCAGAAAACACACTATGGCTGCTTAACGGGAAAGGTGAGGTGGGGTGATACATAAAACAAGGGTATCAAATTAGCTCAGATACCGTTCCATAAACCCAATATGTAATAGACAAGACCTACTCCTTGCTCAGAGAACTGGACTCAACACGCCCTATTCACTGCACAAGAATATATCTGACTAGTAATAATCTTAAAGCCTATGTATTAATATCTCTCTGTTAGTGTGTCAAGTGGGTGGAAAGCGGCATAAACACAGCCGTGAAAAGCAGCTAAACCCCATTATGAAAATAAATTACTTTCAAAAACCCATGAAACAACGACAGTGAAAGAGATAGAAATTTTTACACAATGAGTTCAGGGGCTGTGATGCAACCTGGATTGACCATATCTAGACCCACAGCTGGATGAGACATAAGGGTGGACACTCTTGGGGCTGAGAGGTTTGGTGAGGTTGGGTGAGCAAACGCAGACCCTTTAAAGTAATACTGCGTGGTACCCATCGCATGGGTCCCAAATCTCCAGCTTCAAGGGCATCTTCCTACATCGAAAACATGCATGAGAAACCCAGAAGATGGTACACCGTGTGATGGGGAAAGGTTTCTAAAACGCACCTCATTTCTCATCTCCTTGTGCCCGGGTTCGCCATTCCAGCCACTTTACTAGCAATCTCCCTACTTGGAGCATCAGCACCTTTAACCTCCTGTTCCGTACAGGTTGCAATTTGTCCTGAGGATGAACGGGAAGACGGGGAACCAACGAGAGACTAGCTCTTGGTGTTGGGACAGGCACAGGTCACTCTGTTTTCCCATCAGGAAGAAGAATTAACCACAGGCTCAGCCTGCCCCCCGGAACCAGAACAGGGCCTGAAGCCATCCTGCGCTTTTGCGGCCAGCTCCCAAAAAAGCGAGTTGTAAAATGGAGGTTCAGGGCACTGCAATTCACAAACCTGCAGAGTTATAAATGATAACTCTCGTCCACAAATATATTGAGGGAAGGCAAAGAAGAGGACTTGAAATCAAGGCAGAATTGCACGAAACAGATTTCAGGAGGTAGATACGAATCGCCTTTAAAGCACATGAAAAGCGGCAAAACGTTGACAATGATGCCCTTGGCCAAAAAGGGCGTATGCGTTTTTTCCTGAATATATTCAGGAAAAAACGCATACGCCCTTTTTGGCCAACCAAGCAACCTGGAAAGGCAAATCAGCGCTACAGAGAAGTCTCAATTCCCATCGGTCAAAAGGGCCATGCTGAAAAAAGTGTCAAAACCAGAAATGCAGGACAGGCCATGGAGAAATGGGAGCCTTGCTACACTGATGGGCGGGATGTAAATTGCCAACAGCCACTCTGGAGAAGTGTACGGTGTGTCCTGAAACATCTGAAAAACACAGCTTAGAGAGCATAGGGCACTTCCACTCATGGGGGTATAAATTGGGAAAATGAAAAATCAGCAAGACACAAGCACCCCAAAGTTGAGGGCTGCTCTGTTGACAAGGACCTCCACTTCATTCCACCTTAAATATCCCAGGAAAGAGAAAAATGGATAAAGAAGTTGTGGTCCTTATGTACAATGGAATATCACTCAGCCATGAAATCAATGTCATAAGGTTAGTAGCAGCATGATGAGTGGATTTAGGTACGACGATTCTAAGTGAAATAAGTCACACAGAAAAGGACACTTCTCATAAGGTACCACTTATAGAGGGAATGTAAAAACCGTTACACTTGAACTGAATTACAAAACAGAACAGAGTCCCACATGCAGAAAACACACTATGGCTGCTTAACGGGAAAGGTGAGGTGGGGTGATACATAAAACAAGGGTATCAAATTAGCTCAGATACCGTTCCATAAACCCAATATGTAGTAGACAAGACCTACTCCTTGCTCAGAGAACTGTACTCAACACGCCCTATTCACCGCACAAGAATATATCTGACTAGTAATAATCTTAAAACCTATGTATTGATATCTCTCTGTTAGTGTGTCAAGTGGGTGTAAAGCGGCATAAACACAGCCGTGAAAAGCAGCTAAACCCCATTATGAAAATAAATTACTTTGAAAAACCCATGAAACAACGACAGTGAAAGAGATAGAAATTCTTACACAATGAGTTCAGGGGCTGTGATGCAACCTGGATTGACCATATCTAGACCCACAGCTGGATGAGACATAAGGGTGGACACTCTTGGGGCTGAGAGGTTTGGTGAGGTTGGGTGAGCAAACGCAGACCCTTTAAAGTAATACTGCGTGGTACCCATCGCATGGGTCCCAAATCTCCAGGTTCAAGGGCATCTTCCTACATCGAAAACATGCATGAGAAACCCAGAAGATGGTACACCGTGTGATGGGGAAAGGTTTCTAAAAAGCACCTCATTTCTCATCTCCTTGTGCCCGGGTTCGCCATTCCAGCTGCTTTACTAGCAATCTCCCTACTTGGAGCATCAGCACCTTTAACCTCCTGTTCCGTACAGGTTGCAATTTGTCCTGAGGATGAACGGGAAGACGGGGAACCAACGAGAGACTAGCTCTTGGTGTTGGGACAGGCACAGGTCACTCTATTTTCCCATCAGGAAGAAGAATTAACCACAGGCTCAGCCTGCCCCCCGGAACCAGAACAGGGCCTGAAGCCATCCTGCGCTTTTGCGGCCAGCTCCCAAAAAAGCGAGTTGTAAAATGGAGGTTCAGGGCACTGCAATTCACAAACCTGCAGAGTTATAAATGATAACTCTCGTCCACAAATATATTGAGGGAAGGCAAAGAAGAGGATTTGAAATCAAGGCAGAATTGCACGAAACAGATTTCAGGAGGTAGATACGAATCGCCTTTAAAGCACATGAAAAGCGGCAAAACGTTGACAATGATGCCCTTGGCCAAAAAGGGCGTATGCGTTTTTTCCTGAATATATTCAGGAAAAAACGCATACGCCCTTTTTGGCCAACCAAGCAACCTGGAAAGGCAAATCAGCGCTACAGAGAAGTCTCGCTTCCCATCGGTCAAAAGGGCCATGCTGAAAAAAGTGTCAAAACCAGAAATGCAGGACAGGCCATGGAGAAATGGGAGCCTTGCTACACTGATGGGCGGGATGTAAATTGCCAACAGCCACTCTGGAGAAGTGTACGGTGTGTCCTGAAACATCTGAAAAACACAGCTTAGAGAGCATAGGGCACTTCCACTCATGGGGGTATAAATTGGGAAAATGAAAAATCAGCAAGACACAAGCACCCCAAAGTTGAGGGCTGCTCTGTTGACAAGGACCTCCACTTCATTCCACCTTAAATATCCCAGGAAAGAGAAAAATGGATAAAGAAGTTGTGGTCCTTATGTACAATGGAATATCACTCAGCCATGAAATCAATGTCATAAGGTTAGTAGCAGCATGATGAGTGGATTTAGGTACGACGATTCTAAGTGAAATAAGTCACACAGAAAAGGACACTTCTCATAAGGTACCACTTATAGAGGGAATGTAAAAACCGTTACACTTGAACTGAATTACAAAACAGAACAGAGTCCCACATGCAGAAAACACACTATGGCTGCTTAACGGGAAAGGTGAGGTGGGGTGATACATAAAACAAGGGTATCAAATTAGCTCAGATACCGTTCCATAAACCCAATATGTAATAGACAAGACCTACTCCTTGCTCAGAGAACTGGACTCAACACGCCCTATTCACAGCACAAGAATATATCTGACTAGTAATAATCTTAAAACCTATGTATTGATATCTCTCTGTTAGTGTGTCAAGTGGGTGTAAAGCGGCATAAACACAGCCGTGAAAAGCAGCTAAACCCCATTATGAAAATAAATTACTTTGAAAAACCCATGAAACAACGACAGTGAAAGAGATAGAAATTCTTACACAATGAGTTCAGGGGCTGTGATGCAACCTGGATTGACCATATCTAGACCCACAGCTGGATGAGACATAAGGGTGGACACTCTTGGGGCTGAGAGGTTTGGTGAGGTTGGGTGAGCAAACGCAGACCCTTTAAAGTAATACTGCGTGGTACCCATCGCATGGGTCCCAAATCTCCAGGTTCAAGGGCATCTTCCTACATCGAAAACATGCATGAGAAACCCAGAAGATGGTACACCGTGTGATGGGGAAAGGTTTCTAAAACGCACCTCATTTCTCATCTCCTTGTGCCCGGGTTCGCCATTCCAGCCGCTTTACTAGCAATCTCCCTACTTGGAGCATCAGCACCTTTAACCTCCTGTTCCGTACAGGTTGCAATTTGTCCTGAGGATGAACGGGAAGACGGGGAACCAACGAGAGACTAGCTCTTGGTGTCGGGACAGGCACAGGTCACTCTATTTTCCCATCAGGAAGAAGAATTAACCACAGGCTCAGCCTGCCCCCCGGAACCAGAACAGGGCCTGAAGCCATCCTGCGCATTTGCGGCCAGCTCCCAAAAAAGCGAGTTGTAAAATGGAGGTTCAGGGCACTGCAATTCACAAAACTGCAGAGTTATAAATGATAACTCTCGTCCACAAATATATTGAGGGAAGGCAAAGAAGAGGATTTGAAATCAAGGCAGAATTGCATGAAACAGATTTCAGGAGGTAGATACGAATCGCCTTTAAAGCACATGAAAAGCGGCAAAACGTTGACAATGATGCTCTTGGCCAAAAAGGGCGTATGCGTTTTTTCCTGAATATATTCAGGAAAAAACGCATACGCCCTTTTTGGCCAACCAAGCAACCTGGAAAGGCAAATCAGCGCTACAGAGAAGTCTCACTTCCCATCGGTCAAAAGGGCCATGCTGAAAAAAGTCTCAAAACCAGAAATGCAGGACAGGCCATGGAGAAATGGGAGCCTTGCTAAAGTGATGGGTGGGATGTAAATTGCCAACAGCCACTCTGGAGAAGTGTACGGTGTGTCCTGAAACATCTGAAAAACACAGCTTAGAGAGCATAGGGCACTTCCACTCATGGGGATATAAATTGGGAAAATGAAAAATCAGCAAGACACAAGCACCCCAAAGTTGAGGGCTGCTCTGTTGACAAGGACCTCCACTTCATTCCACCTTAAATATCCCAGGAAAGAGAAAAATGGATAAAGAAGTTGTGGTCCTTATGTACAATGGAATATCACTCAGCCATGAAATCAATGTCATAAATTTAGTAGCAGCATGATGAGTGGATTTAGGTACGACGATTCTAAGTGAAATAAGTCACACAGAAAAGGACACTTCTCATAAGGTATCACTTATAGAGGGAATGTAAAAACCGTTACACTTGAACTGAATTACAAAACAGAACAGAGTCACACATGCAGAAAACACACTATGGCTGCTTAACGGGAAAGGTGAGGTGGGGTGATACATAAAACAAGGGTTTCAAATTAGCTGAGATACCGTTCCATAAACCCAATATGTAATAGACAAGACCTACTCCTTGCTCAGAGAACTGGACTCAACACGCCCTATTCACCGCACAAGAATATATCTGACTAGTAATAATCTTAAAACCTATGTATTGATATCTCTCTGTTAGTGTGTCAAGTGGGTGTAAAGCGGCATAAACACAGCCGTGAAAAGCAGCTAAACCCCATTATGAAAATAAATTACTTTGAAAAACCCATGAAACAACGACAGTGAAAGAGATAGAAATTCTTACTCAATGAGTTCAGGGGCTGTGATGCAACCTGGATTGACCATAACTAGACCCACAGCTGGATGAGACATAAGGGTGGACACTCTTGGGGCTGAGAGGTTTGGTGAGGTTGGGTGAGCAAACGCGGACCCTTTAAAGTAATACTGCGTGGTACCCATCGCATGTGTCCCAAATCTCCAGCTTCAAGGGCATCTTCCTACATCGAAAACATGCATGAGAAACCCAGAAGATGGTACACCGTGTGATGGGGAAAGGTTTCTAAAACGCACCTCATTTCTCATCTCCTTGTGCCCGGGTTCGCCATTCCAGCCGCTTTACTAGCAATCTCCCTACTTGGAGCATCAGCACCTTTAACCTCCTGTTCCGTACAGGTTGCAATTTGTCCTGAGGATGAACGGGAAGACGGGGAACCAACGAGAGACTAGCTCTTGGTGTCGGGACAGGCACAGGTCACTCTATTTTCCCATCAGGAAGAAGAATTAACCACAGGCTCAGCCTGCCCCCCGGAACCAGAACAGGGCCTGAAGCCATCCTGCGCTTTTGCGGCCAGCTCCCAAAAAAGCGAGTTGTAAAATGGAGGTTCAGGGCACTGCAATTCACAAACCTGCAGAGTTATAAATGATAACTCTCGTCCACAAATATATTGAGGGAAGGCAAAGAAGAGGATTTGAAATCAAGGCAGAATTGCACGAAACAGATTTCAGGAGGTAGATACGAATCGCCTTTAAAGCACATGAAAAGCGGCAAAACGTTGACAATGATGCCCTTGGCCAAAAAGGGCATATGCGTTTTTTCCTGAATATATTCAGGAAAAAACGCATACGCCCTTTTTGGCCAACCAAGCAACCTGGAAAGGCAAATCAGCGCTACAGAGAAGTCTCGCTTCCCATCGGTCAAAAGGGCCATGCTGAAAAAAGTGTCAAAACCAGAAATGCAGGACAGGCCATGGAGAAATGGGAGCCTTGCTACACTGATGGGCGGGATGTAAATTGCCAACAGCCACTCTGGAGAAGTGTACGGTGTGTCCTGAAACATCTGAAAAACACAGCTTAGAGAGCATAGGGCACTTCCACTCATGGGGGTATAAATTGGGAAAATGAAAAATCAGCAAGACACAAGCACCCCAAAGTTGAGGGCTGCTCTGTTGACAAGGACCTCCACTTCATTCCACCTTAAATATCCCAGGAAAGAGAAAAATGGATAAAGAAGTTGTGGTCCTTATGTACAATGGAATATCACTCAGCCATGAAATCAATGTCATAATGTTAGTAGCAGCATGATGAGTGGATTTAGGTACGACGATTCTAAGTGAAATAAGTCACACAGAAAAGGACACTTCTCATAAGGTATCACTTATAGAGGGAATGTAAAAACCGTTACACTTGAACTGAATTACAAAACAGAACAGAGTCACACATGCAGAAAACACACTATGGCTGCTTAACGGGAAAGGTGAGGTGGGGTGATACATAAAACAAGGGTTTCAAATTAGCTGAGATACCGTTCCATAAACCCAATATGTAATAGACAAGACCTACTCCTTGCTCAGAGAACTGGACTCAACACGCCCTATTCACCGCACAAGAATATATCTGACTAGTAATAATCTTAAAACCTATGTATTGATATCTCTCTGTTAGTGTGTCAAGTGGGTGTAAAGCGGCATAAACACAGCCGTGAAAAGCAGCTAAACCCCATTATGAAAATAAATTACTTTGAAAAACCCATGAAACAACGACAGTGAAAGAGATAGAAATTCTTACTCAATGAGTTCAAGGGCTGTGATGCAACCTGGATTGACCATATCTAGACCCACAGCTGGATGAGACATAAGGGTGGACACTCTTGGGGCTGAGAGGTTTGGTGAGGTTGGGTGAGCAAACGCAGACCCTTTAAAGTAATACTGCGTGGTACCCATCGCATGGGTCCCAAATCTCCAGCTTCAAGGGCATCTTCCTACATCGAAAACATGCATGAGAAACCCAGAAGATGGTACACCGTGTGATGGGGAAAGGTTTCTAAAACGCACCTCATTTCTCATCTCCTTGTGCCCGGGTTCGCCATTCCAGCCGCTTTACTAGCAATCTCCCTACTTGGAGCATCAGCACCTTTAACCTCCTGTTCCGTACAGGTTGCAATTTGTCCTGAGGATGAACGGGAAGACGGGGAACCAACGAGAGACTAGCTCTTGGTGTCGGGACAGGCACAGGTCACTCTATTTTCCCATCAGGAAGAAGAATTAACCACAGGCTCAGCCTGCCCCCCGGAACCAGAACAGGGCCTGAAGCCATCCTGCGCTTTTGCGGCCAGCTCCCAAAAAAGCGAGTTGTAAAATGGAGGTTCAGGGCACTGCAATTCACAAACCTGCAGAGTTATAAATGATAACTCTCGTCCACAAATATATTGAGGGAAGGCAAAGAAGAGGATTTGAAATCAAGGCAGAATTGCACGAAACAGATTTCAGGAGGTAGATACGAATCGCCTTTAAAGCACATGAAAAGCGGCAAAACGTTGACAATGATGCCCTTGGCCAAAAAGGGCGTATGCGTTTTTTCCTGAATATATTCAGGAAAAAACGCATACGCCCTTTTTGGCCAACCAAGCAACCTGGAAAGGCAAATCAGCGCTACAGAGAAGTCTCGCTTCCCATCGGTCAAAAGGGCCATGCTGAAAAAAGTGTCAAAACCAGAAATGCAGGACAGGCCATGGAGAAATGGGAGCCTTGCTAAAGTGATGGGTGGGATGTAAATTGCCAACAGCCACTCTGGAGAAGTGTACGGTGTGTCCTGAAACATCTGAAAAACACAGCTTAGAGAGCATAGGGCACTTCCACTCATGGGGGTATAAATTGGGAAAATGAAAAATCAGCAAGACACAAGCACCCCAAAGTTGAGGGCTGCTCTGTTGACAAGGACCTCCACTTCATTCCACCTTAAATATCCCAGGAAAGAGAAAAATGGATAAAGAAGTTGTGGTCCTTATGTACAATGGAATATCACTCAGCCATGAAATCAATGTCATAATGTTAGTAGCAGCATGATGAGTGGATTTAGGTACGACGATTCTAAGTGAAATAAGTCACACAGAAAAGGACACTTCTCATAAGGTATCACTTATAGAGGGAATGTAAAAACCGTTACACTTGAACTGAATTACAAAACAGAACAGAGTCACACATGCAGAAAACACACTATGGCTGCTTAACGGGAAAGGTGAGGTGGGGTGATACATAAAACAAGGGTATCAAATTAGCTCAGATACCGTTCCATAAACCCTATATGTAATAGACAAGACCTACTCCTTGCTCAGAGAACTGGACTCAACACGCCCTATTCACTGCACAAGAATATATCTGACTAGTAATAATCTTAAAGCCTATGTATTAATATCTCTCTGTTAGTGTGTCAAGTGGGTGGAAAGCGGCATAAACACAGCCGTGAAACGCAGCTAAACCCCATTATGAAAATAAATTACTTTGAAAAACCCATGAAACAACAAAAGTGAAAGAGTTAGAAATTCTTACACAATGCGTTCAGGGGCTGTGATGCAACCTGGATTGACCATATCTAGACCCACAGCTGGATGAGACATAAGGGTGGACACTCTTGGGGCTGAGAGGTTTGGTGAGGTTGGGTGAGCAAACGCAGACCCTTTAAAGTAATACTGCGTGGTACCCATCGCATGGGTCCCAAATCTCCAGCTTCAAGGGCATCTTTCTACATCGAAAACATGCATGAGAAACCCAGAAGATAGTACACCGTGTGATGGGGAAAGGTTTCTAAAACGCACCTCATTTCTCATCTCCTTGTGCCCGGGTTCGCCATTCCAGCCGCTTTACTAGCAATCTCCCTACTTGGAGCATCAGCACCTTTAACCTCCTGTTCCGTACAGGTTGCAATTTGTCCTGAGGATGAACGGGAAGACGGGGAACCAACGAGAGACTAGCTCTTGGTGTTGGGACAGGCACAGGTCACTCTATTTTCCCATCAGGAAGAAGAATTAACCACAGGCTCAGCCTGCCCCCCGGAACCAGAACAGGGCCTGAAGCCATCCTGCGCTTTTGCGGCCAGCTCCCAAAAAAGCGAGTTGTAAAATGGAGGTTCAGGGCACTGCAATTCACAAACCTGCAGAGTTATAAATGATAACTCTCGTCCACAAATATATTGAGGGAAGGCAAAGAAGAGGATTTGAAATCAAGGCAGAATTGCAGGAAACAGATTTCAGGAGGTAGATTCGAATCGCCTTTAAAGCACATGAAAGCGGAAAAATGTTGACAATGATGCCCTTGGCCAAAAAGGGCGTATGCGTTTTTTCCTGAATATATTCAGGAAAAAACGCATACGCCCTTTTTGGCCAACCAAGCAACCTGGAAAGGCAAATCAGCGCTACAAAGAAGTCTCGCTTCCCATCGGTCAAAAGGGCCATGCTGAAAAAAGTGTCAAAACCAGAAATGCAGGACAGGCCATGGAGAAATGGGAGCCTTGCTACACTGATGGGCGGGATGTAAATTGGCAACAGCCACTCTGGAGAAGTGTACGGTGTGTCCTGAAACATCTGAAAAACACAGCTTAGAGAGCATAGGGCACTTCCACTCATGGGGGTATAAATTGGGAAAATGAAAAATCAGCAAGACACAAGCACCCCAAAGTTGAGGGCTGCTCTGTTGACAAGGACCTCCACTTCATTCCACCTTAAATATCCCAGGAAAGAGAAAAATGGATAAAGAAGTTGTGGTCCTTATGTACAATGGAATATCACTCAGCCATGAAATTAATGTCATAAGGTTAGTAGCAGCATGATGAGTGGATTTAGGTACGACGATTCTAAGTGAAATAAGTCACACAGAAAAGGACACTTCTCATAAGGTATCACTTTTAGAGGGAATGTAAAAACCGTTACACTTGAACTGAATTACAAAACAGAACAGAGTCACACATGCAGAAAACACACTATGGCTGCTTAACGGGAAAGGTGAGGTGGGGTGATACATAAAACAAGGGTATCAAATTAGCTCAGATACCGTTCCATAAACCCAATATGTAATAGACAAGACCTACTCCTTGCTCAGAGAACTGGACTCAACACGCCCTATTCACTGCACAAGAATATATCTGACTAGTAATAATCTTAAAGCCTATGTATTAATATCTCTCTGTTAGTGTGTCAAGTGGGTGGAAAGCGGCATAAACACAGCCGTGAAAAGCAGCTAAACCCCATTATGAAAATAAATTACTTTGAAAAACCCATGAAACAACGACAGTGAAAGAGATAGAAATTCTTACACAATGAGTTCAGGGGCTGTGATGCAACCTGGATTGACCATATCTAGACCCACAGCTGGATGAGACATAAGGGTGGACACTCTTGGGGCTGAGAGGTTTGGTGAGGTTGGGTGAGCAAACGCAGACCCTTTAAAGTAATACTGCGTGGTACCCATCGCATGGGTCCCAAATCTCCAGCTTCAAGGGCATCTTCCTACATCGAAAACATGCATGAGAAACCCAGAAGATGGTAGACCGTGTGATGGGGAAAGCTTTCTAAAACGCACCTCATTTCTCATCTCCTTGTGCCCGGGTTCGCCATTCCAGCCGCTTTACTAGCAATCTCCCTACTTGGAGCATCAGCACCTTTAACCTCCTGTTCCGTACAGGTTGCAATTTGTCCTGAGGATGAACGGGAAGACGGGGAACCAACGAGAGACTAGCTCTTGGTGTCGGGACAGGCACAGGTCACTCTATTTTCCCATCAGGAAGAAGAATTAACCACAGGCTCAGCCTGCCCCCCGGAACCAGAACAGGGCCTGAAGCCATCCTGCGCTTTTGCGGCCAGCTCCCAAAAAAGCGAGTTGTAAAATGGAGGTTCAGGGCACTGCAATTCACAAACCTGCAGAGTTATAAATGATAACTCTCGTCCACAAATATATTGAGGGAAGGCAAAGAAGAGGATTTGAAATCAAGGCAGAATTGCACGAAACAGATTTCAGGAGGTAGATACGAATCGCCTTTAAAGCACATGAAAAGCGGCAAAACGTTGACAATGATGCCCTTGGCCAAAAAGGGCGTATGCGTTTTTTCCTGAATATATTCAGGAAAAAACGCATACGCCCTTTTTGGCCAACCAAGCAACCTGGAAAGGCAAATCAGCGCTACAGAGAAGTCTCGCTTCCCATCGGTCAAAAGGGCCATGCTGAAAAAAGTGTCAAAACCAGAAATGCAGGACAGGCCATGGAGAAATGGGAGCCTTGCTAAAGTGATGGGTGGGATGTAAATTGCCAACAGCCACTCTGGAGAAGTGTACGGTGTGTCCTGAAACATCTGAAAAACACAGCTTAGAGAGCATAGGGCACTTCCACTCATGGGGGTATAAATTGGGAAAATGAAAAATCAGCAAGACACAAGCACCCCAAAGTTGAGGGCTGCTCTGTTGACAAGGACCTCCACTTCATTCCACCTTAAATATCCCAGGAAAGAGAAAAATGGATAAAGAAGTTGTGGTCCTTATGTACAATGGAATATCACTCAGCCATGAAATCAATGTCATAATGTTAGTAGCAGCATGATGAGTGGATTTAGGTACGACGATTCTAAGTGAAATAAGTCACACAGAAAAGGACACTTCTCATAAGGTATCACTTATAGAGGGAATGTAAAAACCGTTACACTTGAACTGAATTACAAAACAGAACAGAGTCACACATGCAGAAAACACACTATGGCTGCTTAACGGGAAAGGTGAGGTGGGGTGATACATAAAACAAGGGTATCAAATTAGCTCAGATACCGTTCCATAAACCCAATATGTAATAGACAAGACCTACTCCTTGCTCAGAGAACTGGACTCAACACGCCCTATTCACTGCACAAGAATATATCTGACTAGTAATAATCTTAAAGCCTATGTATTAATATCTCTCTGTTAGTGTGTCAAGTGGGTGGAAAGCGGCATAACCACAGCCGTGAAAAGCAGCTAAACCCCATTATGAAAATAAATTACTTTGAAAAACCCATGAAACAACAAAAGTGAAAGAGTTAGAAATTCTTACACAATGCGTTCAGGGGCTGTGATGCAACCTGGATTGACCATATCTAGACCCACAGCTGGATGAGACATAAGGGTGGACACTCTTGGGGCTGAGAGGTTTGGTGAGGTTGGGTGAGCAAACGCAGACCCTTTAAAGTAATACTGCGTGGTACCCATCGCATGGGTCCCAAATCTCCAGCTTCAAGGGCATCTTTCTACATCGAAAACATGCATGAGAAACCCAGAAGATAGTACACCGTGTGATGGGGAAAGGTTTCTAAAACGCACCTCATTTCTCATCTCCTTGTGCCCGGGTTCGCCATTCCAGCCGCTTTACTAGCAATCTCCCTACTTGGAGCATCAGCACCTTTAACCTCCTGTTCCGTACAGGTTGCAATTTGTCCTGAGGATGAACGGGAAGACGGGGAACCAACGAGAGACTAGCTCTTGGTGTTGGGACAGGCACAGGTCACTCTATTTTCCCATCAGGAAGAAGAATTAACCACAGGCTCAGCCTGCCCCCCGGAACCAGAACAGGGCCTGAAGCCATCCTGCGCTTTTGCGGCCAGCTCCCAAAAAAGCGAGTTGTAAAATGGAGGTTCAGGGCACTGCAATTCACAAACCTGCAGAGTTATAAATGATAACTCTCGTCCACAAATATATTGAGGGAAGGCAAAGAAGAGGATTTGAAATCAAGGCAGAATTGCAGGAAACAGATTTCAGGAGGTAGATTCGAATCGCCTTTAAAGCACATGAAAGCGGCAAAATGTTGACAATGATGCCCTTGGCCAAAAAGGGCGTATGCGTTTTTTCCTGAATATATTCAGGAAAAAACGCATACGCCCTTTTTGGCCAACCAAGCAACCTGGAAAGGCAAATCAGCGCTACAAAGAAGTCTCGCTTCCCATCGGTCAAAAGGGCCATGCTGAAAAAAGTGTCAAAACCAGAAATGCAGGACAGGCCATGGAGAAATGGGAGCCTTGCTACACTGATGGGCGGGATGTAAATTGGCAACAGCCACTCTGGAGAAGTGTACGGTGTGTCCTGAAACATCTGAAAAACACAGCTTAGAGAGCATAGGGCACTTCCACTCATGGGGGTATAAATTGGGAAAATGAAAAATCAGCAAGACACAAGCACCCCAAAGTTGAGGGCTGCTCTGTTGACAAGGACCTCCACTTCATTCCACCTTAAATATCCCAGGAAAGAGAAAAATGGATAAAGAAGTTGTGGTCCTTATGTACAATGGAATATCACTCAGCCATGAAATTAATGTCATAAGGTTAGTAGCAGCATGATGAGTGGATTTAGGTACGACGATTCTAAGTGAAATAAGTCACACAGAAAAGGACACTTCTCATAAGGTATCACTTTTAGAGGGAATGTAAAAACCGTTACACTTGAACTGAATTACAAAACAGAACAGAGTCACACATGCAGAAAACAGACTATGGCTGCTTAACGGGAAAGGTGAGGTGGGGTGATACATAAAACAAGGGTATCAAATTAGCTCAGATACCGTTCCATAAACCCAATATGTAATAGACAAGACCTACTCCTTGCTCAGAGTACTGGACTCAACACGCCCTATTCACTGCACAAGAATATATCTGACTAGTAATAATCTTAAAGCCTATGTATTAATATCTCTCTGTTAGTGTGTCAAGTGGGTGGAAAGCGGCATAAACACAGCCGTGAAAAGCAGCTAAACCCCATTATGAAAATAAATTACTTTGAAAAACCCATGAAACAACAAAAGTGAAAGAGTTAGAAATTCTTACACAATGCGTTCAGGGGCTGTGATGCAACCTGGATTGACCATATCTAGACCCACAGCTGGATGAGACATAAGGGTGGACACTCTTGGGGCTGAGAGGTTTGGTGAGGTTGGGTGAGCAAACGCAGACCCTTTAAAGTAATACTGCGTGGTACCCATCGCATGGGTCCCAAATCTCCAGCTTCAAGGGCATCTTTCTACATCGAAAACATGCATGAGAAACCCAGAAGATACTACACCGTGTGATGGGGAAAGGTTTCTAAAACGCACCTCATTTCTCATCTCCTTGTGCCCGGGTTCGCCATTCCAGCCGCTTTACAAGCAATTTCCCTACTTGGAGCATCAGCACCTTTAACCTCCTGTTCCGTACAGGTTGCAATTTGTCCTGAGGATGAACGGGAAGACGGGGAACCAACGAGAGACTAGCTCTTGGTGTTGGGACAGGCACAGGTCACTCTATTTTCCCATCAGGAAGAAGAATTAACCACAGGCTCAGCCTGCCCCCCGGAACCAGAACAGGGCCTGAAGCCATCCTGCGCTTTTGCGGCCAGCTCCCAAAAAAGCGAGTTGTAAAATGGAGGTTCAGGGCACTGCAATTCACAAACCTGCAGAGTTATAAATGATAACTCTCGTCCACAAATATATTGAGGGAAGGCAAAGAAGAGGACTTGAAATCAAGGCAGAATTGCACGAAACAGATTTCAGGAGGTAGATTCGAATCGCCTTTAAAGCACATGAAAAGCGGCAAAATGTTGACAATGATGCCCTTGCCCAAAAAGGACGTATGCGTTTTTTCCTGAATATATTCAGGAAAAAACGCATACGCCCTTTTTGGCCAACCAAGCAACCTGGAAAGGCAAATCAGCGCTACAGAGAAGTCTCGCTTCCCATCGGTCAAAAGGGCCATGCTGAAAAAAGTGTCAAAACCAGAAATGCAGGACAGGCCATAGAGAAATGGGAGCCTTGCTACACTGATGGGCGGGATGTAAATTGCCAACAGCCACTCTGGAGAAGTGTACGGTGTGTCCTGAAACATCTGAAAAACACAGCTTAGAGAGCATAGGGCACTTCCACTCATGGGGGTATAAATTGGGAAAATGAAAAATCAGCAAGACACAAGCACCCCAAAGTTGAGGGCTGCTCTGTTGACAAGGACCTCCACTTCATTCCACCTTAAATATCCAAGGAAAGAGAAAAATGGATAAAGAAGTTGTGGTCCTTATGTACAATGGAATATCACTCAGCCATGAAATCAATGTCATAAGGTTAGTAGCAGCATGATGAGTGGATTTAGGTACGACGATTCTAAGTGAAATAAGTCACACAGAAAAGGACACTTCTCATAAGGTATCACTTTTAGAGGGAATGTAAAAACCGTTACACTTGAACTGAATTACAAAACAGAACAGAGTCACACATGCAGAAAACAGACTATGGCTGCTTAATGGGAAAGGTGAGGTGGGGTGATACATAAAACAAGGGTATCAAATTAGCTCAGATACCGTTCCATAAACCCAATATGTAGTAGACAAGACCTACTCCTTGCTCAGAGAACTGTACTCAACACGCCCTATTCACTGCACAAGAATATATCTGACTAGTAATAATCTTAAAACCTATGTATTGATATCTCTCTGTTAGTGTGTCAAGTGGGTGTAAAGCGGCATAAACACAGCCGTGAAAAGCAGCTAAACCCCACTATGAAAATAAATTACTTTGAAATACCCATGAAACAACGACAGTGAAAGAGATAGAAATTCTTACACAATGCGTTCAGGGGCTGTGATGCAACCTGGATTGACCATATCTAGACCCACAGCTGGATGAGACATAAGGGTGGACACTCTTGGGGCTGAGAGGTTTGGTGAGGTTGGGTCAGCAAACGCAGACCCTTTAAAGTAATACTGCGTGGTACCCATCGCATGGGTCCCAAATCTCCAGCTTCAAGGGCATCTTTCTACATCGAAAACATGCATGAGAAACCCAGAAGATACTACACCGTGTGATGGGGAAAGGTTTCTAAAACGCACCTCATTGCTCATCTCCTTGTGCCCGGGTTCGCCATTCCAGCTGCTTTACAAGCAATTTCCCTACTTGGAGCATCAGCACCTTTAACCTCCTGTTCCGTACAGGTTGCAATTTGTCCTGAGGATGAACGGGAAGACGGGGAACCAACGAGAGACTAGCTCTTGGTGTTGGGACAGGCACAGGTCACTCTATTTTCCCATCAGGAAGAAGAATTAACCACAGGCTCAGCCTGCCCCCCGGAACCAGAACAGGGCCTGAAGCCATCCTGCGCTTTTGCGGCCAGCTCCCAAAAAAGCGAGTTGTAAAATGGAGGTTCAGGGCACTGCAATTCACAAACCTGCAGAGTTATAAATGATAACTCTCGTCCACAAATATATTGAGGGAAGGCAAAGAAGAGGACTTGAAATCAAGGCAGAATTGCACGAAACAGATTTCAGGAGGTAGATTCGAATCGCCTTTAAAGCACATGAAAAGCGGCAAAATGTTGACAATGATGCCCTTGGCCAAAAAGGACGTATGCGTTTTTTCCTGAATATATTCAGGAAAAAACGCATACGCCCTTTTTGGCCAACCAAGCAACCTGGAAAGGCAAATCAGCGCTACAGAGAAGTCTCGCTTCCCATCGGTCAAAAGGGCCATGCTGAAAAAAGTGTCAAAACCAGAAATGCAGGACAGGCCATAGAGAAATGGGAGCCTTGCTACACTGATGGGCGGGATGTAAATTGCCAACAGCCACTCTGGAGAAGTGTACGGTGTGTCCTGAAACATCTGAAAAACACAGCTTAGAGAGCATAGGGCACTTCCACTCATGGGGGTATAAATTGGGAAAATTAAAAATCAGCAAGACACAAGCACCCCAAAGTTGAGGGCTGCTCTGTTGACAAGGACCTCCACTTCATTCCACCTTAAATATCCAAGGAAAGAGAAAAATGGATAAAGAAGTTGTGGTCCTTATGTACAATGGAATATCACTCAGCCATGAAATCAATGTCATAAGGTTAGTAGCAGCATGATGAGTGGATTTAGGTACGACGATTCTAAGTGAAATAAGTCACACAGAAAAGGACACTTCTCATAAGGTATCACTTTTAGAGGGAATGTAAAAACCGTTACACTTGAACTGAATTACAAAACAGAACAGAGTCACACATGCAGAAAACAGACTATGGCTGCTTAATGGGAAAGGTGAGGTGGGGTGATACATAAAACAAGGGTATCAAATTAGCTCAGATACCGTTCCATAAACCCAATATATAGTAGACAAGACCTACTCCTTGCTCAGAGAACTGTACTCAACACGCCCTATTCACTGCACAAGAATATATCTGACTAGTAATAATCTTAAAACCTATGTATTGATATCTCTCTGTTAGTGTGTCAAGTGGGTGTAAAGCGGCATAAACACAGCCGTGAAAAGCAGCTAAACCCCACTATGAAAATAAATTACTTTGAAATACCCATGAAACAACGACAGTGAAAGAGATAGAAATTCTTACACAATGAGTTCAGGGGCTGTGATGCAACCTGGATTGACCATATCTAGACCCACAGCTGGATGAGACATAAGGGTGGACACTCTTGGGGCTGAGAGGTTTGGTGAGGTTGGGTGAGCAAACGCACACCCTTTAAAGTAATACTGCGTGGTACCCATCGCATGGGTCCCAAATCTCCAGGTTCAAGGGCATCTTCCTACATCGAAAACATGCATGAGAAACCCAGAAGATGGTACTCCGTGTGATGGGGAATGGTTTCTAAAACGCACCTCATTGCTCATCTCCTTGTGCCCGGGTTCGCCATTCCAGCCGCTTTACTAGCAATCTCCCTACTTGGAGCATCAGCACCTTTAACCTCCTGTTCCGTACAGGTTGCAATTTGTCCTGAGGATGAACGGGAAGACGGGGAACCAACGAGAGACTAGCTCTTGGTGTTGGGACAGGCACAGGTCACTCTATTTTCCCATCAGGAAGAAGAATTAACCACAGGCTCTGCCTGCCCCCCGGAACCAGAACAGGGCCTGAAGCCATCCTGCGCTTTTGCGGCCAGCTCCCAAAAAAGCGAGTTGTAAAATGGAGGTTCAGGGCACTGCAATTCACAAACCTGCAGAGTTATAAATGATAACTCTCGTCCACAAATATATTGAGGGAAGGCAAAGAAGAGGATTTGAAATCAAGGCAGAATTGCACGAAACAGATTTCAGGAGGTAGATACGAATCGCCTTTAAAGCACATGAAAAGCGGCAAAACGTTGACAATGATGCCCTTGGCCAAAAAGGGCGTATGCGTTTTTTCCTGAATATATTCAGGAAAAAACGCATACGCCCTTTTTGGCCAACCAAGCAACCTGGAAAGGCAAATCAGCGCTACAGAGAAGTCTCGCTTCCCATCGGTCAAAAGGGCCATGCTGAAAAAAGTGTCAAAACCAGAAATGCAGGACAGGCCATGGAGAAATGGGAGCCTTGCTACACTGATGGGCGGGATGTAAATTGCCAACAGCCACTCTGGAGAAGTGTACGGTGTGTCCTGAAACATCTGAAAAACACAGCTTAGAGAGCATAGGGCACTTCCACTCATGGGGGTATAAATTGGGAAAATGAAAAATCAGCAAGACACAAGCACCCCAAAGTTGAGGGCTGCTCTGTTGACAAGGACCTCCACTTCATTCCACCTTAAATATCCCAGGAAAGAGAAAAATGGATAAAGAAGTTGTGGTCCTTATGTACAATGGAATATCACTCAGCCATGAAATCAATGTCATAAGGTTAGTAGCAGCATGATGAGTGGATTTAGGTACGACGATTCTAAGTGAAATAAGTCACACAGAAAAGGACACTTCTCATAAGGTATCACTTTTAGAGGGAATGTAAAAACCGTTACACTTGAACTGAATTACAAAACAGAACAGAGTCACACATGCAGAAAACACACTATGGCTGCTTAACGGGAAAGGTGAGGTGGGGTGATACATAAAACAAGGGTATCAAATTAGCTCAGATACCGTTCCATAAACCCAATATGTAATAGACAAGACCTACTCCTTGCTCAGAGAACTGGACTCAACACGCCCTATTCACAGCACAAGAATATATCTGACTAGTAATAATCTTAAAACCTATGTATTGATATCTCTCTGTTAGTGTGTCAAGTGGGTGTAAAGCGGCATAAACACAGCCGTGAAAAGCAGCTAAACCCCATTATGAAAATAAATTACTTTGAAAAACCCATGAAACAACGACAGTGAAAGAGATAGAAATTCTTACACAATGAGTTCAGGGGCTGTGAGGCAACCTGGATTGACCATATCTAGACCCACAGCTGGATGAGACATAAGGGTGGACACTCTTGGGGCTGAGAGGTTTGGTGAGGCTGGGTGAGCAAACGCAGACCCTTTAAAGTAATACTGCGTGGTACCCATCGCATGGGTCCCAAATCTCCAGGTTCAAGGGCATCTTCCTACATCGAAAACATGCATGAGAAACCCAGAAGATGGTACACCGTGTGATGGGGAAAGGTTTCTAAAACGCACCTCATTTCTCATCTCCTTGTGCCCGGGTTCGCCATTCCAGCCGCTTTACTAGCAATCTCCCTACTTGGAGCATCAGCACCTTTAACCTCCTGTTCCGTACAGGTTGCAATTTGTCCTGAGGATGAACGGGAAGACGGGGAACCAACGAGAGACTAGCTCTTGGTGTCGGGACAGGCACAGGTCACTCTATTTTCCCATCAGGAAGAAGAATTAACCACAGGCTCAGCCTGCCCCCCGGAACCAGAACAGGGCCTGAAGCCGTCCTGCGCTTTTGCGGCCAGCTCCCAAAAAAGCGAGTTGTAAAATGGAGGTTCAGGGCACTGCAATTCACAAACCTGCAGAGTTATAAATGATAACTCTCGTCCACAAATATATTGAGGGAAGGCAAAGAAGAGGATTTGAAATCAAGGCAGAATTGCAGGAAACAGATTTCAGGAGGTAGATTCGAATCGCCTTTAAAGCACATGAAAGTGGCAAAATGTTGACAATGATGCCCTTGGCCAAAAAGGGCGTATGCGTTTTTTCCTGAATATATTCAGGAAAAAACGCATACGCCCTTTTTGGCCAACCAAGCAACCTGGAAAGGCAAATCAGCGCTACAAAGAAGTCTCGCTTCCCATCGGTCAAAAGGGCCATGCTGAAAAAAGTGTCAAAACCAGAAATGCAGGACAGGCCATGGAGAAATGGGAGCCTTGCTACACTGATGGGCGGGATGTAAATTGGCAACAGCCACTCTGGAGAAGTGTACGGTGTGTCCTGAAACATCTGAAAAACACAGCTTAGAGAGCATAGGGCACTTCCACTCATGGGGGTATAAATTGGGAAAAAGAAAAATCAGCAAGACACAAGCACCCCAAAGTTGAGGGCTGCTCTGTTGACAAGGACCTCCACTTCATTCCACCTTAAATATCCAAGGAAAGAGAAAAATGGATAAAGAAGTTGTGGTCCTTATGTACAATGGAATATCACTCAGCCATGAAATTAATGTCATAAGGTTAGTAGCAGCATGATGAGTGGATTTAGGTACGACGATTCTAAGTGAAATAAGTCACACAGAAAAGGACACTTCTCATAAGGTATCACTTTTAGAGGGAATGTAAAAACCGTTACACTTGAACTGAATTACAAAACAGAACAGAGTCACACATGCAGAAAACAGACTATGGCTGCTTAACGGGAAAGGTGAGGTGGGGTGATACATAAAACAAGGGTATCAAATTAGCTCAGATACCGTTCCATAAACCCAATATGTAATAGACAAGACCTACTCCTTGCTCAGAGTACTGGACTCAACACGCCCTATTCACTGCACAAGAATATATCTGACTAGTAATAATCTTAAAGCCTATGTATTAATATCTCTCTGTTAGTGTGTCAAGTGGGTGGAAAGCGGCATAAACACAGCCGTGAAAAGCAGCTAAACCCCATTATGAAAATAAATTACTTTGAAAAACCCATGAAACAACAAAAGTGAAAGAGTTAGAAATTCTTACACAATGCGTTCAGGGGCTGTGATGCAACCTGGATTGACCATATCTAGACCCACAGCTGGATGAGACATAAGGGTGGACACTCTTGGGGCTGAGAGGTTTGGTGAGGTTGGGTGAGCAAACGCAGACCCTTTAAAGTAATACTGCGTGGTACCCATCGCATGGGTCCCAAATCTCCAGCTTCAAGGGCATCTTTCTACATCGAAAACATGCATGAGAAACCCAGAAGATAGTACACCGTGTGATGGGGAAAGGTTTCTAAAACGCACCTCATTTCTCATCTCCTTGTGCCCGGGTTCGCCATTCCAGCCGCTTTACAAGCAATCTCCCTACTTGGAGCATCAGCACCTTTAACCTCCTGTTCCGTACAGGTTGCAATTTGTCCTGAGGATGAACGGGAAGACGGGGAACCAACGAGAGACTAGCTCTTGGTGTTGGGACAGGCACAGGTCACTCTATTTTCCCATCAGGAAGAAGAATTAACCACAGGCTCAGCCTGCCCCCCGGAACCAGAACAGGGCCTGAAGCCATCCTGCGCTTTTGCGGCCAGCTCCCAAAAAAGCGAGTTGTAAAATGGAGGTTCAGGGCACTGCAATTCACAAACCTGCAGAGTTATAAATGATAACTCTCGTCCACAAATATATTGAGGGAAGGCAAAGAAGAGGATTTGAAATCAAGGCAGAATTGCACGAAACAGATTTCAGGAGGTAGATTCGAATCGCCTTTAAAGCACATGAAAAGCGGCAAAATGTTGACAATGATGCCCTTGGCCAAAAAGGGCGTATGCGTTTTTTCCTGAATATATTCAGGAAAAAACGCATACGCCCTTTTTGGCCAACCAAGCAACCTGGAAAGGCAAATCAGCGCTACAGAGAAGTCTCGCTTCCCATCGGTCAAAAGGGCCATGCTGAAAAAAGTGTCAAAACCAGAAATGCAGGACAGGCCATAGAGAAATGGGAGCCTTGCTACACTGATGGGCGGGATGTAAATTGCCAACAGCCACTCTGGAGAAGTGTACGGTGTGTCCTGAAACATCTGAAAAACACAGCTTAGAGAGCATAGGGCACTTCCACTCATGGGGGTATAAATTGGGAAAATGAAAAATCAGCAAGACACAAGCACCCCAAAGTTGAGGGCTGCTCTGTTGACAAGGACCTCCACTTCATTCCACCTTAAATATCCAAGGAAAGAGAAAAATGGATAAAGAAGTTGTGGTCCTTATGTACAATGGAATATCACTCAGCCATGAAATCAATGTCATAAGGTTAGTAGCAGCATGATGAGTGGATTTAGGTACGACGATTCTAAGTGAAATAAGTCACACAGAAAAGGACACTTCTCATAAGGTATCACTTTTAGAGGGAATGTAAAAACCGTTACACTTGAACTGAATTACAAAACAGAACAGAGTCACACATGCAGAAAACAGACTATGGCTGCTTAATGGGAAAGGTGAGGTGGGGTGATACATAAAACAAGGGTATCAAATTAGCTCAGATACCGTTCCATAAACCCAATATGTAGTAGACAAGACCTACTCCTTGCTCAGAGAACTGTACTCAACACGCCCTATTCACTGCACAAGAATATATCTGACTAGTAATAATCTTAAAACCTATGTATTGATATCTCTCTGTTAGTGTGTCAAGTGGGTGTAAAGCGGCATAAACACAGCCGTGAAAAGCAGCTAAACCCCATTATGAAAATAAATTACTTTGAAATACCCATGAAACAACGACAGTGAAAGAGATAGAAATTCTTACACAATGAGTTCAGGGGCTGTGATGCAACCTGGATTGACCATATCTAGACCCACAGCTGGATGAGACATAAGGGTGGACACTCTTGGGGCTGAGAGGTTTGGTGAGGTTGGGTGAGCAAACGCACACCCTTTAAAGTAATACTGCGTGGTACCCATCGCATGGGTCCCAAATCTCCAGGTTCAAGGGCATCTTCCTACATCGAAAACATGCATGAGAAACCCAGAAGATGGTACACCGTGTGATGGGGAAAGGTTTCTAAAACGCACCTCATTTCTCATCTCCTTGTGCCCGGGTTCGCCATTCCAGCCGCTTTACTAGCAATCTCCCTACTTGGAGCATCAGCACCTTTAACCTCCTGTTCCGTACAGGTTGCAATTTGTCCTGAGGATGAACGGGAAGACGGGGAACCAACGAGAGACTAGCTCTTGGTGTTGGGACAGGCACAGGTCACTCTATTTTCCCATCAGGAAGAAGAATTAACCACAGGCTCAGCCTGCCCCCCGGAACCAGAACAGGGCCTGAAGCCATCCTGCGCTTTTGCGGCCAGCTCCCAAAAAAGCGAGTTGTAAAATGGAGGTTCAGGGCACTGCAATTCACAAACCTGCAGAGTTATAAATGATAACTCTCGTCCACAAATATATTGAGGGAAGGCAAAGAAGAGGATTTGAAATCAAGGCAGAATTGCAGGAAACAGATTTCAGGAGGTAGATACGAATCGCCTTTAAAGCACATGAAAAGCGGCAAAACGTTGACAATGATGCCCTTGGCCAAAAAGGGCGTATGCGTTTTTTCCTGAATATATTCAGGAAAAAACGCATACGCCCTTTTTGGCCAACCAAGCAACCTGGAAAGGCAAATCAGCGCTACAGAGAAGTCTCGCTTCCCATCGGTCAAAAGGGCCATGCTGAAAAAAGTGTCAAAACCAGAAATGCAGGACAGGCCATGGAGAAATGGGAGCCTTGCTACACTGATGGGCGGGATGTAAATTGCCAACAGCCACTCTGGAGAAGTGTACGGTGTGTCCTGAAACATCTGAAAAACACAGCTTAGAGAGCATAGGGCACTTCCACTCATGGGGGTATAAATTGGGAAAATGAAAAATCAGCAAGACACAAGCACCCCAAAGTTGAGGGCTGCTCTGTTGACAAGGACCTCCACTTCATTCCACCTTAAATATCCAAGGAAAGAGAAAAATGGATAAAGAAGTTGTGGTCCTTATGTACAATGGAATATCACTCAGCCATGAAATCAATGTCATAAGGTTAGTAGCAGCATGATGAGTGGATTTAGGTACGACGATTCTAAGTGAAATAAGTCACACAGAAAAGGACACTTCTCATAAGGTATCACTTTTAGAGGGAATGTAAAAACCGTTAAACTTGAACTGAATTACAAAACAGAACAGAGTCACACATGCAGAAAACAGACTATAGCTGCTTAATGGGAAAGGTGAGGTGGGGTGATACATAAAACAAGGGTATCAAATTAGCTCAGATACCGTTCCATAAACCCAATATGTAGTAGACAAGACCTACTCCTTGCTCAGAGAACTGTACTCAACACACCCTATTCACTGCACAAGAATATATCTGACTAGTAATAATCTTAAAACCTATGTATTGATATCTCTCTGTTAGTGTGTCAAGTGGGTGTAAAGCGGCATAAACACAGCCGTGAAAAGCAGCTAAACCCCATTATGAAAATAAATTACTTTGAAATACCCATGAAACAACGACAGTGAAAGAGATAGAAATTCTTACACAATGAGTTCAGGGTCTGTGATGCAACCTGGATTGACCATATCTAGACCCACAGCTGGATGAGACATAAGGGTGGACACTCTTGGGGCTGAGAGGTTTGGTGAGGTTGGGTGAGCAAACGCAGACCCTTTAAAGTAATACTGCGTGGTACCCATCGCATGGGTCCCAAATCTCCAGGTTCAAGGGCATCTTCCTACATCGAAAACATGCATGAGAAACCCAGAAGATGGTACTCCGTGTGATGGGGAATGGTTTCTAAAACGCACATCATTGCTCATCTCCTTGTGCCCGGGTTCGCCATTCCAGCCGCTTTACTAGCAATCTCCCTACTTGGAGCATCAGCACCTTTAACCTCCTGTTCCGTACAGGTTGCAATTTGTCCTGAGGATGAACGGGAAGACGGGGAACCAACGAGAGACTAGCTCTTGGTGTTGGGACAGGCACAGGTCACTCTATTTTCCCATCAGGAAGAAGAATTAACCACAGGCTCAGCCTGCCCCCCGGAACCAGAACAGGGCCTGAAGCCATCCTGCGCTTTTGCGGCCAGCTCCCAAAAAAGCGAGTTGTAAAATGGAGGTTCAGGGCACTGCAATTCACAAACCTGCAGAGTTATAAATGATAACTCTCGTCCACAAATATATTGAGGGAAGGCAAAGAAGAGGATTTGAAATCAAGGCAGAATTGCAGGAAACAGATTTCAGGAGGTAGATACGAATCGCCTTTAAAGCACATGAAAAGCGGCAAAACGTTGACAATGATGCCCTTGGCCAAAAAGGGCGTATGCGTTTTTTCCTGAATATATTCAGGAAAAAACGCATACGCCCTTTTTGGCCAACCAAGCAACCTGGAAAGGCAAATCAGCGCTAGAGAGAAGTCTCGCTTCCCATCGGTCAAAAGGGCCATGCTGAAAAAAGTGTCAAAACCAGAAATGCAGGACAGGCCATGGAGAAATGGGAGCCTTGCTACACTGATGGGCGGGATGTAAATTGCCAACAGCCACTCTGGAGAAGTGTACGGTGTGTCCTGAAACATCTGAAAAACACAGCTTAGAGAGCATAGGGCACTTCCACTCATGGGGGTATAAATTGGGAAAATGAAAAATCAGCAAGACACAAGCACCCCAAAGTTGAGGGCTGCTCTGTTGACAAGGACCTCCACTTCATTCCACCTTAAATATCCAAGGAAAGAGAAAAATGGATAAAGAAGTTGTGGTCCTTATGTACAATGGAATATCACTCAGCCATGAAATCAATGTCATAAGGTTAGTAGCAGCATGATGAGTGGATTTAGGTACGACGATTCTAAGTGAAATAAGTCACACAGAAAAGGACACTTCTCATAAGGTATCACTTTTAGAGGGAATGTAAAAACCGTTACACTTGAACTGAATTACAAAACAGAACAGAGTCACACATGCAGAAAACACACTATGGCTGCTTAACGGGAAAGGTGAGGTGGGGTGATACATAAAACAAGGGTATCAAATTAGCTCAGATACCGTTCCATAAACCCAATATGTAATAGACAAGACCTACTCCTTGCTCAGAGAACTGGACTCAACACGCCCTATTCACAGCACAAGAATATATCTGACTAGTAATAATCTTAAAACCTATGTATTGATATCTCTCTGTTAGTGTGTCAAGTGGGTGTAAAGCGGCATAAACACAGCCGTGAAAAGCAGCTAAACCCCATTATGAAAATAAATTACTTTGAAAAACCCATGAAACAACGACAGTGAAAGAGATAGAAATTCTTACACAATGAGTTCAGGGGCTGTGAGGCAACCTGGATTGACCATATCTAGACCCACAGCTGGATGAGACATAAGGGTGGACACTCTTGGGGCTGAGAGGTTTGGTGAGGTTGGGTGAGCAAACGCAGACCCTTTAAAGTAATACTGCGTGGTACCCATCGCATGGGTCCCAAATCTCCAGGTTCAAGGGCATCTTCCTACATCGAAAACATGCATGAGAAACCCAGAAGATGGTACACCGTGTGATGGGGAAAGGTTTCTAAAACGCACCTCATTTCTCATCTCCTTGTGCCCGGGTTCGCCATTCCAGCCGCTTTACTAGCAATCTCCCTACTTGGAGCATCAGCACCTTTAACCTCCTGTTCCGTACAGGTTGCAATTTGTCCTGAGGATGAACGGGAAGACGGGGAACCAACGAGAGACTAGCTCTTGGTGTCGGGACAGGCACAGGTCACTCTATTTTCCCATCAGGAAGAAGAATTAACCACAGGCTCAGCCTGCCCCCCGAAACCAGAACAGGGCCTGAAGCCATCCTGCCCTTTTGCGGCCAGCTCCCAAAAAAGCGAGTTGTAAAATGGAGGTTCAGGGCACTGCAATTCACAAACCTGCAGAGTTATAAATGATAACTCTCGTCCACAAATATATTGAGGGAAGGCAAAGAAGAGGATTTGAAATCAAGGCAGAATTGCAGGAAACAGATTTCAGGAGGTAGATACGAATCGCCTTTAAAGCACATGAAAAGCGGCAAAACGTTGACAATGATGCCCTTGGCCAAAAAGGGCGTATGCGTTTTTTCCTGAATATATTCAGGAAAAAACGCATACGCCCTTTTTGGCCAACCAAGCAACCTGGAAAGGCAAATCAGCGCTACAGAGAAGTCTCACTTCCCATCGGTCAAAAGGGCCATGCTGAAAAAAGTGTCACAACCAGAAATGCAGGACAGGCCATGGAGAAATGGGAGCCTTACTACACTGATGGGCGGGATGTAAATTGCCAACAGCCACTCTGGAGAAGTGTACGGTGTGTCCTGAAACATCTGAAAAACACAGCTTAGAGAGCATAGGGCACTTCCACTCATGGGGGTATAAATTGGGAAAATGAAAAATCAGCAAGACACAAGCACCCCAAAGTTGAGGGCTGCTCTGTTGACCAGGACCTCCACTTCATTCCACCTTAAATATCCCAGGAAAGAGAAAAATGGATAAAGAAGTTGTGGTCCTTATGTACAATGGAATATCACTCAGCCATGAAATCAATGTCATAATGTTAGTAGCAGCATGATGAGTGGATTTAGGTACGACGATTCTAAGTGAAATAAGTCACACAGAAAAGGACACTTCTCATAAAGTATCACTGATAGAGGGAATGTAAAAACCGTTAAACTTGAACTGAATTACAAAACAGAACAGAGTCACACATGCAGAAAACACACTATGGCTGCTTAACGGGAAAGGTGAGGTGGGGTGATACATAAAACAAGGGTATCAAATTAGCTCAGATACCGTTCCATAAACCCAATATGTAGTAGACAAGACCTACTCCTTGCTCAGAGAACTGTACTCAACACGCCCTATTCACCGCACAAGAATATATCTGACTAGTAATAATCTTAAAACCTATGTATTGATATCTCTCTGTTAGTGTGTCAAGTGGGTGTAAAGCGGCATAAACACAGCCGTGAAAAGCAGCTAAACCCCATTATGAAAATAAATTACTTTGAAATACCCATGAAACAACGACAGTGAAAGAGATAGAAATTCTTACACAATGAGTTCAGGGGCTGTGATGAAACCTGGATTGACCATATCTAGACCCACAGCTGGATGAGACATAAGGGTGGACACTCTTGGGGCTGAGAGGTTTGGTGAGGTTGGGTGAGCAAACGCAGACCCTTTAAAGTAATACTGCGTGGTACCCATCGCATGGGTCCCAAATCTCCAGGTTCAAGGGCATCTTCCTACATCGAAAACATGCATGAGAAACCCAGAAGATGGTACACCGTGTGATGGGGAAAGGTTTCTAAAACGCACCTCATTTCTCATCTCCTTGTGCCCGGGTTCGCCATTCCAGCCGCTTTACTAGCAATCTCCCTACTTGGAGCATCAGCACCTTTAACCTCCTGTTCTGTACAGGTTGCAATTTGTCCTGAGGATGAACGGGAAGACGGGGAACCAACGAGAGACTAGCTCTTGGTGTCGGGACAGGCACAGGTCACTCTATTTTCCCATCAGGAAGAAGAATTAACCACAGGCTAAGCCTGCCCCCCGGAACCAGAACAGGGCCTGAAGCCATCCTGCGCTTTTGCGGCCAGCTCCCAAAATAGCGAGTTGTAAAATGGAGGTTCAGGGCACTGCAATTCACAAACCTGCAGAGTTATAAATGATAACTCTCGTCCACAAATATATTGAGGGAAGGCAAAGAAGAGGATTTGAAATCAAGGCAGAATTGCAGGAAACAGATTTCAGGAGGTAGATACGAATCGCCTTTAAAGCACATGAAAAGCGGCAAAACGTTGACAATGATGCCCTTGGCCAAAAAGGGCGTATGCGTTTTTTCCTGAATATATTCAGGAAAAAACGCATACGCCCTTTTTGGCCAACCAAGCAACCTGGAAAGGCAAATCAGCGCTAGAGAGAAGTCTCGCTTCCCATCGGTCAAAAGGGCCATGCTGAAAAAAGTGTCAAAACCAGAAATGCAGGACAGGCCATGGAGAAATGGGAGCCTTGCTACACTGATGGGCGGGATGTAAATTGCCAACAGCCACTCTGGAGAAGTGTACGGTGTGTCCTGAAACATCTGAAAAACACAGCTTAGAGAGCATAGGGCACTTCCACTCATGGGGGTATAAATTGGGAAAATGAAAAATCAGCAAGACACAAGCACCCCAAAGTTGAGGGCTGCTCTGTTGACAAGGACCTCCACTTCATTCCACCTTAAATATCCAAGGAAAGAGAAAAATGGATAAAGAAGTTGTGGTCCTTATGTACAATGGAATATCACTCAGCCATGAAATCAATGTCATAAGGTTAGTAGCAGCATGATGAGTGGATTTAGGTACGACGATTCTAAGTGAAATAAGTCACACAGAAAAGGACACTTCTCATAAGGTATCACTTTTAGAGGGAATGTAAAAACCGTTACACTTGAACTGAATTACAAAACAGAACAGAGTCACACATGCAGAAAACACACTATGGCTGCTTAACGGGAAAGGTGAGGTGGGGTGATACATAAAACAAGGGTATCAAATTAGCTCAGATACCGTTCCATAAACCCAATATGTAATAGACAAGACCTACTCCTTGCTCAGAGAACTGGACTCAACACGCCCTATTCACAGCACAAGAATATATCTGACTAGTAATAATCTTAAAACCTATGTATTGATATCTCTCTGTTAGTGTGTCAAGTGGGTGTAAAGCGGCATAAACACAGCCGTGAAAAGCAGCTAAACCCCATTATGAAAATAAATTACTTTGAAAAACCCATGAAACAACGACAGTGAAAGAGATAGAAATTCTTACACAATGAGTTCAGGGGCTGTGAGGCAACCTGGATTGACCATATCTAGACCCACAGCTGGATGAGACATAAGGGTGGACACTCTTGGGGCTGAGAGGTTTGGTGAGGTTGGGTGAGCAAACGCAGACCCTTTAAAGTAATACTGCGTGGTACCCATCGCATGGGTCCCAAATCTCCAGGTTCAAGGGCATCTTCCTACATCGAAAACATGCATGAGAAACCCAGAAGATGGTACACCGTGTGATGGGGAAAGGTTTCTAAAACGCACCTCATTTCTCATCTCCTTGTGCCCGGGTTCGCCATTCCAGCCGCTTTACTAGCAATCTCCCTACTTGGAGCATCAGCACCTTTAACCTCCTGTTCCGTACAGGTTGCAATTTGTCCTGAGGATGAACGGGAAGACGGGGAACCAACGAGAGACTAGCTCTTGGTGTCGGGACAGGCACAGGTCACTCTATTTTCCCATCAGGAAGAAGAATTAACCACAGGCTCAGCCTGCCCCCCGGAACCAGAACAGGGCCTGAAGCCATCCTGCCCTTTTGCGGCCAGCTCCCAAAAAAGCGAGTTGTAAAATGGAGGTTCAGGGCACTGCAATTCACAAACCTGCAGAGTTATAAATGATAACTCTCGTCCACAAATATATTGAGGGAAGGCAAAGAAGAGGATTTGAAATCAAGGCAGAATTGCAGGAAACAGATTTCAGGAGGTAGATACGAATCGCCTTTAAAGCACATGAAAAGCGGCAAAACGTTGACAATGATGCCCTTGGCCAAAAAGGGCGTATGCGTTTTTTCCTGAATATATTCAGGAAAAAACGCATACGCCCTTTTTGGCCAACCAAGCAACCTGGAAAGGCAAATCAGCGCTACAGAGAAGTCTCACTTCCCATCGGTCAAAAGGGCCATGCTGAAAAAAGTGTCAAAACCAGAAATGCAGGACAGGCCATGGAGAAATGGGAGCCTTACTACACTGATGGGCGGGATGTAAATTGCCAACAGCCACTCTGGAGAAGTGTACGGTGTGTCCTGAAACATCTGAAAAACACAGCTTAGAGAGCATAGGGCACTTCCACTCATGGGGGTATAAATTGGGAAAATGAAAAATCAGCAAGACACAAGCACCCCAAAGTTGAGGGCTGCTCTGTTGACCAGGACCTCCACTTCATTCCACCTTAAATATCCCAGGAAAGAGAAAAATGGATAAAGAAGTTGTGGTCCTTATGTACAATGGAATATCACTCAGCCATGAAATCAATGTCATAATGTTAGTAGCAGCATGATGAGTGGATTTAGGTACGACGATTCTAAGTGAAATAAGTCACACAGAAAAGGACACTTCTCATAAAGTATCACTGATAGAGGGAATGTAAAAACCGTTAAACTTGAACTGAATTACAAAACAGAACAGAGTCACACATGCAGAAAACACACTATGGCTGCTTAACGGGAAAGGTGAGGTGGGGTGATACATAAAACAAGGGTATCAAATTAGCTCAGATACCGTTCCATAAACCCAATATGTAGTAGACAAGACCTACTCCTTGCTCAGAGAACTGTACTCAACACGCCCTATTCACCGCACAAGAATATATCTGACTAGTAATAATCTTAAAACCTATGTATTGATATCTCTCTGTTAGTGTGTCAAGTGGGTGTAAAGCGGCATAAACACAGCCGTGAAAAGCAGCTAAACCCCATTATGAAAATAAATTACTTTGAAATACCCATGAAACAACGACAGTGAAAGAGATAGAAATTCTTACACAATGAGTTCAGGGGCTGTGATGCAACCTGGATTGACCATATCTAGACCCACAGCTGGATGAGACATAAGGGTGGACACTCTTGGGGCTGAGAGGTTTGGTGAGGTTGGGTGAGCAAACGCAGACCCTTTAAAGTAATACTGCGTGGTACCCATCGCATGGGTCCCAAATCTCCAGGTTCAAGGGCATCTTCCTACATCGAAAACATGCATGAGAAACCCAGAAGATGGTACACCGTGTGATGGGGAAAGGTTTCTAAAACGCACCTCATTTCTCATCTCCTTGTGCCCGGGTTCGCCATTCCAGCCGCTTTACTAGCAATCTCCCTACTTGGAGCATCAGCACCTTTAACCTCCTGTTCTGTACAGGTTGCAATTTGTCCTGAGGATGAACGGGAAGACGGGGAACCAACGAGAGACTAGCTCTTGGTGTCGGGACAGGCACAGGTCACTCTATTTTCCCATCAGGAAGAAGAATTAACCACAGGCTAAGCCTGCCCCCCGGAACCAGAACAGGGCCTGAAGCCATCCTGCGCTTTTGCGGCCAGCTCCCAAAATAGCGAGTTGTAAAATGGAGGTTCAGGGCACTGCAATTCACAAACCTGCAGAGTTATAAATGATAACTCTCGTCCACAAATATATTGAGGGAAGGCAAAGAAGAGGATTTGAAATCAAGGCAGAATTGCACGAAACAGATTTCAGGAGGTAGATACGAATCGCCTTTAAAGCACATGAAAAGCGGCAAAACGTTGACAATGATGCCCTTGGCCAAAAAGGGCGTATGCGTTTTTTCCTGAATATATTCAGGAAAAAACGCATACGCCCTTTTTGGCCAACCAAGCAACCTGGAAAGGCAAATCAGCGCTACAGAGAAGTCTCGCTTCCCATCGGTCAAAAGGGCCATGCTGAAAAAAGTGTCAAAACCAGAAATGCAGGACAGGCCATGGAGAAATGGGAGCCTTGCTACACTGATGGGCGGGATGTAAATTGCCAACAGCCACTCTGGAGAAGTGTACGGTGTGTCCTGAAACATCTGAAAAACACAGCTTAGAGAGCATAGGGCACTTCCACTCATGGGGGTATAAATTGGGAAAATGAAAAATCAGCAAGACACAAGCACCCCAAAGTTGAGGGCTGCTCTGTTGACAAGGACCTCCACTTCATTCCACCTTAAATATCCCAGGAAAGAGAAAAATGGATAAAGAAGTTGTGGTCCTTATGTACAATGGAATATCACTCAGCCATGAAATCAATGTCATAAGGTTAGTAGCAGCATGATGAGTGGATTTAGGTACGACGATTCTAAGTGAAATAAGTCACACAGAAAAGGACACTTCTCAAAAGGTATCACTTATAGAGGGAATGTAAAAACCGTTACACTTGAACTGAATTACAAAACAGAACAGAGTCACACATGCAGAAAACACACTATGGCTGCTTAACGGGAAAGGTGAGGTGGGGTGATACATAAAACAAGGGTATCAAATTAGCTCAGATACCATTCCATAAACCCAATATGTAGTAGACAAGACCTACTCCTTGCTCAGAGAACTGTACTCAACACGCCCTATTCACTGCAAAAGAATATATCTGACTAGTAATAATCTTAAAACCTATGTATTAATATCTCTCTGTTAGTGTGTCAAGTGGGTGTAAAGCGGCATAAACACAGCCGTGAAAAGCAGCTAAACCCCATTATGAAAATAAATTACTTTGAAAAACCCATGAAACAACGACAGTGAAAGAGATAGAAATTCTTACACAATGAGTTCAGGGGCTGTGATGCAACCTGGATTGACCATATCTAGACCCACAGCTGGATGAGACATAAGGGTGGACACTCTTGGGGCTGAGAGGTTTGGTGAGGTTGGGTGAGCAAACGCAGACCCTTTAAAGTAATACTGCGTGGTACCCATCGCATGGGTCCCAAATCTCCAGGTTCAAGGGCATCTTCCTACATCGAAAACATGCATGAGAAACCCAGAAGATGGTACACCGTGTGATGGGGAAAGGTTTCTAAAACGCACCTCATTTCTCATCTCCTTGTGCCCGGGTTCGCCATTCCAGCCACTTTACTAGCAATCTCCCTACTTGGAGCATCAGCACCTTTAACCTCCTGTTCCGTACAGGTTGCAATTTGTCCTGAGGATGAACGGGAAGACGGGGAACCAACGAGAGACTAGCTCTTGGTGTCGGGACAGGCACAGGTCACTCTATTTTCCCATCAGGAAGAAGAATTAACCACAGGCTCAGCCTGCCCCCCGGAACCAGAACAGGGCCTGAAGCCATCCTGCGCTTTTGCGGCCAGCTCCCAAAAAAGCGAGTTGTAAAATGGAGGTTCAGGGCACTGCAATTCACAAACCTGCAGAGTTATAAATGATAACTCTCGTCCACAAATATATTGAGGGAAGGCAAAGAAGAGGATTTGAAATCAAGGCAGAATTGCACGAAACAGATTTCAGGAGGTAGATACGAATCGCCTTTAAAGCACATGAAAAGCGGCAAAACGTTGACAAAGATGCCCTTGGCCAAAAAGGGCGTATGCGTTTTTTCCTGAATATATTCAGGAAAAAACGCATACGCCCTTTTTGGCCAACCAAGCAACCTGGAAAGGCAAATCAGCGCTACAGAGAAGTCTCACTTCCCATCGGTCAAAAGGGCCATGCTGAAAAAAGTCTCAAAACCAGAAATGCAGGACAGGCCATGGAGAAATGGGAGCCTTGCTACACTGATGGGCGGGATGTAAATTGCCAACAGCCACTCTGGAGAAGTGTACGGTGTGTCCTGAAACATCTGAAAAACACAGCTTAGAGAGCATAGGGCACTTCCACTCATGGGGGTATAAATTGGGAAAATTAAAAATCAGCAAGACACAAGCACCCCAAAGTTGAGGGCTGCTCTGTTGACAAGGACCTCCACTTCATTCCACCTTAAATATCCCAGGAAAGAGAAAAATGGATAAAGAAGTTGTGGTCCTTATGTACAATGGAATATCACTCAGCCATGAAATCAATGTCATAAGGTTAGTAGCAGCATGATGAGTGGATTTAGGTACGACGATTCTAAGTGAAATAAGTCACACAGAAAAGGACACTTCTCATAAGGTATCACTTATAGAGGGAATGTAAAAACCGTTACACTTGAACTGAATTACAAAACAGAACAGAGTCACACATGCAGAAAACACACTATGGCTGCTTAACGGGAAAGGTGAGGTGGGGTGATACATAAAACAAGGGTATCAAATTAGCTCAGATACCGTTCCATAAACCCAATATGTAATAGACAAGACCTACTCCTTGCTCAGAGAACTGGACTCAACACGCCCTATTCACTGCACAAGAATATATCTGACTAGTAATAATCTTAAAACCTATGTATTGATATCTCTCTGTTAGTGTGTCAAGTGGGTGTAAAGCGGCATAAACACAGCCGTGAAAAGCAGCTAAACCCCATTATGAAAATAAATTACTTTGAAAAACCCATGAAACAACGACAGTGAAAGAGATAGAAATTCTTACACAATGAGTTCAGGGGCTGTGATGCAACCTGGATTGACCATATCTAGACCCACAGCTGGATGAGACATAAGGGTGGACACTCTTGGGGCTGAGAGGTTTGGTGAGGTTGGGTGAGCAAACGCAGACCCTTTAAAGTAATACTGCGTGGTACCCATCGCATGGGTCCCAAATCTCCAGCTTCAAGGGCATCTTCCTACATCGAAAACATGCATAAGAAACCCAGAAGATGGTACACCGTGTGATGGGGAAAGGTTTCTAAAACGCACCTCATTTCTCATCTCCTTGTGCCCGGGTTCGCCATTCCAGCCGCTTTACTAGCAATCTCCCTACTTGGAGCATCAGCACCTTTAACCTCCTGTTCCGTACAGGTTGCAATTTGTCCTGAGGATGAACGGGAAGACGGGGAACCAACGAGAGACTAGCTCTTGGTGTCGGGACAGGCACAGGTCACTCTATTTTCCCATCAGGAAGAAGAATTAACCACAGGCTCAGCCTGCCCCCCGGAACCAGAACAGGGCCTGAAGCCATCCTGCGCTTTTGCGGCCAGCTCCCAAAAAAGCGAGTTGTAAAATGGAGGTTCAGGGCACTGCAATTCACAAACCTGCAGAGTTATAAATGATAACTCTCGTCCACAAATATATTGAGGGAAGGCAAAGAAGAGGATTTGAAATCAAGGCAGAATTGCACGAAACAGATTTCAGGAGGTAGATTCGAATCGCCTTTAAAGCACATGAAAAGCGGCAAAATGTTGACAATGATGCCCTTGGCCAAAAAGGGCGTATGCGTTTTTTCCTGAATATATTCAGGAAAAAACGCATACGCCCTTTTTGGCCAACCAAGCAACCTGGAAAGGCAAATCAGCGCTACAGAGAAGTCTCACTTCCCATCGGTCAAAAGGGCCATGCTGAAAAAAGTGTCAAAACCAGAAAGGCAGGACAGGCCATGGAGAAATGGGAGCCTTGCTACACTGATGGGCGGGATGTAAATTGCCAACAGCCACTCTGGAGAAGTGTACGGTGTGTCCTGAAACATCTGAAAAACACAGCTTAGAGAGCATAGGGCACTTCCACTCATGGGGGTATAAATTGGGAAAATTAAAAATCAGCAAGACACAAGCACCCCAAAGTTGAGGGCTGCTCTGTTGACAAGGACCTCCACTTCATTCCACCTTAAATATCCCAGGAAAGAGAAAAATGGATAAAGAAGTTGTGGTCCTTATGTACAATGGAATATCACTCAGCCATGAAATCAATGTCATAAGGTTAGTAGCAGCATGATGAGTGGATTTAGGTACGACGATTCTAAGTGAAATAAGTCACACAGAAAAGGACACTTCTCATAAGGTATCACTTATAGAGGGAATGTAAAAACCGTTACACTTGAACTGAATTACAAAACAGAACAGAGTCACACATGCAGAAAACACACTATGGCTGCTTAACGGGAAAGGTGAGGTGGGGTGATACATAAAACAAGGGTATCAAATTAGCTCAGATACCGTTCCATAAACCCAATATGTAATAGACAAGACCTACTCCTTGCTCAGAGAACTGGACTCAACACGCCCTATTCACAGCACAAGAATATATCTGACTAGTAATAATCTTAAAACCTATGTATTGATATCTCTCTGTTAGTGTGTCAAGTGGGTGTAAAGCGGCATAAACACAGCCGTGAAAAGCAGCTAAACCCCATTATGAAAATAAATTACTTTGAAAAACCCATGAAACAACGACAGTGAAAGAGATAGAAATTCTTACACAATGAGTTCAGGGGCTGTGATGCAACCTGGATTGACCATATCTAGACCCACAGCTGGATGAGACATAAGGGTGGACACTCTTGGGGCTGAGAGGTTTGGTGAGGTTGGGTGAGCAAACGCAGACCCTTTAAAGTAATACTGCGTGGTACCCATCGCATGGGTCCCAAATCTCCAGCTTCAAGGGCATCTTCCTACATCGAAAACATGCATGAGAAACCCAGAAGATGGTACACCGTGTGATGGGGAAAGGTTTCTAAAACGCACCTCATTTCTCATCTCCTTGTGCCCGGGTTCGCCATTCCAGCCGCTTTACTAGCAATCTCCCTACTTGGAGCATCAGCACCTTTAACCTCCTGTTCCGTACAGGTTGCAATTTGTCCTGAGGATGAACGGGAAGACGGGGAACCAACGAGAGACTAGCTCTTGGTGTCGGGACAGGCACAGGTCACTCTATTTTCCCAACAGGAAGAAGAATTAACCACAGGCTCAGCCTGCCCCCCGGAACCAGAACAGGGCCTGAAGCCATCCTGCGCTTTTGCGGCCAGCTCCCAAAAAAGCGAGTTGTAAAATGGAGGTTCAGGGCACTGCAATTCACAAACCTGCAGAGTTATAAATGATAACTCTCGTCCACAAATATATTGAGGGAAGGCAAAGAAGAGGATTTGAAATCAAGGCAGAATTGCACGAAACAGATTTCAGGAGGTAGATACGAATCGCCTTTAAAGCACATGAAAAGCGGCAAAACGTTGACAATGATGCCCTTGGCCAAAAAGGGCGTATGCGTTTTTTCCTGAATATATTCAGGAAAAAACGCATACGCCCATTTTGGCCAACCAAGCAACCTGGAAAGGCAAATCAGTGCTACAGAGAAGTCTCACTTCCCATCGGTCAAAAGGGCCATGCTGAAAAAAGTGTCAAAACCAGAAATGCAGGACAGGCCATGGAGAAATGGGAGCCTTGCTAAAGTGATGGGTGGGATGTAAATTGCCAACAGCCACTCTGGAGAAGTGTACGGTGTGTCCTGAAACATCTGAAAAACACAGCTTAGAGAGCATAGGGCACTTCCACTCATGGGGGTATAAATTGGGAAAATGAAAAATCAGCAAGACACAAGCACCCCAAAGTTGAGGGCTGCTCTGTTGACAAGGACCTCCACTTCATTCCACCTTAAATATCCCAGGAAAGAGAAAAATGGATAAAGAAGATGTGGTCCTTATGTACAATGGAATATCACTCAGCCATGAAATCAATGTCATAATGTTAGTAGCAGCATGATGAGTGGATTTAGGTACGACGATTCTAAGTGAAATAAGTCACACAGAAAAGGACACTTCTCATAAGGTATCACTTATAGAGGGAATGTAAAAACCGTTACACTTGAACTGAATTACAAAATAGAACAGAGTCACACATGCAGAAAACACACTATGGCTGCTTAACGGGAAAGGTGAGGTGGGGTGATACATAAAACAAGGGTATCAAATTAGCTCAGATAACGTTCCATAAACCCAATATGTAATAGACAAGACCTACTCCTTGCTCAGAGAACTGGACTCAACACGCCCTATTCACTGCACAAGAATATATCTGACTAGTAATAATCTTAAAGCCTATGTATTAATATCTCTCTGTTAGTGTGTCAAGTGGGTGGAAAGCGGCATAAACACAGCCGTGAAAAGCAGCTAAACCCCATTATGAAAATAAATTACTTTGAAAAACCCATGAAACAACAAAAGTGAAAGAGTTAGAAATTCTTACACAATGCGTTCAGGGGCTGTGATGCAACCTGGATTGACAAAATCTAGACCCACAGCTGGATGAGACATAAGGGTGGACACTCTTGGGGCTGAGAGGTTTGGTGAGGTTGGGTGAGCATACGCAGACCCTTTAAAGTAATACTGCGTGGTACCCATCGCATGGGTCCCAAATCTCCAGGTTCGAGGGCATCTTCCTACATCGAAAACATGCATGAGAAACCCAGAAGATGGTACACCATGTGATGGGGAAAGGTTTCTAAAACGCACCTCATTTCTCATCTCCTTGTGCCCGGGTTCGCCATTCCAGCCACTTTACTAGCAATCTCCCTACTTGGAGCATCAGCACCTTTAACCTCCTGTTCTGTACAGGTTGCAATTTGTCCTGAGGATGAACGGGAAGACGGGGAACCAACGAGAGACTAGCTCTTGGTGTTGGGACAGGCACAGGTCACTCTATTTTCCCATCAGGAAGAAGAATTAACCACAGGCTCAGCCTGCCCCCCGGAACCAGAACAGGGCCTGAAGCCATCCTGCGCTTTTGCGGCCAGCTCCCAAAAAAGCGAGTTGTAAAATGGAGGTTCAGGGCACTGCAATTCACAAACCTGCAGAGTTATAAATGATAACTCTCGTCCACAAATATATTGAGGGAAGGCAAAGAAGAGGATTTGAAATCAAGGCAGAATTGCACGAAACAGATTTCAGGAGGTAGATACGAATCGCCTTTAAAGCACATGAAAAGCGGCAAAACGTTGACAATGATGCCCTTGGCCAAAAAGGGCGTATGCGTTTTTTCCTGAATATATTCAGGAAAAAACGCATACGCCCTTTTTGGCCAACCAAGCAACCTGGAAAGGCAAATCAGCGCTACAGAGAAGTCTCGCTTCCCATCGGTCAAAAGGGCCATGCTGAAAAAACTGTCAAAACCAGAAATGCAGGACAGGCCATGGAGAAATGGGAGCCTTGCTACACTGATGGGCGGGATGTAAATTGCCAACAGCCACTCTGGAGAAGTGTACGGTGTGTCCTGAAACATCTGAAAAACACAGCTTAGAGAGCATAGGGCACTTCCACTCATGGGGGTATAAATTGGGAAAATGAAAAATCAGCAAGACACAAGCACCCCAAAGTTGAGGGCTGCTCTGTTGACAAGGACCTCCACTTCATTCCACCTTAAATATCCCAGGAAAGAGAAAAATGGATAAAGAAGTTGTGGTCCTTATGTACAATGGAATATCACTCAGCCATGAAATCAATGTCATAAGGTTAGTAGCAGCATGATGAGTGGATTTAGGTACGACGATTCTAAGTGAAATAAGTCACACAGAAAAGGACACTTCTCATAAGGTATCACTGATAGAGGGAATGTAAAAACCGTTACACTTGAACTGAATTACAAAACAGAACAGAGTCACACATGCAGAAAACACACTATGGCTGCTTAACGGGAAAGGTGAGGTGGGGTGATACATAAAACAAGGGTATCAAATTAGCTCAGATACCGTTCCATAAACCCAATATGTAGTAGACAAGACCTACTCCTTGCTCAGAGAACTGTACTCAACACGCCCTATTCACCGCACAAGAATATATCTGACTAGCAATAATCTTAAAACCTATGTATTTATATCTCTCTGTTAGTGTGTCAAGTGGGTGTAAAGCGGCATAAACACAGCCGTGAAAAGCAGCTAAACCCCATTATGAAAATAAATTACTTTGAAAAACCCATGAAACAACGACAGTGAAAGAGATAGAAATTCTTACACAATGAGTTCAGGGGCTGTGATGCAACCTGGATTGACCATATCTAGACCCACAGCTGGATGAGACATAAGGGTGGACACTCTTGGGGCTGAGAGGTTTGGTGAGGTTGGGTGAGCAAACGCAGACCCTTTAAAGTAATACTGCGTGGTACCCATCGCATGGGTCCCAAATCTCCAGGTTCAAGGGCATCTTCCTACATCGAAAACATGCATGAGAATCCCAGAAGATGGTACACCGTGTGATGGGGAAAGGTTTCTAAAACGCACCTCATTTCTCATCTCCTTGTGCCCGGGTTCGCCATTCCAGCCACTTTACTAGCAATCTCCCTACTTGGAGCATCAGCACCTTTAACCTCCTGTTCCGTACAGGTTGCAATTTGTCCTGAGGATGAACGGGAAGACGGGGAACCAACGAGAGACTAGCTCTTGGTGTTGGGACAGGCACAGGTCACTCTATTTTCCCATCAGGAAGAAGAATTAACCACAGGCTCAGCCTGCCCCCCGGAACCAGATCAGGGCCTGAAGCCATCCTGCGCTTTTGCAGCCAGCTCCCAAAAAAGCGAGTTGTAAAATGGAGGTTCAGGGCACTGCAATTCACAAACCTGCAGAGTTATAAATGATAACTCTCGTCCACAAATATATTGAGGGAAGGCAAAGAAGAGGATTTGAAATCAAGGCAGAATTGCACGAAACAGATTTCAGGAGGTAGATACGAATCGCCTTTAAAGCACATGAAAAGCGGCAAAACGTTGACAATGATGCCCTTGGCCAAAAAGTGCGTATGCGTTTTTTCCTGCATCTATTCAGGAAAAAACGCATACGCCCTTTTTGGCCAACCAAGCAACCTGGAAAGGCAAATCAGCGCTACAGAGAAGTCTCACTTCCCATCGGTCAAAAGGGCCATGCTGAAAAAAGTGTCAAAACCAGAAAGGCAGGACAGGCCATGGAGAAATGGGAGCCTTGCTACACTGATGGGCGGGATGTAAATTGCCAACAGCCACTCTGGAGAAGTGTACGGTGTGTCCTGAAACATCTGAAAAACACAGCTTAGAGAGCATAGGGCACTTCCACTCATGGGGGTATAAATTGGGAAAATTAAAAATCAGCAAGACACAAGCACCCCAAAGTTGAGGGCTGCTCTGTTGACAAGGACCTCCACTTCATTCCACCTTAAATATCCCAGGAAAGAGAAAAATGGATAAAGAAGTTGTGGTCCTTATGTACAATGGAATATCACTCAGCCATGAAATCAATGTCATAATGTTAGTAGCAGCATGATGAGTGGATTTAGGTACGACGATTCTAAGTGAAATAAGTCACACAGAAAAGGACACTTCTCATAAGGTATCACTTATAGAGGGAATGTAAAAACCGTTACACTTGAACTGAATTACAAAACAGAACAGAGTCACACATGCAGAAAACACACTATGGCTGCTTAACGGGAAAGGTGAGGTGGGGTGATACATAAAACAAGGGTATCAAATTAGCTCAGATACCGTTCCATAAACCCAATATGTAATAGACAAGACCTACTCCTTGCTCAGAGAACTGGACTCAACACGCCCTATTCACAGCACAAGAATATATCTGACTAGTAATAATCTTAAAACCTATGTATTGATATCTCTCTGTTAGTGTGTCAAGTGGGTGTAAAGCGGCATAAACACAGCCGGGAAAAGCAGCTAAACCCCATTATGAAAATAAATTACTTTGAAAAACCCATGAAACAACGACAGTGAAAGAGATAGAAATTCTTACACAATGAGTTCAGGGGCTGTGATGCAACCTGGATTGACCATATCTAGACCCACAGCTGGATGAGACATAAGGGTGGACACTCTTGGGGCTGAGAGGTTTGGTGAGGTTGGGTGAGCAAACGCAGACCCTTTAAAGTAATACTGCGTGGTACCCATCGCATGGGTCCCAAATCTCCAGCTTCAAGGGCATCTTCCTACATCGAAAACATGCATGAGAAACCCAGAAGATGGTACACCGTGTGATGGGGAAAGGTTTCTAAAACGCACCTCATTTCTCATCTCCTTGTGCCCGGGTTCGCCATTCCAGCCACTTTACTAGCAATCTCCCTACTTGGAGCATCAGCACCTTTAACCTCCTGTTCCGTACAGGTTGCAATTTGTCCTGAGGATGAACGGGAAGACGGGGAACCAACGAGAGACTAGCTCTTGGTGTTGGGACAGGCACAGGTCACTCTATTTTCCCATCAGGAAGAAGAATTAACCACAGGCTCAGCCTGCCCCCCGGAACCAGAACAGGGCCTGAAGCCATCCTGCGCTTTTGCGGCCAGCTCCCAAAAAAGCGAGCTGTAAAATGGAGGTTCAGGGCACTGCAATTCACAAACCTGCAGAGTTATAAATGATAACTCTCGTCCACAAATATATTGAGGGAAGGCAAAGAAGAGGATTTGAAATCAAGGCAGAATTGCAGGAAACAGATTTCAGGAGGTAGATTCGAATCGCCTTTAAAGCACATGAAAAGCGGCAAAATGTTGAAAATGATGCCCTTGGCCAAAAAGGGCGTATGCGTTTTTTTCTGAATATATTCAGGAAAAAACGCATACGCCCTTTTTGGCCAACCAAGCAACCTGGAAAGGCAAATCAGCGCTACAGAGAAGTCTCACTTCCCATCGGTCAAAAGGGCCATGCTGAAAAAAGTCTCAAAACCAGAAATGCAGGACAGGCCATGGAGAAATGGGAGCCTTGCTACACTGATGGGCGGGATGTAAATTGCCAACAGCCACTCTGGAGAAGTGTACGGTGTGTCCTGAAACATCTGAAAAACACAGCTTAGAGAGCATAGGGCACTTCCACTCATGGGGGTATAAATTGGGAAAATGAAAAATCAGCAAGACACAAGCACCCCAAAGTTGAGGGCTGCTCTGTTGACAAGGACCTCCACTTCATTCCACCTTAAATATCCCAGGA
Source organism: Balaenoptera borealis (assembly GCF_965194805.1). NCBI lineage: Eukaryota > Metazoa > Chordata > Mammalia > Artiodactyla > Balaenopteridae > Balaenoptera > Balaenoptera borealis. The sequence goes on along the minus strand of NW_028123956.1, from coordinate 401,413 downwards.
AAGAGAAAAATGGATAAAGAAGTTGTGGTCCTTATGTACAATGGAATATCACTCAGCCATGAAATCAATGTCATAATGTTAGTAGCAGCATGATGAGTGGATTTAGGTACGACGATTCTAAGTGAAATAAGTCACACAGAAAAGGACACTTCTCATAAGGTATCACTTATAGAGGGAATGTAAAAACCGTTACACTTGAACTGAATTACAAAACAGAACAGAGTCACACATGCAGAAAACACACTATGGCTGCTTAACGGGAAAGGTGAGGTGGGGTGATACATAAAACAAGGGTATCAAATTAGCTCAGATACCGTTCCATAAACCCAATATGTAATAGACAAGACCTACTCCTTGCTCAGAGAACTGGACTCAACACGCCCTATTCACAGCACAAGAATATATCTGACTAGTAATAATCTTAAAAACTATGTATTGATATCTCTCTGTTAGTGTGTCAAGTGGGTGTAAAGCGGCATAAACACAGCCGTGAAAAGCAGCTAAACCCCATTATGAAAATAAATTACTTTGAAAAACCCATGAAACAACGACAGTGAAAGAGATAGAAATTCTTACACAATGAGTTCAGGGGCTGTGATGCAACCTGGATTGACCATATCTAGACCCACAGCTGGATGAGACATAAGGGTGGACACTCTTGGGGCTGAGAGGTTTGGTGAGGTTGGGTGAGCAAACGCAGACCCTTTAAAGTAATACTGCGTGGTACCCATCGCATGGGTCCCAAATCTCCAGGTTCAAGGGCATCTTCCTACATCGAAAACATGCATGAGAAACCCAGAAGATGGTACACCGTGTGATGGGGAAAGGTTTCTAAAACGCACCTCATTTCTCATCTCCTTGTGCCCGGGTTCGCCATTCCAGCCACTTTACTAGCAATCTCCCTACTTGGAGCATCAGCACCTTTAACCTCCTGTTCCGTACAGGTTGCAATTTGTCCTGAGGATGAACGGGAAGACGGGGAACCAACGAGAGACTAGCTCTTGGTGTTGGGACAGGCACAGGTCACTCTATTTTCCCATCAGGAAGAAGAATTAACCACAGGCTCAGCCTGCCCCCCGGAACCAGAACAGGGCCTGAAGCCATCCTGCGCTTTTGCGGCCAGCTCCCAAAAAAGCGAGTTGTAAAATGGAGGTTCAGGGCACTGCAATTCACAAACCTGGAGAGTTATAAATGATAACTCTCGTCCACAAATATATTGAGGGAAGGCAAAGAAGAGGATTTGAAATCAAGGCAGAATTGCACGAAACAGATTTCAGGAGGTAGATACGAATCGCCTTTAAAGCACATGAAAAGCGGCAAAACGTTGACAATGATGCCCTTGGCCAAAAAGGGCGTATGCGTTTTTTCCTGAATATATTCAGGAAAAAACGCATACGCCCTTTTTGGCCAACCAAGCAACCTGGAAAGGCAAATCAGCGCTACAGAGAAGTCTCGCTTCCCATCGGTCAAAAGGGCCATGCTGAAAAAAGTGTCAAAACCAGAAATGCAGGACAGGCCATGGAGAAATGGGAGCCTTGCTAAAGTGATGGGTGGGATGTAAATTGCCAACAGCCACTCTGGAGAAGTGTACGGTGTGTCCTGAAACATCTGAAAAACACAGCTTAGAGAGCATAGGGCACTTCCACTCATGGGGGTATAAATTGGGAAAATGAAAAATCAGCAAGACACAAGCACCCCAAAGTTGAGGGCTGCTCTGTTGACAAGGACCTCCACTTCATTCCACCTTAAATATCCCAGGAAAGAGAAAAATGGATAAAGAAGTTGTGGTCCTTATGTACAATGGAATATCACTCAGCCATGAAATCAATGTCATAATGTTAGTAGCAGCATGATGAGTGGATTTAGGTACGACGATTCTAAGTGAAATAAGTCACACAGAAAAGGACACTTCTCATAAGGTATCACTTATAGAGGGAATGTAAAAACCGTTACACTTGAACTGAATTACAAAACAGAACAGAGTCACACATGCAGAAAACACACTATGGCTGCTTAACGGGAAAGGTGAGGTGGGGTGATACATAAAACAAGGGTATCAAATTAGCTCAGATACCGTTCCATAAACCCAATATGTAATAGACAAGACCTACTCCTTGCTCAGAGAACTGGACTCAACACGCCCTATTCACTGCACAAGAATATATCTGACTAGTAATAATCTTAAAGCCTATGTATTAATATCTCTCTGTTAGTGTGTCAAGTGGGTGGAAAGCGGCATAAACACAGCCGTGAAAAGCAGCTAAACCCCATTATGAAAATAAATTACTTTGAAAAACCCATGAAACAACAAAAGTGAAAGAGTTAGAAATTCTTACACAATGCGTTCAGGGGCTGTGATGCAACCTGGATTGACCATATCTAGACCCACAGCTGGATGAGACATAAGGGTGGACACTCTTGGGGCTGAGAGGTTTGGTGAGGTTGGGTGAGCAAACGCAGACCCTTTAAAGTAATACTGCGTGGTACCCATCGCATGGGTCCCAAATCTCCAGCTTCAAGGGCATCTTTCTACATCGAAAACATGCATGAGAAACCCAGAAGATAGTACACCGTGTGATGGGGAAAGGTTTCTAAAACGCACCTCATTTCTCATCTCCTTGTGCCCGGGTTCGCCATTCCAGCCGCTTTACTAGCAATCTCCCTACTTGGAGCATCAGCACCTTTAACCTCCTGTTCCGTACAGGTTGCAATTTGTCCTGAGGATGAACGGGAAGACGGGGAACCAACGAGAGACTAGCTCTTGGTGTTGGGACAGGCACAGGTCACTCTATTTTCCCATCAGGAAGAAGAATTAACCACAGGCTCAGCCTGCCCCCCGGAACCAGAACAGGGCCTGAAGCCATCCTGCGCTTTTGCGGCCAGCTCCCAAAAAAGCGAGTTGTAAAATGGAGGTTCAGGGCACTGCAATTCACAAACCTGCAGAGTTATAAATGATAACTCTCGTCCACAAATATATTGAGGGAAGGCAAAGAAGAGGATTTGAAATCAAGGCAGAATTGCACGAAACAGATTTCAGGAGGTAGATACGAATCGCCTTTAAAGCACATGAAAAGCGGCAAAACGTTGACAATGATGCCCTTGGCCAAAAAGGGCGTATGCGTTTTTTCCTGAATATATTCAGGAAAAAACGCATACGCCCTTTTTGGCCAACCAAGCAACCTGGAAAGGCAAATCAGCGCTACAAAGAAGTCTCACTTCCCATCGGTCAAAAGGGCCATGCTGAAAAAAGTCTCAAAACCAGAAATGCAGGACAGGCCATGGAGAAATGGGAGCCTTGCTAAAGTGATGGGCGGGATGTAAATTGCCAACAGCCACTCTGGAGAAGTGTACGGTGTGTCCTGAAACATCTGAAAAACACAGCTTAGAGAGCATAGGACACTTCCACTCATGGGGGTATAAATTGGGAAAATTAAAAATCAGCAAGACACAAGCACCCCAAAGTTGAGGGCTGCTCTGTTGACAAGGACCTCCACTTCATTCCACCTTAAATATCCCAGGAAAGAGAAAAATGGATAAAGAAGTTGTGGTCCTTATGTACAATGGAATATCACTCAGCCATGAAATCAATGTCATAATGTTAGTAGCAGCATGATGAGTGGATTTAGGTACGACGATTCTAAGTGAAATAAGTCACACAGAAAAGGACACTTCTCATAAGGTATCACTTATAGAGGGAATGTAAAAACCGTTACACTTGAACTGAATTACAAAACAGAACAGAGTCACACATGCAGAAAACACACTATGGCTGCTTAACGGGAAAGGTGAGGTGGGGTGATACATAAAACAAGGGTATCAAATTAGCTCAGATACCGTTCCATAAACCCAATATGTAATAGACAAGACCTACTCCTTGCTCAGAGAACTGGACTCAACACGCCCTATTCACAGCACAAGAATATATCTGACTAGTAATAATCTTAAAACCTATGTATTGATATCTCTCTGTTAGTGTGTCAAGTGGGTGGAAAGCGGCATAAACACAGCCGTGAAAAGCAGCTAAACCCCATTATGAAAATAAATTACTTTGAAAAACCCATGAAACAACAAAAGTGAAAGAGATAGAAATTCTTACACAATGAGTTCAGGGGCTGTGATGCAACCTGGATTGACCATATCTAGACCCACAGCTGGATGAGACATAAGGGTGGACACTCTTGGGGCTGAGAGGTTTGGTGAGGTTGGGTGAGCAAACGCAGACCCTTTAAAGTAATACTGCGTGGTACCCATCGCATGGGTCCCAAATCTCCAGGTTCAAGGGCATCTTCCTACATCGAAAACATGCATGAGAAACCCAGAAGATGGTACACCGTGTGATGGGGAAAGGTTTCTAAAACGCACCTCATTTCTCATCTCCTTGTGCCCGGGTTCGCCATTCCAGCCACTTTACTAGCAATCTCCCTACTTGGAGCATCAGCACCTTTAACCTCCTGTTCCGTACAGGTTGCAATTTGTCCTGAGGATGAACGGGAAGACGGGGAACCAACGAGAGACTAGCTCTTGGTGTTGGGACAGGCACAGGTCACTCTATTTTCCCATCAGGAAGAAGAATTAACCACAGGCTCAGCCTGCCCCCCGGAACCAGAACAGGGCCTGAAGCCATCCTGCGCTTTTGCGGCCAGCTCCCAAAAAAGCGAGTTGTAAAATGGAGGTTCAGGGCACTGCAATTCACAAACCTGCAGAGTTATAAATGATAACTCTCGTCCACAAATATATTGAGGGAAGGCAAAGAAGAGGATTTGAAATCAAGGCAGAATTGCACGAAACAGATTTCAGGAGGTAGATACGAATCGCCTTTAAAGCACATGAAAAGCGGCAAAACGTTGACAATGATGCCCTTGGCCAAAAAGGGCGTATGCGTTTTTTCCTGAATATATTCAGGAAAAAACGCATACGCCCTTTTTGGCCAACCAAGCAACCTGGAAAGGCAAATCAGCGCTACAGAGAAGTCTCACTTCCCATCGGTCAAAAGGGCCATGCTGAAAAAAGTGTCAAAACCAGAAATGCAGGACAGGCCATGGAGAAATGGGAGCCTTGCTACACTGATGGGCGGGATGTAAATTGCCAACAGCCACTCTGGAGAAGTGTACGGTGTGTCCTGAAACATCTGAAAAACACAGCTTAGAGAGCATAGGGCACTTCCACTCATGGGGGTATAAATTGGGAAAATGAAAAATCAGCAAGACACAAGCACCCCAAAGTTGAGGGCTGCTCTGTTGACAAGGACCTCCACTTCATTCCACCTTAAATATCCAAGGAAAGAGAAAAATGGATAAAGAAGTTGTGGTCCTTATGTACAATGGAATATCACTCAGCCATGAAATCAATGTCATAATGTTAGTAGCAGCATGATGAGTGGATTTAGGTACGACGATTCTAAGTGAAATAAGTCACACAGAAAAGGACACTTCTCATAAGGTATCACTTATAGAGGGAATGTAAAAACCGTTACACTTGAACTGAATTACAAAACAGAACAGAGTCACACATGCAGAAAACACACTATGGCTGCTTAACGGGAAAGGTGAGGTGGGGTGATACATAAAACAAGGGTATCAAATTAGCTCAGATACCGTTCCATAAACCCAATATGTAATAGACAAGACCTACTCCTTGCTCAGAGAACTGGACTCAACACGCCCTATTCACAGCACAAGAATATATCTGACTAGTAATAATCTTAAAACCTATGTATTGATATCTCTCTGTTAGTGTGTCAAGTGGGTGTAAAGCGGCATAAACACAGCCGTGAAAAGCAGCTAAACCCCATTATGAAAATAAATTACTTTGAAAAACCCATGAAACAACGACAGTGAAAGAGATAGAAATTCTTACACAATGAGTTCAGGGGCTGTGATGCAACCTGGATTGACCATATCTAGACCCACAGCTGGATGAGACATAAGGGTGGACACTCTTGGGGCTGAGAGGTTTGGTGAGGTTGGGTGAGCAAACGCAGACCCTTTAAAGTAATACTGCGTGGTACCCATCGCATGGGTCCCAAATCTCCAGGTTCAAGGGCATCTTCCTACATCGAAAACATGCATGAGAAACCCAGAAGATGGTACACCGTGTGATGGGGAAAGGTTTCTAAAACGCACCTCATTTCTCATCTCCTTGTGCCCGGGTTCGCCATTCCAGCCACTTTACTAGCAATCTCCCTACTTGGAGCATCAGCACCTTTAACCTCCTGTTCCGTACAGGTTGCAATTTGTCCTGAGGATGAACGGGAAGACGGGGAACCAACGAGAGACTAGCTCTTGGTGTTGTGACAGGCACAGGTCACTCTATTTTCCCATCAGGAAGAAGAATTAACCACAGGCTCAGCCTGCCCCCCGGAACCAGAACAGGGCCTGAAGCCATCCTGCGCTTTTGCAGCCAGCTCCCAAAAAAGCGAGTTGTAAAATGGAGGTTCAGGGCACTGCAATTCACAAACCTGCAGAGTTATAAATGATAACTCTCGTCCACAAATATATTGAGGGAAGGCAAAGAAGAGGATTTGAAATCAAGGCAGAATTGCACGAAACAGATTTCAGGAGGTAGATACGAATCGCCTTTAAAGCACATGAAAAGCGGCAAAACGTTGACAATGATGCCCTTGGCCAAAAAGGGCGTATGCGTTTTTTCCTGAATATATTCAGGAAAAAACGCATACGCCCTTTTTGGCCAACCAAGCAACCTGGAAAGGCAAATCAGCGCTACAGAGAAGTCTCGCTTCCCATCGGTCAAAAGGGCCATGCTGAAAAAAGTGTCAAAACCAGAAATGCAGGACAGGCCATGGAGAAATGGGAGCCTTGCTAAAGTGATGGGTGGGATGTAAATTGCCAACAGCCACTCTGGAGAAGTGTACGGTGTGTCCTGAAACATCTGAAAAACACAGCTTAGAGAGCATAGGGCACTTCCACTCATGGGGGTATAAATTGGGAAAATGAAAAATCAGCAAGACACAAGCACCCCAAAGTTGAGGGCTGCTCTGTTGACAAAGGACCTCCACTTCATTCCACCTTAAATATCCCAGGAAAGAGAAAAATGGATAAAGAAGTTGTGGTCCTTATGTACAATGGAATATCACTCAGCCATGAAATCAATGTCATAATGTTAGTAGCAGCATGATGAGTGGATTTAGGTACGACGATTCTAAGTGAAATAAGTCACACAGAAAAGGACACTTCTCATAAGGTATCACTTATAGAGGGAATGTAAAAACCGTTACACTTGAACTGAATTACAAAACAGAACAGAGTCACACATGCAGAAAACACACTATGGCTGCTTAACGGGAAAGGTGAGGTGGGGTGATACATAAAACAAGGGTATCAAATTAGCTCAGATACCGTTCCATAAACCCAATATGTAATAGACAAGACCTACTCCTTGCTCAGAGAACTGGACTCAACACACCCTATTCACAGCACAAGAATATATCTGACTAGTAATAATCTTAAAACCTATGTATTGATATCTCTCTGTTAGTGTGTCAAGTGGGTGGAAAGCGGCATAAACACAGCCGTGAAAAGCAGCTAAACCCCATTATGAAAATAAATTACTTTGAAAAACCCATGAAACAACGACAGTGAAAGAGATAGAAATTCTTACTCAATGAGTTCAGGGGCTGTGATGCAACCTGGATTGACCATATCTAGACCCACAGCTGGATGAGACATAAGGGTGGACACTCTTGGGGCTGAGAGGTTTGGTGAGGTTGGGTGAGCAAACGCAGACCCTTTAAAGTAATACTGCGTGGTACCCATCGCATGGGTCCCAAATCTCCAGGTTCAAGGGCATCTTCCTACATCGAAAACATGCATGAGAAACCCAGAAGATGGTACACCGTGTGATGGGGAAAGGTTTCTAAAACGCACCTCATTTCTCATCTCCTTGTGCCCGGGTTCGCCATTCCAGCCGCTTTACTAGCAATCTCCCTACTTGGAGCATCAGCACCTTTAACCTCCTGTTCCGTACAGGTTGCAATTTGTCCTGAGGATGAACGGGAAGACGGGGAACCAACGAGAGACTAGCTCTTGGTGTTGGGACAGGCACAGGTCACTCTATTTTCCCATCAGGAAGAAGAATTAACCACAGGCTCAGCCTGCCCCCCGGAACCAGAACAGGGCCTGAAGCCATCCTGCGCTTTTGCGGCCAGCTCCCAAAAAAGCGAGTTGTAAAATGGAGGTTCAGGGCACTGCAATTCACAAACCTGCAGAGTTATAAATGATAACTCTCGTCCACAAATATATTGAGGGAAGGCAAAGAAGAGGATTTGAAATCAAGGCAGAATTGCACGAAACAGATTTCAGGAGGTAGATACGAATCGCCTTTAAAGCACATGAAAAGCGGCAAAACGTTGACAATGATGCCCTTGGCCAAAAAGGGCGTATGCGTTTTTTCCTGAATATATTCAGGAAAAAACGCATACGCCCTTTTTGGCCAACCAAGCAACCTGGAAAGGCAAATCAGCGCTACAGAGAAGTCTCACTTCCCATCGGTCAAAAGGGCCATGCTGAAAAAAGTGTCAAAACCAGAAATGCAGGACAGGCCATGGAGAAATGGGAGCCTTGCTAAAGTGATGGGTGGGATGTAAATTGCCAACAGCCACTCTGGAGAAGTGTACGGTGTGTCCTGAAACATCTGAAAAACACAGCTTAGAGAGCATAGGGCACTTCCACTCATGGGGGTATAAATTGGGAAAATGAAAAATCAGCAAGACACAAGCACCCCAAAGTTGAGGGCTGCTCTGTTGACAAGGACCTCCACTTCATTCCACCTTAAATATCCCAGGAAAGAGAAAAATGGATAAAGAAGTTGTGGTCCTTATGTACAATGGAATATCACTCAGCCATGAAATCAATGTCATAATGTTAGTAGCAGCATGATGAGTGGATTTAGGTACGACGATTCTAAGTGAAATAAGTCACACAGAAAAGGACACTTCTCATAAGGTATCACTTATAGAGGGAATGTAAAAACCGTTACACTTGAACTGAATTACAAAACAGAACAGAGTCACACATGCAGAAAACACACTATGGCTGCTTAACGGGAAAGGTGAGGTGGGGTGATACATAAAACAAGGGTATCAAATTAGCTCAGATACCGTTCCATAAACCCAATATGTAGTAGACAAGACCTACTCCTTGCTCAGAGAACTGTACTCAACACGCCCTATTCACCGCACAAGAATATATCTGACTAGCAATAATCTTAAAACCTATGTATTTATATCTCTCTGTTAGTGTGTCAAGTGCGTGTAAAGCGGCATAAACACAGCCGTGAAAAGCAGCTAAACCCCATTATGAAAATAAATTACTTTGAAAAACCCATGAAACAACGACAGTGAAAGAGATAGAAATTCTTACACAATGAGTTCAGGGGCTGTGATGCAACCTGGATTGACCATATCTAGACCCACAGCTGGATGAGACATAAGGGTGGACACTCTTGGGGCTGACAGGTTTGGTGAGGTTGGGTGAGCAAACGCAGACCCTTTAAAGTAATACTGCGTGGTACCCATCGCATGGGTCCCAAATCTCCAGGTTCAAGGGCATCTTCCTACATCGAAAACATGCATGAGAATCCCAGAAGATGGTACACCGTGTGATGGGGAAAGGTTTCTAAAACGCACCTCATTTCTCATCTCCTTGTGCCCGGGTTCGCCATTCCAGCCACTTTACTAGCAATCTCCCTACTTGGAGCATCAGCACCTTTAACCTCCTGTTCCGTACAGGTTGCAATTTGTCCTGAGGATGAACGGGAAGACGGGGAACCAACGAGAGACTAGCTCTTGGTGCTGGGACAGGCACAGGTCACTCTATTTTCCCATCAGGAAGAAGAATTAACCACAGGCTCAGCCTGGCCCCGGAACCAGATCAGGGCCTGAAGCCATCCTGCGCTTTTGCGGCCAGCTCCCAAAAAAGCGAGTTGTAAAATGGAGGTTCAGGGCACTGCAATTCACAAACCTGCAGAGTTATAAATGATAACTCTCGTCCACAAATATATTGAGGGAAGGCAAAGAAGAGGATTTGAAATCAAGGCAGAATTGCACGAAACAGATTTCAGGAGGTAGATACGAATCGCCTTTAAAGCACATGAAAAGCGGCAAAACGTTGACAATGATGCCCTTGGCCAAAAAGTGCGTATGCGTTTTTTCCTGCATATATTCAGGAAAAAACGCATACGCCCTTTTTGGCCAACCAAGCAACCTGGAAAGGCAAATCAGCGCTACAGAGAAGTCTCACTTCCCATCGGTCAAAAGGGCCATGCTGAAAAAAGTGTCAAAACCAGAAATGCAGGACAGGCCATGGAGAAATGGGAGCCTTGCTACACTGATGGGCGGGATGTAAATTGCCAACAGCCACTCTGGAGAAGTGTACGGTGTGTCCTGAAACATCTGAAAAACACAGCTTAGAGAGCATAGGGCACTTCCACTCATGGGGGTATAAATTGGGAAAATGAAAAATCAGCAAGACACAAGCACCCCAAAGTTGAGGGCTGCTCTGTTGACAAGGACCTCCACTTCATTCCACCTTAAATATCCCAGGAAAGAGAAAAATGGATAAAGAAGTTGTGGTCCTTATGTACAATGGAATATCACTCAGCCATGAAATCAATGTCATAATGTTAGTAGCAGCATGATGAGTGGATTTAGGTACGACGATTCTAAGTGAAATAAGTCACACAGAAAAGGACACTTCTCATAAGGTATCACTTATAGAGGGAATGTAAAAACCGTTACACTTGAACTGAATTACAAAACAGAACAGAGTCACACATGCAGAAAACACACTATGGCTGCTTAACGGGAAAGGTGAGGTGGGGTGATACATAAAACAAGGGTATCAAATTAGCTCAGATACCGTTCCATAAACCCAATATGTAGTAGACAAGACCTACTCCTTGCTCAGAGAACTGGACTCAACACGCCCTATTCACCGCACAAGAATATATCTGACTAGTAATAATCTTAAAACCTATGTATTGATATCTCTCTGTTAGTGTGTCAAGTGGGTGTAAAGCGGCATAAACACAGCCGTGAAAAGCAGCTAAACCCCATTATGAAAATAAATTACTTTGAAAAACCCATGAAACAACGACAGTGAAAGAGATAGAAATTCTTACACAATGAGTTCAGGGGCTGTGATGCAACCTGGATTGACCATATCTAGACCGACAGCTGGATGAGACATAAGGGTGGACACTCTTGGGGCTGAGAGGTTTGGTGAGGTTGGGTGAGCAAACGCAGACCCTTTAAAGTAATACTGCGTGGTACCCATCGCATGGGTCCCAAATCTCCAGGTTCAAGGGCATCTTCCTACATCGAAAACATGCATGAGAAACCCAGAAGATGGTACACCGTGTGATGGGGAAAGGTTTCTAAAACGCACCTCATTTCTCATCTCCTTGTGCCCGGGTTCGCCATTCCAGCCACTTTACTAGCAATCTCCCTACTTGGAGCATCAGCACCTTTAACCTCCTGTTCCGTACAGGTTGCAATTTGTCCTGAGGATGAACGGGAAGACGGGGAACCAACGAGAGACTAGCTCTTGGTGTTGGGACAGGCACAGGTCACTCTATTTTCCCATCAGGAAGAAGAATTAACCACAGGCTCAGCCTGCCCCCCGGAACCAGAACAGGGCCTGAAGCCATCCTGCGCTTTTGCGGCCAGCTCCCAAAAAAGCGAGTTGTAAAATGGAGGTTCAGGGCACTGCAATTCACAAACCTGCAGAGTTATAAATGATAACTCTCGTCCACAAATATATTGAGGGAAGGCAAAGAAGAGGATTTGAAATCAAGGCAGAATTGCAGGAAACAGATTTCAGGAGGTAGATACGAATCGCCTTTAAAGCACATGAAAAGCGGCAAAACGTTGACAATGATGCCCTTGGCCAAAAAGGGCGTATGCGTTTTTTCCTGAATATATTCAGGAAAAAACGCATACGCCCTTTTTGGCCAACCAAGCAACCTGGAAAGGCAAATCAGCGCTACAGAGAAGTCTCACTTCCCATCGGTCAAAAGGGCCATGCTGAAAAAAGTGTCAAAACCAGAAATGCAGGACAGGCCATGGAGAAATGGGAGCCTTGCTACACTGATGGGCGGGATGTAAATTGCCAACAGCCACTCTGGAGAAGTGTACGGTGTGTCCTGAAACATCTGAAAAACACAGCTTAGAGAGCATAGGGCACTTCCACTCATGGGGGTATAAATTGGGAAAATGAAAAATCAGCAAGACACAAGCACCCCAAAGTTGAGGGCTGCTCTGTTGACAAGGACCTCCACTTCATTCCACCTTAAATATCCCAGGAAAGAGAAAAATGGATAAAGAAGTTGTGGTCCTTATGTACAATGGAATATCACTCAGCCATGAAATCAATGTCATAATGTTAGTAGCAGCATGATGAGTGGATTTAGGTACGACGATTCTAAGTGAAATAAGTCACACAGAAAAGGACACTTCTCATAAGGTATCACTTATAGAGGGAATGTAAAAACCGTTACACTTGAACTGAATTACAAAACAGAACAGAGTCACACATGCAGAAAACACACTATGGCTGCTTAACGGGAAAGGTGAGGTGGGGTGATACATAAAACAAGGGTATCAAATTAGCTCAGATACCGTTCCATAAACCCAATATGTAATAGACAAGACCTACTCCTTGCTCAGAGAACTGGACTCAACACGCCCTATTCACAGCACAAGAATATATCTGACTAGTAATAATCTTAAAACCTATGTATTGATATCTCTCTGTTAGTGTGTCAAGTGGGTGTAAAGCGGCATAAACACAGCCGTGAAAAGCAGCTAAACCCCATTATGAAAATAAATTACTTTGAAAAACCCATGAAACAACGACAGTGAAAGAGATAGAAATTCTTACTCAATGAGTTCAGGGGCTGTGATGCAACCTGGATTGACCATATCTAGACCCACAGCTGGATGAGACATAAGGGTGGACACTCTTGGGGCTGAGAGGTTTGGTGAGGTTGGGTGAGCAAACGCAGACCCTTTAAAGTAATACTGCGTGGTACCCATCGCATGGGTCCCAAATCTCCAGCTTCAAGGGCATCTTCCTACATCGAAAACATGCATGAGAAACCCAGAAGATGGTACACCGTGTGATGGGGAAAGGTTTCTAAAACGCACCTCATTTCTCATCTCCTTGTGCCCGGGTTCGCCATTCCAGCCGCTTTACTAGCAATCTCCCTACTTGGAGCATCAGCACCTTTAACCTCCTGTTCCGTACAGGTTGCAATTTGTCCTGAGGATGAACGGGAAGACGGGGAACCAACGAGAGACTAGCTCTTGGTGTTGGGACAGGCACAGGTCACTCTATTTTCCCATCAGGAAGAAGAATTAACCACAGGCTCAGCCTGCCCCCCGGAACCAGAACAGGGCCTGAAGCCATCCTGCGCTTTTGCGGCCAGCTCCCAAAAAAGCGAGTTGTAAAATGGAGGTTCAGGGCACTGCAATTCACAAACCTGCAGAGTTATAAATGATAACTCTCGTCCACAAATATATTGAGGGAAGGCAAAGAAGAGGATTTGAAATCAAGGCAGAATTGCACGAAACAGATTTCAGGAGGTAGATACGAATCGCCTTTAAAGCACATGAAAAGCGGCAAAACGTTGACAATGATGCCCTTGGCCAAAAAGGGCGTATGCGTTTTTTCCTGAATATATTCAGGAAAAAACGCATACGCCCTTTTTGGCCAACCAAGCAACCTGGAAAGGCAAATCAGCGCTACAGAGAAGTCTCACTTCCCATCGGTCAAAAGGGCCATGCTGAAAAAAGTGTCAAAACCAGAAATGCAGGACAGGCCATGGAGAAATGGGAGCCTTGCTACACTGATGGGCGGGATGTAAATTGCCAACAGCCACTCTGGAGAAGTGTACGGTGTGTCCTGAAACATCTGAAAAACACAGCTTAGAGAGCATAGGGCACTTCCACTCATGGGGGTATAAATTGGGAAAATGAAAAATCAGCAAGACACAAGCACCCCAAAGTTGAGGGCTGCTCTGTTGACAAGGACCTCCACTTCATTCCACCTTAAATATCCCAGGAAAGAGAAAAATGGATAAAGAAGTTGTGGTCCTTATGTACAATGGAATATCACTCAGCCATGAAATCAATGTCATAATGTTAGTAGCAGCATGATGAGTGGATTTAGGTACGACGATTCTAAGTGAAATAAGTCACACAGAAAAGGACACTTCTCATAAGGTATCACTTATAGAGGGAATGTAAAAACCGTTACACTTGAACTGAATTACAAAACAGAACAGAGTCACACATGCAGAAAACACACTATGGCTGCTTAACGGGAAAGGTGAGGTGGGGTGATACATAAAACAAGGGTATCAAATTAGCTCAGATACCGTTCCATAAACCCAATATGTAATAGACAAGACCTACTCCTTGCTCAGAGAACTGGACTCAACACGCCCTATTCACTGCACAAGAATATATCTGACTAGTAATAATCTTAAAGCCTATGTATTAATATCTCTCTGTTAGTGTGTCAAGTGGGTGTAAAGTGGCATAAACACAGCCGTGAAAAGCAGCTAAACCCCATTATGAAAATAAATTACTTTGAAAAACCCATGAAACAACGACAGTGAAAGAGATAGAAATTCTTACACAATGAGTTCAGGGGCTGTGATGCAACCTGGATTGACCATATCTAGACCCACAGCTGGATGAGACATAAGGGTGGACACTCTTGGGGCTGAGAGGTTTGGTGAGGTTGGGTGAGCAAACGCAGACCCTTTAAAGTAATACTGCGTGGTACCCATCGCATGGGTCCCAAATCTCCAGCTTCAAGGGCATCTTTCTATATCGAAAACATGCATGAGAAACCCAGAAGATAGTACACCGTGTGATGGGGAAAGGTTTCTAAAACGCACCTCATTTCTCATCTCCTTGTGCCCGGGTTCGCCATTCCAGCCGCTTTACTAGCAATCTCCCTACTTGGAGCATCAGCACCTTTAACCTCCTGTTCCGTACAGGTTGCAATTTGTCCTGAGGATGAACGGGAAGACGGGGAACCAACAAGAGACTAGCTCTTGGTGTTGGGACAGGCACAGGTCACTCTATTTTCCCATCAGGAAGAAGAATTAACCACAGGCTCAGCCTGCCCCCCGGAACCAGAACAGGGCCTGAAGCCATCCTGCGCTTTTGCGGCCAGCTCCCAAAAAAGCGAGTTGTAAAATGGAGGTTCAGGGCACTGCAATTCACAAACCTGCAGAGTTATAAATGATAACTCTCGTCCACAAATATATTGAGGGAAGGCAAAGAAGAGGATTTGAAATCAAGGCAGAATTGCAGGAAACAGATTTCAGGAGGTAGATTCGAATCGCCTTTAAAGCACATGAAAGCGGCAAAATGTTGACAATGATGCCCTTGGCCAAAAAGGGCGTATGCGTTTTTTCCTGAATATATTCAGGAAAAAACGCATATGCCCTTTTTGGCCAACCAAGCAACCTGGAAAGGCAAATCAGCGCTACAAAGAAGTCTCGCTTCCCATCGGTCAAAAGAGCCATGCTGAAAAAAGTGTCAAAACCAGAAATGCAGGACAGGCCATGGAGAAATGGGAGCCTTGCTACACTGATGGGCGGGATGTAAATTGGCAACAGCCACTCTGGAGAAGTGTACGGTGTGTCCTGAAACATCTGAAAAACACAGCTTAGAGAGCATAGGGCACTTCCACTCATGGGGGTATAAATTGGGAAAATGAAAAATCAGCAAGACACAAGCACCCCAAAGTTGAGGGCTGCTCTGTTGACAAGGACCTCCACTTCATTCCACCTTAAATATCCCAGGAAAGAGAAAAATGGATAAAGAAGTTGTGGTCCTTATGTACAATGGAATATCACTCAGCCATGAAATCAATGTCATAATGTTAGTAGCAGCATGATGAGTGGATTTAGGTACGACGATTCTAAGTGAAATAAGTCACACAGAAAAGGACACTTCTCATAAGGTATCACTGATAGAGGGGATGTAAAAACCGTTACACTTGAACTGAATTACAAAACAGAACAGAGTCACACATGCAGAAAACACACTATGGCTGCTTAACGGGAAAGGTGAGGTGGGGTGATACATAAAACAAGGGTATCAAATTAGCTCAGATACCGTTCCATAAACCCAATATGTAGTAGACAAGACCTACTCCTTGCTCAGAGAACTGTACTCAACACGCCCTATTCACCGCACAAGAATATATATGACTAGCAATAATCTTAAAACCTATGTATTTATATCTCTCTGTTAGTGTGTCAAGTGGGTGTAAAGCGGCATAAACACAGCCGTGAAAAGCAGCTAAACCCCATTATGAAAATAAATTACTTTGAAAAACCCATGAAACAACGACAGTGAAAGAGATAGAAATTCTTACACAATGAGTTCAGGGGCTGTGATGCAACCTGGATTGACCATATCTAGACGCACAGCTGGATGAGACATAAGGGTGGACACTCTTGGGGCTGAGAGGTTTGGTGAGGTTGGGTGAGCAAACGCAGACCCTTTAAAGTAATACTGCGTGGTACCCATCGCATGGGTCCCAAATCTCCAGCTTCAAGGGCATCTTCCTACATCGAAAACATGCATGAGAATCCCAGAAGATGGTACACCGTGTGATGGGGAAAGGTTTCTAAAACGCACCTCATTTCTCATCTCCTTGTGCCCGGGTTCGCCATTCCAGCCACTTTACTAGCAATCTCCCTACTTGGAGCATCAGCACCTTTAACCTCCTGTTCCGTACAGGTTGCAATTTGTCCTGAGGATGAACGGGAAGACGGGGAACCAAAGAGAGACTAGCTCTTGGTGTTGGGACAGGCACAGGTCACTCTATTTTCCCATCAGGAAGAAGAATTAACCACAGGCTCAGCCTGCCCCCCGGAACCAGATCAGGGCGTGAAAACATCCTGCGCTTTTGCAGCCAGCTCCCAAAAAAGCGAGTTGTAAAATGGAGGTTCAGGGCACTGCAATTCACAAACCTGCAGAGTTATAAATGATAACTCTCGTCCACAAATATATTGAGGGAAGGCAAAGAAGAGGATTTGAAATCAAGGCAGAATTGCAGGAAACAGATTTCAGGAGGTAGATACGAATCGCCTTTAAAGCACATGAAAAGCGGCAAAACGTTGACAATGATGCCCTTGGCCAAAAAGGGCGTATGCGTTTTTTCCTGAATATATTCAGGAAAAAACGCATACGCCCTTTTTGGCCAACCAAGCAACCTGGAAAGGCAAATCAGCGCTACAGAGAAGTCTCACTTCCCATCGGTCAAAAGGGCCATGCTGAAAAAAGTGTCAAAACCAGAAATGCAGGACAGGCCATGGAGAAATGGGAGCCTTGCTACACTGATGGGCGGGATGTAAATTGCCAACAGCCACTCTGGAGAAGTGTACGGTGTGTCCTGAAACATCTGAAAAACACAGCTTAGAGAGCATAGGGCACTTCCACTCATGGGGGTATAAATTGGGAAAATGAAAAATCAGCAAGACACAAGCACCCCAAAGTTGAGGGCTGCTCTGTTGACAAGGACCTCCACTTCATTCCACCTTAAATATCCCAGGAAAGAGAAAAATGGATAAAGAAGTTGTGGTCCTTATGTACAATGGAATATCACTCAGCCATGAAATCAATGTCATAATGTTAGTAGCAGCATGATGAGTGGATTTAGGTACGACGATTCTAAGTGAAATAAGTCACACAGAAAAGGACACTTCTCATAAGGTATCACTTATAGAGGGAATGTAAAAACCGTTACACTTGAACTGAATTACAAAACAGAACAGAGTCACACATGCAGAAAACACACTATGGCTGCTTAACGGGAAAGGTGAGGTGGGGTGATACATAAAACAAGGGTATCAAATTAGCTCAGATACCGTTCCATAAACCCAATATGTAATAGACAAGACCTACTCCTTGCTCAGAGAACTGGACTCAACACGCCCTATTCACAGCACAAGAATATATCTGACTAGTAATAATCTTAAAACCTATGTATTGATATCTCTCTGTTAGTGTGTCAAGTGGGTGTAAAGCGGCATAAACACAGCCGTGAAAAGCAGCTAAACCCCATTATGAAAATAAATTACTTTGAAAAACCCATGAAACAACGACAGTGAAAGAGATAGAAATTCTTACTCAATGAGTTCAGGGGCTGTGATGCAACCTGGATTGACCATATCTAGACCCACAGCTGGATGAGACATAAGGGTGGACACTCTTGGGGCTGAGAGGTTTGGTGAGGTTGGGTGAGCAAACGCAGACCCTTTAAAGTAATACTGCGTGGTACCCATCGCATGGGTCCCAAATCTCCAGCTTCAAGGGCATCTTTCTACATCGAAAACATGCATGAGAAACCCAGAAGATAGTACACCGTGTGATGGGGAAAGGTTTCTAAAACGCACCTCATTTCTCATCTCCTTGTGCCCGGGTTCGCCATTCCAGCCGCTTTACTAGCAATCTCCCTACTTGGAGCATCAGCACCTTTAACCTCCTGTTCCGTACAGGTTGCAATTTGTCCTGAGGATGAACGGGAAGACGGGGAACCAACGAGAGACTAGCTCTTGGTGTCGGGACAGGCACAGGTCACTCTATTTTCCCATCAGGAAGAAGAATTAACCACAGGCTCAGCCTGCCCCCCGGAACCAGAACAGGGCCTGAAGCCATCCTGCGCTTTTGCGGCCAGCTCCCAAAAAAGCGAGTTGTAAAATGGAGGTTCAGGGCACTGCAATTCACAAACCTGCAGAGTTATAAATGATAACTCTCGTCCACAAATATATTGAGGGAAGGCAAAGAAGAGGATTTGAAATCAAGGCAGAATTGCACGAAACAGATTTCAGGAGGTAGATACGAATCGCCTTTAAAGCACATGAAAAGCGGCAAAACGTTGACAATGATGCCCTTGGCCAAAAAGGGCGTATGCGTTTTTTCCTGAATATATTCAGGAAAAAACGCATACGCCCTTTTTGGCCAACCAAGCAACCTGGAAAGGCAAATCAGCGCTACAGAGAAGTCTCACTTCCCATCGGTCAAAAGGGCCATGCTGAAAAAAGTGTCAAAACCAGAAATGCAGGACAGGCCATGGAGAAATGGGAGCCTTGCTACACTGATGGGCGGGATGTAAATTGCCAACAGCCACTCTGGAGAAGTGTACGGTGTGTCCTGAAACATCTGAAAAACACAGCTTAGAGAGCATAGGGCACTTCCACTCATGGGGGTATAAATTGGGAAAATGAAAAATCAGCAAGACACAAGCACCCCAAAGTTGAGGGCTGCTCTGTTGACAAGGACCTCCACTTCATTCCACCTTAAATATCCCAGGAAAGAGAAAAATGGATAAAGAAGTTGTGGTCCTTATGTACAATGGAATATCACTCAGCCATGAAATCAATGTCATAATGTTAGTAGCAGCATGATGAGTGGATTTAGGTACGACGATTCTAAGTGAAATAAGTCACACAGAAAAGGACACTTCTCATAAGGTATCACTTATAGAGGGAATGTAAAAACCGTTACACTTGAACTGAATTACAAAACAGAACAGAGTCACACATGCAGAAAACACACTATGGCTGCTTAACGGGAAAGGTGAGATGGGGTGATACATAAAACAAGGGTATCAAATTAGCTCAGATACCGTTCCATAAACCCAATATGTAATAGACAAGACCTACTCCTTGCTCAGAGAACTGGACTCAACACGCCCTATTCACTGCACAAGAATATATCTGACTAGTAATAATCTTAAAGCCTATGTATTAATATCTCTCTGTTAGTGTGTCAAGTGGGTGTAAAGTGGCATAAACACAGCCGTGAAAAGCAGCTAAACCCCATTATGAAAATAAATTACTTTGAAAAACCCATGAAACAACGACAGTGAAAGAGATAGAAATTCTTACACAATGAGTTCAGGGGCTGTGATGCAACCTGGATTGACCATATCTAGACCCACAGCTGGATGAGACATAAGGGTGGACACTCTTGGGGCTGAGAGGTTTGGTGAGGTTGGGTGAGCAAACGCAGACCCTTTAAAGTAATACTGCGTGGTACCCATCGCATGGGTCCCAAATCTCCAGCTTCAAGGGCATCTTTCTATATCGAAAACATGCATGAGAAACCCAGAAGATAGTACACCGTGTGATGGGGAAAGGTTTCTAAAACGCACCTCATTTCTCATCTCCTTGTGCCCGGGTTCGCCATTCCAGCCGCTTTACTAGCAATCTCCCTACTTGGAGCATCAGCACCTTTAACCTCCTGTTCCGTACAGGTTGCAATTTGTCCTGAGGATGAACGGGAAGACGGGGAACCAACAAGAGACTAGCTCTTGGTGTTGGGACAGGCACAGGTCACTCTATTTTCCCATCAGGAAGAAGAATTAACCACAGACTCAGCCTGCCCCCCGGAACCAGAACAGGGCCTGAAGCCATCCTGCGCTTTTGCGGCCAGCTCCCAAAAAAGCGAGTTGTAAAATGGAGGTTCAGGGCACTGCAATTCACAAACCTGCAGAGTTATAAATGATAACTCTCGTCCACAAATATATTGAGGGAAGGCAAAGAAGAGGATTTGAAATCAAGGCAGAATTGCAGGAAACAGATTTCAGGAGGTAGATTCGAATCGCCTTTAAAGCACATGAAAGCGGCAAAATGTTGACAATGATGCCCTTGGCCAAAAAGGGCGTATGCGTTTTTTCCTGAATATATTCAGGAAAAAACGCATATGCCCTTTTTGGCCAACCAAGCAACCTGGAAAGGCAAATCAGCGCTACAAAGAAGTCTCGCTTCCCATCGGTCAAAAGAGCCATGCTGAAAAAAGTGTCAAAACCAGAAATGCAGGACAGGCCATGGAGAAATGGGAGCCTTGCTACACTGATGGGCGGGATGTAAATTGGCAACAGCCACTCTGGAGAAGTGTACGGTGTGTCCTGAAACATCTGAAAAACACAGCTTAGAGAGCATAGGGCACTTCCACTCATGGGGGTATAAATTGGGAAAATGAAAAATCAGCAAGACACAAGCACCCCAAAGTTGAGGGCTGCTCTGTTGACAAGGACCTCCACTTCATTCCACCTTAAATATCCCAGGAAAGAGAAAAATGGATAAAGAAGTTGTGGTCCTTATGTACAATGGAATATCACTCAGCCATGAAATCAATGTCATAATGTTAGTAGCAGCATGATGAGTGGATTTAGGTACGACGATTCTAAGTGAAATAAGTCACACAGAAAAGGACACTTCTCATAAGGTATCACTGATAGAGGGGATGTAAAAACCGTTACACTTGAACTGAATTACAAAACAGAACAGAGTCACACATGCAGAAAACACACTATGGCTGCTTAACGGGAAAGGTGAGGTGGGGTGATACATAAAACAAGGGTATCAAATTAGCTCAGATACCGTTCCATAAACCCAATATGTAGTAGACAAGACCTACTCCTTGCTCAGAGAACTGTACTCAACACGCCCTATTCACCGCACAAGAATATATATGACTAGCAATAATCTTAAAACCTATGTATTTATATCTCTCTGTTAGTGTGTCAAGTGGGTGTAAAGCGGCATAAACACAGCCGTGAAAAGCAGCTAAACCCCATTATGAAAATAAATTACTTTGAAAAACCCATGAAACAACGACAGTGAAAGAGATAGAAATTCTTACACAATGAGTTCAGGGGCTGTGATGCAACCTGGATTGACCATATCTAGACCCACAGCTGGATGAGACATAAGGGTGGACACTCTTGGGGCTGAGAGGTTTGGTGAGGTTGGGTGAGCAAACGCAGACCCTTTAAAGTAATACTGCGTGGTACCCATCGCATGGGTCCCAAATCTCCAGCTTCAAGGGCATCTTCCTACATCGAAAACATGCATGAGAATCCCAGAAGATGGTACACCGTGTGATGGGGAAAGGTTTCTAAAACGCACCTCATTTCTCATCTCCTTGTGCCCGGGTTCGCCATTCCAGCCACTTTACTAGCAATCTCCCTACTTGGAGCATCAGCACCTTTAACCTCCTGTTCCGTACAGG
The DNA here is from genome assembly GCF_965194805.1 of Balaenoptera borealis. Classification (NCBI taxonomy): domain Eukaryota; kingdom Metazoa; phylum Chordata; class Mammalia; order Artiodactyla; family Balaenopteridae; genus Balaenoptera; species Balaenoptera borealis. Next base: position 379,350 of record NW_028123956.1, on the reverse strand, counting down.
TTGCAATTTGTCCTGAGGATGAACGGGAAGACGGGGAACCAAAGAGAGACTAGCTCTTGGTGTTGGGACAGGCACAGGTCACTCTATTTTCCCATCAGGAAGAAGAATTAACCACAGGCTCAGCCTGCCCCCCGGAACCAGATCAGGGCGTGAAAACATCCTGCGCTTTTGCAGCCAGCTCCCAAAAAAGCGAGTTGTAAAATGGAGGTTCAGGGCACTGCAATTCACAAACCTGCAGAGTTATAAATGATAACTCTCGTCCACAAATATATTGAGGGAAGGCAAAGAAGAGGATTTGAAATCAAGGCAGAATTGCATGAAACAGATTTCAGGAGGTAGATACGAATCGCCTTTAAAGCACATGAAAAGCGGCAAAATGTTGACAATGATGCCTTTGGCCTAAAAGTGCGTATGCGTTTTTTCCTGCATATATTCAGGAAAAAACGCATACGCCCTTTTTGGCCAACCAAGCAACCTGGAAAGGCAAATCAGCGCTACAGAGAAGTCTCACTTCCCATCGGTCAAAAGGGCCATGCTGAAAAAAGTGTCAAAACCAGAAATGCAGGACAGGCCATGGAGAAATGGGAGCCTTGCTACACTGATGGGCGGGATGTAAATTGCCAACAGCCACTCTGGAGAAGTGTACGGTGTGTCCTGAAACATCTGAAAAACACAGCTTAGAGAGCATAGGGCACTTCCACTCATGGGGGTATAAATTGGGAAAATTAAAAATCAGCAAGACACAAGCACCCCAAAGTTGAGGGCTGCTCTGTTGACAAGGACCTCCACTTCATTCCACCTTAAATATCCCAGGAAAGAGAAAAATGGATAAAGAAGTTGTGGTCCTTATGTACAATGGAATATCACTCAGCCATGAAATCAATGTCATAATGTTAGTAGCAGCATGATGAGTGGATTTAGGTACGACGATTCTAAGTGAAATAAGTCACACAGAAAAGGACACTTCTCATAAGGTATCACTTATAGAGGGAATGTAAAAACCGTTACACTTGAACTGAATTACAAAACAGAACAGAGTCACACATGCAGAAAACACACTATGGCTGCTTAACGGGAAAGGTGATGTGGGGTGATACATAAAACAAGGGTATCAAATTAGCTCAGATACCGTTCCATAAACCCAATATGTAATAGACAAGACCTACTCCTTGCTCAGAGAACTGGACTCAACACGCCCTATTCACAGCACAAGAATATATCTGACTAGTAATAATCTTAAAACCTATGTATTGATATCTCTCTGTTAGTGTGTCAAGTGGGTGTAAAGCGGCATAAACACAGCCGTGAAAAGCAGCTAAACCCCATTATGAAAATAAATTACTTTGAAAAACCCATGAAACAACGACAGTGAAAGAGATAGAAATTCTTACACAATGAGTTCAGGGGCTGTGATGCAACCTGGATTGACCATATCTAGACCCACAGCTGGATGAGACATAAGGGTGGACACTCTTGGGGCTGAGAGGTTTGGTGAGGTTGGGTGAGCAAACGCAGACCCTTTAAAGTAATACTGCGTGGTACCCATCGCATGGGTCCCAAATCTCCAGGTTCAAGGGCATCTTCCTACATCGAAAACATGCATGAGAAACCCAGAAGATGGTACACCGTGTGATGGGGAAAGGTTTCTAAAACGCACCTCATTTCTCATCTCCTTGTGCCCGGGTTCGCCATTCCAGCCACTTTACTAGCAATCTCCCTACTTGGAGCATCAGCACCTTTAACCTCCTGTTCCGTACAGGTTGCAATTTGTCCTGAGGATGAACGGGAAGACGGGGAACCAACGAGAGACTAGCTCTTGGTGTTGGGACAGGCACAGGTCACTCTATTTTCCCATCAGGAAGAAGAATTAACCACAGGCTCAGCCTGCCCCCCGGAACCAGAACAGGGCCTGAAGCCATCCTGCGCTTTTGCGGCCAGCTCCCAAAAAAGCGAGTTGTAAAATGGAGGTTCAGGGCACTGCAATTCACAAACCTGCAGAGTTATAAATGATAACTCTCGTCCACAAATATATTGAGGGAAGGCAAAGAAGAGGATTTGAAATCAAGGCAGAATTGCAGGAAACAGATTTCAGGAGGTAGATTCGAATCGCCTTTAAAGCACATGAAAAGCGGCAAAATGTTGAAAATGATGCCCTTGGCCAAAAAGGGCGTATGCGTTTTTTCCTGAATATATTCAGGAAAAAACGCATACGCCCTTTTTGGCCAACCAAGCAACCTGGAAAGGCAAATCAGCGCTACAGAGAAGTCTCACTTCCCATCGGTCAAAAGGGCCATGCTGAAAAAAGTGTCAAAACCAGAAATGCAGGACAGGCCATGGAGAAATGGGAGCCTTGCTACACTGATGGGCGGGATGTAAATTGCCAACAGCCACTCTGGAGAAGTGTACGGTGTGTCCTGAAACATCTGAAAAACACAGCTTAGAGAGCATAGGGCACTTCCACTCATGGGGGTATAAATTGGGAAAATGAAAAATCAGCAAGACACAAGCACCCCAAAGTTGAGGGCTGCTCTGTTGACAAGGACCTCCACTTCATTCCACCTTAAATATCCCAGGAAAGAGAAAAATGGATAAAGAAGTTGTGGTCCTTATGTACAATGGAATATCACTCAGCCATGAAATCAATGTCATAATGTTAGTAGCAGCATGATGAGTGGATTTAGGTACGACGATTCTAAGTGAAATAAGTCACACAGAAAAGGACACTTCTCAGAAGGTATCACTTATAGAGGGAATGTAAAAACCGTTACACTTGAACTGAATTACAAAACAGAACAGAGTCACACATGCAGAAAACACACTATGGCTGCTTAACGGGAAAGGTGAGGTGGGGTGATACATAAAACAAGGGTATCAAATTAGCTCAGATACCGTTCCATAAACCCAATATGTAATAGACAAGACCTACTCCTTGCTCAGAGAACTGGACTCAACACGCCCTATTCACAGCACAAGAATATATCTGACTAGTAATAATCTTAAAACCTATGTATTGATATCTCTCTGTTAGTGTGTCAAGTGGGTGTAAAGCGGCATAAACACAGCCGTGAAAAGCAGCTAAACCCCATTATGAAAATAAATTACTTTGAAAAACCCATGAAACAACGACAGTGAAAGAGATAGAAATTCTTACACAATGAGTTCAGGGGCTGTGATGCAACCTGGATTGACCATATCTAGACGCACAGCTGGATGAGACATAAGGGTGGACACTCTTGGGGCTGAGAGGTTTGGTGAGGTTGGGTGAGCAAACGCAGACCCTTTAAAGTAATACTGCGTGGTACCCATCGCATGGGTCCCAAATCTCCAGGTTCAAGGGCATCTTCCTACATCGAAAACATGCATGAGAAACCCAGAAGATGGTACACCGTGTGATGGGGAAAGGTTTCAAAAACACACCTCATTTCTCATCTCCTTGTGCCCGGGTTCGCCATTCCAGCCACTTTACTAGCAATCTCCCTACTTGGAGCATCAGCACCTTTAACCTGCTGTTCCGTACAGGTTGCAATTTTTCCTGAGGATGAACGGGAAGACGGGGAACCAACGAGAGACTAGTTCTTGGTGTTGGGACAGGCACAGGTCACTCTATTTTCCCATCAGGAAGAAGAATTAACCACAGGCTCAGCCTGCCCCCCGGAACCAGAACAGGGCCTGAAGCCATCCTGCGCTTTTGCGGCCAGCTCCCAAAAAAGCGAGTTGTAAAATGGAGGTTCAGGGCACTGCAATTCACAAACCTGCAGAGTTATAAATGATAACTCTCGTCCACAAATATATTGAGGGAAGGCAAAGAAGAGGATTTGAAATCAAGGCACAATTGCAGGAAACAGATTTCAGGAGGTAGATTCGAATCGCCTTTAAAGCACATGAAAAGCGGCAAAATGTTCAAAATGATGCCCTTGGCCAAAAAGGGCGTATGCGTTTTTTCCTGAATATATTCAGGAAAAAACGCATACGCCCTTTTTGGCCAACCAAGCAACCTGGAAAGGCAAATCAGCGCTACAGAGAAGTCTCACTTCCCATCGGTCAAAAGGGCCATGCTGAAAAAAGTGTCAAAACCAGAAATGCAGGACAGGCCATGGAGAAATGGGAGCCTTGCTACACTGATGGGCGGGATGTAAATTGCCAACAGCCACTCTGGAGAAGTGTACGGTGTGTCCTGAAACATCTGAAAAACACAGCTTAGAGAGCATAGGGCACTTCCACTCATGGGGGTATAAATTGGGAAAATGAAAAATCAGCAAGACACAAGCACCCCAAAGTTGAGGGCTGCTCTGTTGACAAGGACCTCCACTTCATTCCACCTTAAATATCCCAGGAAAGAGAAAAATGGATAAAGAAGTTGTGGTCCTTATGTACAATGGAATATCACTCAGCCATGAAATCAATGTCATAATGTTAGTAGCAGCATGATGAGTGGATTTAGGTACGACGATTCTAAGTGAAATAAGTCACACAGAAAAGGACACTTCTCAGAAGGTATCACTTATAGAGGGAATGTAAAAACCGTTACACTTGAACTGAATTACAAAACAGAACAGAGTCACACATGCAGAAAACACACTATGGCTGCTTAACGGGAAAGGTGAGGTGGGGTGATACATAAAACAAGGGTATCAAATTAGCTCAGATACCGTTCCATAAACCCAATATGTAATAGACAAGACCTACTCCTTGCTCAGAGAACTGGACTCAACACGCCCTATTCACAGCACAAGAATATATCTGACTAGTAATAATCTTAAAACCTATGTATTGATATCTCTCTGTTAGTGTGTCAAGTGGGTGTAAAGCGGCATAAACACAGCCGTGAAAAGCAGCTAAACCCCATTATGAAAATAAATTACTTTGAAAAACCCATGAAACAACGACAGTGAAAGAGATAGAAATTCTTACACAATGAGTTCAGGGGCTGTGATGCAACCTGGATTGACCATATCTAGACGCACAGCTGGATGAGACATAAGGGTGGACACTCTTGGGGCTGAGAGGTTTGGTGAGGTTGGGTGAGCAAACGCAGACCCTTTAAAGTAATACTGCGTGGTACCCATCGCATGGGTCCCAAATCTCCAGGTTCAAGGGCATCTTCCTACATCGAAAACATGCATGAGAAACCCAGAAGATGGTACACCGTGTGATGGGGAAAGGTTTCAAAAACGCACCTCATTTCTCATCTCCTTGTGCCCGGGTTCGCCATTCCAGCCACTTTACTAGCAATCTCCCTACTTGGAGCATCAGCACCTTTAACCTGCTGTTCCGTACAGGTTGCAATTTGTCCTGAGGATGAACGGGAAGACGGGGAACCAACGAGAGACTAGTTCTTGGTGTTGGGACAGGCACAGGTCACTCTATTTTCCCATCAGGAAGAAGAATTAACCACAGGCTCAGCCTGCCCCCCGGAACCAGAACAGGGCCTGAAGCCATCCTGCGCTTTTGCGGCCAGCTCCCAAAAAAGCGAGTTGTAAAATGGAGGTTCAGGGCACTGCAATTCACAAACCTGCAGAGTTATAAATGATAACTCTCGTCCACAAATATATTGAGGGAAGGCAAAGAAGAGGATTTGAAATCAAGGCACAATTGCAGGAAACAGATTTCAGGAGGTAGATTCGAATCGCCTTTAAAGCACATGAAAAGCGGCAAAATGTTCAAAATGATGCCCTTGGCCAAAAAGGGCGTATGCGTTTTTTCCTGAATATATTCAGGAAAAAACGCATACGCCCTTTTTGGCCAACCAAGCAACCTGGAAAGGCAAATCAGCGCTACAGAGAAGTCTCACTTCCCATCGGTCAAAAGGGCCATGCTGAAAAAAGTGTCAAAACCAGAAATGCAGGACAGGCCATGGAGAAATGGGAGCCTTGCTACACTGATGGGCGGGATGTAAATTGCCAACAGCCACTCTGGAGAAGTGTACGGTGTGTCCTGAAACATCTGAAAAACACAGCTTAGAGAGCATAGGGCACTTCCACTCATGGGGGTATAAATTGGGAAAATGAAAAATCAGCAAGACACAAGCACCCCAAAGTTGAGGGCTGCTCTGTTGACAAGGACCTCCACTTCATTCCACCTTAAATATCCCAGGAAAGAGAAAAATGGATAAAGAAGTTGTGGTCTTTATGTACAATGGAATATCACTCAGCCATGAAATCAATGTCATAATGTTAGTAGCAGCATGATGAGTGGATTTAGGTACGACGATTCTAAGTGAAATAAGTCACACAGAAAAGGACACTTCTCATAAGGTATCACTTATAGAGGGAATGTAAAAACCGTTACACTTGAACTGAATTACAAAACAGAACAGAGTCACACATGCAGAAAACACACTATAGCTGCTTAACGGGAAAGGTGAGGTGGGGTGATACATAAAACAAGGGTATCAAATTAGCTCAGATACCGTTCCATAAACCCAATATGTAATAGACAAGACCTACTCCTTGCTCAGAGAACTGGACTCAACACGCCCTATTCACAGCACAAGAATATATCTGACTAGTAATAATCTTAAAACCTATGTATTGATATCTCTCTGTTAGTGTGTCAAGTGGGTGTAAAGCGGCATAAACACAGCCGTGAAAAGCAGCTAAACCCCATTATGAAAATAAATTACTTTGAAAAACCCATGAAACAACGACAGTGAAAGAGATAGAAATTCTTACACAATGAGTTCAGGGGCTGTGATGCAACCTGGATTGACCATATCTAGACCCACAGCTGGATGAGACATAAGGGTGGACACTCTTGGGGCTGAGAGGTTTGGTGAGGTTGGGTGAGCAAACGCAGACCCTTTAAAGTAATACTGCGTGGTACCCATCGCATGGGTCCCAAATCTCCAGGTTCAAGGGCATCTTCCTACATCGAAAACATGCATGAGAAACCCAGAAGATGGTACACCGTGTGATGGGGAAAGGTTTCTAAAACGCACCTCATTTCTCATCTCCTTGTGCCCGGGTTCGCCATTCCAGCCACTTTACTAGCAATCTCCCTACTTGGAGCATCAGCACCTTTAACCTCCTGTTCCGTACAGGTTGCAATTTGTCCTGAGGATGAATGGGAAGACGGGGAACCAACGAGAGACTAGCTCTTGGTGTTGGGACAGGCACAGGTCACTCTATTTTCCCATCAGGAAGAAGAATTAACCACAGGCTCAGCCTGCCCCCCGGAACCAGAACAGGGCCTGAAGCCATCCTGCGCTTTTGCAGCCAGCTCCCAAAAAAGCGAGTTGTAAAATGGAGGTTCAGGGCACTGCAATTCACAAACCTGCAGAGTTATAAATGATAACTCTCGTCCACAAATATATTGAGGGAAGGCAAAGAAGAGGATTTGAAATCAAGGCAGAATTGCACGAAACAGATTTCAGGAGGTAGATACGAATCGCCTTTAAAGCACATGAAAAGCGGCAAAACGTTGACAATGATGCCCTTGGCCAAAAAGGGCGTATGCGTTTTTTCCTGAATATATTCAGGAAAAAACGCATACGCCCTTTTTGGCCAACCAAGCAACCTGGAAAGGCAAATCAGCGCTACAGAGAAGTCTCGCTTCCCATCGGTCAAAAGGGCCATGCTGAAAAAAGTGTCAAAACCAGAAATGCAGGACAGGCCATGGAGAAATGGGAGCCTTGCTAAAGTGATGGGTGGGATGTAAATTGCCAACAGCCACTCTGGAGAAGTGTACGGTGTGTCCTGAAACATCTGAAAAACACAGCTTAGAGAGCATAGGGCACTTCCACTCATGGGGGTATAAATTGGGAAAATGAAAAATCAGCAAGACACAAGCACCCCAACGTTGAGGGCTGCTCTGTTGACAAGGACCTCCACTTCATTCCACCTTAAATATCCCAGGAAAGAGAAAAATGGATAAAGAAGTTGTGGTCCTTATGTACAATGGAATATCACTCAGCCATGAAATCAATGTCATAATGTTAGTAGCAGCATGATGAGAGGATTTAGGTATGACGATTCTAAGTGAAATAAGTCACACAGAAAAGGACACTTCTCATAAGGTATCACTGATAGAGGGAATGTAAAAACCGTTAAACTTGAACTGAATTACAAAACAGAACAGAGTCACACATGCAGAAAACACACTATGGCTGCTTAACGGGAAAGGTGAGGTGGGGTGATACATAAAACAAGGGTATCAAATTAGCTCAGATACCGTTCCATAAACCCAATATGTAGTAGACAAGACCTACTCCTTGCTCAGAGAACTGGACTCAACACGCCCTATTCACCGCACAAGAATATATCTGACTAGTAATAATCTTAAAACCTATGTATTGATATCTCTCTGTTAGTGTGTCAAGTGGGTGTAAAGCGGCATAAACACAGCCGTGAAAAGCAGCTAAACCCCATTATGAAAATAAATTACTTTGAAATACCCATGAAACAACGACGGTGAAAGAGATAGAAATTCTTACACAATGAGTTCAGGGGCTGTGATGCAACCTGGATTGACCATATCTAGACGCACAGCTGGATGAGACATAAGGGTGGACACTCTTGGGGCTGAGAGGTTTGGTGAGGTTGGGTGAGCAAACGCAGACCCTTTAAAGTAATACTGCGTGGTACCCATCGCATGGGTCCCAAATCTCCAGGTTCAAGGGCATCTTCCTACATCGAAAACATGCATGAGAAACCCAGAAGATGGTACACCGTGTGATGGGGAAAGGTTTCAAAAACGCACCTCATTTCTCATCTCCTTGTGCCCGGGTTCGCCATTCCAGCCACTTTACTAGCAATCTCCCTACTTGGAGCATCAGCACCTTTAACCTGCTGTTCCGTACAGGTTGCAATTTGTCCTGAGGATGAACGGGAAGACGGGGAACCAACGAGAGACTAGCTCTTGGTGTTGGGACAGGCACAGGTCACTCTATTTTCCCATCAGGAAGAAGAATTAACCACAGGCTCAGCCTGCCCCCCGGAACCAGAACAGGGCCTGAAGCCATCCTGCGCTTTTGCGGCCAGCTCCCAAAAAAGCGAGTTGTAAAATGGAGGTTCAGGGCACTGCAATTCACAAACCTGCAGAGTTATAAATGATAACTCTCGTCCACAAATATATTGAGGGAAGGCAAAGAAGAGGATTTGAAATCAAGGCACAATTGCAGGAAACAGATTTCAGGAGGTAGATTCGAATCGCCTTTAAAGCACATGAAAAGCGGCAAAATGTTCAAAATGATGCCCTTGGCCAAAAAGGGCGTATGCGTTTTTTCCTGAATATATTCAGGAAAAAACGCATACGCCCTTTTTGGCCAACCAAGCAACCTGGAAAGGCAAATCAGCGCTACAGAGAAGTCTCACTTCCCATCGGTCAAAAGGGCCATGCTGAAAAAAGTGTCAAAACCAGAAATGCAGGACAGGCCATGGAGAAATGGGAGCCTTGCTACACTGATGGGCGGGATGTAAATTGCCAACAGCCACTCTGGAGAAGTGTACGGTGTGTCCTGAAACATCTGAAAAACACAGCTTAGAGAGCATAGGGCACTTCCACTCATGGGGGTATAAATTGGGAAAATGAAAAATCAGCAAGACACAAGCACCCCAAAGTTGAGGGCTGCTCTGTTGACAAGGACCTCCACTTCATTCCACCTTAAATATCCCAGGAAAGAGAAAAATGGATAAAGAAGTTGTGGTCTTTATGTACAATGGAATATCACTCAGCCATGAAATCAATGTCATAATGTTAGTAGCAGCATGATGAGTGGATTTAGGTACGACGATTCTAAGTGAAATAAGTCACACAGAAAAGGACACTTCTCATAAGGTATCACTTATAGAGGGAATGTAAAAACCGTTACACTTGAACTGAATTACAAAACAGAACAGAGTCACACATGCAGAAAACACACTATAGCTGCTTAACGGGAAAGGTGAGGTGGGGTGATACATAAAACAAGGGTATCAAATTAGCTCAGATACCGTTCCATAAACCCAATATGTAATAGACAAGACCTACTCCTTGCTCAGAGAACTGGACTCAACACGCCCTATTCACAGCACAAGAATATATCTGACTAGTAATAATCTTAAAACCTATGTATTGATATCTCTCTGTTAGTGTGTCAAGTGGGTGTAAAGCGGCATAAACACAGCCGTGAAAAGCAGCTAAACCCCATTATGAAAATAAATTACTTTGAAAAACCCATGAAACAACGACAGTGAAAGAGATAGAAATTCTTACACAATGAGTTCAGGGGCTGTGATGCAACCTGGATTGACCATATCTAGACCCACAGCTGGATGAGACATAAGGGTGGACACTCTTGGGGCTGAGAGGTTTGGTGAGGTTGGGTGAGCAAACGCAGACCCTTTAAAGTAATACTGCGTGGTACCCATCGCATGGGTCCCAAATCTCCAGGTTCAAGGGCATCTTCCTACATCGAAAACATGCATGAGAAACCCAGAAGATGGTACACCATGTGATGGGGAAAGGTTTCTAAAACGCACCTCATTTCTCATCTCCTTGTGCCCGGGTTCGCCATTCCAGCCACTTTACTAGCAATCTCCCTACTTGGAGCATCAGCACCTTTAACCTCCTGTTCCGTACAGGTTGCAATTTGTCCTGAGGATGAACGGGAAGACGGGGAACCAACGAGAGACTAGCTCTTGGTGTTGGGACAGGCACAGGTCACTCTATTTTCCCATCAGGAAGAAGAATTAACCACAGGCTCAGCCTGCCCCCCGGAACCAGAACAGGGCCTGAAGCCATCCTGCGCTTTTGCAGCCAGCTCCCAAAAAAGCGAGTTGTAAAATGGAGGTTCAGGGCACTGCAATTCACAAACCTGCAGAGTTATAAATGATAACTCTCGTCCACAAATATATTGAGGGAAGGCAAAGAAGAGGATTTGAAATCAAGGCAGAATTGCACGAAACAGATTTCAGGAGGTAGATACGAATCGCCTTTAAAGCACATGAAAAGCGGCAAAACGTTGACAATGATGCCCTTGGCCAAAAAGGGCGTAGGCGTTTTTTCCTGAATATATTCAGGAAAAAACGCATACGCCCTTTTTGGCCAACCAAGCAACCTGGAAAGGCAAATCAGCGCTACAGAGAAGTCTCGCTTCCCATCGGTCAAAAGGGCCATGCTGAAAAAAGTGTCAAAACCAGAAATGCAGGACAGGCCATGGAGAAATGGGAGCCTTGCTACACTGATGGGCGGGATGTAAATTGCCAACAGCCACTCTGGAGAAGTGTACGGTGTGTCCTGAAACATCTGAAAAACACAGCTTAGAGAGCATAGGGCACTTCCACTCATGGGGGTATAAATTGGGAAAATGAAAAATCAGCAAGACACAAGCACCCCAACGTTGAGGGCTGCTCTGTTGACAAGGACCTCCACTTCATTCCACCTTAAATATCCCAGGAAAGAGAAAAATGGATAAAGAAGTTGTGGTCCTTATGTACAATGGAATATCACTCAGCCATGAAATCAATGTCATAATGTTAGTAGCAGCATGATGAGAGGATTTAGGTATGACGATTCTAAGTGAAATAAGTCACACAGAAAAGGACACTTCTCATAAGGTATCACTGATAGAGGGAATGTAAAAACCGTTAAACTTGAACTGAATTACAAAACAGAACAGAGTCACACATGCAGAAAACACACTATGGCTGCTTAACGGGAAAGGTGAGGTGGGGTGATACATAAAACAAGGGTATCAAATTAGCTCAGATACCGTTCCATAAACCCAATATGTAGTAGACAAGACCTACTCCTTGCTCAGAGAACTGGACTCAACACGCCCTATTCACTGCACAAGAATATATCTGACTAGTAATAATCTTAAAGCCTATGTATTAATATCTCTCTGTTAGTGTGTCAAGTGGGTGGAAAGCGGCATAAACACAGCCGTGAAAAGCAGCTAAACCCCATTATGAAAATAAATTACTTTGAAAAACCCATGAAACAACAAAAGTGAAAGAGTTAGAAATTCTTACAAAATGCGTTCAGGGGCTGTGATGCAACCTGGATTGACCATATCTAGACCCACAGCTGGATGAGACATAAGGGTGGACACTCTTGGGGCTGAGAGGTTTGGTGAGGTTGGGTGAGCAAACGCAGACCCTTTAAAGTAATACTGCGTGGTACCCATCGCATGGGTCCCAAATCTCCAGCTTCAAGGGCATCTTCCTACATCAAAAACATGCATGAAACCCAGAAGATAGTACACCGTGTGATGGGGAAAGGTTTCTAAAACGCACCTCATTTCTCATCTCCTTGTGCCCGGGTTCGCCATTCCAGCCGCTTTACTAGCAATCTCCCTACTTGGAGCATCAGCACCTTTAACCTCCTGTTCCATACAGGTTGCAATTTGTCCTGAGGATGAACGGGAAGACGGGGAACCAACGAGAGACTAGCTCTTGGTGTTGGGACAGGCACAGGTCACTCTATTTTCCCATCAGGAAGAAGAATTAACCACAGGCTCAGCCTGCCCCCCGGAACCAGAACAGGGCCTGAAGCCATCCTGCGCTTTTGCGGCCAGCTCCCAAAAAAGCGAGTTGTAAAATGGAGGTTCAGGGCACTGCAATTCACAAACCTGCAGAGTTATAAATGATAACTCTCGTCCACAAATATATTGAGGGAAGGCAAAGAAGAGGATTTGAAATCAAGGCAGAATTGCAGCAAACAGATTTCAGGAGGTAGATTCGAATCGCCTTTAAAGCACATGAAAGCGGCAAAATGTTGACAACGATGCCCTTGGCCAAAAAGGGCGTATGCGTTTTTTCCTGAATATATTCAGGAAAAAACGCATATGCCCTTTTTGGCCAACCAAGCAACCTGGAAAGGCAAATCAGCGCGACAAAGAAGTCTCGCTTCCCATCGGTCAAAAGGGCCATGCTGAAAAAAGTGTCAAAACCAGAAATGCAGGACAGGCCATGGAGAAATGGGAGCCTTGCTACACTGATGGGCGGGATGTAAATTGGCAACAGCCACTCTGGAGAAGTGTACGGTGTGTCCTGAAACATCTGAAAAACACAGCTTAGAGAGCATAGGGCACTTCCACTCATGGGGGTATAAATTGGGAAAATGAAAAATCAGCAAGACACAAGCACCCCAAAGTTGAGGGCTGCTCTGTTGACAAGGACCTCCACTTCATTCCACCTTAAATATCCAAGGAAAGAGAAAAATGGATAAAGAAGTTGTGGTCCTTATGTACAATGGAATATCACTCAGCCATGAAATTAATGTCATAAGGTTAGTAGCAGCATGATGAGTGGATTTAGGTACGACGATTCTAAGTGAAATAAGTCACACAGAAAAGGACACTTCTCATAAGGTATCACTTTTAGAGGGAATGTAAAAACCGTTACACTTGAACTGAATTACAAAACAGAACAGAGTCACACATGCAGAAAACAGACTATGGCTGCTTAACGGGAAAGGTGAGGTGGGGTGATACATAAAACAAGGGTATCAAATTAGCTCAGATACCGTTCCATAAACCCAATATGTAATAGACAAGACCTACTCCTTGCTCAGAGAACTGGACTCAACACGCCCTATTCACTGCACAAGAATATATCTGACTAGTAATAATCTTAAAGCCTATGTATTAATATCTCTCTGTTAGTGTGTCAAGTGGGTGGAAAGCGGCATAAACACAGCCGTGAAAAGCAGCTAAACCCCATTATGAAAATAAATTACTTTGAAAAACCCATGAAACAACAAAAGTGAAAGAGTTAGAAATTCTTTCACAATGCGTTCAGGGGCTGTGATGCAACCTGGATTGACCATATCTAGACCCACAGCTGGATGAGACATAAGGGTGGACACTCTTGGGGCTGAGAGGTTTGGTGAGGTTGGGTGAGCAAACACAGACCCTTTAAAGTAATACTGCGTGGTACCCATCGCATGGGTCCCAAATCTCCAGCTTCAAGGGCATCTTTCTACATCGAAAACATGCATGAGAAACCCAGAAGATAGTACACCGTGTGATGGGGAAAGGTTTCTAAAACGCACCTCATTTCTCATCTCCTTGTGCCCGGGTTCGCCATTCCAGCCGCTTTACTAGCAATCTCCCTACTTGGAGCATCAGCACCTTTAACCTCCTGTTCCATACAGGTTGCAATTTGTCCTGAGGATGAACGGGAAGACGGGGAACCAACGAGAGACTAGCTCTTGGTGTTGGGACAGGCACAGGTCACTTTACTTTCCCATCAGGAAGAAGAATTAACCACAGGCTCAGCCTGCCCCCCGGAACCAGATCAGGGCCTGAAGCCATCCTGCGCTTTTGCGGCCAGCTCCCAAAAAAGCGAGTTGTAAAATGGAGGTTCAGGGCACTGCAATTCACAAACCTGCAGAGTTATAAATGATAACTCTCGTCCACAAATATATTGAGGGAAGGCAAAGAAGAGGATTTGAAATCAAGGCAGAATTGCAGGAAACAGATTTCAGGAGGTAGATACGAATCGCCTTTAAAGCACATGAAAAGCGGCAAAACGTTGACAATGATGCCCTTGGCCAAAAAGGGCGTATGCGTTTTTTCCTGAATATATTCAGGAAAAAACGCATACGCCCTTTTTGGCCAACCAAGCAACCTGGAAAGGCAAATCAGCGCTACAGAGAAGTCTCGCTTCCCATCGGTCAAAAGGGCCATGCTGAAAAAAGTGTCAAAACCAGAAATGCAGGATGGGCCATGGAGAAATGGGAGCCTTGCTACACTGATGGGCGGGATGTAAATTGCCAACAGCCACTCTGGAGAAGTGTACGGTGTGTCCTGAAACATCTGAAAAACACAGCTTAGAGAGCATAGGGCACTTCCACTCATGGGGGTATAAATTGGGAAAATGAAAAATCAGCAAGACACAAGCACCCCAAAGTTCAGGGCTGCTCTGTTGACAAGGACCTCCACTTCATTCCACCTTAAATATCCCAGGAAAGAGAAAAATGGATAAAGAAGTTGTGGTCCTTATGTACAATGGAATATCACTCAGCCATGAAATCAATGTCATAATGTTAGTAGCAGCATGATGAGTGGATTTAGGTACGACGATTCTAAGTGAAATAAGTCACACAGAAAAGGACACTTCTCAAAAGGTATCACTTATAGAGGGAATGTAAAAACCGTTACACTTGAACTGAATTACAAAACAGAACAGAGTCACACATGCAGAAAACACACTATGGCTGCTTAACGGGAAAGGTGAGGTGGGGTGATACATAAAACAAGGGTATCAAATTAGCTCAGATACCGTTCCATAAACCCAATATGTAGTAGACAAGACCTACTCCTTGCTCAGAGAACTGTACTCAACACGCCCTATTCACTGCACAAGAATATATCTGACTAGTAATAATCTTAAAACCTATGTATTGATATCTCTCTGTTAGTGTGTCAAGTGGGTGGAAAGCGGCATAAACACAGCCGTGAAAAGCAGCTAAACCCCATTATGAAAATAAATTACTTTGAAAAACCCATGAAACAACAAAAGTGAAAGAGTTAGAAATTCTTACACAATGCGTTCAGGGGCTGTGATGCAACCTGGATTGACCATATCTAGACCCACAGCTGGATGAGACATAAGGGTGGACACTCTTGGGGCTGAGAGGTTTGGTGAGGTTGGGTGAGCAAACGCAGACCCTTTAAAGTAATACTGCGTGGTACCCATCGCATGGGTCCCAAATCTCCAGCTTCAAGGGCATCTTTCTACATCGAAAACATGCATGAGAAACCCAGAAGATAGTACACCGTGTGATGGGGAAAGGTTTCTAAAACGCACCTCATTTCTCATCTCCTTGTGCCCGGGTTCGCCATTCCAGCCGCTTTACTAGCAATCTCCCTACTTGGAGCATCAGCACCTTTAACCTCCTGTTCCGTACAGGTTGCAATTTGTCCTGAGGATGAACGGGAAGACGGGGAACCAACGAGAGACTAGCTCTTGGTGTTGGGACAGGCACAGGTCACTCTATTTTCCCATCAGGAAGAAGAATTAACCACAGGCTCAGCCTGCCCCCCGGAACCAGAACAGGGCCTGAAGCCATCCTGCGCTTTTGCGGCCAGCTCCCAAAAAAGCGAGTTGTAAAATGGAGGTTCAGGGCACTGCAATTCACAAACCTGCAGAGTTATAAATGATAACTCTCGTCCACAAATATATTGAGGGAAGGCAAAGAAGAGGATTTGAAATCAAGGCAGAATTGCAGGAAACAGATTTCAGGAGGTAGATTCGAATCGCCTTTAAAGCACATGAAAAGCGGCAAAACGTTGACAATGATGCCCTTGGCCAAAAAGGGCGTATGCGTTTTTTCCTGAATATATTCAGGAAAAAACGCATACGCCCTTTTTGGCCAACCAAGCAACCTGGAAAGGCAAATCAGCGCTACAGAGAAGTCTCGCTTCCCATCGGTCAAAAGGGCCATGCTGAAAAAAGTGTCAAAACCAGAAATGCAGGACAGGCCATGGAGAAATGGGAGCCTTGCTAAAGTGATGGGTGGGATGTAAATTGCCAACAGCCACTCTGGAGAAGTGTACGGTGTGTCCTGAAACATCTGAAAAACACAGCTTAGAGAGCATAGGGCACTTCCACTCATGGGGGTATAAATTGGGAAAATGAAAAATCAGTAAGACACAAGCACCCCAAAGTTGAGGGCTGCTCTGTTGACAAGGACCTCCACTTCATTCCACCTTAAATATCCAAGGAAAGAGAAAAATGGATAAAGAAGTTGTGGTCCTTATGTACAATGGAATATCACTCAGCCATGAAATCAATGTCATAAGGTTAGTAGCAGCATGATGAGTGGATTTAGGTACGAGGATTCTAAGTGAAATAAGTCACACAGAAAAGGACACTTCTCATAAGGTATCACTTTTAGAGGGAATGTAAAAACCGTTAAACTTGAACTGAATTACAAAACAGAACAGAGTCACACATGCAGAAAACAGACTATGGCTGCTTAATGGGAAAGGTGAGGTGGGGTGATACATAAAACAAGGGTATCAAATTAGCTCAGATACCGTTCCATAAACCCAATATGTAGTAGACAAGACCTACTCCTTGCTCAGAGAACTGTACTCAACACGCCCTATTCACTGCACAAGAATATATCTGACTAGTAATAATCTTAAAACCTATGTATTGATATCTCTCTGTTAGTGTGTCAAGTGGGTGTAAAGCGGCATAAACACAGCCGTGAAAAGCAGCTAAACCCCATTATGAAAATAAATTACTTTGAAATACCCATGAAACAACGACAGTGAAAGAGATAGAAATTCTTACACAATGAGTTCAGGGGCTGTGATGCAACCTGGATTGACCATATCTAGACCCACAGCTGGATGAGACATAAGGGTGGACACTCTTGGGGCTGAGAGGTTTGGTGAGGTTGGGTGAGCAAACGCAGACCCTTTAAAGTAATACTGCGTGGTACCCATCGCATGGGTCCCAAATCTCCAGGTTCAAGGGCATCTTCCTACATCGAAAACATGCATGAGAAACCCAGAAGATGGTACTCCGTGTGATGGGGAATGGTTTCTAAAACGCACCTCATTGCTCATCTCCTTGTGCCCGGGTTCGCCATTCCAGCCGCTTTACTAGCAATCTCCCTACTTGGAGCATCAGCACCTTTAACCTCCTGTTCCGTACAGGTTGCAATTTGTCCTGAGGATGAACGGGAAGACGGGGAACCAACGAGAGACTAGCTCTTGGTGTTGGGACAGGCACAGGTCACTCTATTTTCCCATCAGGTAGAAGAATTAACCACAGGCTCAGCCTGCCCCCCGGAACCAGAACAGGGCCTGAAGCCATCCTGCACTTTTGCGGCCAGCTCCCAAAAAAGCGAGTTGTAAAATGGAGGTTCAGGGCACTGCAATTCACAAACCTGCAGAGTTATAAATGATAACTCTCGTCCACAAATATATTGAGGGAAGGCAAAGAAGAGGATTTGAAATCAAGGCAGAATTGCAGGAAACAGATTTCAGGAGGTAGATACGAATCGCCTTTAAAGCACAAGAAAAGCGGCAAAACGTTGACAATGATGCCCTTGGCCAAAAAGGGCGTATGCGTTTTTTCCTGAATATATTCAGGAAAAAACGCATACGCCCTTTTTGGCCAACCAAGCAACCTGGAAAGGCAAATCAGCGCTACAGAGAAGTCTCGCTTCCCATCGGTCAAAAGGGCCATGCTGAAAAAAGTGTCAAAACCAGAAATGCAGGACAGGCCATGGAGAAATGGGAGCCTTGCTACACTGATGGGCGGGATGTAAATTGCCAACAGCCACTCTGGAGAAGTGTACGGTGTGTCCTGAAACATCTGAAAAACACAGCTTAGAGAGCATAGGGCACTTCCACTCATGGGGGTATAAATTGGGAAAATGAAAAATCAGCAAGACACAAGCACCCCAAAGTTGAGGGCTGCTCTGTTGACAAGGACCTCCACTTCATTCCACCTTAAATATCCAAGGAAAGAGAAAAATGGATAAAGAAGTTGTGGTCCTTATGTACAATGGAATATCACTCAGCCATGAAATCAATGTCATAAGGTTAGTAGCAGCATGATGAGTGGATTTAGGTACGACGATTCTAAGTGAAATAAGTCACACAGAAAAGGACACTTCTCATAAGGTATCACTTTTAGAGGGAATGTAAAAACCGTTACACTTGAACTGAATTACAAAACAAAACAGAGTCACACATGCAGAAAACAGACTATGGCTGCTTAATGGGAAAGGTGAGTTGGGGTGATACATAAAACAAGGGTATCAAATTAGCTCAGATACCGTTCCATAAACCCAATATGTAGTAGACAAGACCTACTCCTTGCTCAGAGAACTGTACTCAACACGCCCTATTCACTGCACAAGAATATATCTGACTAGTAATAATCTTAAAACCTATGTATTGATATCTCTCTGTTAGTGTGTCAAGTGGGTGTAAAGCGGCATAAACACAGCCGTGAAAAGCAGCTAAACCCCATTATGAAAATAAATTACTTTGAAAAACCCATGAAACAACGACAGTGAAAGAGATAGAAATTCTTACACAATGAGTTCAGGGGCTGTGATGCAACCTGGATTGACCATATCTAGACCCACAGCTGGATGAGACATAAGGGTGGACACTCTTGGGGCTGAGAGGTTTGGTGAGGTTGGGTGAGCAAACGCAGACCCTTTAAAGTAATACTGCGTGGTACCCATCGCATGGGTCCCAAATCTCCAGGTTCAAGGGCATCTTCCTACATCGAAAACATGCATGAGAAACCCAGAAGATGGTACACCGTGTGATGGGGAAAGGTTTCTAAAACGCACCTCATTTCTCATCTCCTTGTGCCCGGGTTCACCATTCCAGCCGCTTTACTAGCAATCTCCCTACTTGGAGCATCAGCACCTTTAACCTCCTGTTCTGTACAGGTTGCAATTTGTCCTGAGGATGAACGGGAAGACGGGGAACCAACGAGAGACTAGCTCTTGGTGTCAGGACAGGCACAGGTCACTCTATTTTCCCATCAGGAAGAAGAATTAACCACAGGCTCAGCCTGCCCCCCGGAACCAGAACAGGGCCTGAAGCCATCCTGCGCTTTTGCGGCCAGCTCCCAAAAAAGCGAGTTGTAAAATGGAGGTTCAGGGCACTGCAATTCACAAACCTGCAGAGTTATAAATGATAACTCTCGTCCACAAATATATTGAGGGAAGGCAAAGAAGAGGATTTGAAATCAAGGCAGAATTGCAGGAAACAGATTTCAGGAGGTAGATACGAATCGCCTTTAAAGCACATGAAAAGCGGCAAAACGTTGACAATGATGCCCTTGGCCAAAAAGGGCGTATGCGTTTTTTCCTGAATATATTCAGGAAAAAACGCATACGCCCTTTTTGGCCAACCAAGCAACCTGGAAAGGCAAATCAGCGCTACAGAGAAGTCTCGCTTCCCATCGGTCAAAAGGGCCATGCTGAAAAAAGTGTCAAAACCAGAAATGCAGGACAGGCCATGGAGAAATGGGAGCCTTGCTACACTGATGGGCGGGATGTAAATTGCCAACAGCCACTCTGGAGAAGTGTACGGTGTGTCCTGAAACATCTGAAAAACACAGCTTAGAGAGCATAGGGCACTTCCACTCATGGGGGTATAAATTGGGAAAATGAAAAATCAGCAAGACACAAGCACCCCAAAGTTGAGGGCTGCTCTGTTGACAAGGACCTCCACTTCATTCCACCTTAAATATCCCAGGAAAGAGAAAAATGGATAAAGAAGTTGTGGTCCTTATGTACAATGGAATATCACTCAGCCATGAAATCAATGTCATAATGTTAGTAGCAGCATGATGAGTGGATTTAGGTACAACGATTCTAAGTGAAATAAGTCACACAGAAAAGGACACTTCTCAAAAGGTATCACTTTTAGAGGGAATGTAAAAACCGTTACACTTGAACTGAATTACAAAACAGAACAGAGTCACACATGCAGAAAACACACTATGGCTGCTTAACGGGAAAGGTGAGGTGGGGTGATACATAAAACAAGGGTATCAAATTAGCTCAGATACCGTTCCATAAACCCAATATGTAGTAGACAAGACCTACTCCTTCCTCAGAGAACTGTACTCAACACGCCCTATTCACTGCACAAGAATATATCTGACTAGTAATAATCTTAAAACCTATGTATTGATATCTCTTTGTTAGTGTGTCAAGTGGGTGTAAAGCGGCATAAACACAGCCGTGAAAAGCAGCTAAACCCCATTATGAAAATAAATTACTTTGAAAAACCCATGAAACAACAAAAGTGAAAGAGTTAGAAATTCTTACACAATGCGTTCAGGGGCTGTGATGCAACCTGGATTGACCATATCTAGACCCACAGCTGGATGAGACATAAGGGTGGACACTCTTGGGGCTGAGAGGTTTGGTGAGGTTGGGTGAGCAAACGCAGACCCTTTAAAGTAATACTGCGTGGTACCCATCGCATGGGTCCCAAATCTCCAGGTTCAAGGGCATCTTCCTACATCGAAAACATGCATGAGAAACCCAGAAGATGGTACACCGTGTGATGGGGAAAGGTTTCTAAAACGCACCTCATTTCTCATCTCCTTGTGCCCGGGTTCGCCATTCCAGCCGCTTTACTAGCAATCTCCCTACTTGGAGCATCAGCACCTTTAACCTCCTGTTCCGTACAGGTTGCAATTTGTCCTGAGGATGAACGGGAAGACGGGGAACCAACGAGAGACTAGCTCTTGGTGTCAGGACAGGCACAGGTCACTCTATTTTCCCATCAGGAAGAAGAATTAACCACAGGCTCAGCCTGCCCCCTGGAACCAGAACAGGGCCTGAAGCCATCCTGCGCTTTTGCGACCAGCTCCCAATAAAGCGAGTTGTAAAATGGAGGTTCAGGGCACTGCAATTCACAAACCTGCAGAGTTATAAATGATAACTCTCATCCACAAATATATTGAGGGAAGGCAAAGAAGAGGATTTGAAATCAAGGCAGAATTGCAGGAAACAGATTTCAGTAGGTAGATTCGAATCGCCTTTAAAGCACATGAAAGCGGCAAAATGTTGACAATGATGCCCTTGGCCAAAAAGGGCGTATGCGTTTTTTCCTGAATATATTCAGGAAAAAACGCATACGCCCTTTTTGGCCAACCAAGCAACCTGGAAAGGCAAATCAGCGCTACAAAGAAGTCTCGCTTCCCATCGGTCAAAAGGGCCATGCTGAAAAAAGTGTCAAAACCAGAAATGCAGGACAGGCCATGGAGAAATGGGAGCCTTGCTACACTGATGGGCGGGATGTAAATTGCCAACAGCCACTCTGGAGAAGTGTACGGTGTGTCCTGAAACATCTGAAAAACACAGCTTAGAGAGCATAGGGCACTTCCACTCATGGGGGTATAAATTGGGAAAATGAAAAATCAGCAAGACACAAGCACCCCAAAGTTGAGGGCTGCTCTGTTGACAAGGACCTCCACTTCATTCCACCTTAAATATCCAAGGAAAGAGAAAAATGGATAAAGAAGTTGTGGTCCTTATGTACAATGGAATATCACTCAGCCATGAAATCAATGTCATAAGGTTAGTAGCAGCATGATGAGTGGATTTAGGTACGACGATTCTAAGTGAAATAAGTCACACAGAAAAGGACACTTCTCATAAGGTATCACTTTTAGAGGGAATGTAAAAACCGTTACACTTGAACTGAATTACAAAACAAAACAAAGTCACACATGCAGAAAACACACTATGGCTGCTTAACGGGAAAGGTGAGGTGGGGTGATACATAAAACAAGGGTATCAAATTAGCTCAGATACCGTTCCATAAACCCAATATGTAGTAGACAAGACCTACTCCTTCCTCAGAGAACTGTACTCAACACGCCCTATTCACTGCACAAGAATATATCTGACTAGTAATAATCTTAAAACCTATGTATTGATATCTCTCTGTTAGTGTGTCAAGTGGGTGGAAAGCGGCATAAACACAGCCGTGAAAACCAGCTAAACCCCATTATGAAAATAAATTACTTTGAAAAACCCATGAAACAACAAAAGTGAAAGAGTTAGAAATTCTTACACAATGCGTTCAGGGGCTGTGATGCAACCTGGATTGACCATATCTAGACCCACAGCTGGATGAGACATAAGGGTGGACACTCTTGGGGCTGAGAGGTTTGGTGAGGTTGGGTGAGCAAACGCAGACCCTTTAAAGTAATACTGCGTGGTACCCATCGCATGGGTCCCAAATCTCCAGGTTCAAGGGCATCTTCCTACATCGAAAACATGCATGAGAAACCCAGAAGATGGTACACCGTGTGATGGGGAAAGGTTTCTAAAACGCACCTCATTTCTCATCTCCTTGTGCCCGGGTTCGCCATTCCAGCCGCTTTACTAGCAATCTCCCTACTTGGAGCATCAGCACCTTTAACCTCCTGTTCCGTACAGGTTGCAATTTGTCCTGAGGATGAACGGGAAGACGGGGAACCAACGAGAGACTAGCTCTTGGTGTCGGGACAGGCACAGGTCACTCTATTTTCCCATCAGGAAGAAGAATTAACCACAGGCTCAGCCTGCCCCCCGGAACCAGAACAGGGCCTGAAGCCATCCTGCGCTTTTGCGGCCAGCTCCCAAAAAAGCGAGTTGTAAAATGGAGGTTCAGGGCACTGAAATTCACAAACCTGCAGAGTTATAAATGATAACTCTCGTCCACAAATATATTGAGGGAAGGCAAAGAAGAGGATTTGAAATCAAGGCAGAATTGCAGGAAACAGATTTCAGGAGGTATATACGAATCGCCTTTAAAGCACATGAAAAGCGGCAAAACGTTGACAATGATGCCCTTGGCCAAAAAGGGCGTATGCGTTTTTTCCTGAATATATTCAGGAAAAAACGCATACGCCCTTTTTGGCCAACCAAGCAACCTGGAAAGGCAAATCAGCGCTACAGAGAAGTCTCGCTTCCCATCGGTCAAAAGGGCCATGCTGAAAAAAGTGTCAAAACCAGAAATGCAGGACAGGCCATGGAGAAATGGGAGCCTTGCTACACTGATGGGCGGGATGTAAATTGCCAACAGCCACTCTGGAGAAGTGTACGGTGTGTCCTGAAACATCTGAAAAACACAGCTTAGAGAGCATAGGGCACTTCCACTCATGGGGGTATAAATTGGGAAAATGAAAAATCAGCAAGACACAAGCACCCCAAAGTTGAGGGCTGCTCTGTTGACAAGGACCTCCACTTCATTCCACCTTAAATATCCCAGGAAAGAGAAAAATGGATAAAGAAGTTGTGGTCCTTATGTACAATGGAATATCACTCAGCCATGAAATCAATGTCATAAGGTTAGTAGCAGCATGATGAGTGGATTTAGGTACGACGATTCTAAGTGAAATAAGTCACACAGAAAAGGACACTTCTCATAAGGTATCACTTATAGAGGGAATGTAAAAACCGTTACACTTGAACTGAATTACAAAACAGAACAGAGTCACTCATGCAGAAAACAGACTATGGCTGCTTAATGGGAAAGGTGAGGTGGGGTGATACATAAAACAAGGGTATCAAATTAGCTCAGATACCGTTCCATAAACCCAATATGTAGTAGACAAGACCTACTCCTTGCTCAGAGAACTGTACTCAACACGCCCTATTCACTGCACAAGAATATATCTGACTAGTAATAATCTTAAAACCTATGTATTGATATCTCTCTGTTAGTGTGTCAAGTGGGTGTAAAGCGGCATAAACACAGCCGTGAAAAGCAGCTAAACCCCATTATGAAAATAAATTACTTTGAAATACCCATGAAACAACGACAGTGAAAGAGATAGAAATTCTTACACAATGAGTTCAGGGGCTGTGATGCAACCTGGATTGACCATATCTAGACCCACAGCTGGATGAGACATAAGGGTGGACACTCTTGGGGCTGAGAGGTTTGGTGAGGTTGGGTGAGCAAACGCAGACCCTTTAAAGTAATACTGCGTGGTACCCATCGCATGGGTCCCAAATCTCCAGGTTCAAGGGCATCTTCCTACATCGAAAACATGCATGAGAAACCCAGAAGATGGTACTCCGTGTGATGGGGAATGGTTTCTAAAACGCACCTCATTGCTCATCTCCTTGTGCCCGGGTTCGCCATTCCAGCCGCTTTACTAGCAATCTCCCTACTTGGAGCATCAGCACCTTTAACCTCCTGTTCCGTACAGGTTGCAATTTGTCCTGAGGATGAACGGGAAGACGGGGAACCAACGAGAGACTAGCTCTTGGTGTTGGGACAGGCACAGGTCACTCTATTTTCCCATCAGGAAGAAGAATTAACCACAGGCTCAGCCTGCCCCCCGGAACCAGAACAGGGCCTGAAGCCATCCTGCACTTTTGCGGCCAGCTCCCAAAAAACCGAGTTGTAAAATGGAGGTTCAGGGCACTGCAATTCACAAACCTGCAGAGTTATAAATGATAACTCTCGTCCACAAATATATTGAGGGAAGGCAAAGAAGAGGATTTGAAATCAAGGCAGAATTGCAGGAAACAGATTTCAGGAGGTAGATACGAATCGCCTTTAAAGCACATGAAAAGCGGCAAAACGTTGACAATGATGCCCTTGGCCAAAAAGGGCGTATGCGTTTTTTCCTGAATATATTCAGGAAAAAACGCATACGCCCTTTTTGGCCAACCAAGCAACCTGGAAAGGCAAATCAGCGCTACAGAGAAGTCTCGCTTCCCATCGGTCAAAAGGGCCATGCTGAAAAAAGTGTCAAAACCAGAAATGCAGGACAGGCCATGGAGAAATGGGAGCCTTGCTACACTGATGGGCGGGATGTAAATTGCCAACAGCCACTCTGGAGAAGTGTACGGTGTGTCCTGAAACATCTGAAAAACACAGCTTAGAGAGCATAGGGCACTTCCACTCATGGGGGTATAAATTGGGAAAATGAAAAATCAGCAAGACACAAGCACCCCAAAGTTGAGGGCTGCTCTGTTGACAAGGACCTCCACTTCATTCCACCTTAAATATCCAAGGAAAGAGAAAAATGGATAAAGAAGTTGTGGTCCTTATGTACAATGGAATATCACTCAGCCATGAAATCAATGTCATAAGGTTAGTAGCAGCATGATGAGTGGATTTAGGTACGACGATTCTAAGTGAAATAAGTCACACAGAAAAGGACACTTCTCATAAGGTATCACTTTTAGAGGGAATGTAAAAACCGTTACACTTGAACTGAATTACAAAACAGAACAGAGTCACACATGCAGAAAACACACTATGGCTGCTTAACGGGAAAGGTGAGGTGGGGTGATACATAAAACAAGGGTATCAAATTAGCTCAGATACCGTTCCATAAACCCAATATGTAGTAGACAAGACCTACTCCTTGCTCAGAGAACTGTACTCAACACGCCCTATTCACTGCACAAGAATATATCTGACTAGTAATAATCTTAAAACCTATGTATTGATATCTCTCTGTTAGTGTGTCAAGTGGGTGTAAAGCGGCATAAACACAGCCAAGAAAAGCAGCTAAACCCCATTATGAAAATAAATTACTTTGAAAAACCCATGAAACAACGACAGTGAAAGAGATAGAAATTCTTACACAATGAGTTCAGGGGCTGTGATGCAACCTGGATTGACCATATCTAGACCCACAGCTGGATGAGACATAAGGGTGGACACTCTTGGGGCTGAGAGGTTTGGTGAGGTTGGGTGAGCAAACGCAGACCCTTTAAAGTAATACTGCGTGGTACCCATCGCATGGGTCCCAAATCTCCAGGTTCAAGGGCATCTTCCTACATCGAAAACATGCATGAGAAACCCAGAAGATGGTACACCGTGTGATGGGGAAAGGTTTCTAAAACGCACCTCATTTCTCATCTCCTTGTGCCCGGGTTCGCCATTCCAGCCGCTTTACTAGCAATCTCCCTACTTGGAGCATCAGCACCTTTAACCTCCTGTTCCGTACAGGTTGCAATTTGTCCTGAGGATGAACGGGAAGACGGGGAACCAACGAGAGACTAGCTCTTGGTGTCGGGACAGGCACAGGTCACTCTATTTTCCCATCAGGAAGAAGAATTAACCACAGGCTCAGCCTGCCCCCCGGAACCAGAACAGGGCCTGAAGCCATCCTGCGCTTTTGCGGCCAGCTCCCAAAAAAGCGAGTTGTAAAATGGAGGTTCAGGGCACTGCAATTCACAAACCTGCAGAGTTATAAATGATAACTCTCGTCCACAAATATATTGAGGCAAGGCAAAGAAGAGGATTTGAAATCAAGGCAGAATTGCACGAAACAGATTTCAGGAGGTAGATACGAATCGCCTTTAAAGCACATGAAAAACGGCAAAACGTTGACAAAGATGCCCTTGGCCAAAAAGGGCGTATGCGTTTTTTCCTGAATATATTCAGGAAAAAACGCATACGCCCTTTTTGGCCAACCAAGCAACCTGGAAAGGCAAATCAGCGCTACAGAGAAGTCTCACTTCCCATCGGTCAAAAGGGCCATGCTGAAAAAAGTCTCAAAACCAGAAATGCAGGACAGGCCATGGAGAAATGGGAGCCTTGCTACACTGATGGGCGGGATGTAAATTGCCAACAGCCACTCTGGAGAAGTGTACGGTGTGTCCTGAAACATCTGAAAAACACAGCTTAGAGAGCATAGGGCACTTCCACTCATGGGGGTATAAATTGGGAAAATGAAAAATCAGCAAGACACAAGCACCCCAAAGTTGAGGGCTGCTCTGTTGACAAGGACCTCCACTTCATTCCACCTTAAATATCCCAGGAAAGAGAAAAATGGATAAAGAAGTTGTGGTCCTTATGTACAATGGAATATCACTCAGCCATGAAATCAATGTCATAAGGTTAGTAGCAGCATGATGAGTGGATTTAGGTACGACGAGTCTAAGTGAAATAAGTCACACAGAAAAGGACACTTCTCATAAGGTACCACTTATAGAGGGAATGTAAAAACCGTTACACTTGAACTGAATTACAAAACAGAACAGAGTCACACATGCAGAAAACACACTATGGCTGCTTAACGGGAAAGGTGAGGTGGGGTGATACATAAAACAAGGGTATCAAATTAGCTCAGATACCGTTCCATAAACCCAATATGTAGTAGACAAGACCTACTCCTTGCTCAGAGAACTGTACTCAACACGCCCTATTCACCGCACAAGAATATATCTGACTAGTAATAATCTTAAAACCTATGTATTGATATCTCTCTGTTAGTGTGTCAAGTGGGTGTAAAGCGGCATAAACACAGCCGTGAAAAGCAGCTAAACCCCATTATGAAAATAAATTACTTTGAAATACCCATGAAACAACGACAGTGAAAGAGATAGAAATTCTTACACAATGAGTTCAGGGGCTGTGATGCAACCTGGATTGACCATATCTAGACCCACAGCTGGATGAGACATAAGGGTGGACACTCTTGGGGCTGAGAGGTTTGGTGAGGTTGGGTGAGCAAACGCAGACCCTTTAAAGTAATACTGCGTGGTACCCATCGCATGGGTCCCAAATCTCCAGGTTCAAGGGCATCTTCCTACATCGAAAACATGCATGAGAAACCCAGAAGATGGTACACCGTGTGATGGGGAAAGGTTTCTAAAACGCACCTCATTTCTCATCTCCTTGTGCCCGGGTTCGCCATTCCAGCCGCTTTACTAGCAATCTCCCTACTTGGAGCATCAGCACCTTTAACCTCCTGTTCTGTACAGGTTGCAATTTGTCCTGAGGATGAACGGGAAGACGGGGAACCAACGAGAGACTAGCTCTTGGTGTTGGGACAGGCACAGGTCACTCTATTTTCCCATCAGGAAGAAGAATTAACCACAGGCTCAGCCTGCCCCCCGGAACCAGAACAGGGCCTGAAGCCATCCTGCGCTTTTGCGGCCAGCTCCCAAAAAAGCGAGTTGTAAAATGGAGGTTCAGGGCACTGCAATTCACAAACCTGCAGAGTTATAAATGATAACTCTCGTCCACAAATATATTGAGGGAAGGCAAAGAAGAGGATTTGAAATCAAGGCAGAATTGCAGGAAACAGATTTCAGGAGGTAGATACGAATCGCCTTTAAAGCACATGAAAAGCGGCAAAACGTTGACAATGATGCCCTTGGCCAAAAAGGGCGTATGCGTTTTTTCCTGAATATATTCAGGAAAAAACGCATACGCCCTTTTTGGCCAACCAAGCAACCTGGAAAGGCAAATCAGCACTACAGAGAAGTCTCGCTTCCCATCGGTCAAAAGGGCCATGCTGAAAAAAGTGTCAAAACCAGAAATGCAGGACAGGCCATGGAGAAATGGGAGCCTTGCTACACTGATGGGCGGGATGTAAATTGCCAACAGCCACTCTGGAAAAGTGTACGGTGTGTCCTGAAACATCTGAAAAACACAGCTTAGAGAGCATAGGGCACTTCCACTCATGGGGGTATAAATTGGGAAAATGAAAAATCAGCAAGACACAAGCACCCCAAAGTTGAGGGCTGCTCTGTTGACAAGGACCTCCACTTCATTCCACCTTAAATATCCCAGGAAAGAGAAAAATGGATAAAGAAGTTGTGGTCCTTATGTACAATGGAATATCACTCAGCCATGAAATCAATGTCATAATGTTAGTAGCAGCATGATGAGTGGATTTAGGTATGACGATTCTAAGTGAAATAAGTCACACAGAAAAGGACACTTCTCATAAGGTATCACTGATAGAGGGAATGTAAAAACCGTTATACTTGAACTGAATTACAAAACAGAACAGAGTCACACATGCAGAAAACACACTATGGCTGCTTAACGGGAAAGGTGAGGTGGGGTGATACATAAAACAAGGGTATCAAATTAGCTCAGATACCGTTCCATAAACCCAATATGTAGTAGACAAGACCTACTCCTTGCTCAGAGAACTGGACTCAACACGCCCTATTCACCGCACAAGAATATATCTGACTAGTAATAATCTTAAAACCTATGTATTGATATCTCTCTGTTAGTGTGTCAAGTGGGTGGAAAGCGGCATAAACACAGCCGTGAAAAGCAGCTAAACCCCATTATGAAAATAAATTACTTTGAAAAACCCATGAAACAACGACAGTGAAAGAGATAGAAATTCTTACACAATGAGTTCAGGGGCTGTGATGCAACCTGGATTGACCATATCTAGACTCACAGCTGGATGAGACATAAGGGTGGACACTCTTGGGGCTGAGAGGTTTGGTGAGGTTGGGTGAGCAAACGCAGACCCTTTAAAGTAATACTGCGTGGTACCCATCGCATGGGTCCCAAATCTCCAGGTTCAAGGGCATCTTCCTACATCGAAAACATGCATGAGAAACCCAGAAGATGGTACACCGTGTGATGGGGAAAGGTTTCTAAAACGCACCTCATTTCTCATCTCCTTGTGCCCGGGTTCGCCATTCCAGCCACTTTACTAGCAATCTCCCTACTTGGAGCATCAGCACCTTTAACCTCCTGTTCCGTACAGGTTGCATTTTGTCCTGAGGATGAACAGGAAGACGGGGAACCAACGAGAGACTAGCTCTTGGTGTTGGGACAGGCACAGGTCACTCTATTTTCCCATCAGGAAGAAGAATTAACCACAGGCTCAGCCTGCCCCCCGGAACCAGAACAGGGCCTGAAGCCATCCTGCGCTTTTGCGGCCAGCTCCCAAAATCGAGTTGTAAAATGGAGGTTCAGGGCACTGCAATTCACAAACCTACAGAGTTATAAATGATAACTCTCGTCCACAAATATATTGAGGGAAGGCAAAGAAGAGGATTTGAAATCAAGGCAGAATTGCACGAAACAGATTTCAGGAGGTAGATACGAATCGCCTTTAAAGCACATGAAAAGCGGCAAAACGTTGACAATGATGCCCTTGGCCAAAAAGGGCGTATGCGTTTTTTCCTGAATATATTCAGGAAAAAACGCATACGCCCTTTTTGGCCAACCAAGCAACCTGGAAAGGCAAATCAGCGCTACAGAGAAGTCTCGCTTCCCATCGGTCAAAAGGGCCAGGCTGAAAAAACTGTCAAAACCAGAAATGCAGGACAGGCCATGGAGAAATGGGAGCCTTGCTACACTGATGGGCGGGATGTAAATTGCCAACAGCCACTCTGGAGAAGTGTACGGTGTGTCCTGAAACATCTGAAAAACACAGCTTACAGAGCATAGGGCACTTCCACTCATGGGGGTATAAATTGGGAAAATGAAAAATCAGCAAGACACAAGCACCCCAAAGTTGAGGGCTGCTCTGTTGACAAGGACCTCCACTTCATTCCACCTTAAATATCCCAGGAAAGAGAAAAATGGATAAAGAAGTTGTGGTCCTTATGTACAATGGAATATCACTCAGCCATGAAATCAATGTCATAATGTTAGTAGCAGCATGATGAGTGGATTTAGGTACGACGATTCTAAGTGAAATAAGTCACACAGAAAAGGACACTTCTCATAAGGTATCACTTATAGAGGGAATGTAAAAACCGTTACACTTGAACTGAATTACAAAACAGAACAGAGTCACACATGCAGAAAACACACTATGGCTGCTTAACGGGAAAGGTGAGGTGGGGTGATACATAAAACAAGGGTATCAAATTAGCTCAGATACCGTTCCATAAACCCAATATGTAATAGACAAGACCTACTCCTTGCTCAGAGAACTGGACTCAACACGCCCTATTCACTGCACAAGAATATATCTGACTAGTAATAATCTTAAAACCTATGTATTGATATCTCTCTGTTAGTGTGTCAAGTGGGTGTAAAGCGGCATAAACACAGCCGTGAAAAGCAGCTAAACCCCATTATGAAAATAAATTACTTTGAAATACCCATGAAACAACGACAGTGAAAGAGATAGAAATTCTTACACAATGAGTTCAGGGGCTGTGATGCAACCTGGATTGACCATATCTAGACCCACAGCTGGATGAGACATAAGGGTGGACACTCTTGGGGCTGAGAGGTTTGGTGAGGTTGGGTGAGCAAACGCAGACCCTTTAAAGTAATACTGCGTGGTACCCATCGCATGGGTCCCAAATCTCCAGGTTCAAGGGCATCTTCCTACATCGAAAACATGCATGAGAAACCCAGAAGATGGTACACCGTGTGATGGGGAAAGGTTTCTAAAACGCACCTCATTTCTCATCTCCTTGTGCCCGGGTTCGCCATTCCAGCCGCTTTACTAGCAATCTCCCTACTTGGAGCATCAGCACCTTTAACCTCCTGTTCCGTACAGGTTGCAATTTGTCCTGAGGATGAACGGGAAGACGGGGAACCAACGAGAGACTAGCTCTTGGTGTCGGGACAGGCACAGGTCACTCTATTTTCCCATCAGGAAGAAGAATTAACCACAGGCTCAGCCTGCCCCCCAGAACCAGAACAGGGCCTGAAGCCATCCTGCGCTTTTGCGGCCAGCTCCCAAAAAAGCGAGTTGTAAAATGGAGGTTCAGGGCACTGCAATTCACAAACCTGCAGAGTTATAAATGATAACTCTCGTCCACAAATATATTGAGGGAAGGCAAAGAAGAGGATTTGAAATCAAGGCAGAATTGCACGAAACAGATTTCAGGAGGTAGATTCGAATCGCCTTTAAAGCACATGAAAAGCGGCAAAATGTTGACAATGATGCCCTTGGCCAAAAAGGGCGTATGCGTTTTTTCCTGAATATATTCAGGAAAAAACGCATACGCCCTTTTTGGCCAACCAAGCAACCTGGAAAGGCAAATCAGCGCTACAGAGAAGTCTCACTTCCCATCGGTCAAAAGGGCCATGCTGAAAAAAGTGTCAAAACCAGAAATGCAGGACAGGCCATGGAGAAATGGGAGCCTTGCTACACTGATGGGCGGGATGTAAATTGCCAACAGCCACTCTGGAGAAGTGTATGGTGTGTCCTGAAACATCTGAAAAACAGAGCTTAGAGAGCATAGGGCACTTCCACTCATGGGGGTATAAATTGGGAAAATGAAAAATCAGCAAGACACAAGCACCCCAAAGTTGAGGGCTGCTCTGTTGACAAGGACCTCCACTTCATTCCACCTTAAATATCCCAGGAAAGAGAAAAATGGATAAAGAAGTTGTGGTCCTTATGTACAATGGAATATCACTCAGCCATGAAATCAATGTCATAATGTTAGTAGCAGCATGATG
This sequence comes from Balaenoptera borealis, assembly GCF_965194805.1. NCBI lineage: Eukaryota > Metazoa > Chordata > Mammalia > Artiodactyla > Balaenopteridae > Balaenoptera > Balaenoptera borealis. The sequence goes on along the minus strand of NW_028123956.1, from coordinate 346,766 downwards.
AGTGGATTTAGGTACGACGATTCTAAGTGAAATAAGTAACACAGAAAAGGACACTTCTCATAAGGTATCACTTATAGAGGGAATGTAAAAACCGTTACACTTGAACTGAATTACAAAACAGAACAGAGTCACACATGCAGAAAACACACTATGGCTGCTTAACGGGAAAGGTGAGGTGGGGTGATACATAAAACAAGGGTATCAAATTAGCTCAGATACCGTTCCATAAACCCAATATGTAATAGACAAGACCTACTCCTTGCTCAGAGAACTGGACTCAACACGCCCTATTCACAGCACAAGAATATATCTGACTAGTAATAATCTTAAAACCTATGTATTGATATCTCTCTGTTAGTGTGTCAAGTGGGTGTAAAGCGGCATAAACACAGGCGTGAAAAGCAGCTAAACCCCATTATGAAAATAAATTACTTTGAAAAACCCATGAAACAACGACAGTGAAAGAGATAGAAATTCTTACACAATGAGTTCAGGGGCTGTGATGCAACCTGGATTGACCATATCTAGACCCACAGCTGGATGAGACATAAGGGTGGACACTCTTGGGGCTGAGAGGTTTGGTGAGGTTGGGTGAGCAAACGCAGACCCTTTAAAGTAATACTGCGTGGTACCCATCGCATGGGTCCCAAATCTCCAGCTTCAAGGGCATCTTCCTACATCGAAAACATTCATGAGAAACCCAGAAGATGGTACACCGTGTGATGGGGAAAGGTTTCTAAAACGCACCTCATTTCTCATCTCCTTGTGCCCGGGTTCGCCATTCCAGCCGCTTTACTAGCAATCTCCCTACTTGGAGCATCAGCACCTTTAACCTCCTGTTCCGTACAGGTTGCAATTTGTCCTGAGGATGAACGGGAAGACGGGGAACCAACGAGAGACTAGCTCTTGGTGTCGGGACAGGCACAGGTCACTCTATTTTCCCATCAGGAAGAAGAATTAACCACAGGCTCAGCCTGCCCCCCGGAACCAGAACAGGGCCTGAAGCCATCCTGCGCTTTTGCGGCCAGCTCCCAAAAAAGCGAGTTGTAAAATGGAGGTTCAGGGCACTGCAATTCACAAACCTGCAGAGTTATAAATGATAACTCTCGTCCACAAATATATTGAGGGAAGGCAAAGAAGAGGATTTGAAATCAAGGCAGAATTGCACGAAACAGATTTCAGGAGGTAGATTAGAATCGCCTTTAAAGCACATGAAAAGCGGCAAAATGTTGACAATGATGCCCTTGGCCAAAAAGGGCGTATGCGTTTTTTCCTGAATATATTCAGGAAAAAACGCATACGCCCTTTTTGGCCAACCAAGCAACCTGGAAAGGCAAATCAGCGCTACAGAGAAGTCTCACTTCCCATCGGTCAAAAGGGCCATGCTGAAAAAAGTGTCAAAACCAGAAATGCAGGACAGGCCATGGAGAAATGGGAGCCTTGCTACACTGATGGGCGGGATGTAAATTGCCAACAGCCACTCTGGAGAAGTGTACGGTGTGTCCTGAAACATCTGAAAAACACAGCTTAGAGAGCATAGGGCACTTCCACTCATGGGGGTATAAATTGGGAAAATGAAAAATCAGCAAGACACAAGCACCCCAAAGTTGAGGGCTGCTCTGTTGACAAGGACCTCCACTTCATTCCACCTTAAATATCCCAGGAAAGAGAAAAATGGATAAAGAAGTTGTGGTCCTTATGTACAATGGAATATCACTCAGCCATGAAATCAATGTCATAAGGTTAGTAGCAGCATGATGAGTGGATTTAGGTACGACGATTCTAAGTGAAATAAGTCACACAGAAAAGGACACTTCTCATAAGGTATCACTTATAGAGGGAATGTAAAAACCGTTACACTTGAACTGAATTACAAAACAGAACAGAGTCACACATGCAGAAAACACACTATGGCTGCTTAACGGGAAAGGTGAGGTGGGGTGATACATAAAACAAGGGTATCAAATTAGCTCAGATACCGTTCCATAAACCCAATATGTAATAGACAAGACCTACTCCTTGCTCAGAGAACTGGACTCAACACGCCCTATTCACAGCACAAGAATATATCTGACTAGTAATAATCTTAAAACCTATGTATTGATATCTCTCTGTTAGTGTGTCAAGTGGGTGTAAAGCGGCATAAACACAGCCGTGAAAAGCAGCTAAACCCCATTATGAAAATAAATTACTTTGAAAAACCCATGAAACAACGACAGTGAAAGAGATAGAAATTCTTACACAATGAGTTCAGGGGCTGTGATGCAACCTGGATTGACCATATCTAGACCCACAGCTGGATGAGACATAAGGGTGGACACTCTTGGGGCTGAGAGGTTTGGTGAGGTTGGGTGAGCAAACGCAGACCCTTTAAAGTAATACTGCGTGGTACCCATCGCATGGGTCCCAAATCTCCAGCTTCAAGGGCATCTTCCTACATCGAAAACATGCATGAGAAACCCAGAAGATGGTACACCGTGTGATGGGGAAAGGTTTCTAAAACGCACCTCATTTCTCATCTCCTTGTGCCCGGGTTCGCCATTCCAGCCGCTTTACTAGCAATCTCCCTACTTGGAGCATCAGCACCTTTAACCTCCTGTTCCGTACAGGTTGCAATTTGTCCTGAGGATGAACGGGAAGACGGGGAACCAACGAGAGACTAGCTCTTGGTGTCGGGACAGGCACAGGTCACTCTATTTTCCCATCAGGAAGAAGAATTAACCACAGGCTCAGCCTGCCCCCGGAACCAGAACAGGGCCTGAAGCCATCCTGCGCTTTTGCGGCCAGCTCCCAAAAAAGCGAGTTGTAAAATGGAGGTTCAGGGCACTGCAATTCACAAACCTGCAGAGTTATAAATGATAACTCTCGTCCACAAATATATTGAGGGAAGGCAAAGAAGAGGATTTGAAATCAAGGCAGAATTGCACGAAACAGATTTCAGGAGGTAGATTCGAATCGCCTTTAAAGCACATGAAAAGCGGCAAAACGTTGACAATGATGCCCTTGGCCAAAAAGGGCGTATGCGTTTTTTCCTGAATATATTCAGGAAAAAACGCATACGCCCTTTTTGGCCAACCAAGCAACCTGGAAAGGCAAATCAGCGCTACAGAGAAGTCTCACTTCCCATCGGTCAAAAGGGCCATGCTGAAAAAAGTGTCAAAACCAGAAATGCAGGACAGGCCATGGAGAAATGGGAGCCTTGCTACACTGATGGGCGGGATGTAAATTGCCAACAGCCACTCTGGAGAAGTGTACGGTGTGTCCTGAAACATCTGAAAAACACAGCTTAGAGAGCATAGGGCACTTCCACTCATGGGGGTATAAATTGGGAAAATGAAAAATCAGCAAGACACAAGCACCCCAAAGTTGAGGGCTGCTCTGTTGACAAGGACCTCCACTTCATTCCACCTTAAATATCCCAGGAAAGAGAAAAATGGATAAAGAAGTTGTGGTCCTTATGTACAATGGAATATCACTCAGCCATGAAATCAATGTCATAAGGTTAGTAGCAGCATGATGAGTGGATTTAGGTACGACGATTCTAAGTGAAATAAGTCACACAGAAAAGGACACTTCTCATAAGGTATCACTGATAGAGGGAATGTAAAAACCGTTACACTTGAACTGAATTACAAAACAGAACAGAGTCACACATGCAGAAAACACACTATGGCTGCTTAACGGGAAAGGTGAGGTGGGGTGATACATAAAACAAGGGTATCAAATTAGCTCAGATACCGTTCCATAAACCCAATATGTAATAGACAAGACCTACTCCTTGCTCAAAGAACTGGACTCAACACGCCCTATTCACAGCACAAGAATATATCTGACTAGTAATAATCTTAAAACCTATGTATTGATATCTCTCTGTTAGTGTGTCAAGTGGGTGTAAAGCGGCATAAACACAGCCGTGAAAAGCAGCTAAACCCCATTATGAAAATAAATTACTTTGAAAAACCCATGAAACAACGACAGTGAAAGAGATAGAAATTCTTACTCAATGAGTTCAGGGGCTATGATGCAACCTGGATTGACCATATCTAGACCCACAGCTGGATGAGACATAAGGGTGGACACTCTTGGGGCTGAGAGGTTTGGTGAGGTTGGGTGAGCAAACGCAGACCCTTTAAAGTAATACTGCGTGGTACCCATCGCATGGGTCCCAAATCTCCAGCTTCAAGGGCATCTTCCTACATCGAAAACATGCATGAGAAACCCAGAAGATGGTACACCGTGTGATGGGGAAAGGTTTCTAAAACGCACCTCATTTCTCATCTCCTTGTGCCCGGGTTCGCCATTCCAGCCGCTTTACTAGCAATCTCCCTACTTGGAGCATCAGCACCTTTAACCTCCTGTTCCGTACAGGTTGCAATTTGTCCTGAGGATGAACGGGAAGACGGGGAACCAACGAGAGACTAGCTCTTGGTGTCGGGACAGGCACAGGTCACTCTATTTTCCCATCAGGAAGAAGAATTAACCACAGGCTCAGCCTGCCCCCTGGAACCAGAACAGGGCCTGAAGCCATCCTGCGCTTTTGCGGCCAGCTCCCAAAAAAGCGAGTTGTAAAATGGAGGTTCAGGGCACTGCAATTCACAAACCTGCAGAGTTATAAATGATAACTCTCGTCCACAAATATATTGAGGGAAGGCAAAGAAGAGGATTTGAAATCAAGGCAGAATTGCACGAAACAGATTTCAGGAGGTAGATACGAATCGCCTTTAAAGCACATGAAAAGCGGCAAAACGTTGACAATGATGCCCTTGGCCAAAAAGGGCGTATGCGTTTTTTCCTGAATATATTCAGGAAAAAACGCATACGCCCTTTTTGGCCAACCAAGCAACCTGGAAAGGCAAATCAGCGCTACAGAGAAGTCTCGCTTCCCATCGGTCAAAAGGGCCATGCTGAAAAAAGTGTCAAAACCAGAAATGCAGGACAGGCCATGGAGAAATGGGAGCCTTGCTACACTGATGGGCGGGATGTAAATTGCCAACAGCCACTCTGGAGAAGTGTACGGTGTGTCCTGAAACATCTGAAAAACACAGCTTAGAGAGCATAGGGCACTTCCACTCATGGGGGTATAAATTGGGAAAATGAAAAATCAGCAAGACACAAGCACCCCAAAGTTGAGGGCTGCTCTGTTGACAAGGACCTCCACTTCATTCCACCTTAAATATCCCAGGAAAGAGAAAAATGGATAAAGAAGTTGTGGTCCTTATGTACAATGGAATATCACTCAGCCATGAAATCAATGTCATAAGGTTAGTAGCAGCATGATGAGTGGATTTAGGTACGACAATTCTAAGTGAAATAAGTCACACAGAAAAGGACACTTCTCATAAGGTATCACTGATAGAGGGAATGTAAAAACCGTTACACTTGAACTGAATTACAAAACAGAACAGAGTCACACATGCAGAAAACACACTATGGCTGCTTAACGGGAAAGGTGAGGTGGGGTGATACATAAAACAAGGGTATCAAATTAGCTCAGATACCGTTCCATAAACCCAATATGTAATAGACAAGACCTACTCCTTGCTCAAAGAACTGGACTCAACACGCCCTATTCACAGCACAAGAATATATCTGACTAGTAATAATCTTAAAACCTATGTATTGATATCTCTCTGTTAGTGTGTCAAGTGGGTGTAAAGCGGCATAAACACAGCCGTGAAAAGCAGCTAAACCCCATTATGAAAATAAATTACTTTGAAAAACCCATGAAACAACGACAGTGAAAGAGATAGAAATTCTTACTCAATGAGTTCAGGGGCTGTGATGCAACCTGGATTGACCATATCTAGACCCACAGCTGGATGAGACATAAGGGTGGACACTCTTGGGGCTGAGAGGTTTGGTGAGATTGGGTGAGCAAACGCAGACCCTTTAAAGTAATACTGCGTGGTACCCATCGCATGGGTCCCAAATCTCCAGCTTCAAGGGCATCTTCCTACATCGAAAACATGCATGAGAAACCCAGAAGATGGTACACCGTGTGATGGGGAAAGGTTTCTAAAACGCACCTCATTTCTCATCTCCTTGTGCCCGGGTTCGCCATTCGAGCCGCTTTACTAGCAATCTCCCTACTTGGAGCATCAGCACCTTTAACCTCCTGTTCCGTACAGGTTGCAATTTGTCCTGAGGATGAACGGGAAGACGGGGAACCAACGAGAGACTGGCTCTTGGTGTTGGGACAGGCACAGGTCACTCTATTTTCCCATCAGGAAGAAGAATTAACCACAGGCTCAGCCTACCCCCTGGAACCAGAACAGGGCCTGAAGCCATCCTGCGCTTTTGCGGCCAGCTCCCAAAAAAGCGAGTTGTAAAATGGAGGTTCAGGGCACTGCAATTCACAAACCTGCAGAGTTATAAATGATAACTCTCGTCCACAAATATATTGAGGGAAGGCAAAGAAGAGGATTTGAAATCAAGGCAGAATTGCACGAAACAGATTTCAGGAGGTAGATACGAATCGCCTTTAAAGCACATGAAAAGCGGCAAAACGTTGACAATGATGCCCTTGGCCAAAAAGGGCGTATGCGTTTTTTCCTGAATATATTCAGGAAAAAACGCATACGCCCTTTTTGGCCAACCAAGCAACCTGGAAAGGCAAATCAGCGCTACAGAGAAGTCTCACTTCCCATCGGTCAAAAGGGCCATGCTGAAAAAAGTGTCAAAACCAGAAATGCAGGACAGGCCATGGAGAAATGGGAGCCTTGCTAAAGTGATGGGTGGGATGTAAATTGCCAACAGCCACTCTGGAGAAGTGTACGGTGTGTCCTGAAACATCTGAAAAACACAGCTTAGAGAGCATAGGGCACTTCCACTCATGGGGGTATAAATTGGGAAAATGAAAAATCAGCAAGACACAAGCACCCCAAAGTTGAGGGCTGCTCTGTTGACAAGGACCTCCACTTCATTCCACCTTAAATATCCCAGGAAAGAGAAAAATGGATAAAGAAGTTGTGGTCCTTATGTACAATGGAATATCACTCAGCCATGAAATCAATGTCATAATGTTAGTAGCAGCATGATGAGTGGATTTAGGTACGACGATTCTAAGTGAAATAAGTCACACAGAAAAGGACACTTCTCATAAGGTATCACTTTTAGAGGGAATGTAAAAACCGTTACACTTGAACTGAATTACAAAACAGAACAGAGTCACACATGCAGAAAACACACTATGGCTGCTTAACGGGAAAGGTGAGGTGGGGTGATACATAAAACAAGGGTATCAAATTAGCTCAGATACCGTTCCATAAACCCAATATGTAATAGACAAGACCTACTCCTTGCTCAGAGAACTGGACTCAACACGCCCTATTCACTGCACAAGAATATATCTGACTAGTAATAATCTTAAAGCCTATGTATTAATATCTCTCTGTTAGTGTGTCAAGTGGGTGGAAAGCGGCATAAACACAGCCGTGAAAAGCAGCTAAACCCCATTATGAAAATAAATTACTTTGAAAAACCCATGAAACAACAAAAGTGAAAGAGTTAGAAATTCTTACACAATGCGTTCAGGGGCTGTGATGCAACCTGGATTGACCATATCTAGACCCACAGCTGGATGAGACATAAGGGTGGACACTCTTGGGGCTGAGAGGTTTGGTGAGGTTGGGTGAGCAAACGCAGACCCTTTAAAGTAATACTGCGTGGTACCCATCGCATGGGTCCCAAATCTCCAGCTTCAAGGGCATCTTTCTACATCGAAAACATGCATGAGAAACCCAGAAGATAGTACACCGTGTGATGGGGAAAGGTTTCTAAAACGCACCTCATTTCTCATCTCCTTGTGCCCGGGTTCGCCATTCCAGCCGCTTTACTAGCAATCTCCCTACTTGGAGCATCAGCACCTTTAACCTCCTGTTCCGTACAGGTTGCAATTTGTCCTGAGGATGAACGGGAAGACGGGGAACCAACGAGAGACTAGCTCTTGGTGTCGGGACAGGCACAGGTCACTCTATTTTCCCATCAGGAAGAAGAATTAAGCACAGGCTCAGCCTGCCCCCCGGAACCAGAACAGGGCCTGAAGCCATCCTGCGCTTTTGCGGCCAGCTCCCTAAAAAGCGAGTTGTAAAATGGAGGTTCAGGGCACTGCAATTCACAAACCTGCAGAGTTATAAATGATAACTCTCGTCCACAAATATATTGAGGGAAGGCAAAGAAGAGGATTTGAAATCAAGGCAGAATTGCACGAAACAGATTTCAGGAGGTAGATTCGAATCGCCTTTAAAGCACATGAAAAGCGGCAAAACGTTGACAATGATGCCCTTGGCCAAAAAGGGCGTATGCGTTTTTTCCTGAATATATTCAGGAAAAAACGCATACGCCCTTTTTGGCCAACCAAGCAACCTGGAAAGGCAAATCAGCGCTACAGAGAAGTCTCGCTTCCCATCGGTCAAAAGGGCCATGCTGAAAAAAGTGTCAAAACCAGAAATGCAGGACAGGCCATGGAGAAATGGGAGCCTTGCTACACTGATGGGTGGGATGTAAATTGCCAACAGCCACTCTGGAGAAGTGTACGGTGTGTCCTGAAACATCTGAAAAACACAGCTTAGAGAGCATAGGGCACTTCCACTCATGGGGGTATAAATTGGGAAAATGAAAAATCAGCAAGACACAAGCACCCCAAAGTTGAGGGCTGCTCTGTTGACAAGGACCTCCACTTCATTCCACCTTAAATATCCCAGGAAAGAGAAAAATGGATAAAGAAGTTGTGGTCCTTATGTACAATGGAATATCACTCAGCCATGAAATCAATGTCATAAGGTTAGTAGCAGCATGATGAGTGGATTTAGGTACGACGATTCTAAGTGAAATAAGTCACACAGAAAAGGACACTTCTCATAAGGTATCACTTTTAGAGGGAATGTAAAAACCGTTAAACTTGAACTGAATTACAAAACAGAACAGAGTCACACATGCAGAAAACACACTATGGCTGCTTAATGGGAAAGGTGAGGTGGGGTGATGCATAAAACAAGGGTATCAAATTAGCTCAGATACCGTTCCATAAACCCAATATGTAGTAGACAAGACCTACTCCTTGCTCAGAGAACTGTACTCAACACGCCCTATTCACTGCACAAGAATATATCTGACTAGTAATAATCTTAAAACCTATGTATTGATATCTCTCTGTTAGTGTGACAAGTGGGTGGAAAGCGGCATAAACACAGCCGTGAAAAGCAGCTAAACCCCATTATGAAAATAAATTACTATGAAATACCCATGAAACAACGACAGTGAAAGAGATAGAAATTCTTACACAATGAGTTCAGGGGCTGTGATGCAACCTGGATTGACCATATCTAGACCCACAGCTGGATGAGACATAAGGGTGGACACTCTTGGGGCTGAGAGGTTTGGTGAGGTTGGGTGAGCAAACGCAGACCCTTTAAAGTAATACTGCGTGGTACCCATCGCATGGGTCCCAAATCTCCAGGTTCAAGGGCATCTTCCTACATCGAAAACATGCATGAGAAACCCAGAAGATGGTACTCCGTGTGATGGGGAATGGTTTCTAAAACGCACCTCATTGCTCATCTCCTTGTGCCCGGGTTCGCCATTCCAGCCGCTTTACTAGCAATCTCCCTACTTGGAGCATCAGCACCTTTAACCTCCTGTTCCGTACAGGTTGCAATTTGTCCTGAGGATGAACGGGAAGACGGGGAACCAACGAGAGACTAGCTCTTGGTGTTGGGACAGGCACAGGTCACTCTATTTTCCCATCAGGAAGAAGAATTAAGCACAGGCTCAGCCTGCCCCCCGGAACCAGAACAGGGCCTGAAGCCATCCTGCGCTTTTGCGGCCAGCTCCCAAAAAAGCGAGTTGTAAAATGGAGGTTCAGGGCACTGCAATTCACAAACCTGCAGAGTTATAAATGATAACTCTCGTCCACAAATATATTGAGGGAAGGCAAAGAAGAGGATTTGAAATCAAGGCAGAATTGCAGGAAACAGATTTCAGGAGGTAGATACGAATCGCCTTTAAAGCACATGAAAAGCGGCAAAACGTTGACAATGATGCCCTTGGCCAAAAAGGGCGTATGCGTTTTTTCCTGAATATATTCAGGAAAAAACGCATACGCCCTTTTTGGCCAACCAAGCAACCTGGAAAGGCAAATCAGCGCTACAGAGAAGTCTCGCTTCCCATCGGTCAAAAGGGCCATGCTGAAAAAAGTGTCAAAACCAGAAATGCAGGACAGGCCATGGAGAAATGGGAGCCTTGCTACACTGATGGGCGGGATGTAAATTGCCAACAGCCACTCTGGAGAAGTGTACGGTGTGTCCTGAAACATCTGAAAAACACAGCTTAGAGAGCATAGGGCACTTCCACTCATGGGGGTATAAATTGGGAAAATGAAAAATCAGCAAGACACAAGCACCCCAAAGTTGAGGGCTGCTCTGTTGACAAGGACCTCCACTTCATTCCACCTTAAATATCCCAGGAAAGAGAAAAATGGATAAAGAAGTTGTGGTCCTTATGTACAATGGAATATCACTCAGCCATGAAATCAATGTCATAAGGTTAGTAGCAGCATGATGAGTGGATTTAGGTACGACGATTCTAAGTGAAATAAGTCACACAGAAAAGGACACTTCTCATAAGGTATCACTTTTAGAGGGAATGTAAAAACCGTTACACTTGAACTGAATTACAAAACAGAACAGAGTCACACTTGCAGAAAACACACTATGGCTGCTTAACGGGAAAGGTGAGGTGGGGTGATACATAAAACAAGGGTATCAAATTAGCTCAGATACCGTTCCATAAACCCAATATGTAATAGACAAGACCTAATCCTTGCTCAGAGAACTGGACTCAACACGCCCTATTCACAGCACAAGAATATATCTGACTAGTAATAATCTTAAAACCTATGTATTGATATCTGTTAGTGTGTCAAGTGGGTGTAAAGCGGCATAAACACAGCCGTGAAAAGCAGCTAAACCCCATTATGAAAATAAATTACTTTGAAAAACCCATGAAACAACGACAGTGAAAGAGATAGAAATTCTTACACAATGAGTTCAGGGGCTGTGATGCAACCTGGATTGACCATATCTAGACCCACAGCTGGATGAGACATAAGGGTGGACACTCTTGGGGCTGAGAGGTTTGGTGAGGTTGGGTGAGCAAACGCAGACCCTTTAAAGTAATACTGCGTGGTACCCATCGCATGGGTCCCAAATCTCCAGGTTCAAGGGCATCTTCCTACATCGAAAACATGCATGAGAAACCCAGAAGATGGTACACCGTGTGATGGGGAAAGGTTTCTAAAACGCACCTCATTTCTCATCTCCTTGTGCCCGGGTTCGCCATTCCAGCCGCTTTACTAGCAATCTCCCTACTTGGAGCATCAGCACCTTTAACCTCCTGTTCCGTACAGGTTGCAATTTGTCCTGAGGATGAACGGGAAGACGGGGAACCAACGAAAGACTAGCTCTTGGTGTCGGGACAGGCACAGGTCACTCTATTTTCCCATCAGGAAGAAGAATTAACCACAGGCTCACCCTGCCCCCCGAAACCAGAACAGGGCCTGAAGCCATCCTGCGCTTTTGCGGCCAGCTCCCAAAAAAGCGAGTTGTAAAATGGAGGTTCAGGGCACTGCAACTCACAAACCTGCAGAGTTATAAATGATAACTCTCGTCCACAAATATATTGAGGGAAGGCAAAGAAGAGGATTTGAAATCAAGGCAGAATTGCACGAAACAGATTTCAGGAGGTAGATACGAATCGCCTTTAAAGCACATGAAAAGCGGCAAAACGTTGACAATGATGCCCTTGGCCAAAAAGGGCGTATGCGTTTTTTCCTGAATATATTCAGGAAAAAACGCATACGCCCTTTTTGGCCAACCAAGCAACCTGGAAAGGCAAATCAGCGCTACAGAGAAGTCTCACTTCCCATCGGTCAAAAGGGCCATGCTGAAAAAAGTCTCAAAACCAGAAATGCAGGACAGGCCATGGAGAAATGGGAGCCTTGCTACACTGATGGGAGGGATGTAAATTGCCAACAGCCACTCTGGAGAAGTGTACTGTGTGTCCTGAAACATCTGAAAAACACAGCTTAGAGAGCATAGGGCACTTCCACTCATGGGGGTATAAATTGGGAAAATGAAAAATCAGCAAGACACAAGCACCCCAAAGTTGAGGGCTGCTCTGTTGACAAGGACCTCCACTTCATTCCACCTTAAATATCCCAGGAAAGAGAAAAATGGATAAAGAAGTTGTGGTCCTTATGTACAATGGAATATCACTCAGCCATGAAATCAATGTCATAATGTTAGTAGCAGCATGATGAGTGGATTTAGGTACGACGATTCTAAGTGAAATAAGTCACACAGAAAAGGACACTTCTCATAAGGTATCACTGATAGAGGGAATGTAAAAACCGTTAAACTTGAACTGAATTACAAAACAGAACAGAGTCACACATGCAGAAAACACACTATGGCTGCTTAACGGGAAAGGTGAGGTGGGGTGATACATAAAACAAGGGTATCAAATTAGCTCAGATACCGTTCCATAAACCCAATATGTAATAGACAAGACCTACTCCTTGCTCAGAGAACTGGACTCAACACGCCCTATTCACTGCACAAGAATATATCTGACTAGTAATAATCTTAAAGCCTATGTATTAATATCTCTCTGTTAGTGTGTCAAGTGGGTGGAAAGCGGCATAAACACAGCCGTGAAAAGCAGCTAAACCCCATTATGAAAATAAATTACTTTGAAAAACCCATGAAACAACAAAAGTGAAAGAGTTAGAAATTCTTACACAATGCGTTCAGGGGCTGTGATGCAACCTGGATTGACCATATCTAGACCCACAGCTGGATGAGACATAAGGGTGGACACTCTTGGGGCTGAGAGGTTTGGTGAGGTTGGGTGAGCAAACGCAGACCCTTTAAAGTAATACTGCGTGGTACCCATCGCATGGGTCCCAAATCTCCAGCTTCAAGGGCATCTTTCTACATCGAAAACATGCATGAGAAACCCAGAAGATAGTACACCGTGTGATGGGGAAAGGTTTCTAAAACGCACCTCATTTCTCATCTCCTTGTGCCCGGGTTCGCCATTCCAGCCGCTTTACTAGCAATCTCCCTACTTGGAGCATCAGCACCTTTAACCTCCTGTTCCGTACAGGTTGCAATTTGTCCTGAGGATGAACGGGAAGACGGGGAACCAACGAGAGACTAGCTCTTGGTGTTGGGACAGGCACAGGTCACTCTATTTTCCCATCAGGAAGAAGAATTAACCACAGGCTCAGCCTGCCCCCCGGAACCAGAACAGGGCCTGAAGCCATCCTGCGCTTTTGCGGCCAGCTCCCAAAAAAGCGAGTTGTAAAATGGAGGTTCAGGGCACTGCAATTCACAAACCTGCAGAGTTATAAATGATAACTCTCGTCCACAAATATATTGAGGGAAGGCAAAGAAGAGGATTTGAAATCAAGGTAGAATTGCAGGAAACAGATTTCAGGAGGTAGATTCGAATCGCCTTTAAAGCACATGAAAGCGGCAAAATGTTGACAATGATGCCCTTGGCCAAAAAGGGCGTATGCGTTTTTTCCTGAATATATTCAGGAAAAAACGCATACGCCCTTTTTGGCCAACCAAGCAACCTGGAAAGGCAAATCAGCGCTACAAAGAAGTCTCGCTTCCCATCGGTCAAAAGGGCCATGCTGAAAAAAGTGTCAAAACCAGAAATGCAGGACAGGCCATGGAGAAATGGGAGCCTTGCTACACTGATGGGCGGGATGTAAATTGCCAACAGCCACTCTGGAGAAGTGTACGGTGTGTCCTGAAACATCTGAAAAACACAGCTTAGAGAGCATAGGGCACTTCCACTCATGGGGGTATAAATTGGGAAAATGAAAAATCAGCAAGACACAAGCACCCCAAAGTTGAGGGCTGCTCTGTTGACAAGGACCTCCACTTCATTCCACCTTAAATATCCAAGGAAAGAGAAAAATGGATAAAGAAGTTGTGGTCCTTATGTACAATGGAATATCACTCAGCCATGAAATCAATGTCATAAGGTTAGTAGCAGCATGATGAGTGGATTTAGGTACGACGATTCTAAGTGAAATAAGTCACACAGAAAAGGACACTTCTCATAAGGTATCACTTTTAGAGGGAATGTAAAAACCGTTACACTTGAACTGAATTACAAAACAGAACAGAGTCACACATGCAGAAAACACACTATGGCTGCTTAACGGGAAAGGTGAGGTGGGGTGATACATAAAACAAGGGTATCAAATTAGCTCAGATACCGTTCCATAAACCCAATATGTAATAGACAAGACCTACTCCTTGCTCAGAGAACTGGACTCAACACGCCCTATTCACTGCACAAGAATATATCTGACTAGTAATAATCTTAAAGCCTATGTATTAATATCTCTCTGTTAGTGTGTCAAGTGGGTGGAAAGCGGCATAAACACAGCCGTGAAAAGCAGCTAAACCCCATTATGAAAATAAATTACTTTGAAAAACCCATGAAACAACAAAAGTGAAAGAGTTAGAAATTCTTACACAATGCGTTCAGGGGCTGTGATGCAACCTGGATTGACCATATCTAGACCCACAGCTGGATGAGACATAAGGGTGGACACTCTTGGGGCTGAGAGGTTTGGTGAGGTTGGGTGAGCAAACGCAGACCCTTTAAAGTAATACTGCGTGGTACCCATCGCATGGGTCCCAAATCTCCAGCTTCAAGGGCATCTTTCTACATCGAAAACATGCATGAGAAACCCAGAAGATAGTACACCGTGTGATGGGGAAAGGTTTCTAAAACGCACCTCATTTCTCATCTCCTTGTGCCCGGGTTCGCCATTCCAGCCGCTTTACTAGCAATCTCCCTACTTGGAGCATCAGCACCTTTAACCTCCTGTTCCGTACAGGTTGCAATTTGTCCTGAGGATGAACGGGAAGACGGGGAACCAACGAGAGACTAGCTCTTGGTGTTGGGACAGGCACAGGTCACTCTATTTTCCCATCAGGAAGAAGAATTAACCACAGGCTCAGCCTGCCCCCCGGAACCAGAACAGGGCCTGAAGCCATCCTGCGCTTTTGCGGCCAGCTCCCAAAAAAGCGAGTTGTAAAATGGAGGTTCAGGGCACTGCAATTCACAAACCTGCAGAGTTATAAATGATAACTCTCGTCCACAAATATATTGAGGGAAGGCAAAGAAGAGGATTTGAAATCAAGGTAGAATTGCAGGAAACAGATTTCAGGAGGTAGATTCGAATCGCCTTTAAAGCACATGAAAGCGGCAAAATGTTGACAATGATGCCCTTGGCCAAAAAGGGCGTATGCGTTTTTTCCTGAATATATTCAGGAAAAAACGCATACGCCCTTTTTGGCCAACCAAGCAACCTGGAAAGGCAAATCAGCGCTACAAAGAAGTCTCGCTTCCCATCGGTCAAAAGGGCCATGCTGAAAAAAGTGTCAAAACCAGAAATGCAGGACAGGCCATGGAGAAATGGGAGCCTTCCTACACTGATGGGCGGGATGTAAATTGCCAACAGCCACTCTGGAGAAGTGTACGGTGTGTCCTGAAACATCTGAAAAACACAGCTTAGAGAGCATAGGGCACTTCCACTCATGGGGGTATAAATTGGGAAAATGAAAAATCAGCAAGACACAAGCACCCCAAAGTTGAGGGCTGCTCTGTTGACAAGGACCTCCACTTCATTCCACCTTAAATATCCCAGGAAAGAGAAAAATGGATAAAGAAGTTGTGGTCCTTATGTACAATGGAATATCACTCAGCCATGAAATCAATGTCATAAGGTTAGTAGCAGCATGATGAGTGGATTTAGGTACGACGATTCTAAGTGAAATAAGTCACACAGAAAAGGACACTTCTCATAAGGTATCACTTTTAGAGGGAATGTAAAAACCGTTACACTTGAACTGAATTACAAAACAGAACAGAGTCACACATGCAGAAAACACACTATGGCTGCTTAACGGGAAAGGTGAGGTGGGGTGATACATAAAACAAGGGTATCAAATTAGCTCAGATACCGTTCCATAAACCCAATATGTAATAGACAAGACCTACTCCTTGCTCAGAGAACTGGACTCAACACGCCCTATTCACTGCACAAGAATATATCTGACTAGTAATAATCTTAAAGCCTATGTATTAATATCTCTCTGTTAGTGTGTCAAGTGGGTGGAAAGCGGCATAAACACAGCCGTGAAAAGCAGCTAAACCCCATTATGAAAATAAATTACTTTGAAAAACCCATGAAACAACAAAAGTGAAAGAGTTAGAAATTCTTACACAATGCGTTCAGGGGCTGTGATGCAACCTGGATTGACCATATCTAGACCCACAGCTGGATGAGACATAAGGGTGGACACTCTTGGGGCTGAGAGGTTTGGTGAGGTTGGGTGAGCAAACGCAGACCCTTTAAAGTAATACTGCGTGGTACCCATCGCATGGGTCCCAAATCTCCAGCTTCAAGGGCATCTTTCTACATCGAAAACATGCATGAGAAACCCAGAAGATAGTACACCGTGTGATGGGGAAAGGTTTCTAAAACGCACCTCATTTCTCATCTCCTTGTGCCCGGGTTCGCCATTCCAGCCGCTTTACTAGCAATCTCCCTACTTGGAGCATCAGCACCTTTAACCTCCTGTTCCGTACAGGTTGCAATTTGTCCTGAGGATGAACGGGAAGACGGGGAACCAACGAGAGACTAGCTCTTGGTGTTGGGACAGGCACAGGTCACTCTATTTTCCCATCAGGAAGAAGAATTAACCACAGGCTCAGCCTGCCCCCCGGAACAAGAACAGGGCCTGAAGCCATCCTGCGCTTTTGCGGCCAGCTCCCAAAAAAGCGAGTTGTAAAATGGAGGTTCAGGGCACTGCAATTCACAAACCTGCAGAGTTATAAATGATAACTCTCGTCCACAAATATATTGAGGGAAGGCAAAGAAGAGGATTTGAAATCAAGGCAGAATTGCAGGAAACAGATTTCAGGAGGTAGATTCGAATCGCCTTTAAAGCGGCAAAACGTTGACAATGATGCCCTTGGCCAAAAAGGGCGTATGCGTTTTTTCCTGAATATATTCAGGAAAAAACGCATACGCCCTTTTTGGCCAACCAAGCAACCTGGAAAGGCAAATCAGCGCTACAGAGAAGTCTCGCTTCCCATCGGTCAAAAGGGCCATGCTGAAAAAAGTGTCAAAACCAGAAATGCAGGACAGGCCATGGAGAAATGGGAGCCTTGCTACACTGATGGGCGGGATGTAAATTGCCAACAGCCACTCTGGAGAAGTGTACGGTGTGTCCTGAAACATCTGAAAAACACAGCTTAGAGAGCATAGGGCACTTCCACTCATGGGGGTATAAATTGGGAAAATGAAAAATCAGCAAGACACAAGCACCCCAAAGTTGAGGGCTGCTCTGTTGACAAGGACCTCCACTTCATTCCACCTTAAATATCCAAGGAAAGAGAAAAATGGATAAAGAAGTTGTGGTCCTTATGTACAATGGAATATCACTCAGCCATGAAATCAATGTCATAAGGTTAGTAGCAGCATGATGAGTGGATTTAGGTACGACGATTCTAAGTGAAATAAGTCACACAGAAAAGGACACTTCTCATAAGGTATCACTTTTAGAGGGAATGTAAAAACCGTTACACTTGAACTGAATTACAAAACAGAACAGAGTCACACATGCAGAAAACACACTATGGCTGCTTAACGGGAAAGGTGAGGTGGGGTGATACATAAAACAAGGGTATCAAATTAGCTCAGATACCGTTCCATAAACCCAATATGTAATAGACAAGACCTACTCCTTGCTCAGAGAACTGGACTCAACACGCCCTATTCACTGCACAAGAATATATCTGACTAGTAATAATCTTAAAGCCTATGTATTAATATCTCTCTGTTAGTGTGTCAAGTGGGTGGAAAGCGGCATAAACACAGCCGTGAAAAGCAGCTAAACCCCATTATGAAAATAAATTACTTTGAAAAACCCATGAAACAACAAAAGTGAAAGAGTTAGAAATTCTTACACAATGCGTTCAGGGGCTGTGATGCAACCTGGATTGACCATATCTAGACCCACAGCTGGATGAGACATAAGGGTGGACACTCTTGGGGCTGAGAGGTTTGGTGAGGTTGGGTGAGCAAACGCAGACCCTTTAAAGTAATACTGCGTGGTACCCATCGCATGGGTCCCAAATCTCCAGCTTCAAGGGCATCTTTCTACATCGAAAACATGCATGAGAAACCCAGAAGATAGTACACCGTGTGATGGGGAAAGGTTTCTAAAACGCACCTCATTTCTCATCTCCTTGTGCCCGGGTTCGCCATTCCAGCCGCTTTACTAGCAATCTCCCTACTTGGAGCATCAGCACCTTTAACCTCCTGTTCCGTACAGGTTGCAATTTGTCCTGAGGATGAACGGGAAGACGGGGAACCAACGAGAGACTAGCTCTTGGTGTTGGGACAGGCACAGGTCACTCTATTTTCCCATCAGGAAGAAGAATTAACCACAGGCTCAGCCTGCCCCCCGGAACCAGAACAGGGCCTGAAGCCATCCTGCGCTTTTGCGGCCAGCTCCCAAAAAAGCGAGTTGTAAAATGGAGGTTCAGGGCACTGCAATTCACAAACCTGCAGAGTTATAAATGATAACTCTCGTCCACAAATATATTGAGGGAAGGCAAAGAAGAGGATTTGAAATCAAGGTAGAATTGCAGGAAACAGATTTCAGGAGGTAGATTCGAATCGCCTTTAAAGCACATGAAAGCGGCAAAATGTTGACAATGATGCCCTTGGCCAAAAAGGGCGTATGCGTTTTTTCCTGAATATATTCAGGAAAAAACGCATACGCCCTTTTTGGCCAACCAAGCAACCTGGAAAGGCAAATCAGCGCTACAAAGAAGTCTCGCTTCCCATCGGTCAAAAGGGCCATGCTGAAAAAAGTGTCAAAACCAGAAATGCAGGACAGGCCATGGAGAAATGGGAGCCTTCCTACACTGATGGGCGGGATGTAAATTGCCAACAGCCACTCTGGAGAAGTGTACGGTGTGTCCTGAAACATCTGAAAAACACAGCTTAGAGAGCATAGGGCACTTCCACTCATGGGGGTATAAATTGGGAAAATGAAAAATCAGCAAGACACAAGCACCCCAAAGTTGAGGGCTGCTCTGTTGACAAGGACCTCCACTTCATTCCACCTTAAATATCCCAGGAAAGAGAAAAATGGATAAAGAAGTTGTGGTCCTTATGTACAATGGAATATCACTCAGCCATGAAATCAATGTCATAAGGTTAGTAGCAGCATGATGAGTGGATTTAGGTACGACGATTCTAAGTGAAATAAGTCACACAGAAAAGGACACTTCTCATAAGGTATCACTTTTAGAGGGAATGTAAAAACCGTTACACTTGAACTGAATTACAAAACAGAACAGAGTCACACATGCAGAAAACACACTATGGCTGCTTAACGGGAAAGGTGAGGTGGGGTGATACATAAAACAAGGGTATCAAATTAGCTCAGATACCGTTCCATAAACCCAATATGTAATAGACAAGACCTACTCCTTGCTCAGAGAACTGGACTCAACACGCCCTATTCACTGCACAAGAATATATCTGACTAGTAATAATCTTAAAGCCTATGTATTAATATCTCTCTGTTAGTGTGTCAAGTGGGTGGAAAGCGGCATAAACACAGCCGTGAAAAGCAGCTAAACCCCATTATGAAAATAAATTACTTTGAAAAACCCATGAAACAACAAAAGTGAAAGAGTTAGAAATTCTTACACAATGCGTTCAGGGGCTGTGATGCAACCTGGATTGACCATATCTAGACCCACAGCTGGATGAGACATAAGGGTGGACACTCTTGGGGCTGAGAGGTTTGGTGAGGTTGGGTGAGCAAACGCAGACCCTTTAAAGTAATACTGCGTGGTACCCATCGCATGGGTCCCAAATCTCCAGCTTCAAGGGCATCTTTCTACATCGAAAACATGCATGAGAAACCCAGAAGATAGTACACCGTGTGATGGGGAAAGGTTTCTAAAACGCACCTCATTTCTCATCTCCTTGTGCCCGGGTTCGCCATTCCAGCCGCTTTACTAGCAATCTCCCTACTTGGAGCATCAGCACCTTTAACCTCCTGTTCCGTACAGGTTGCAATTTGTCCTGAGGATGAACGGGAAGACGGGGAACCAACGAGAGACTAGCTCTTGGTGTTGGGACAGGCACAGGTCACTCTATTTTCCCATCAGGAAGAAGAATTAAGCACAGGCTCAGCCTGCCCCCCGGAACCAGAACAGGGCCTGAAGCCATCCTGCGCTTTTGCGGCCAGCTCCCAAAAAAGCGAGTTGTAAAATGGAGGTTCAGGGCACTGCAATTCACAAACCTGCAGAGTTATAAATGATAACTCTCGTCCACAAATATATTGAGGGAAGGCAAAGAAGAGGATTTGAAATCAAGGCAGAATTGCAGGAAACAGATTTCAGGAGGTAGATTCGAATCGCCTTTAAAGCGGCAAAACGTTGACAATGATGCCCTTGGCCAAAAAGGGCGTATGCGTTTTTTCCTGAATATATTCAGGAAAAAACGCATACGCCCTTTTTGGCCAACCAAGCAACCTGGAAAGGCAAATCAGCGCTACAGAGAAGTCTCGCTTCCCATCGGTCAAAAGGGCCATGCTGAAAAAAGTGTCAAAACCAGAAATGCAGGACAGGCCATGGAGAAATGGGAGCCTTGCTACACTGATGGGCGGGATGTAAATTGCCAACAGCCACTCTGGAGAAGTGTACGGTGTGTCCTGAAACATCTGAAAAACACAGCTTAGAGAGCATAGGGCACTTCCACTCATGGGGGTATAAATTGGGAAAATGAAAAATCAGCAAGACACAAGCACCCCAAAGTTGAGGGCTGCTCTGTTGACAAGGACCTCCACTTCATTCCACCTTAAATATCCCAGGAAAGAGAAAAATGGATAAAGAAGTTGTGGTCCTTATGTACAATGGAATATCACTCAGCCATGAAATCAATGTCATAAGGTTAGTAGCAGCATGATGAGTGGATTTAGGTACGACGATTCTAAGTGAAATAAGTCACACAGAAAAGGACACTTCTCATAAGGTATCACTTTTAGAGGGAATGTAAAAACCGTTACACTTGAACTGAATTACAAAACAGAACAGAGTCACACTTGCAGAAAACACACTATGGCTGCTTAACGGGAAAGGTGAGGTGGGGTGATACATAAAACAAGGGTATCAAATTAGCTCAGATACCGTTCCATAAACCCAATATGTAATAGACAAGACCTAATCCTTGCTCAGAGAACTGGACTCAACACGCCCTATTCACAGCACAAGAATATATCTGACTAGTAATAATCTTAAAACCTATGTATTGATATCTGTTAGTGTGTCAAGTGGGTGTAAAGCGGCATAAACACAGCCGTGAAAAGCAGCTAAACCCCATTATGAAAATAAATTACTTTGAAAAACCCATGAAACAACGACAGTGAAAGAGATAGAAATTCTTACACAATGAGTTCAGGGGCTGTGATGCAACCTGGATTGACCATATCTAGACCCACAGCTGGATGAGACATAAGGGTGGACACTCTTGGGGCTGAGAGGTTTGGTGAGGTTGGGTGAGCAAACGCAGACCCTTTAAAGTAATACTGCGTGGTACCCATCGCATGGGTCCCAAATCTCCAGGTTCAAGGGCATCTTCCTACATCGAAAACATGCATGAGAAACCCAGAAGATGGTACACCGTGTGATGGGGAAAGGTTTCTAAAACGCACCTCATTTCTCATCTCCTTGTGCCCGGGTTCGCCATTCCAGCCGCTTTACTAGCAATCTCCCTACTTGGAGCATCAGCACCTTTAACCTCCTGTTCCGTACAGGTTGCAATTTGTCCTGAGGATGAACGGGAAGACGGGGAACCAACGAGAGACTAGCTCTTGGTGTCGGGACAGGCACAGGTCACTCTATTTTCCCATCAGGAAGAAGAATTAAGCACAGGCTCAGCCTGCCCCCCGGAACCAGAACAGGGCCTGAAGCCATCCTGCGCATTTGCGGCCAGCTCCCAAAAAAGCGAGTTGTAAAATGGAGGTTCAGGGCACTGCAATTCACAAACCTGCAGAGTTATAAATGATAACTCTCATCCACAAATATATTGAGGGAAGGCAAAGAAGAGGATTTGAAATCAAGGCAGAATTGCAGGAAACAGATTTCAGGAGGTAGATTCGAATCACCTTTAAAGCACATGAAAGCGGCAAAATGTTGACAATGATGCCCTTGGCCAAAAAGGGCGTATGCGTTTTTTCCTGAATATATTCAGGAAAAAACGCATACGCCCTTTTTGGCCAACCAAGCAACCTGGAAAGGCAAATCAGCGCTACAAAGAAGTCTCGCTTCCCATCGGTCAAAAGGGCCATGCTGAAAAAAGTGTCAAAACCAGACATGCAGGACAGGCCATGGAGAAATGGGAGCCTTGCTACACTGATGGGCGGGATGTAAATTGCCAACAGCCACTCTGGAGAAGTGTACGGTGTGTCCTGAAACATCTGAAAAACACAGCTTAGAGAGCATAGGGCACTTCCACTCATGGGGGTATAAATTGGGAAAATGAAAAATCAGCAAGACACAAGCACCCCAAAGTTGAGGGCTGCTCTGTTGACAAGGACCTCCACTTCATTCCACCTTAAATATCCAAGGAAAGAGAAAAATGGATAAAGACGTTGTGGTCCTTATGTACAATGGAATATCACTCAGCCATGAAATTAATGTCATAAGGTTAGTAGCAGCATGATGAGTGGATTTAGGTACGACGATTCTAAGTGAAATAAGTCACACAGAAAAGGACACTTCTCATAAGGTATCACTTTTAGAGGGAATGTAAAAACCGTTACACTTGAACTGAATTACAAAACAGAACAGAGTCACACATGCAGAAAACAGACTATGGCTGCTTAATGGGAAAGGTGAGGTGGGGTGATACATAAAACAAGGGTATCAAATTAGCTCAGATACCGTTCCATAAACCCAATATGTAGTAGACAAGACCTACTCCTTGCTCAGAGAACTGTACTCAACACGCTCTATTCACTGCACAAGAATATATCTGACTAGTAATAATCTTAAAACCTATGTATTGATATCTCTCTGTTAGTGTGTCAAGTGGGTGTAAAGCGGCATAAACACAGCCGTGAAAAGCAGCTAAACCCCATTATGAAAATAAATTACTTTGAAAAACCCATGAAACAACGACAGTGAAAGAGATAGAAATTCTTACTCAATGAGTTCAGGGGCTGTGATGCAACCTGGATTGACCATATCTAGACCCACAGCTGGATGAGACATAAGGGTGGACACTCTTGGGGCTGAGAGGTTTGGTGAGGTTGGGTGAGCAAACGCAGACCCTTTAAAGTAATACTGCGTGGTACCCATCGCATGGGTCCCAAATCTCCAGCTTCAAGGGCATCTTCCTACATCGAAAACATGCATGAGAAACCCAGAAGATGGTACACCGTGTGATGGGGAAAGGTTTCTAAAACGCACCTCATTTCTCATCTCCTTGTGCCCGGGTTCGCCATTCCAGCCGCTTTACTAGCAATCTCCCTACTTGGAGCATCAGCACCTTTAACCTCCTGTTCCATACAGGTTGCAATTTGTCCTGAGGATGAACGGGAAGACGGGGAACCAACGAGAGACTAGCTCTTGGTGTCGGGACAGGCACAGGTCACTCTATTTTCCCATCAGGAAGAAGAATTAACCACAGGCTCAGCCTGCCCCCCGGAACCAGAACAGGGCCTGAAGCCATCCTGCGCTTTTGCGGCCAGCTCCCAAAAAAGCGAGTTGTAAAATGGAGGTTCAGGGCACTGCAATTCACAAACCTGCAGAGTTATAAATGATAACTGTCGTCCACAAATATATTGAGGGAAGGCAAAGAAGAGGATTTGAAATCAAGGCAGAATTGCACGAAACAGATTTCAGGAGGTAGATACGAATCGCCTTTAAAGCACATGAAAAGCGGCAAAACGTTGACAATGATGCCCTTGGCCAAAAAGGGCGTATGCGTTTTTTCCTGAATATATTCAGTAAAAAACGCATACGCCCTTTTTGGCCAACAAAGCAACATGGAAAGGCAAATCAGCGCTACAGAGAAGTCTCACTTCCCATCGGTCAAAAGGGCCATGCTGAAAAAAGTGTCAAAACCAGAAATGCAGGACAGGCCATGGAGAAATGGGAGCCTTGCTAAAGTGATGGGTGGGATGTAAATTGCCAACAGCCACTCTGGAGAAGTGTACGGTGTGTCCTGAAACATCTGAAAAACACAGCTTAGAGAGCATAGGGCACTTCCACTCATGGGGGTATAAATTGGGAAAATGAAAAATCAGCAAGACACAAGCACCCCAAAGTTGAGGGCTGCTCTGTTGACAAAGGACCTCCACTTCATTCCACCTTAAATATCCCAGGAAAGAGAAAAATGGATAAAGAAGTTGTGGTCCTTATGTACAATGGAATATCACTCAGCCATGAAATCAATGTCATAATGTTAGTAGCAGCATGATGAGTGGATTTAGGTACGACGATTCTAAGTGAAATAAGTCACACAGAAAAGGACACTTCTCATAAGGTATCACTTATAGAGGGAATGTAAAAACCGTTACACTTGAACTGAATTACAAAACAGAACAGAGTCACACATGCAGAAAACACACTATGGCTGCTTAACGGGAAAGGTGAGGTGGGGTGATACATAAAACAAGGGTATCAAATCAGCTCAGATACCGTTCCATAAACCCAATATGTAATAGACAAGACCTACTCCTTGCTCAGAGAACTGGACTCAACACGCCCTATTCACTGCACAAGAATATATCTGACTAGTAATAATCTTAAAGCCTATGTATTAATATCTCTCTGTTAGTGTGTCAAGTGCGTGGAAAGCGGCATAAACACAGCCGTGAAAAGCAGCTAAACCCCATTATGAAAATAAATTACTTTGAAAAACCCATGAAACAACAAAAGTGAAAGAGAGAGAAATTCTTACACAATGCGTTCAGGGGCTGTGATGCAACCTGGATTGACCATATCTAGACCCACAGCTGGATGAGACATAAGGGTGAACACTCTTGGGGCTGAGAGGTTTGGTGAGGTTGGGTGAGCAAACGCAGACCCTTTAAAGTAATACTGCGTGGTACCCATCGCATGGGTCCCAAATCTCCAGCTTCAAGGGCATCTTTCTACATCGAAAACATGCATGAGAAACCCAGAAGATAGTACACCGTGTGATCGGAAAGGTTTCTAAAACGCACCTCATTTCTCATCTCCTTGTGCCCGGGTTCGCCATTCCAGCCGCTTTACTAGCAATCTCCCTACTTGGAGCATCAGCACCTTTAACCTCCTGTTCCGTACAGGTTGCAATTTGTCCTGAGGATGAACGGGAAGACGGGGAACCAACGAGAGACTAGCTCTTGGTGTTGGGACAGGCACAGGTCACTCTATTTTCCCATCAGGAAGAAGAATTAACCACAGGCTCAGCCTGCCCCCCGGAACCAGAACAGGGCCTGAAGCCATCCTGCGCTTTTGCGGCCAGCTCCCAAAAAAGCGAGTTGTAAAATGGAGGTTCAGGGCACTGCAATTCACAAACCTGCAGAGTTATAAATGATAACTCTCGTCCACAAATATATTGAGGGAAGGCAAAGAAGAGGATTTGAAATCAAGGCAGAATTGCACGAAACAGATTTCAGGAGGTAGATACGAATCGCCTTTAAAGCACATGAAAAGCGGCAAAACGTTGACAATGATGCCCTTGGCCAAAAAGGGCGTATGCGTTTTTTCCTGAATATATTCAGGAAAAAACGCATACGCCCTTTTTGGCCAACCAAGCAACCTGGAAAGGCAAATCAGCGCTACAGAGAAGTCTCACTTCCCATCGGTCAAAAGGGCCATGCTGAAAAAAGTCTCAAAACCAGAAATGCAGGACAGGCCATGGAGAAATGGGAGCCTTGCTAAAGTGATGGGTGGGATGTAAATTGCCAACAGCCACTCTGGAGAAGTGTACGGTGTGTCCTGAAACATCTGAAAAACACAGCTTAGAGAGCATAGGGCACTTCCACTCATGGGGATATAAATTGGGAAAATGAAAAATCAGCAAGACACAAGCACCCCAAAGTTGAGGGCTGCTCTGTTGACAAGGACCTCCACTTCATTCCACCTTAAATATCCCAGGAAAGAGAAAAATGGATAAAGAAGTTGTGGTCCTTATGTACAATGGAATATCACTCAGCCATGAAATCAATGTCATAATGTTAGTAGCAGCATGATGAGTGGATTTAGGTACGACGATTCTAAGTGAAATAAGTCACACAGAAAAGGACACTTCTCATAAGGTATCACTTATAGAGGGAATGTAAAAACCGTTACACTTGAACTGAATTACAAAACAGAACAGAGTCACACATGCAGAAAACACACTATGGCTGCTTAACGGGAAAGGTGAGGTGGGGTGATACATAAAACAAGGGTTTCAAATTAGCTGAGATACCGTTCCATAAACCCAATATGTAATAGACAAGACCTACTCCTTGCTCAGAGAACTGGACTCAACACGCCCTATTCACCGCACAAGAATATATCTGACTAGTAATAATCTTAAAACCTATATATTGATATCTCTCTGTTAGTGTGTCAAGTGGGTGTAAAGCGGCATAAACACAGCCGTGAAAAGCAGCTAAACCCCATTATGAAAATAAATTACTTTGAAAAACCCATGAAACAACGACAGTGAAAGAGATAGAAATTCTTACACAATGAGTTCAGGGGCTGTGATGCAACCTGGATTGACCATATCTAGACCCACAGCTGGATGAGACATAAGGGTGGACACTCTTGGGGCTGAGAGGTTTGGTGAGGTTGGGTGAGCAAACGCAGACCCTTTAAAGTAATACTGCGTGGTACCCATCGCATGGGTCCCAAATCTCCAGCTTCAAGGGCATCTTCCTACATCGAAAACATGCATGAGAAACCCAGAAGATGGTACACCGTGTGATGGGGAAAGGTTTCTAAAACGCACCTCATTTCTCATCTCCTTGTGCCCGGCTTCGCCATTCCAGCCACTTTACTAGCAATCTCCCTACTTGGAGCATCAGCACCTTTAACCTCCTGTTCCGTACAGGTTGCAATTTGTCCTGAGGATGAACGGGAAGACGGGGAACCAACGAGAGACTAGCTCTTGGTGTTGGGACAGGCACAGGTCACTCTATTTTCCCATCAGGAAGAAGAATTAAGCACAGGCTCAGCCTGCCCCCCGGAACCAGAACAGGGCCTGAAGCCATCCTGCGCTTTTGCGGCCAGCTCCCAAAAAAGCGAGTTGTAAAATGGAGGTTCAGGGCACTGCAATTCACAAACCTGCAGAGTTATAAATGATAACTCTCGTCCACAAATATATTGAGGGAAGGCAAAGAAGAGGATTTGAAATCAAGGCAGAATTGCAGGAAACAGATTTCAGGAGGTAGATTCGAATCGCCTTTAAAGCGGCAAAACGTTGACAATGATGCCCTTGGCCAAAAAGGGCGTATGCGTTTTTTCCTGAATATATTCAGGAAAAAACGCATACGCCCTTTTTGGCCAACCAAGCAACCTGGAAAGGCAAATCAGCGCTACAGAGAAGTCTCGCTTCCCATCGGTCAAAAGGGCCATGCTGAAAAAAGTGTCAAAACCAGAAATGCAGGACAGGCCATGGAGAAATGGGAGCCTTGCTACACTGATGGGCGGGATGTAAATTGCCAACAGCCACTCTGGAGAAGTGTACGGTGTGTCCTGAAACATCTGAAAAACACAGCTTAG
The DNA here is from genome assembly GCF_965194805.1 of Balaenoptera borealis. NCBI lineage: Eukaryota > Metazoa > Chordata > Mammalia > Artiodactyla > Balaenopteridae > Balaenoptera > Balaenoptera borealis. The sequence goes on along the minus strand of NW_028123956.1, from coordinate 318,881 downwards.
AGAGCATAGGGCACTTCCACTCATGGGGGTATAAATTGGGAAAATGAAAAATCAGCAAGACACAAGCACCCCAAAGTTGAGGGCTGCTCTGTTGACAAGGACCTCCACTTCATTCCACCTTAAATATCCCAGGAAAGAGAAAAATGGATAAAGAAGTTGTGGTCCTTATGTACAATGGAATATCACTCAGCCATGAAATCAATGTCATAAGGTTAGTAGCAGCATGATGAGTGGATTTAGGTACGACGATTCTAAGTGAAATAAGTCACACAGAAAAGGACACTTCTCATAAGGTATCACTTTTAGAGGGAATGTAAAAACCGTTACACTTGAACTGAATTACAAAACAGAACAGAGTCACACTTGCAGAAAACACACTATGGCTGCTTAACGGGAAAGGTGAGGTGGGGTGATACATAAAACAAGGGTATCAAATTAGCTCAGATACCGTTCCATAAACCCAATATGTAATAGACAAGACCTAATCCTTGCTCAGAGAACTGGACTCAACACGCCCTATTCACAGCACAAGAATATATCTGACTAGTAATAATCTTAAAACCTATGTATTGATATCTGTTAGTGTGTCAAGTGGGTGTAAAGCGGCATAAACACAGCCGTGAAAAGCAGCTAAACCCCATTATGAAAATAAATTACTTTGAAAAACCCATGAAACAACGACAGTGAAAGAGATAGAAATTCTTACACAATGAGTTCAGGGGCTGTGATGCAACCTGGATTGACCATATCTAGACCCACAGCTGGATGAGACATAAGGGTGGACACTCTTGGGGCTGAGAGGTTTGGTGAGGTTGGGTGAGCAAACGCAGACCCTTTAAAGTAATACTGCGTGGTACCCATCGCATGGGTCCCAAATCTCCAGGTTCAAGGGCATCTTCCTACATCGAAAACATGCATGAGAAACCCAGAAGATGGTACACCGTGTGATGGGGAAAGGTTTCTAAAACGCACCTCATTTCTCATCTCCTTGTGCCCGGGTTCGCCATTCCAGCCGCTTTACTAGCAATCTCCCTACTTGGAGCATCAGCACCTTTAACCTCCTGTTCCGTACAGGTTGCAATTTGTCCTGAGGATGAACGGGAAGACGGGGAACCAACGAGAGACTAGCTCTTGGTGTCGGGACAGGCACAGGTCACTCTATTTTCCCATCAGGAAGAAGAATTAAGCACAGGCTCAGCCTGCCCCCCGGAACCAGAACAGGGCCTGAAGCCATCCTGCGCATTTGCGGCCAGCTCCCAAAAAAGCGAGTTGTAAAATGGAGGTTCAGGGCACTGCAATTCACAAACCTGCAGAGTTATAAATGATAACTCTCATCCACAAATATATTGAGGGAAGGCAAAGAAGAGGATTTGAAATCAAGGCAGAATTGCAGGAAACAGATTTCAGGAGGTAGATTCGAATCACCTTTAAAGCACATGAAAGCGGCAAAATGTTGACAATGATGCCCTTGGCCAAAAAGGGCGTATGCGTTTTTTCCTGAATATATTCAGGAAAAAACGCATACGCCCTTTTTGGCCAACCAAGCAACCTGGAAAGGCAAATCAGCGCTACAAAGAAGTCTCGCTTCCCATCGGTCAAAAGGGCCATGCTGAAAAAAGTGTCAAAACCAGACATGCAGGACAGGCCATGGAGAAATGGGAGCCTTGCTACACTGATGGGCGGGATGTAAATTGCCAACAGCCACTCTGGAGAAGTGTACGGTGTGTCCTGAAACATCTGAAAAACACAGCTTAGAGAGCATAGGGCACTTCCACTCATGGGGGTATAAATTGGGAAAATGAAAAATCAGCAAGACACAAGCACCCCAAAGTTGAGGGCTGCTCTGTTGACAAGGACCTCCACTTCATTCCACCTTAAATATCCAAGGAAAGAGAAAAATGGATAAAGACGTTGTGGTCCTTATGTACAATGGAATATCACTCAGCCATGAAATTAATGTCATAAGGTTAGTAGCAGCATGATGAGTGGATTTAGGTACGACGATTCTAAGTGAAATAAGTCACACAGAAAAGGACACTTCTCATAAGGTATCACTTTTAGAGGGAATGTAAAAACCGTTACACTTGAACTGAATTACAAAACAGAACAGAGTCACACATGCAGAAAACAGACTATGGCTGCTTAACGGGAAAGGTGAGGTGGGGTGATACATAAAACAAGGGTATCAAATTAGCTCAGATACCGTTCCATAAACCCAATATGTAGTAGACAAGACCTACTCCTTGCTCAGAGAACTGTACTCAACACGCTCTATTCACTGCACAAGAATATATCTGACTAGTAATAATCTTAAAACCTATGTATTGATATCTCTCTGTTAGTGTGTCAAGTGGGTGTAAAGCGGCATAAACACAGCCGTGAAAAGCAGCTAAACCCCATTATGAAAATAAATTACTTTGAAAAACCCATGAAACAACGACAGTGAAAGAGATAGAAATTCTTACTCAATGAGTTCAGGGGCTGTGATGCAACCTGGATTGACCATATCTAGACCCACAGCTGGATGAGACATAAGGGTGGACACTCTTGGGGCTGAGAGGTTTGGTGAGGTTGGGTGAGCAAACGCAGACCCTTTAAAGTAATACTGCGTGGTACCCATCGCATGGGTCCCAAATCTCCAGCTTCAAGGGCATCTTCCTACATCGAAAACATGCATGAGAAACCCAGAAGATGGTACACCGTGTGATGGGGAAAGGTTTCTAAAACGCACCTCATTTCTCATCTCCTTGTGCCCGGGTTCGCCATTCCAGCCGCTTTACTAGCAATCTCCCTACTTGGAGCATCAGCACCTTTAACCTCCTGTTCCATACAGGTTGCAATTTGTCCTGAGGATGAACGGGAAGACGGGGAACCAACGAGAGACTAGCTCTTGGTGTCGGGACAGGCACAGGTCACTCTATTTTCCCATCAGGAAGAAGAATTAACCACAGGCTCAGCCTGCCCCCCGGAACCAGAACAGGGCCTGAAGCCATCCTGCGCTTTTGCGGCCAGCTCCCAAAAAAGCGAGTTGTAAAATGGAGGTTCAGGGCACTGCAATTCACAAACCTGCAGAGTTATAAATGATAACTGTCGTCCACAAATATATTGAGGGAAGGCAAAGAAGAGGATTTGAAATCAAGGCAGAATTGCACGAAACAGATTTCAGGAGGTAGATACGAATCGCCTTTAAAGCACATGAAAAGCGGCAAAACGTTGACAATGATGCCCTTGGCCAAAAAGGGCGTATGCGTTTTTTCCTGAATATATTCAGTAAAAAACGCATACGCCCTTTTTGGCCAACAAAGCAACATGGAAAGGCAAATCAGCGCTACAGAGAAGTCTCACTTCCCATCGGTCAAAAGGGCCATGCTGAAAAAAGTGTCAAAACCAGAAATGCAGGACAGGCCATGGAGAAATGGGAGCCTTGCTAAAGTGATGGGTGGGATGTAAATTGCCAACAGCCACTCTGGAGAAGTGTACGGTGTGTCCTGAAACATCTGAAAAACACAGCTTAGAGAGCATAGGGCACTTCCACTCATGGGGGTATAAATTGGGAAAATGAAAAATCAGCAAGACACAAGCACCCCAAAGTTGAGGGCTGCTCTGTTGACAAAGGACCTCCACTTCATTCCACCTTAAATATCCCAGGAAAGAGAAAAATGGATAAAGAAGTTGTGGTCCTTATGTACAATGGAATATCACTCAGCCATGAAATCAATGTCATAATGTTAGTAGCAGCATGATGAGTGGATTTAGGTACGACGATTCTAAGTGAAATAAGTCACACAGAAAAGGACACTTCTCATAAGGTATCACTTATAGAGGGAATGTAAAAACCGTTACACTTGAACTGAATTACAAAACAGAACAGAGTCACACATGCAGAAAACACACTATGGCTGCTTAACGGGAAAGGTGAGGTGGGGTGATACATAAAACAAGGGTATCAAATCAGCTCAGATACCGTTCCATAAACCCAATATGTAATAGACAAGACCTACTCCTTGCTCAGAGAACTGGACTCAACACGCCCTATTCACTGCACAAGAATATATCTGACTAGTAATAATCTTAAAGCCTATGTATTAATATCTCTCTGTTAGTGTGTCAAGTGCGTGGAAAGCGGCATAAACACAGCCGTGAAAAGCAGCTAAACCCCATTATGAAAATAAATTACTTTGAAAAACCCATGAAACAACAAAAGTGAAAGAGAGAGAAATTCTTACACAATGCGTTCAGGGGCTGTGATGCAACCTGGATTGACCATATCTAGACCCACAGCTGGATGAGACATAAGGGTGAACACTCTTGGGGCTGAGAGGTTTGGTGAGGTTGGGTGAGCAAACGCAGACCCTTTAAAGTAATACTGCGTGGTACCCATCGCATGGGTCCCAAATCTCCAGCTTCAAGGGCATCTTTCTACATCGAAAACATGCATGAGAAACCCAGAAGATAGTACACCGTGTGATCGGAAAGGTTTCTAAAACGCACCTCATTTCTCATCTCCTTGTGCCCGGGTTCGCCATTCCAGCCGCTTTACTAGCAATCTCCCTACTTGGAGCATCAGCACCTTTAACCTCCTGTTCCGTACAGGTTGCAATTTGTCCTGAGGATGAACGGGAAGACGGGGAACCAACGAGAGACTAGCTCTTGGTGTTGGGACAGGCACAGGTCACTCTATTTTCCCATCAGGAAGAAGAATTAACCACAGGCTCAGCCTGCCCCCCGGAACCAGAACAGGGCCTGAAGCCATCCTGCGCTTTTGCGGCCAGCTCCCAAAAAAGCGAGTTGTAAAATGGAGGTTCAGGGCACTGCAATTCACAAACCTGCAGAGTTATAAATGATAACTCTCGTCCACAAATATATTGAGGGAAGGCAAAGAAGAGGATTTGAAATCAAGGCAGAATTGCACGAAACAGATTTCAGGAGGTAGATACGAATCGCCTTTAAAGCACATGAAAAGCGGCAAAACGTTGACAATGATGCCCTTGGCCAAAAAGGGCGTATGCGTTTTTTCCTGAATATATTCAGGAAAAAACGCATACGCCCTTTTTGGCCAACCAAGCAACCTGGAAAGGCAAATCAGCGCTACAGAGAAGTCTCACTTCCCATCGGTCAAAAGGGCCATGCTGAAAAAAGTCTCAAAACCAGAAATGCAGGACAGGCCATGGAGAAATGGGAGCCTTGCTAAAGTGATGGGTGGGATGTAAATTGCCAACAGCCACTCTGGAGAAGTGTACGGTGTGTCCTGAAACATCTGAAAAACACAGCTTAGAGAGCATAGGGCACTTCCACTCATGGGGATATAAATTGGGAAAATGAAAAATCAGCAAGACACAAGCACCCCAAAGTTGAGGGCTGCTCTGTTGACAAGGACCTCCACTTCATTCCACCTTAAATATCCCAGGAAAGAGAAAAATGGATAAAGAAGTTGTGGTCCTTATGTACAATGGAATATCACTCAGCCATGAAATCAATGTCATAATGTTAGTAGCAGCATGATGAGTGGATTTAGGTACGACGATTCTAAGTGAAATAAGTCACACAGAAAAGGACACTTCTCATAAGGTATCACTTATAGAGGGAATGTAAAAACCGTTACACTTGAACTGAATTACAAAACAGAACAGAGTCACACATGCAGAAAACACACTATGGCTGCTTAACGGGAAAGGTGAGGTGGGGTGATACATAAAACAAGGGTTTCAAATTAGCTGAGATACCGTTCCATAAACCCAATATGTAATAGACAAGACCTACTCCTTGCTCAGAGAACTGGACTCAACACGCCCTATTCACCGCACAAGAATATATCTGACTAGTAATAATCTTAAAACCTATATATTGATATCTCTCTGTTAGTGTGTCAAGTGGGTGTAAAGCGGCATAAACACAGCCGTGAAAAGCAGCTAAACCCCATTATGAAAATAAATTACTTTGAAAAACCCATGAAACAACGACAGTGAAAGAGATAGAAATTCTTACACAATGAGTTCAGGGGCTGTGATGCAACCTGGATTGACCATATCTAGACCCACAGCTGGATGAGACATAAGGGTGGACACTCTTGGGGCTGAGAGGTTTGGTGAGGTTGGGTGAGCAAACGCAGACCCTTTAAAGTAATACTGCGTGGTACCCATCGCATGGGTCCCAAATCTCCAGCTTCAAGGGCATCTTCCTACATCGAAAACATGCATGAGAAACCCAGAAGATGGTACACCGTGTGATGGGGAAAGGTTTCTAAAACGCACCTCATTTCTCATCTCCTTGTGCCCGGCTTCGCCATTCCAGCCACTTTACTAGCAATCTCCCTACTTGGAGCATCAGCACCTTTAACCTCCTGTTCCGTACAGGTTGCAATTTGTCCTGAGGATGAACGGGAAGACGGGGAACCAACGAGAGACTAGCTCTTGGTGTTGGGACAGGCACAGGTCACTCTATTTTCCCATCAGGAAGAAGAATTAAGCACAGGCTCAGCCTGCCCCCCGGAACCAGAACAGGGCCTGAAGCCATCCTGCGCTTTTGCGGCCAGCTCCCAAAAAAGCGAGTTGTAAAATGGAGGTTCAGGGCACTGCAATTCACAAACCTGCAGAGTTATAAATGATAACTCTCGTCCACAAATATATTGAGGGAAGGCAAAGAAGAGGATTTGAAATCAAGGCAGAATTGCAGGAAACAGATTTCAGGAGGTAGATTCGAATCGCCTTTAAAGCGGCAAAACGTTGACAATGATGCCCTTGGCCAAAAAGGGCGTATGCGTTTTTTCCTGAATATATTCAGGAAAAAACGCATACGCCCTTTTTGGCCAACCAAGCAACCTGGAAAGGCAAATCAGCGCTACAGAGAAGTCTCGCTTCCCATCGGTCAAAAGGGCCATGCTGAAAAAAGTGTCAAAACCAGAAATGCAGGACAGGCCATGGAGAAATGGGAGCCTTGCTACACTGATGGGCGGGATGTAAATTGCCAACAGCCACTCTGGAGAAGTGTACGGTGTGTCCTGAAACATCTGAAAAACACAGCTTAGAGAGCATAGGGCACTTCCACTCATGGGGGTATAAATTGGGAAAATGAAAAATCAGCAAGACACAAGCACCCCAAAGTTGAGGGCTGCTCTGTTGACAAGGACCTCCACTTCATTCCACCTTAAATATCCCAGGAAAGAGAAAAATGGATAAAGAAGTTGTGGTCCTTATGTACAATGGAATATCACTCAGCCATGAAATCAATGTCATAAGGTTAGTAGCAGCATGATGAGTGGATTTAGGTACGACGATTCTAAGTGAAATAAGTCACACAGAAAAGGACACTTCTCATAAGGTATCACTTTTAGAGGGAATGTAAAAACCGTTACACTTGAACTGAATTACAAAACAGAACAGAGTCACACTTGCAGAAAACACACTATGGCTGCTTAACGGGAAAGGTGAGGTGGGGTGATACATAAAACAAGGGTATCAAATTAGCTCAGATACCGTTCCATAAACCCAATATGTAATAGACAAGACCTAATCCTTGCTCAGAGAACTGGACTCAACACGCCCTATTCACAGCACAAGAATATATCTGACTAGTAATAATCTTAAAACCTATGTATTGATATCTGTTAGTGTGTCAAGTGGGTGTAAAGTGGCATAAACACAGCCGTGAAAAGCAGCTAAACCCCATTATGAAAATAAATTACTTTGAAAAACCCATGAAACAACGACAGTGAAAGAGATAGAAATTCTTACACAATGAGTTCAGGGGCTGTGATGCAACCTGGATTGACCATATCTAGACCCACAGCTGGATGAGACATAAGGGTGGACACTCTTGGGGCTGAGAGGTTTGGTGAGGTTGGGTGAGCAAACGCAGACCCTTTAAAGTAATACTGCGTGGTACCCATCGCATGGGTCCCAAATCTCCAGGTTCAAGGGCATCTTCCTACATCGAAAACATGCATGAGAAACCCAGAAGATGGTACACCGTGTGATGGGGAAAGGTTTCTAAAACGCACCTCATTTCTCATCTCCTTGTGCCCGGGTTCGCCATTCCAGCCGCTTTACTAGCAATCTCCCTACTTGGAGCATCAGCACCTTTAACCTCCTGTTCCGTACAGGTTGCAATTTGTCCTGAGGATGAACGGGAAGACGGGGAACCAACGAGAGACTAGCTCTTGGTGTCGGGACAGGCACAGGTCACTCTATTTTCCCATCAGGAAGAAGAATTAAGCACAGGCTCAGCCTGCCCCCCGGAACCAGAACAGGGCCTGAAGCCATCCTGCGCATTTGCGGCCAGCTCCCAAAAAAGCGAGTTGTAAAATGGAGGTTCAGGGCACTGCAATTCACAAACCTGCAGAGTTATAAATGATAACTCTCATCCACAAATATATTGAGGGAAGGCAAAGAAGAGGATTTGAAATCAAGGCAGAATTGCAGGAAACAGATTTCAGGAGGTAGATTCGAATCACCTTTAAAGCACATGAAAGCGGCAAAATGTTGACAATGATGCCCTTGGCCAAAAAGGGCGTATGCGTTTTTTCCTGAATATATTCAGGAAAAAACGCATACGCCCTTTTTGGCCAACCAAGCAACCTGGAAAGGCAAATCAGCGCTACAAAGAAGTCTCGCTTCCCATCGGTCAAAAGGGCCATGCTGAAAAAAGTGTCAAAACCAGACATGCAGGACAGGCCATGGAGAAATGGGAGCCTTGCTACACTGATGGGCGGGATGTAAATTGCCAACAGCCACTCTGGAGAAGTGTACGGTGTGTCCTGAAACATCTGAAAAACACAGCTTAGAGAGCATAGGGCACTTCCACTCATGGGGGTATAAATTGGGAAAATGAAAAATCAGCAAGACACAAGCACCCCAAAGTTGAGGGCTGCTCTGTTGACAAGGACCTCCACTTCATTCCACCTTAAATATCCAAGGAAAGAGAAAAATGGATAAAGACGTTGTGGTCCTTATGTACAATGGAATATCACTCAGCCATGAAATTAATGTCATAAGGTTAGTAGCAGCATGATGAGTGGATTTAGGTACGACGATTCTAAGTGAAATAAGTCACACAGAAAAGGACACTTCTCATAAGGTATCACTTTTAGAGGGAATGTAAAAACCGTTACACTTGAACTGAATTACAAAACAGAACAGAGTCACACATGCAGAAAACAGACTATGGCTGCTTAATGGGAAAGGTGAGGTGGGGTGATACATAAAACAAGGGTATCAAATTAGCTCAGATACCGTTCCATAAACCCAATATGTAGTAGACAAGACCTACTCCTTGCTCAGAGAACTGTACTCAACACGCTCTATTCACTGCACAAGAATATATCTGACTAGTAATAATCTTAAAACCTATGTATTGATATCTCTCTGTTAGTGTGTCAAGTGGGTGTAAAGCGGCATAAACACAGCCGTGAAAAGCAGCTAAACCCCATTATGAAAATAAATTACTTTGAAAAACCCATGAAACAACGACAGTGAAAGAGATAGAAATTCTTACTCAATGAGTTCAGGGGCTGTGATGCAACCTGGATTGACCATATCTAGACCCACAGCTGGATGAGACATAAGGGTGGACACTCTTGGGGCTGAGAGGTTTGGTGAGGTTGGGTGAGCAAACGCAGACCCTTTAAAGTAATACTGCGTGGTACCCATCGCATGGGTCCCAAATCTCCAGCTTCAAGGGCATCTTCCTACATCGAAAACATGCATGAGAAACCCAGAAGATGGTACACCGTGTGATGGGGAAAGGTTTCTAAAACGCACCTCATTTCTCATCTCCTTGTGCCCGGGTTCGCCATTCCAGCCGCTTTACTAGCAATCTCCCTACTTGGAGCATCAGCACCTTTAACCTCCTGTTCCATACAGGTTGCAATTTGTCCTGAGGATGAACGGGAAGACGGGGAACCAACGAGAGACTAGCTCTTGGTGTCGGGACAGGCACAGGTCACTCTATTTTCCCATCAGGAAGAAGAATTAACCACAGGCTCAGCCTGCCCCCCGGAACCAGAACAGGGCCTGAAGCCATCCTGCGCTTTTGCGGCCAGCTCCCAAAAAAGCGAGTTGTAAAATGGAGGTTCAGGGCACTGCAATTCACAAACCTGCAGAGTTATAAATGATAACTGTCGTCCACAAATATATTGAGGGAAGGCAAAGAAGAGGATTTGAAATCAAGGCAGAATTGCACGAAACAGATTTCAGGAGGTAGATACGAATCGCCTTTAAAGCACATGAAAAGCGGCAAAACGTTGACAATGATGCCCTTGGCCAAAAAGGGCGTATGCGTTTTTTCCTGAATATATTCAGTAAAAAACGCATACGCCCTTTTTGGCCAACAAAGCAACATGGAAAGGCAAATCAGCGCTACAGAGAAGTCTCACTTCCCATCGGTCAAAAGGGCCATGCTGAAAAAAGTGTCAAAACCAGAAATGCAGGACAGGCCATGGAGAAATGGGAGCCTTGCTAAAGTGATGGGTGGGATGTAAATTGCCAACAGCCACTCTGGAGAAGTGTACGGTGTGTCCTGAAACATCTGAAAAACACAGCTTAGAGAGCATAGGGCACTTCCACTCATGGGGGTATAAATTGGGAAAATGAAAAATCAGCAAGACACAAGCACCCCAAAGTTGAGGGCTGCTCTGTTGACAAAGGACCTCCACTTCATTCCACCTTAAATATCCCAGGAAAGAGAAAAATGGATAAAGAAGTTGTGGTCCTTATGTACAATGGAATATCACTCAGCCATGAAATCAATGTCATAATGTTAGTAGCAGCATGATGAGTGGATTTAGGTACGACGATTCTAAGTGAAATAAGTCACACAGAAAAGGACACTTCTCATAAGGTATCACTTATAGAGGGAATGTAAAAACCGTTACACTTGAACTGAATTACAAAACAGAACAGAGTCACACATGCAGAAAACACACTATGGCTGCTTAACGGGAAAGGTGAGGTGGGGTGATACATAAAACAAGGGTATCAAATCAGCTCAGATACCGTTCCATAAACCCAATATGTAATAGACAAGACCTACTCCTTGCTCAGAGAACTGGACTCAACACGCCCTATTCACTGCACAAGAATATATCTGACTAGTAATAATCTTAAAGCCTATGTATTAATATCTCTCTGTTAGTGTGTCAAGTGCGTGGAAAGCGGCATAAACACAGCCGTGAAAAGCAGCTAAACCCCATTATGAAAATAAATTACTTTGAAAAACCCATGAAACAACAAAAGTGAAAGAGAGAGAAATTCTTACACAATGCGTTCAGGGGCTGTGATGCAACCTGGATTGACCATATCTAGACCCACAGCTGGATGAGACATAAGGGTGAACACTCTTGGGGCTGAGAGGTTTGGTGAGGTTGGGTGAGCAAACGCAGACCCTTTAAAGTAATACTGCGTGGTACCCATCGCATGGGTCCCAAATCTCCAGCTTCAAGGGCATCTTTCTACATCGAAAACATGCATGAGAAACCCAGAAGATAGTACACCGTGTGATCGGAAAGGTTTCTAAAACGCACCTCATTTCTCATCTCCTTGTGCCCGGGTTCGCCATTCCAGCCGCTTTACTAGCAATCTCCCTACTTGGAGCATCAGCACCTTTAACCTCCTGTTCCGTACAGGTTGCAATTTGTCCTGAGGATGAACGGGAAGACGGGGAACCAACGAGAGACTAGCTCTTGGTGTTGGGACAGGCACAGGTCACTCTATTTTCCCATCAGGAAGAAGAATTAACCACAGGCTCAGCCTGCCCCCCGGAACCAGAACAGGGCCTGAAGCCATCCTGCGCTTTTGCGGCCAGCTCCCAAAAAAGCGAGTTGTAAAATGGAGGTTCAGGGCACTGCAATTCACAAACCTGCAGAGTTATAAATGATAACTCTCGTCCACAAATATATTGAGGGAAGGCAAAGAAGAGGATTTGAAATCAAGGCAGAATTGCACGAAACAGATTTCAGGAGGTAGATACGAATCGCCTTTAAAGCACATGAAAAGCGGCAAAACGTTGACAATGATGCCCTTGGCCAAAAAGGGCGTATGCGTTTTTTCCTGAATATATTCAGGAAAAAACGCATACGCCCTTTTTGGCCAACCAAGCAACCTGGAAAGGCAAATCAGCGCTACAGAGAAGTCTCACTTCCCATCGGTCAAAAGGGCCATGCTGAAAAAAGTCTCAAAACCAGAAATGCAGGACAGGCCATGGAGAAATGGGAGCCTTGCTAAAGTGATGGGTGGGATGTAAATTGCCAACAGCCACTCTGGAGAAGTGTACGGTGTGTCCTGAAACATCTGAAAAACACAGCTTAGAGAGCATAGGGCACTTCCACTCATGGGGATATAAATTGGGAAAATGAAAAATCAGCAAGACACAAGCACCCCAAAGTTGAGGGCTGCTCTGTTGACAAGGACCTCCACTTCATTCCACCTTAAATATCCCAGGAAAGAGAAAAATGGATAAAGAAGTTGTGGTCCTTATGTACAATGGAATATCACTCAGCCATGAAATCAATGTCATAATGTTAGTAGCAGCATGATGAGTGGATTTAGGTACGACGATTCTAAGTGAAATAAGTCACACAGAAAAGGACACTTCTCATAAGGTATCACTTATAGAGGGAATGTAAAAACCGTTACACTTGAACTGAATTACAAAACAGAACAGAGTCACACATGCAGAAAACACACTATGGCTGCTTAACGGGAAAGGTGAGGTGGGGTGATACATAAAACAAGGGTTTCAAATTAGCTGAGATACCGTTCCATAAACCCAATATGTAATAGACAAGACCTACTCCTTGCTCAGAGAACTGGACTCAACACGCCCTATTCACCGCACAAGAATATATCTGACTAGTAATAATCTTAAAACCTATATATTGATATCTCTCTGTTAGTGTGTCAAGTGGGTGTAAAGCGGCATAAACACAGCCGTGAAAAGCAGCTAAACCCCATTATGAAAATAAATTACTTTGAAAAACCCATGAAACAACGACAGTGAAAGAGATAGAAATTCTTACACAATGAGTTCAGGGGCTGTGATGCAACCTGGATTGACCATATCTAGACCCACAGCTGGATGAGACATAAGGGTGGACACTCTTGGGGCTGAGAGGTTTGGTGAGGTTGGGTGAGCAAACGCAGACCCTTTAAAGTAATACTGCGTGGTACCCATCGCATGGGTCCCAAATCTCCAGCTTCAAGGGCATCTTCCTACATCGAAAACATGCATGAGAAACCCAGAAGATGGTACACCGTGTGATGGGGAAAGGTTTCTAAAACGCACCTCATTTCTCATCTCCTTGTGCCCGGCTTCGCCATTCCAGCCACTTTACTAGCAATCTCCCTACTTGGAGCATCAGCACCTTTAACCTCCTGTTCCGTACAGGTTGCAATTTGTCCTGAGGATGAACGGGAAGACGGGGAACCAACGAGAGACTAGCTCTTGGTGTTGGGACAGGCACAGGTCACTCTATTTTCCCATCAGGAAGAAGAATTAACCACAGGCTCAGCCTGCCCCCCGGAACCAGAACAGGGCCTGAAGCCATCCTGCGCTTTTGCAGCCAGCTCCCAAAAAAGCGAGTTGTAAAATGGAGGTTCAGGGCACTGCAATTCACAAACCTGCAGAGTTATAAATGATAACTCTCGTCCACAAATATATTGAGGGAAGGCAAAGAAGAGGATTTGAAATCAAGGCAGAATTGCACGAAACAGATTTCAGGAGGTAGATACGAATCGCCTTTAAAGCACATGAAAAGCGGCAAAACGTTGACAATGATGCCCTTGGCCAAAAAGGGCGTATGCGTTTTTTCCTGAATATATTCAGGAAAAAACGCATACGCCCTTTTTGGCCAACCAAGCAACCTGGAAAGGCAAATCAGCGCTACAGAGAAGTCTCAATTCCCATCGGTCAAAAGGGCCATGCTGAAAAAAGTGTCAAAACCAGAAATGCAGGACAGGCCATGGAGAAATGGGAGCCTTGCTAAAGTGATGGGCGGGATGTAAATTGCCAACAGCCACTCTGGAGAAGTGTACGGTGTGTCCTGAAACATCTGAAAAACACAGCTTAGAGAGCATAGGGCACTTCCACTCATGGGGGTATAAATTAGGAAAATGAAAACTCAGCAAGACACAAGCACCCCAAAGTTGAGGGCTGCTCTGTTGACAAGGACCTCCACTTCATTCCACCTTAAATATCCCAGGAAAGAGAAAAATGGATAAAGAAGTTGTGGTCCTTATGTACAATGGAATATCACTCAGCCATGAAATCAATGTCATAATGTTAGTAGCAGCATGATGAGTGGATTTAGGTACGACGATTCTAAGTGAAATAAGTCACACAGAAAAGGACACTTCTCATAAGGTATCACTTATAGAGGGAATGTAAAAACCGTTACACTTGAACTGAATTACAAAACAGAACAGAGTCACACATGCAGAAAACACACTATGGCTGCTTAACGGGAAAGGTGAGGTGGGGTGATACATAAAACAAGGGTATCAAATTAGCTCAGATACCGTTCCATAAACCCAATATGTAATAGACAAGACCTACTCCTTGCTCAGAGAACTGGACTCAACACACCCTATTCACAGCACAAGAATATATCTGACTAGTAATAATCTTAAAGCCTATGTATTAATATCTCTCTGTTAGTGTGTCAAGTGGGTGTAAAGCGGCATAAACACAGCCGTGAAAAGCAGCTAAACCCCATTATGAAAATAAATTACTTTGAAAAACCCATGAAACAACGACAGTGAAAGAGATAGAAATTCTTACTCAATGAGTTCAGGGGCTGTGATGCAACCTGGATTGACCATATCTAGACCCACAGCTGGATGAGACATAAGGGTGGACACTCTTGGGGCTGAGAGGTTTGGTGAGGTTGGGTGAGCAAACGCAGACCCTTTAAAGTAATACTGCGTGGTACCCATCGCATGGGTCCCAAATCTCCAGCTTCAAGGGCATCTTCCTACATCGAAAACATGCATGAGAAACCCAGAAGATGGTACACCGTGTGATGGGGAAAGGTTTCTAAAACGCACCTCATTTCTCATCTCCTTGTGCCCGGGTTCGCCATTCCAGCCGCTTTACTAGCAATCTCCCTACTTGGAGCATCAGCACCTTTAACCTCCTGTTCCGTACAGGTTGCAATTTGTCCTGAGGATGAACGGGAAGACGGGGAACCAACGAGAGACTAGCTCTTGGTGTTGGGACAGGCACAGGTCACTCTATTTTCCCATCAGGAAGAAGAATTAACCACAGGCTCAGCCTGCCCCCCGGAACCAGAACAGGGCCTGAAGCCATCCTGCGCTTTTGCGGCCAGCTCCCAAAAAAGCGAGTTGTAAAATGGAGGTTCAGGGCACTGCAATTCACAAACCTGCAGAGTTATAAATGATAACTCTCGTCCACAAATACATTGAGGGAAGGCAAAGAAGAGGATTTGAAATCAAGGTAGAATTGCAGGAAACAGATTTCAGGAGGTAGATTCGAATCGCCTTTAAAGCACATGAAAGCGGCAAAATGTTGACAATGATGCCCTTGGCCAAAAAGGGCGTATGCGTTTTTTCCTGAATATATTCAGGAAAAAACGCATACGCCCTTTTTGGCCAACCAAGCAACCTGGAAAGGCAAATCAGCGCTACAAAGAAGTCTCGCTTCCCATCGGTCAAAAGGGCCATGCTGAAAAAAGTGTCAAAACCAGAAATGCAGGACAGGCCATGGAGAAATGGGAGCCTTGCTACACTGATGGGTGGGATGTAAATTGCCAACAGCCACTCTGGAGAAGTGTACGGTGTGTCCTGAAACATCTGAAAAACACAGCTTAGAGAGCATAGGGCACTTCCACTCATGGGGGTATAAATTGGGAAAATTAAAAATCAGCAAGACACAAGCACCCCAAAGTTGAGGGCTGCTCTGTTGACAAGGACCTCCACTTCATTCCACCTTAAATATCCAAGGAAAGAGAAAAATGGATAAAGAAGTTGTGGTCCTTATGTACAATGGAATATCACTCAGCCATGAAATCAATGTCATAAGGTTAGTAGCAGCATGATGAGTGGATTTAGGTACGACGATTCTAAGTGAAATAAGTCACACAGAAAAGGACACTTCTCATAAGGTATCACTTTTAGAGGGAATGTAAAAACCGTTACACTTGAACTGAATTACAAAACAGAACAGAGTCACACATGCAGAAAACACACTATGGCTGCTTAACGGGAAAGGTGAGGTGGGGTGATACATAAAACAAGGGTATCAAATTAGCTCAGATACCGTTCCATAAACCCAATATGTAATAGACAAGACCTACTCCTTGCTCAGAGAACTGGACTCAACACGCCCTATTCACTGCACAAGAATATATCTGACTAGTAATAATCTTAAAGCCTATGTATTAATATCTCTCTGTTAGTGTGTCAAGTGGGTGGAAAGCGGCATAAACACAGCCGTGAAAAGCAGCTAAACCCCATTATGAAAATAAATTACTTTGAAAAACCCATGAAACAACGACAGTGAAAGAGATAGAAATTCTTACACAATGAGTTCAGGGGCTGTGATGCAACCTGGATTGACCATATCTAGACCCACAGCTGGATGAGACATAAGGGTGGACACTCTTGGGGCTGAGAGGTTTGGTGAGGTTGGGTGAGCAAACGCAGACCCTTTAAAGTAATACTGCGTGGTACCCATCGCATGGGTCCCAAATCTCCAGGTTCAAGGGCATCTTCCTACATCGAAAACATGCATGAGAAACCCAGAAGATGGTACACCGTGTGATGGGGAAAGGTTTCTAAAACGCACCTCATTTCTCATCTCCTTGTGCCCGGGTTCGCCATTCCAGCCGCTTTACTAGCAATCTCCCTACTTGGAGCATCAGCACCTTTAACCTCCTGTTCCGTACAGGTTGCAATTTGTCCTGAGGATGAACGGGAAGACGGGGAACCAACGAGAGACTAGCTCTTGGTGTCGGGACAGGCACAGGTCACTCTATTTTCCCATCAGGAAGAAGAATTAACCACAGGCTCACCCTGCCCCCCGAAACCAGAACAGGGCCTGAAGCCATCCTGCGCTTTTGCGGCCAGCTCCCAAAAAAGCGAGTTGTAAAATGGAGGTTCAGGGCACTGCAACTCACAAACCTGCAGAGTTATAAATGATAACTCTCGTCCACAAATATATTGAGGGAAGGCAAAGAAGAGGATTTGAAATCAAGGCAGAATTGCACAAAACAGATTTCAGGAGGTAGATACGAATCGCCTTTAAAGCACATGAAAAACGGCAAAACGTTGACAATGATGCCCTTGGCCAAAAAGGGCGTATGCGTTTTTTCCTGAATATATTCAGGAAAAAACGCATACGCCCTTTTTGGCCAACCAAGCAACCTGGAAAGGCAAATCAGCGCTACAGAGAAGTCTCACTTCCCATCGGTCAAAAGGGCCATGCTGAAAAAAGTCTAAAAACCAGAAATGCAGGACAAGCCATGGAGAAATGGGAGCCTTGCTACACTGATGGGCGGGATGTAAATTGCCAACAGCCACTCTGGAGAAGTGTACTGTGTGTCCTGAAACATCTGAAAAACACAGCTTAGAGAGCATAGGGCACTTCCACTCATGGGGGTATAAATAGGGAAAATTAAAAATCAGCAAGACACAAGCACCCCAAAGTTGAGGGCTGCTCTGTTGACAAGGACCTCCACTTCATTCCACCTTAAATATCCCAGGAAAGAGAAAAATGGATAAAGAAGTTGTGGTCCTTATGTACAATGGAATATCACTCAGCCATGAAATCAATGTCATAATGTTAGTAGCAGCATGATGAGTGGATTTAGGTACGACGATTCTAAGTGAAATAAGTCACACAGAAAAGGACACTTCTCATAAGGTATCACTGATAGAGGGAATGTAAAAACCGTTAAACTTGAACTGAATTACAAAACAGAACAGAGTCACACATGCAGAAAACACACTATGGCTGCTTAACGGGAAAGGTGAGGTGGGGTGATACATAAAACAAGGGTATCAAATTAGCTCAGATACCGTTCCATAAACCCAATATGTAGTAGACAAGACCTACTCCTTGCTCAGAGAACTGTACTCAACACGCCCTATTCACCGCACAAGAATATATCTGACTAGTAATAATCTTAAAACCTATGTATTGATATCTCTCTGTTAGTGTGTCAAGTGGGTGTAAAGCGGCATAAACACAGCCGTGAAAAGCAGCTAAACCCCATTATGAAAATAAATTACTTTGAAATACCCATGAAACAACGACAGTGAAAGAGATAGAAATTCTTACACAATGAGTTCAGGGGCTGTGATGCAACCTGGATTGACCATATCTAGACCCACAGCTGGATGAGACATAAGGGTGGACACTCTTGGGGCTGAGAGGTTTGGTGAGGTTGGGTGAGCAAACGCAGACCCTTTAAAGTAATACTGCGTGGTACCCATCGCATGGGTCCCAAATCTCCAGGTTCAAGGGCATCTTCCTACATCGAAAACATGCATGAGAAACCCAGAAGATGGTACACCGTGTGATGGGGAAAGGTTTCTAAAACGCACCTCATTTCTCATCTCCTTGTGCCCGGGTTCGCCATTCCAGCCGCTTTACTAGCAATCTCCCTACTTGGAGCATCAGCACCTTTAACCTCCTGTTCTGTACAGGTTGCAATTTGTCCTGAGGATGAACGGGAAGACGGGGAACCAACGAGAGACTAGCTCTTGGTGTCGGGACAGGCACAGGTCACTCTATTTTCCCATCAGGAAGAAGAATTAACCACAGGCTCAGCCTGCCCCCGGAACCAGAACAGGGCCTGAAGCCATCCTGCGCTTTTGCGGCCAGCTCCCAAAAAAGCGAGTTGTAAAATGGAGGTTCAGGGCACTGCAATTCACAAACCTGCAGAGATATAAATAATAACTCTCGTCCACAAATATATTGAGGGAAGGCAAAGAAGAGGATTTGAAATCAAGGCAGAATTGCACGAAACAGATTTCAGGAGGTAGATACGAATCGCCTTTAAAGCACATGAAAAGCGGCAAAACGTTGACAATGATGCCCTTGGCCAAAAAGGGCTTATGCGTTTTTTCCTGAATATATTCAGGAAAAAACGCATACGCCCTTTTTGGCCAACCAAGCAACCTGGAAAGGCAAATCAGCGCTACAGAGAAGTCTCGCTTCCCATCGGTCAAAAGGGCCATGCTGAAAAAAGTGTCAAAACCAGAAATGCAGGACAGGCCATGGAGAAATGGGAGCCTTGCTACACTGATGGGCGGGTTGTAAATTGCCAACAGCCACTCTGGAGAAGTGTACGGTGTGTCCTGAAACATCTGAAAAACACAGCTTAGAGAGCATAGGGCACTTCCACTCATGGGGGTATAAATTGGGAAAATGAAAAATCAGCAAGACACAAGCACCCCAAAGTTGAGGGCTGCTCTGTTGACAAGGACCTCCACTTCATTCCACCTTAAATATCCCAGGAAAGAGAAAAATGGATAAAGAAGTTGTGTTCCTTATGTACAATGGAATATCACTCAGCCATGAAATCAATGTCATAAGGTTAGTAGCAGCATGATGAGTGGATTTAGGTATGACGATTCTAAGTGAAATAAGTCACACAGAAAAGGACACTTCTCATAAGGTATCACTTATAGAGGGAATGTAAAAACCGTTACACTTGAACTGAATTACAAAACAGAACAGAGTCACACATGCAGAAAACACACTATGGCTGCTTAACGGGAAAGGTGAGGTGGGGTGATACATAAAACAAGGGTATCAAATTAGCTCAGATACCGTTCCATAAACCCAATATGTAATAGACAAGACCTACTCCTTGCTCAGAGAACTGGACTCAACACGCCCTATTCACTGCACAAGAATATATCTGACTAGTAATAATCTTAAAGCCTATGTATTAATATCTCTCTGTTAGTGTGTCAAGTGGGTGGAAAGCGGCATAAACACAGCCGTGAAAAGCAGCTAAACCCCATTATGAAAATAAATTACTTTGAAAAACCCATGAAACAACAAAAGTGAAAGAGTTAGAAATTCTTACACAATGCGTTCATGGGCTGTGATGCAACCTGGATTGACCATATCTAGACCCACAGCTGGATGAGACATAAGGGTGGACACTCTTGGGGCTGAGAGGTTTGGTGAGGTTGGGTGAGCAAACGCAGACCCTTTAAAGTAATACTGCGTGGTACCCATCGCATGGGTCCCAAATCTCCAGCTTCAAGGGCATCTTTCTACATCGAAAACATGCATGAGAAACCCAGAAGATAGTACACCGTGTGATGGGGAAAGGTTTCTAAAACGCACCTCATTTCTCAGCTCCTTGTGCCCGGGTTCGCCATTCCAGCCGCTTTACTAGCAATCTCCCTACTTGGAGCATCAGCACCTTTAACCTCCTGTTCCGTACAGGTTGCAATTTGTCCTGAGGATGAACGGGAAGACGGGGAACCAACGAGAGACTAGCTCTTGGTGTTGGGACAGGCACAGGTCACTCTATTTTACCATCAGGAAGAAGAATTAACCACAGGCTCAGCCTGCCCCCCGGAACCAGAACAGGGCCTGAAGCCATCCTGCGCTTTTGCGGCCAGCTCCCAAAAAAGCGAGTTGTAAAATGGAGGTTCAGGGCACTGCAATTCACAAACCTGCAGAGTTATAAATGATAACTCTCATCCACAAATATATTGAGGGAAGGCAAAGAAGAGGATTTGAAATCAAGGCAGAATTGCAGGAAACAGATTTCAGGAGGTAGATTCGAATCACCTTTAAAGCACATGAAAGCGGCAAAATGTTGACAATGATGCCCTTGGCCAAAAAGGGCGTATGCGTTTTTTCCTGAATATATTCAGGAAAAAACGCATACGCCCTTTTTGGCCAACCAAGCAACCTGGAAAGGCAAATCAGCGCTACAAAGAAGTCTCGCTTCCCATCGGTCAAAAGGGCCATGCTGAAAAAAGTGTCAAAACCAGAAATGCAGGACAGGCCATGGAGAAATGGGAGCCTTGCTACACTGATGGGCGGGATGTAAATTGCCAACAGCCACTCTGGAGAAGTGTACGGTGTGTCCTGAAACATCTGAAAAACACAGCTTAGAGAGCATAGGGCACTTCCACTCATGGGGGTATAAATTGGGAAAATGAAAAATCAGCAAGACACAAGCACCCCAAAGTTGAGGGCTGCTGTGTTGACAAGGACCTCCACTTCATTCCACCTTAAATATCCAAGGAAAGAGAAAAATGGATAAAGAAGTTGTGGTCCTTATGTACAATGGAATATCACTCAGCCATGAAATTAATGTCATAAGGTTAGTAGCAGCATGATGAGTGGATTTAGGTACGACGATTCTAAGTGAAATAAGTCACACAGAAAAGGACACTTCTCATAAGGTATCACTTTTAGAGGGAATGTAAAAACCGTTACACTTGAACTGAATTACAAAACAGAACAGAGTCACACATGCAGAAAACAGACTATGGCTGCTTAATGGGAAAGGTGAGGTGGGGTGATACATAAAACAAGGGTATCAAATTAGCTGAGATACCGTTCCATAAACCCAATATGTAGTAGACAAGTCCTACTCCTTGCTCAGAGAACTGTACTCAACACGCCTTATTCACTGCACAAGAATATATCTGACTAGTAATAATCTTAAAACCTATGTATTGATATCTCTCTGTTAGTGTGTCAAGTGGGTGTAAAGCGGCATAAACACAGCCGTGAAAAGCAGCTAAACCCCATTATGAAAATAAATTACTTTGAAATACCCATGAAACAACGACAGTGAAAGAGATAGAAATTCTTACACAATGAGTTCAGGGGCTGTGATGCAACCTGGATTGACCATATCTAGACCCACAGCTGGATGAGACATAAGGGTGGACACTCTTGGGGCTGAGAGGTTTGGTGAGGTTGGGTGAGCAAACGCAGACCCTTTAAAGTAATACTGCGTGGTACCCATCGCATGGGTCCCAAATCTCCAGCTTCAAGGGCATCTTCCTACATCGAAAACATGCATGAGAAACCCAGAAGATGGTACACCGTGTGATGGGGAAAGGTTTCTAAAACGCACCTCATTTCTCATCTCCTTGTGCCCGGGTTCGCCATTCCAGCCGCTTTACTAGCAATCTCCCTACTTGGAGCATCAGCACCTTTAACCTCCTGTTCTGTACAGGTTGCAATTTGTCCTGAGGATGAACGGGAAGACGGGGAACCAACGAGAGACTAGCTCTTGGTGTCGGGACAGGCACAGGTCACTCTATTTTCCCATCAGGAAGAAGAATTAACCACAGGCTCAGCCTGCCCCCCGGAACCAGAACAGGGCCTGAAGCCATCCTGCGCTTTTGCGGCCAGCTCCCAAAAAAGCGAGTTGTAAAATGGAGGTTCAGGGCACTGCAATTCACAAACCTGCAGAGTTATAAATAATAACTCTCGTCCACAAATATATTGAGGGAAGGCAAAGAAGAGGATTTGAAATCAAGGCAGAATTGCACGAAACAGATTTCAGGAGGTAGATACGAATCGCCTTTAAAGCACATGAAAAGCGGCAAAACGTTGACAATGATGCCCTTGGCCAAAAAGGGCGTATGCGTTTTTTCCTGAATATATTCAGGAAAAAACGCATACGCCCTTTTTGGCCAACCAAGCAACCTGGAAAGGCAAATCAGCGCTACAGAGAAGTCTCGCTTCCCATCGGTCAAAAGGGCCATGCTGAAAAAAGTGTCAAAACCAGAAATGCAGGACAGGCCATGGAGAAATGGGAGCCTTGCTACACTGATGGGCGGGATGTAAATTGCCAACAGCCACTCTGGAGAAGTGTACGGTGTGTCCTGAAACATCTGAAAAACACAGCTTAGAGAGCATAGGGCACTTCCACTCATGGGGGTATAAATTGGGAAAATGAAAAATCAGCAAGACACAAGCACCCCAAAGTTGAGGGCTGCTCTGTTGACAAGGACCTCCACTTCATTCCACCTTAAATATCCCAGGAAAGAGAAAAATGGATAAAGAAGTTGTGGTCCTTATGTACAATGGAATATCACTCAGCCATGAAATCAATGTCATAAGGTTAGTAGCAGCATGATGAGTGGATTTAGGTACGACGATTCTAAGTGAAATAAGTCACACAGAAAAGGACACTTCTCATAAGGTATCACTTTTAGAGGGAATGTAAAAACCGTTACACTTGAACTGAATTACAAAACAGAACAGAGTCACACTTGCAGAAAACACACTATGGCTGCTTAACGGGAAAGGTGAGGTGGGGTGATACATAAAACAAGGGTATCAAATTAGCTCAGATACCGTTCCATAAACCCAATATGTAATAGACAAGACCTAATCCTTGCTCAGAGAACTGGACTCAACACGCCCTATTCACAGCACAAGAATATATCTGACTAGTAATAATCTTAAAACCTATGTATTGATATCTGTTAGTGTGTCAAGTGGGTGTAAAGCGGCATAAACACAGCCGTGAAAAGCAGCTAAACCCCATTATGAAAATAAATTACTTTGAAAAACCCATGAAACAACGACAGTGAAAGAGATAGAAATTCTTACACAATGAGTTCAGGGGCTGTGATGCAACCTGGATTGACCATATCTAGACCCACAGCTGGATGAGACATAAGGGTGGACACTCTTGGGGCTGAGAGGTTTGGTGAGGTTGGGTGAGCAAACGCAGACCCTTTAAAGTAATACTGCGTGGTACCCATCGCATGGGTCCCAAATCTCCAGGTTCAAGGGCATCTTCCTACATCGAAAACATGCATGAGAAACCCAGAAGATGGTACACCGTGTGATGGGGAAAGGTTTCTAAAACGCACCTCATTTCTCATCTCCTTGTGCCCGGGTTCGCCATTCCAGCCGCTTTACTAGCAATCTCCCTACTTGGAGCATCAGCACCTTTAACCTCCTGTTCCGTACAGGTTGCAATTTGTCCTGAGGATGAACGGGAAGACGGGGAACCAACGAGAGACTAGCTCTTGGTGTCGGGACAGGCACAGGTCACTCTATTTTCCCATCAGGAAGAAGAATTAAGCACAGGCTCAGCCTGCCCCCCGGAACCAGAACAGGGCCTGAAGCCATCCTGCGCATTAGCGGCCAGCTCCCAAAAAAGCGAGTTGTAAAATGGAGGTTCAGGGCACTGCAATTCACAAACCTGCAGAGTTATAAATGATAACTCTCATCCACAAATATATTGAGGGAAGGCAAAGAAGAGGATTTGAAATCAAGGCAGAATTGCAGGAAACAGATTTCAGGAGGTAGATTCGAATCACCTTTAAAGCACATGAAAGCGGCAAAATGTTGACAATGATGCCCTTGGCCAAAAAGGGCGTATGCGTTTTTTCCTGAATATATTCAGGAAAAAACGCATACGCCCTTTTTGGCCAACCAAGCAACCTGGAAAGGCAAATCAGCGCTACAAAGAAGTCTCGCTTCCCATCGGTCAAAAGGGCCATGCTGAAAAAAGTGTCAAAACCAGACATGCAGGACAGGCCATGGAGAAATGGGAGCCTTGCTACACTGATGGGCGGGATGTAAATTGCCAACAGCCACTCTGGAGAAGTGTACGGTGTGTCCTGAAACATCTGAAAAACACAGCTTAGAGAGCATAGGGCACTTCCACTCATGGGGGTATAAATTGGGAAAATGAAAAATCAGCAAGACACAAGCACCCCAAAGTTGAGGGCTGCTCTGTTGACAAGGACCTCCACTTCATTCCACCTTAAATATCCAAGGAAAGAGAAAAATGGATAAAGACGTTGTGGTCCTTATGTACAATGGAATATCACTCAGCCATGAAATTAATGTCATAAGGTTAGTAGCAGCATGATGAGTGGATTTAGGTACGACGATTCTAAGTGAAATAAGTCACACAGAAAAGGACACTTCTCATAAGGTATCACTTTTAGAGGGAATGTAAAAACCGTTACACTTGAACTGAATTACAAAACAGAACAGAGTCACACATGCAGAAAACAGACTATGGCTGCTTAATGGGAAAGGTGAGGTGGGGTGATACATAAAACAAGGGTATCAAATTAGCTCAGATACCGTTCCATAAACCCAATATGTAGTAGACAAGACCTACTCCTTGCTCAGAGAACTGTACTCAACACGCCCTATTCACTGCACAAGAATATATCTGACTAGTAATAATCTTAAAACCTATGTATTGATATCTCTCTGTTAGTGTGTCAAGTGGGTGTAAAGCGGCATAAACACAGCCGTGAAAAGCAGCTAAACCCCATTATGAAAATAAATTACTTTGAAAAACCCATGAAACAACGACAGTGAAAGAGATAGAAATTCTTACTCAATGAGTTCAGGGGCTGTGATGCAACCTGGATTGACCATATCTAGACCCACAGCTGGATGAGACATAAGGGTGGACACTCTTGGGGCTGAGAGGTTTGGTGAGGTTGGGTGAGCAAACGCAGACCCTTTAAAGTAATACTGCGTGGTACCCATCGCATGGGTCCCAAATCTCCAGCTTCAAGGGCATCTTCCTACATCGAAAACATGCATGAGAAACCCAGAAGATGGTACACCGTGTGATGGGGAAAGGTTTCTAAAACGCACCTCATTTCTCATCTCCTTGTGCCCGGGTTCGCCATTCCAGCCGCTTTACTAGCAATCTCCCTACTTGGAGCATCAGCACCTTTAACCTCCTGTTCCATACAGGTTGCAATTTGTCCTGAGGATGAACGGGAAGACGGGGAACCAACGAGAGACTAGCTCTTGGTGTCGGGACAGGCACAGGTCACTCTATTTTCCCATCAGGAAGAAGAATTAACCACAGGCTCAGCCTGCCCCCCGGAACCAGAACAGGGCCTGAAGCCATCCTGCGCTTTTGCGGCCAGCTCCCAAAAAAGCGAGTTGTAAAATGGAGGTTCAGGGCACTGCAATTCACAAACCTGCAGAGTTATAAATGATAACTGTCGTCCACAAATATATTGAGGGAAGGCAAAGAAGAGGATTTGAAATCAAGGCAGAATTGCACGAAACAGATTTCAGGAGGTAGATACGAATCGCCTTTAAAGCACATGAAAAGCGGCAAAACGTTGACAATGATGCCCTTGGCCAAAAAGGGCGTATGCGTTTTTTCCTGAATATATTCAGTAAAAAACGCATACGCCCTTTTTGGCCAACAAAGCAACATGGAAAGGCAAATCAGCGCTACAGAGAAGTCTCACTTCCCATCGGTCAAAAGGGCCATGCTGAAAAAAGTGTCAAAACCAGAAATGCAGGACAGGCCATGGAGAAATGGGAGCCTTGCTAAAGTGATGGGTGGGATGTAAATTGCCAACAGCCACTCTGGAGAAGTGTACGGTGTGTCCTGAAACATCTGAAAAACACAGCTTAGAGAGCATAGGGCACTTCCACTCATGGGGGTATAAATTGGGAAAATGAAAAATCAGCAAGACACAAGCACCCCAAAGTTGAGGGCTGCTCTGTTGACAAAGGACCTCCACTTCATTCCACCTTAAATATCCCAGGAAAGAGAAAAATGGATAAAGAAGTTGTGGTCCTTATGTACAATGGAATATCACTCAGCCATGAAATCAATGTCATAATGTTAGTAGCAGCATGATGAGTGGATTTAGGTACGACGATTCTAAGTGAAATAAGTCACACAGAAAAGGACACTTCTCATAAGGTATCACTTATAGAGGGAATGTAAAAACCGTTACACTTGAACTGAATTACAAAACAGAACAGAGTCACACATGCAGAAAACACACTATGGCTGCTTAACGGGAAAGGTGAGGTGGGGTGATACATAAAACAAGGGTATCAAATCAGCTCAGATACCGTTCCATAAACCCAATATGTAATAGACAAGACCTACTCCTTGCTCAGAGAACTGGACTCAACACGCCCTATTCACTGCACAAGAATATATCTGACTAGTAATAATCTTAAAGCCTATGTATTAATATCTCTCTGTTAGTGTGTCAAGTGCGTGGAAAGCGGCATAAACACAGCCGTGAAAAGCAGCTAAACCCCATTATGAAAATAAATTACTTTGAAAAACCCATGAAACAACAAAAGTGAAAGAGAGAGAAATTCTTACACAATGCGTTCAGGGGCTGTGATGCAACCTGGATTGACCATATCTAGACCCACAGCTGGATGAGACATAAGGGTGAACACTCTTGGGGCTGAGAGGTTTGGTGAGGTTGGGTGAGCAAACGCAGACCCTTTAAAGTAATACTGCGTGGTACCCATCGCATGGGTCCCAAATCTCCAGCTTCAAGGGCATCTTTCTACATCGAAAACATGCATGAGAAACCCAGAAGATAGTACACCGTGTGATCGGAAAGGTTTCTAAAACGCACCTCATTTCTCATCTCCTTGTGCCCGGGTTCGCCATTCCAGCCGCTTTACTAGCAATCTCCCTACTTGGAGCATCAGCACCTTTAACCTCCTGTTCCGTACAGGTTGCAATTTGTCCTGAGGATGAACGGGAAGACGGGGAACCAACGAGAGACTAGCTCTTGGTGTTGGGACAGGCACAGGTCACTCTATTTTCCCATCAGGAAGAAGAATTAACCACAGGCTCAGCCTGCCCCCCGGAACCAGAACAGGGCCTGAAGCCATCCTGCGCTTTTGCGGCCAGCTCCCAAAAAAGCGAGTTGTAAAATGGAGGTTCAGGGCACTGCAATTCACAAACCTGCAGAGTTATAAATGATAACTCTCGTCCACAAATATATTGAGGGAAGGCAAAGAAGAGGATTTGAAATCAAGGCAGAATTGCACGAAACAGATTTCAGGAGGTAGATACGAATCGCCTTTAAAGCACATGAAAAGCGGCAAAACGTTGACAATGATGCCCTTGGCCAAAAAGGGCGTATGCGTTTTTTCCTGAATATATTCAGGAAAAAACGCATACGCCCTTTTTGGCCAACCAAGCAACCTGGAAAGGCAAATCAGCGCTACAGAGAAGTCTCACTTCCCATCGGTCAAAAGGGCCATGCTGAAAAAAGTCTCAAAACCAGAAATGCAGGACAGGCCATGGAGAAATGGGAGCCTTGCTAAAGTGATGGGTGGGATGTAAATTGCCAACAACCACTCTGGAGAAGTGTACGGTGTGTCCTGAAACATCTGAAAAACACAGCTTAGAGAGCATAGGGCACTTCCACTCATGGGGATATAAATTGGGAAAATGAAAAATCAGCAAGACACAAGCACCCCAAAGTTGAGGGCTGCTCTGTTGACAAGGACCTCCACTTCATTCCACCTTAAATATCCCAGGAAAGAGAAAAATGGATAAAGAAGTTGTGGTCCTTATGTACAATGGAATATCACTCAGCCATGAAATCAATGTCATAATGTTAGTAGCAGCATGATGAGTGGATTTAGGTACGACGATTCTAAGTGAAATAAGTCACACAGAAAAGGACACTTCTCATAAGGTATCACTTATAGAGGGAATGTAAAAACCGTTACACTTGAACTGAATTACAAAACAGAACAGAGTCACACATGCAGAAAACACACTATGGCTGCTTAACGGGAAAGGTGAGGTGGGGTGATACATAAAACAAGGGTTTCAAATTAGCTGAGATACCGTTCCATAAACCCAATATGTAATAGACAAGACCTACTCCTTGCTCAGAGAACTGGACTCAACACGCCCTATTCACCGCACAAGAATATATCTGACTAGTAATAATCTTAAAACCTATATATTGATATCTCTCTGTTAGTGTGTCAAGTGGGTGTAAAGCGGCATAAACACAGCCGTGAAAAGCAGCTAAACCCCATTATGAAAATAAATTACTTTGAAAAACCCATGAAACAACGACAGTGAAAGAGATAGAAATTCTTACACAATGAGTTCAAGGGCTGTGATGCAACCTGGATTGACCATATCTAGACCCACAGCTGGATGAGACATAAGGGTGGACACTCTTGGGGCTGAGAGGTTTGGTGAGGTTGGGTGAGCAAACGCAGACCCTTTAAAGTAATACTGCGTGGTACCCATCGCATGGGTCCCAAATCTCCAGCTTCAAGGGCATCTTCCTACATCGAAAACATGCATGAGAAACCCAGAAGATGGTACACCGTGTGATGGGGAAAGGTTTCTAAAACGCACCTCATTTCTCATCTCCTTGTGCCCGGGTTCGCCATTCCAGCCACTTTACTAGCAATCTCCCTACTTGGAGCATCAGCACCTTTAACCTCCTGTTCCGTACAGGTTGCAATTTGTCCTGAGGATGAACGGGAAGACGGGGAACCAACGAGAGACTAGCTCTTGGTGTTGGGACAGGCACAGGTCACTCTATTTTCCCATCAGGAAGAAGAATTAACCACAGGCTCAGCCTGCCCCCCGGAACCAGAACAGGGCCTGAAGCCATCCTGCGCTTTTGCAGCCAGCTCCCAAAAAAGCGAGTTGTAAAATGGAGGTTCAGGGCACTGCAATTCACAAACCTGCAGAGTTATAAATGATAACTCTCGTCCACAAATATATTGAGGGAAGGCAAAGAAGAGGATTTGAAATCAAGGCAGAATTGCACGAAACAGATTTCAGGAGGTAGATACGAATCGCCTTTAAAGCACATGAAAAGCGGCAAAACGTTGACAATGATGCCCTTGGCCAAAAAGGGCGTATGCGTTTTTTCCTGAATATATTCAGGAAAAAACGCATACGCCCTTTTTGGCCAACCAAGCAACCTGGAAAGGCAAATCAGCGCTACAGAGAAGTCTCAATTCCCATCGGTCAAAAGGGCCATGCTGAAAAAAGTGTCAAAACCAGAAATGCAGGACAGGCCATGGAGAAATGGGAGCCTTGCTAAAGTGATGGGCGGGATGTAAATTGCCAACAGCCACTCTGGAGAAGTGTACGGTGTGTCCTGAAACATCTGAAAAACACAGCTTAGAGAGCATAGGGCACTTCCACTCATGGGGGTATAAATTAGGAAAATGAAAACTCAGCAAGACACAAGCACCCCAAAGTTGAGGGCTGCTCTGTTGACAAGGACCTCCACTTCATTCCACCTTAAATATCCCAGGAAAGAGAAAAATGGATAAAGAAGTTGTGGTCCTTATGTACAATGGAATATCACTCAGCCATGAAATCAATGTCATAATGTTAGTAGCAGCATGATGAGTGGATTTAGGTACGACGATTCTAAGTGAAATAAGTCACACAGAAAAGGACACTTCTCATAAGGTATCACTTATAGAGGGAATGTAAAAACCGTTACACTTGAACTGAATTACAAAACAGAACAGAGTCACACATGCAGAAAACACACTATGGCTGCTTAACGGGAAAGGTGAGGTGGGGTGATACATAAAACAAGGGTATCAAATTAGCTCAGATACCGTTCCATAAACCCAATATGTAATAGACAAGACCTACTCCTTGCTCAGAGAACTGGACTCAACACACCCTATTCACAGCACAAGAATATATCTGACTAGTAATAATCTTAAAGCCTATGTATTAATATCTCTCTGTTAGTGTGTCAAGTGGGTGTAAAGCGGCATAAACACAGCCGTGAAAAGCAGCTAAACCCCATTATGAAAATAAATTACTTTGAAAAACCCATGAAACAACGACAGTGAAAGAGATAGAAATTCTTACTCAATGAGTTCAGGGGCTGTGATGCAACCTGGATTGACCATATCTAGACCCACAGCTGGATGAGACATAAGGGTGGACACTCTTGGGGCTGAGAGGTTTGGTGAGGTTGGGTGAGCAAACGCAGACCCTTTAAAGTAATACTGCGTGGTACCCATCGCATGGGTCCCAAATCTCCAGCTTCAAGGGCATCTTCCTACATCGAAAACATGCATGAGAAACCCAGAAGATGGTACACCGTGTGATGGGGAAAGGTTTCTAAAACGCACCTCATTTCTCATCTCCTTGTGCCCGGGTTCGCCATTCCAGCCGCTTTACTAGCAATCTCCCTACTTGGAGCATCAGCACCTTTAACCTCCTGTTCCGTACAGGTTGCAATTTGTCCTGAGGATGAACGGGAAGACGGGGAACCAACGAGAGACTAGCTCTTGGTGTTGGGACAGGCACAGGTCACTCTATTTTCCCATCAGGAAGAAGAATTAACCACAGGCTCAGCCTGCCCCCCGGAACCAGAACAGGGCCTGAAGCCATCCTGCGCTTTTGCGGCCAGCTCCCAAAAAAGCGAGTTGTAAAATGGAGGTTCAGGGCACTGCAATTCACAAACCTGCAGAGTTATAAATGATAACTCTCGTCCACAAATACATTGAGGGAAGGCAAAGAAGAGGATTTGAAATCAAGGTAGAATTGCAGGAAACAGATTTCAGGAGGTAGATTCGAATCGCCTTTAAAGCACATGAAAGCGGCAAAATGTTGACAATGATGCCCTTGGCCAAAAAGGGCGTATGCGTTTTTTCCTGAATATATTCAGGAAAAAACGCATACGCCCTTTTTGGCCAACCAAGCAACCTGGAAAGGCAAATCAGCGCTACAAAGAAGTCTCGCTTCC
Organism: Balaenoptera borealis; assembly: GCF_965194805.1. Taxonomy (NCBI): domain Eukaryota; kingdom Metazoa; phylum Chordata; class Mammalia; order Artiodactyla; family Balaenopteridae; genus Balaenoptera; species Balaenoptera borealis. The sequence continues at coordinate 287,397 of NW_028123956.1, read as the reverse complement.
CATCGGTCAAAAGGGCCATGCTGAAAAAAGTGTCAAAACCAGAAATGCAGGACAGGCCATGGAGAAATGGGAGCCTTGCTACACTGATGGGTGGGATGTAAATTGCCAACAGCCACTCTGGAGAAGTGTACGGTGTGTCCTGAAACATCTGAAAAACACAGCTTAGAGAGCATAGGGCACTTCCACTCATGGGGGTATAAATTGGGAAAATTAAAAATCAGCAAGACACAAGCACCCCAAAGTTGAGGGCTGCTCTGTTGACAAGGACCTCCACTTCATTCCACCTTAAATATCCAAGGAAAGAGAAAAATGGATAAAGAAGTTGTGGTCCTTATGTACAATGGAATATCACTCAGCCATGAAATCAATGTCATAAGGTTAGTAGCAGCATGATGAGTGGATTTAGGTACGACGATTCTAAGTGAAATAAGTCACACAGAAAAGGACACTTCTCATAAGGTATCACTTTTAGAGGGAATGTAAAAACCGTTACACTTGAACTGAATTACAAAACAGAACAGAGTCACACATGCAGAAAACACACTATGGCTGCTTAACGGGAAAGGTGAGGTGGGGTGATACATAAAACAAGGGTATCAAATTAGCTCAGATACCGTTCCATAAACCCAATATGTAATAGACAAGACCTACTCCTTGCTCAGAGAACTGGACTCAACACGCCCTATTCACTGCACAAGAATATATCTGACTAGTAATAATCTTAAAGCCTATGTATTAATATCTCTCTGTTAGTGTGTCAAGTGGGTGGAAAGCGGCATAAACACAGCCGTGAAAAGCAGCTAAACCCCATTATGAAAATAAATTACTTTGAAAAACCCATGAAACAACGACAGTGAAAGAGATAGAAATTCTTACACAATGAGTTCAGGGGCTGTGATGCAACCTGGATTGACCATATCTAGACCCACAGCTGGATGAGACATAAGGGTGGACACTCTTGGGGCTGAGAGGTTTGGTGAGGTTGGGTGAGCAAACGCAGACCCTTTAAAGTAATACTGCGTGGTACCCATCGCATGGGTCCCAAATCTCCAGCTTCAAGGGCATCTTCCTACATCGAAAACATGCATGAGAAACCCAGAAGATGGTACACCGTGTGATGGGGAAAGGTTTCTAAAACGCACCTCATTTCTCATCTCCTTGTGCCCGGGTTCGCCATTCCAGCCGCTTTACTAGCAATCTCCCTACTTGGAGCATCAGCACCTTTAACCTCCTGTTCCGTACAGGTTGCAATTTGTCCTGAGGATGAACGGGAAGACGGGGAACCAACGAGAGACTAGCTCTTGGTGTCGGGACAGGCACAGGTCACTCTATTTTCCCATCAGGAAGAAGAATTAACCACAGGCTCACCCTGCCCCCCGAAACCAGAACAGGGCCTGAAGCCATCCTGCGCTTTTGCGGCCAGCTCCCAAAAAAGCGAGTTGTAAAATGGAGGTTCAGGGCACTGCAACTCACAAACCTGCAGAGTTATAAATGATAACTCTCGTCCACAAATATATTGAGGGAAGGCAAAGAAGAGGATTTGAAATCAAGGCAGAATTGCACAAAACAGATTTCAGGAGGTAGATACGAATCGCCTTTAAAGCACATGAAAAACGGCAAAACGTTGACAATGATGCCCTTGGCCAAAAAGGGCGTATGCGTTTTTTCCTGAATATATTCAGGAAAAAACGCATACGCCCTTTTTGGCCAACCAAGCAACCTGGAAAGGCAAATCAGCGCTACAGAGAAGTCTCACTTCCCATCGGTCAAAAGGGCCATGCTGAAAAAAGTCTAAAAACCAGAAATGCAGGACAGGCCATGGAGAAATGGGAGCCTTGCTACACTGATGGGCGGGATGTAAATTGCCAACAGCCACTCTGGAGAAGTGTACTGTGTGTCCTGAAACATCTGAAAAACACAGCTTAGAGAGCATAGGGCACTTCCACTCATGGGGGTATAAATAGGGAAAATTAAAAATCAGCAAGACACAAGCACCCCAAAGTTGAGGGCTGCTCTGTTGACAAGGACCTCCACTTCATTCCACCTTAAATATCCCAGGAAAGAGAAAAATGGATAAAGAAGTTGTGGTCCTTATGTACAATGGAATATCACTCAGCCATGAAATCAATGTCATAATGTTAGTAGCAGCATGATGAGTGGATTTAGGTACGACGATTCTAAGTGAAATAAGTCACACAGAAAAGGACACTTCTCATAAGGTATCACTGATAGAGGGAATGTAAAAACCGTTAAACTTGAACTGAATTACAAAACAGAACAGAGTCACACATGCAGAAAACACACTATGGCTGCTTAACGGGAAAGGTGAGGTGGGGTGATACATAAAACAAGGGTATCAAATTAGCTCAGATACCGTTCCATAAACCCAATATGTAGTAGACAAGACCTACTCCTTGCTCAGAGAACTGTACTCAACACGCCCTATTCACCGCACAAGAATATATCTGACTAGTAATAATCTTAAAACCTATGTATTGATATCTCTCTGTTAGTGTGTCAAGTGGGTGTAAAGCGGCATAAACACAGCCGTGAAAAGCAGCTAAACCCCATTATGAAAATAAATTACTTTGAAATACCCATGAAACAACGACAGTGAAAGAGATAGAAATTCTTACACAATGAGTTCAGGGGCTGTGATGCAACCTGGATTGACCATATCTAGACCCACAGCTGGATGAGACATAAGGGTGGACACTCTTGGGGCTGAGAGGTTTGGTGAGGTTGGGTGAGCAAACGCAGACCCTTTAAAGTAATACTGCGTGGTACCCATCGCATGGGTCCCAAATCTCCAGGTTCAAGGGCATCTTCCTACATCGAAAACATGCATGAGAAACCCAGAAGATGGTACACCGTGTGATGGGGAAAGGTTTCTAAAACGCACCTCATTTCTCATCTCCTTGTGCCCGGGTTCGCCATTCCAGCCGCTTTACTAGCAATCTCCCTACTTGGAGCATCAGCACCTTTAACCTCCTGTTCCGTACAGGTTGCAATTTGTCCTGAGGATGAACGGGAAGACGGGGAACCAACGAGAGACTAGCTCTTGGTGTCGGGACAGGCACAGGTCACTCTATTTTCCCATCAGGAAGAAGAATTAACCACAGGCTCAGCCTGCCCCCCGGAACCAGAACAGGGCCTGAAGCCATCCTGCGCTTTTGCGGCCAGCTCCCAAAAAAGCGAGTTGTAAAATGGAGGTTCAGGGCACTGCAATTCACAAACCTGCAGAGTTATAAATAATAACTCTCGTCCACAAATATATTGAGGGAAGGCAAAGAAGAGGATTTGAAATCAAGGCAGAATTGCACGAAACAGATTTCAGGAGGTAGATACGAATCGCCTTTAAAGCACATGAAAAGCGGCAAAACGTTGACAATGATGCCCTTGGCCAAAAAGGGCGTATGCGTTTTTTCCTGAATATATTCAGGAAAAAACGCATACGCCCTTTTTGGCCAACCAAGCAACCTGGAAAGGCAAATCAGCGCTACAGAGAAGTCTCGCTTCCCATCGGTCAAAAGGGCCATGCTGAAAAAAGTGTCAAAACCAGAAATGCAGGACAGGCCATGGAGAAATGGGAGCCTTGCTACACTGATGGGCGGGATGTAAATTGCCAACAGCCACTCTGGAGAAGTGTACGGTGTGTCCTGAAACATCTGAAAAACACAGCTTAGAGAGCATAGGGCACTTCCACTCATGGGGGTATAAATTGGGAAAATGAAAAATCAGCAAGACACAAGCACCCCAAAGTTGAGGGCTGCTCTGTTGACAAGGACCTCCACTTCATTCCACCTTAAATATCCCAGGAAAGAGAAAAATGGATAAAGAAGTTGTGGTCCTTATGTACAATGGAATATCACTCAGCCATGAAATCAATGTCATAAGGTTAGTAGCAGCATGATGAGTGGATTTAGGTATGACGATTCTAAGTGAAATAAGTCACACAGAAAAGGACACTTCTCATAAGGTATCACTTATAGAGGGAATGTAAAAACCGTTACACTTGAACTGAATTACAAAACAGAACAGAGTCACACATGCAGAAAACACACTATGGCTGCTTAACGGGAAAGGTGAGGTGGGGTGATACATAAAACAAGGGTATCAAATTAGCTCAGATACCGTTCCATAAACCCAATATGTAATAGACAAGACCTACTCCTTGCTCAGAGAACTGGACTCAACACGCCCTATTCACTGCACAAGAATATATCTGACTAGTAATAATCTTAAAGCCTATGTATTAATATCTCTCTGTTAGTGTGTCAAGTGGGTGGAAAGCGGCATAAACACAGCCGTGAAAAGCAGCTAAACCCCATTATGAAAATAAATTACTTTGAAAAACCCATGAAACAACAAAAGTGAAAGAGTTAGAAATTCTTACACAATGCGTTCATGGGCTGTGATGCAACCTGGATTGACCATATCTAGACCCACAGCTGGATGAGACATAAGGGTGGACACTCTTGGGGCTGAGAGGTTTGGTGAGGTTGGGTGAGCAAACGCAGACCCTTTAAAGTAATACTGTGTGGTACCCATCGCATGGGTCCCAAATCTCCAGCTTCAAGGGCATCTTTCTACATCGAAAACATGCATGAGAAACCCAGAAGATAGTACACCGTGTGATGGGGAAAGGTTTCTAAAACGCACCTCATTTCTCAGCTCCTTGTGCCCGGGTTCGCCATTCCAGCCGCTTTACTAGCAATCTCCCTACTTGGAGCATCAGCACCTTTAACCTCCTGTTCCGTACAGGTTGCAATTTGTCCTGAGGATGAACGGGAAGACGGGGAACCAACGAGAGACTAGCTCTTGGTGTTGGGACAGGCACAGGTCACTCTATTTTACCATCAGGAAGAAGAATTAACCACAGGCTCAGCCTGCCCCCCGGAACCAGAACAGGGCCTGAAGCCATCCTGCGCTTTTGCGGCCAGCTCCCAAAAAAGCGAGTTGTAAAATGGAGGTTCAGGGCACTGCAATTCACAAACCTGCAGAGTTATAAATGATAACTCTCATCCACAAATATATTGAGGGAAGGCAAAGAAGAGGATTTGAAATCAAGGCAGAATTGCAGGAAACAGATTTCAGGAGGTAGATTCGAATCACCTTTAAAGCACATGAAAGCGGCAAAATGTTGACAATGATGCCCTTGGCCAAAAAGGGCGTATGCGTTTTTTCCTGAATATATTCAGGAAAAAACGCATACGCCCTTTTTGGCCAACCAAGCAACCTGGAAAGGCAAATCAGCGCTACAAAGAAGTCTCGCTTCCCATCGGTCAAAAGGGCCATGCTGAAAAAAGTGTCAAAACCAGAAATGCAGGACAGGCCATGGAGAAATGGGAGCCTTGCTACACTGATGGGCGGGATGTAAATTGCCAACAGCCACTCTGGAGAAGTGTACGGTGTGTCCTGAAACATCTGAAAAACACAGCTTAGAGAGCATAGGGCACTTCCACTCATGGGGGTATAAATTGGGAAAATGAAAAATCAGCAAGACACAAGCACCCCAAAGTTGAGGGCTGCTGTGTTGACAAGGACCTCCACTTCATTCCACCTTAAATATCCAAGGAAAGAGAAAAATGGATAAAGAAGTTGTGGTCCTTATGTACAATGGAATATCACTCAGCCATGAAATTAATGTCATAATGTTAGTAGCAGCATGATGAGTGGATTTAGGTACGACGATTCTAAGTGAAATAAGTCACACAGAAAAGGACACTTCTCATAAGGTATCACTGATAGAGGGAATGTAAAAACCGTTACACTTGAACTGAATTACAAAACAGAACAGAGTCACACATGCAGAAAACAGACTATGGCTGCTTAATGGGAAAGGTGAGGTGGGGTGATACATAAAACAAGGGTATCAAATTAGCTCAGATACCGTTCCATAAACCCAATATGTAGTAGACAAGTCCTACTCCTTGCTCAGAGAACTGTACTCAACACGCCCTATTCACTGCACAAGAATATATCTGACTAGTAATAATCTTAAAACCTATGTATTGATATCTCTCTGTTAGTGTGTCAAGTGGGTGTAAAGCGGCATAAATACAGCCGTGAAAAGCAGCTAAACCCCATTATGAAAATAAATTACTTTGAAATACCCATGAAACAACGACAGTGAAAGAGATAGAAATTCTTACACAATGAGTTCAGGGGCTGTGATGCAACCTGGATTGACCATATCTAGACCCACAGCTGGATGAGACATAAGGGTGGACACTCTTGGGGCTGAGAGGTTTGGTGAGGTTGGGTGAGCAAACGCAGACCCTTTAAAGTAATACTGCGTGGTACCCATCGCATGGGTCCCAAATCTCCAGCTTCAAGGGCATCTTCCTACATCGAAAACATGCATGAGAAACCCAGAAGATGGTACACCGTGTGATGGGGAAAGGTTTCTAAAACGCACCTCATTTCTCATCTCCTTGTGCCCGGGTTCGCCATTCCAGCCGCTTTACTAGCAATCTCCCTACTTGGAGCATCAGCACCTTTAACCTCCTGTTCTGTACAGGTTGCAATTTGTCCTGAGGATGAACGGGAAGACGGGGAACCAACGAGAGACTAGCTCTTGGTGTCGGGACAGGCACAGGTCACTCTATTTTCCCATCAGGAAGAAGAATTAACCACAGGCTCAGCCTGCCCCCCGGAACCAGAACAGGGCCTGAAGCCATCCTGCGCTTTTGCGGCCAGCTCCCAAAAAAGCGAGTTGTAAAATGGAGGTTCAGGGCACTGCAATTCACAAACCTGCAGAGTTATAAATAATAACTCTCGTCCACAAATATATTGAGGGAAGGCAAAGAAGAGGATTTGAAATCAAGGCAGAATTGCACGAAACAGATTTCAGGAGGTAGATACGAATCGCCTTTAAAGCACATGAAAAGCGGCAAAACGTTGACAATGATGCCCTTGGCCAAAAAGGGCGTATGCGTTTTTTCCTGAATATATTCAGGAAAAAACGCATACGCCCTTTTTGGCCAACCAAGCAACCTGGAAAGGCAAATCAGCGCTACAGAGAAGTCTCGCTTCCCATCGGTCAAAAGGGCCATGCTGAAAAAAGTGTCAAAACCAGAAATGCAGGACAGGCCATGGAGAAATGGGAGCCTTGCTACACTGATGGGCGGGATGTAAATTGCCAACAGCCACTCTGGAGAAGTGTACGGTGTGTCCTGAAACATCTGAAAAACACAGCTTAGAGAGCATAGGGCACTTCCACTCATGGGGGTATAAATTAGGAAAATGAAAAATCAGCAAGACACAAGCACCCCAAAGTTGAGGGCTGCTCTGTTGACAAGGACCTCCACTTCATTCCACCTTAAATATCCCAGGAAAGAGAAAAATGGATAAAGAAGTTGTGGTCCTTATGTACAATGGAATATCACTCAGCCATGAAATCAATGTCATAAGGTTAGTAGCAGCATGATGAGTGGATTTAGGTACGACGATTCTAAGTGAAATAAGTCACACAGAAAAGGACACTTCTCAAAAGGTATCACTTATAGAGGGAATGTAAAAACCGTTACACTTGAACTGAATTACAAAACAGAACAGAGTCACACATGCAGAAAACACACTATGGCTGCTTAATGGGAAAGGTCAGGTGGGGTGATACATAAAACAAGGGTATCAAATTAGCTCAGATACCGTTCCATAAACCCAATATGTAGTAGACAAGACCTACTCCTTGCTCAGAGAACTGTACTCAACACGCCCTATTCACTGCACAAGAATATATCTGACTAGTAATAATCTTAAAACCTATGTATTGATATCTCTCTGTTAGTGTGTCAAGTGGGTTTAAAGCGGCATAAACACAGCCGTGAAAAGCAGCTAAACCCCATTATGAAAATAAATTACTTTGAAAAACCCATGAAACAACGACAGTGAAAGAGATAGAAATTCTTACACAATGAGTTCAGGGGCTGTGATGCAACCTGGATTGACCATATCTAGACCCACAGCTGGATGAGACATAAGGGTGGACACTCTTGGGGCTGAGAGGTTTGGTGAGGTTGGGTGAGCAAACGCAGACCCTTTAAAGTAATACTGCGTGGTACCCATCGCATGGGTCCCAAATCTCCAGCTTCAAGGGCATCTTCCTACATCGAAAACATGCATGAGAAACCCAGAAGATGGTACACCGTGTGATGGGGAAAGGTTTCTAAAACGCACCTCATTTCTCATCTCCTTGTGCCCGGGTTTGCCATTCCAGCCGCTTTACTAGCAATCTCCCTACTTGGAGCATCAGCACCTTTAACCTCCTGTTCCGTACAGGTTGCAATTTGTCCTGAGGATGAACGGGAAGACGGGGAACCAACGAGAGACTAGCTCTTGGTGTTGGGACAGGCACAGGTCACTCTATTTTCCCATCAGGAAGAAGAATTAACCACAGGCTCAGCCTGCCCCCCGGAACCAGAACAGGGCCTGAAGCCATCCTGCGCTTTTGCGGCCAGCTCCCAAAAAAGCGAGTTGTAAAATGGAGGTTCAGGGCACTGCAATTCACAAACCTGCAGAGTTATAAATGATAACTCTCGTCCACAAATATATTGAGGGAAGGCAAAGAAGAGGATTTGAAATCAAGGTAGAATTGCAGGAAACAGATTTCAGGAGGTAGATTCGAATCGCCTTTAAAGCACATGAAAGCGGCAAAATGTTGACAATGATGCCCTTGGCCAAAAAGGGCGTATGCGTTTTTTCCTGAATATATTCAGGAAAAAACGCATACGCCCTTTTTGGCCAACCAAGCAACCTGGAAAGGCAAATCAGCGCTACAAAGAAGTCTCGCTTCCCATCGGTCAAAAGGGCCATGCTGAAAAAAGTGTCAAAACCAGAAATGCAGGACAGGCCATGGAGAAATGGGAGCCTTGCTACACTGATGGGCGGGATGTAAATTGCCAACAGCCACTCTGGAGAAGTGTACGGTGTGTCCTGAAACATCTGAAAAACACAGCTTAGAGAGCATAGGGCACTTCCACTCATGGGGGTATAAATTGGGAAAATGAAAAATCAGCAAGACACAAGCACCCCAAAGTTGAGGGCTGCTCTGTTGACAAGGACCTCCACTTCATTCCACCTTAAATATCCCAGGAAAGAGAAAAATGGATAAAGAAGTTGTGGTCCTTATGTACAATGGAATATCACTCAGCCATGAAATCAATGTCATAAGGTTAGTAGCAGCATGATGAGTGGATTTAGATACGACGATTCTAAGTGAAATAAGTCACACAGAAAAGGACACTTCTCATAAGGTATCACTTTTAGAGGGAATGTAAAAACCGTTACACTTGAACTGAATTACAAAACAGAACAGAGTCACACATGCAGAAAACACACTATGGCTGCTTAACGGGAAAGGTGAGGTGGGGTGATACATAAAAAAAGGGTATCAAATTAGCTCAGATACCGTTCCATAAACCCAATATGTAATAGACAAGACCTACTCCTTGCTCAGAGAACTGGACTCAACACGCCCTATTCACTGCACAAGAATATATCTGACTAGTAATAATCTTAAAGCCTATGTATTAATATCTCTCTGTTAGTGTGTCAAGTGGGTGGAAAGCGGCATAAACACAGCCGTGAAAAGCAGCTAAACCCCATTATGAAAATAAATTACTTTGAAAAACCCATGAAACAACAAAAGTGAAAGAGTTAGAAATTCTTACACAATGCGTACAGGGGCTGTGATGCAACCTGGATTGACCATATCTAGACCCACAGCTGGATGAGACATAAGGGTGGACACTCTTGGGGCTGAGAGGTTTGGTGAGGTTGGGTGAGCAAACGCAGACCCTTTAAAGTAATACTGCGTGGTACCCATCGCATGGGTCCCAAATCTCCAGCTTCAAGGGCATCTTTCTACATCGAAAACATGCATGAGAAACCCAGAAGATAGTACACCGTGTGATGGGGAAAGGTTTCTAAAACGCACCTCATTTCTCATCTCCTTGTGCCCGGGTTCGCCATTCCAGCCGCTTTACTAGCAACCTCCCTACTTGGAGCATCAGCACCTTTAACCTCCTGTTCCGTACAGGTTGCAATTTGTCCTGAGGATGAACGGGAAGACGGGGAACCAACGAGAGACTAGCTCTTGGTGTTGGGACAGGCACAGGTCACTCTATTTTCCCATCAGGAAGAAGAATTAACCACAGGCTCAGCCTGCCCCCCGGAACCAGAACAGGGCCTGAAGCCATCCTGCGCTTTTGCGGCCAGCTCCCAAAAAAGCGAGTTGTAAAATGGAGGTTCAGGGCTCTGCAATTCACAAACCTGCAGAGTTATAAATGATAACTCTCGTCCACAAATATATTGAGGGAAGGCAAAGAAGAGGATTTGAAATCAAGGCAGAATTGCATGAAACAGATTTCAGGAGGTAGATTCGAATCGCCTTTAAAGCACATGAAAAGCGGCAAAACGTTGACAATGATGCCCTTGGCCAAAAAGGGCGTATGCGTTTTTTCCTGAATATATTCAGGAAAAAACGCATACGCCCTTTTTGGCCAACCAAGCAACCTGGAAAGGCAAATCAGCGCTACAGAGAAGTCTCGCTTCCCATCGGTCAAAAGGGCCATGCTGAAAAAAGTGTCAAAACCAGAAATGCAGGACAGGCCATGGAGAAATGGGAGCCTTGCTACACTGATGGGCGGGATGTAAATTGCCAACAGCCACTCTGGAGAAGTGTACGGTGTGTCCTGAAACATCTGAAAAACACAGCTTAGAGAGCATAGGGCACTTCCACTCATGGGGGTATAAATTGGGAAAATAAAAAATCAGCAAGACACAAGCACCCCAAAGTTGAGGGCTGCTCTGTTGACAAGGACCTCCACTTCATTCCACCTTAAATATCCCAGGAAAGAGAAAAATGGATAAAGAAGTTGTGGTCCTTATGTACAGTGGAATATCACTCAGCCATGAAATCAATGTCATAAGGTTAGTAGCAGCATGATGAGTGGATTTAGGTACGACGATTCTAAGTGAAATAAGTCACACAGAAAAGGACACTTCTCATAAGGTATCACTTTTAGAGGGAATGTAAAAACCGTTAAACTTGAACTGAATTACAAAACAGAACAGAGTCACACATGCAGAAAACAGACTATGGCTGCTTAATGGGAAAGGTGAGGTGGGGTGATACATAAAACAAGGGTATCAAATTAGCTCAGATACCGTTCCATAAACCCAATATGTAGTAGACAAGACCTACTCCTTGCTCAGAGAACTGTACTCAACACGCCCTATTCACTGCACAAGAATATATCTGACTAGTAATAATCTTAAAACCTATGTATTGATATCTCTCTGTTAGTGTGTCAAGTGGGTGTAAAGTGGCATAAACACAGCCGTGAAAAGCAGCTAAACCCCATTATGAAAATAAATTACTTTGAAATACCCATGAAACAACGACAGTGAAAGAGATAGAAATTCTTACACAATGAGTTCAGGGGCTGTGATGCAACCTGGATTGACCATATCTAGACCCACAGCTGGATGAGACATAAGGGTGGACACTCTTGGGGCTGAGAGGTTTGGTGAGGTTGGGTGAGCAAACGCAGACCCTTTAAAGTAATACTGCGTGGTACCCATCGCATGGGTCCCAAATCTCCAGGTTCAAGGGCATCTTCCTACATCGAAAACATGCATGAGAAACCCAGAAGATGGTACACCGTGTGATGGGGAAAGGTTTCTAAAACGCACCTCATTTCTCATCTCCTTGTGCCCGGCTTCGCCATTCCAGCCGCTTTACTAGCAATCTCCCTACTTGGAGCATCAGCACCTTTAACCTCCTGTTCCGTACAGGTTGCAATTTGTCCTGAGGATGAACGGGAAGACGGGGAACCAACGAGAGACTAGCTCTTGGTGTCGGGACAGGCACAGGTCACTCTATTTTCCCATCAGGAAGAAGAATTAACCACAGGCTCAGCCTGCCCCCCGGAACCAGAACAGGGCCTGAAGCCATCCTGCGCTTTTGCGGCCAGCTCCCAAAAAAGCGAGTTGTAAAATGGAGGTTCAGGGCACTGCAATTCACAAACCTGCAGAGTTATAAATGATAACTCTCGTCCACAAATATATTGAGGGAAGGCAAAGAAGAGGATTTGAAATCAAGGCAGAATTGCACGAAACAGATTTCAGGAGGTAGATACGAATCGCCTTTAAAGCACATGAAAAGCGGCAAAACGTTGACAAAGATGCCCTTGGCCAAAAAGGGCGTATGCGTTTTTTCCTGAATATATTCAGGAAAAAACGCATACGCCCTTTTTGGCCAACCAAGCAACCTGGAAAGCCAAATCAGCGCTACAGAGAAGTCTCGCTTCCCATCGGTCAAAAGGGCCATGCTGAAAAAAGTGTCAAAACCAGAAATGCAGGACAGGCCATGGAGAAATGGGAGCCTTGCTACACTGATGGGCGGGATGTAAATTGCCAACAGCCACTCTGGAGAAGTGTACGGTGTGTCCTGAAACATCTGAAAAACACAGCTTAGAGAGCATAGGGCACTTCCACTCATGGGGGTATAAATTGGGAAAATGAAAAATCAGCAAGACACAAGCACCCCAAAGTTGAGGGCTGCTCTGTTGACAAGGACCTCCACTTCATTCCACCTTAAATATCCAAGGAAAGAGAAAAATGGATAAAGAAGTTGTGGTCCTTATGTACAGTGGAATATCACTCAGCCATGAAATCAATGTCATAAGGTTAGTAGCAGCATGATGAGTGGATTTAGGTACGACGATTCTAAGTGAAATAAGTCACACAGAAAAGGACACTTCTCATAAGGTATCACTTTTAGAGGGAATGTAAAAACCGTTAAACTTGAACTGAATTACAAAACAGAACAGAGTCACACATGCAGAAAACAGACTATGGCTGCTTAACGGGAAAGGTGAGGTGGGGTGATACATAAAACAAGGGTATCAAATTAGCTCAGATACCGTTCCATAAACCCAATATGTAGTAGACAAGACCTACTCCTTGCTCAGAGAACTGTACTCAACACGCCCTATTCACCGCACAAGAATATATCTGACTAGTAATAATCTTAAAACCTATGTATTGATATCTCTCTGTTAGTGTGTCAAGTGGGTGTAAAGCGGCATAAACACAGCCGTGAAAAGCGGCTAAACCCCATTATGAAAATAAATTACTTTGAAATACCCATGAAACAACGACAGTGAAAGAGATAGAAATTCTTACACAATGAGTTCAGGGGCTGTGATGCAACCTGGATTGACCATATCTAGACCCACAGCTGGATGAGACATAAGGGTGGACACTCTTGGGGCTGAGAGGTTTGGTGAGGTTGGGTGAGCAAACGCAGACCCTTTAAAGTAATACTGCGTGGTACCCATCGCATGGGTCCCAAATCTCCAGGTTCAAGGGCATCTTCCTACATCGAAAACATGCATGAGAAACCCAGAAGATGGTACACCGTGTGATGGGGAAAGGTTTCTAAAACGCACCTCATTTCTCATCTCCTTGTGCCCGGGTTCGCCATTCCAGCCGCTTTACTAGCAATCTCCCTACTTGGAGCATCAGCACCTTTAACCTCCTGTTCCGTACAGGTTGCAATTTGTCCTGAGGATGAACGGGAAGACGGGGAACCAACGAGAGACTAGCTCTTGGTGTCGGGACAGGCACAGGTCACTCTATTTTCCCATCAGGAAGAAGAATTAACCACAGGCTCAGCCTGCCCCCCGGAACCAGAACAGGGCCTGAAGCCATCCTGCGCTTTTGCGGCCAGCTCCCAAAAAAGCGAGTTGTAAAATGGAGGTTCAGGGCACTGCAATTCACAAACCTGCAGAGTTATAAATGATAACTCTCGTCCACAAATATATTGAGGGAAGGCAAAGAAGAGGATTTGAAATCAAGGCAGAATTGCACGAAACAGATTTCAGGAGGTAGATACGAATCGCCTTTAAAGCACATGAAAAGCGGCAAAACGTTGACAAAGATGCCCTTGGCCAAAAAGGGCGTATGCGTTTTTTCCTGAATATATTCAGGAAAAAACGCATACGCCCTTTTTGGCCAACCAAGCAACCTGGAAAGGCAAATCAGCGCTACAGAGAAGTCTCACTTCCCATCGGTCAAAAGGGCCATGCTGAAAAAAGTGTCAAAACCAGAAATGCAGGACAGGCCATGGAGAAATGGGAGCCTTGCTACACTGATGGGCGGGATGTAAATTGCCAACAGCCACTCTGGAGAAGTGTACGGTGTGTCCTGAAACATCTGAAAAACACAGCTTAGAGAGCATAGGGCACTTCCACTCATGGGGGTATAAATTGGGAAAATGAAAAATCAGCAAGACACAAGCACCCCAAAGTTGAGGGCTGCTCTGTTGACAAGGACCTCCACTTCATTCCACCTTAAATATCCCAGGAAAGAGAAAAATGGATAAAGAAGTTGTGGTCCTTATGTACAATGGAATATCACTCAGCCATGAAATCAATGTCATAATGTTAGTAGCAGCATGATGAGTGGATTTAGGTACGACGATTCTAAGTGAAATAAGTCACACAGAAAAGGACACTTCTCATAAGGTATCACTGATAGAGGGAATGTAAAAACCGTTACACTTGAACTGAATTACAAAACAGAACAGAGTCACACATGCAGAAAACACACTATGGCTGCTTAACGGGAAAGGTGAGGTGGGGTGATACATAAAACAAGGGTATCAAATTAGCTCAGATACCGTTCCATAAACCCAATATGTAGTAGACAAGACCTACTCCTTGCTCAGAGAACTGGACTCAACACGCCCTATTCACCGCACAAGAATATATCTGACTAGTAATAATCTTAAAACCTATGTATTGATATCTCTCTGTTAGTGTGTCAAGTGGGTGTAAAGCGGCATAAACACAGCCGTGAAAAGCAGCTAAACCCCATTATGAAAATAAATTACTTTGAAAAACCCATGAAACAACGACAGTGAAAGAGATAGAAATTCTTACACAATGAGTTCAGGGGCTGTGATGCAACCTGGATTGACCATATCTAGACCCACAGCTGGATGAGACATAAGGGTGGACACTCTTGGGGCTGAGAGGTTTGGTGAGGTTGGGTGAGCAAACGCAGACCCTTTAAAGTAATACTGCGTGGTACCCATCGCATGGGTCCCAAATCTCCAGGTTCAAGGGCATCTTCCTACATCGAAAACATGCATGAGAAACCCTGAAGATGGTACACCGTGTGATGGGGAAAGGTTTCTAAAACGCACCTCATTTCTCATCTCCTTGTGCCCGGGTTCGCCATTCCAGCCACTTTACTAGCAATCTCCCTACTTGGAGCATCAGCACCTTTAACCTCCTGTTCCGTACAGGTTGCATTTTGTCCTGAGGATGAACGGGAAGACGGGGAACCAACGAGAGACTAGCTCTTGGTGTTGGGACAGGCACAGGTCACTCTATTTTCCCATCAGGAAGAAGAATTAACCACAGGCTCAGCCTGCTCCCCGGAACCAGAACAGGGCCTGAAGCCATCCTGCGCTTTTGCGGCCAGCTCCCAAAAAAGCGAGTTGTAAAATGGAGGTTCAGGGCACTGCAATTCACAAACCTGCAGAGTTATAAATGATAACTCTCGTCCACAAATATATTGAGGGAAGGCAAAGAAGAGGATTTGAAATCAAGGCAGAATTGCACGAAACAGATTTCAGGAGGTAGATTCGAATCGCCTTTAAAGCACATGAAAAGCGGCAAAACGTTGACAATGATGCCCTTGGCCAAAAAGGGCGTATGCGTTTTTTCCTGAATATATTCAGGAAAAAACGCATACGCCCTTTTTGGCCAACCAAGCAACCTGGAAAGGCAAATCAGCGCTACAGAGAAGTCTCGCTTCCCATCGGTCAAAAGGGCCATGCTGAAAAAAGTGTCAAAACCAGAAATGCAGGACAGGCCATGGAGAAATGGGAGCCTTGCTACACTGATGGGCGGGATGTAAATTGCCAACAGCCACTCTGGAGAAGTGTACGGTGTGTCCTGAAACATCTGAAAAACACAGCTTAGAGAGCATAGGGCACTTCCACTCATGGGGGTATAAATTGGGAAAATGAAAAATCAGCAAGACACAAGCACCCCAAAGTTGAGGGCTGCTCTGTTGACAAGGACCTCCACTTCATTCCACCTTAAATATCCAAGGAAAGAGAAAAATGGATAAAGAAGTTGTGGTCCTTATGTACAGTGGAATATCACTCAGCCATGAAATCAATGTCATAAGGTTAGTAGCAGCATGATGAGTGGATTTAGGTACGACGATTCTAAGTGAAATAAGTCACACAGAAAAGGACACTTCTCATAAGGTATCACTTTTAGAGGGAATGTAAAAACCGTTAAACTTGAACTGAATTACAAAACAGAACAGAGTCACACATGCAGAAAACAGACTATGGCTGCTTAATGGGAAAGGTGAGGTGGGGTGATACATAAAACAAGGGTATCAAATTAGCTCAGATACCGTTCCATAAACCCAGTATGTAATAGACAAGACCTACTCCTTGCTCAGAGAACTGGACTCAACACGCCCTATTCACAGCACAAGAATATATCTGACTAGTAATAATCTTAAAACCTATGTATTGATATCTCTCTGTTAGTGTGTCAAGTGGGTGTAAAGCGGCATAAACACAGCAGTGAAAAGCAGCTAAACCCCATTATGAAAATAAATTACTTTGAAAAACCCATGAAACAACGACAGTGAAAGAGATAGAAATTCTTACTCAATGAGTTCAGGGGCTGTGATGCAACCTGGATTGACCATATCTAGACCCACAGCTGGATGAGACATAAGGGTGGACACTCTTGGGGCTGAGAGGTTTGGTGAGGTTGGGTGAGCAAACGCAGACCCTTTAAAGTAATACTGCGTGGTACCCATCGCATGGGTCCCAAATCTCCAGGTTCAAGGGCATCTTCCTACATCGAAAACATGCATGAGAATCCCAGAAGATGGTACACCGTGTGATGGGGAAAGGTTTCTAAAACGCACCTCATTTCTCATCTCCTTGTGCCCGGGTTCGCCATTCCAGCCACTTTACTAGCAATCTCCCTACTTGGAGCATCAGCACCTTTAACCTCCTGTTCCGTACAGGTTGCAATTTGTCCTGAGGATGAACGGGAAGACGGGGAACCAACGAGAGACTAGCTCTTGGTGTCGGGACAGGCACAGGTCACTCTATTTTCCCATCAGGAAGAAGAATTAACCACAGGCTCAGCCTGCCCCCCGCAACCAGAACAGGGCCTGAAGCCATCCTGCGCTTTTGCGGCCAGCTCCCAAAAAAGCGAGTTGTAAAATGGAGGTTCAGGGCACTGCAATTCACAAACCTGCAGAGTTATAAATGATAACTCTCGTCCACAAATATATTGAGGGAAGGCAAAGAAGAGGATTTGAAATCAAGGCAGAATTGCACGAAACAGATTTCAGGAGGTAGATACGAATCGCCTTTAAAGCACATGAAAAGCGGCAAAACGTTGACAATGATGCCCTTGGCCAAAAAGGGCGTATGCGTTTTTTCCTGAATATATTCAGGAAAAAACGCATACGCCCTTTTTGGCCAACCAAGCAACCTGGAAAGGCAAATCAGCGCTACAGAGAAGTCTCACTTCCCATCGGTCAAAAGGGCCATGCTGAAAAAAGTGTCAAAACCAGAAATGCAGGACAGGCCATGGAGAAATGGGAGCCTTGCTACACTGATGGGCGGGATGTAAATTGCCAACAGCCACTCTGGAGAAGTGTACGGTGTGTCCTGAAACATCTGAAAAACACAGCTTAGAGAGCATAGGGCACTTCCACTCATGGGGGTATAAATTGGGAAAATGAAAAATCAGCAAGACACAAGCACCCCAAAGTTGAGGGCTGCTCTGTTGACAAGGACCTCCACTTCATTCCACCTTAAATATCCCAGGAAAGAGAAAAATGGATAAAGAAGTTGTGGTCCTTATGTACAATGGAATATCACTCAGCCATGAAATCAATGTCATAAGGTTAGTAGCAGCATGATGAGTGGATTTAGGTACGACGATTCTAAGTGAAATAAGTCACACAGAAAAGGACACTTCTCATAAGGTATCACTTTTAGAGGGAATGTAAAAACCGTTACACTTGAACTGAATTACAAAACAGAACAGAGTCACACATGCAGAAAACACACTATGGCTGCTTAACGGGAAAGGTGAGGTGGGGTGATACATAAAACAAGGGTATCAAATTAGCTCAGATACCGTTCCATAAACCCAATATGTAATAGACAAGACCTACTCCTTGCTCAGAGAACTGGACTCAACACGCCCTATTCACAGCACAAGAATATATCTGACTAGTAATAATCTTAAAACCTATGTATTGATATCTCTCTGTTAGTGTGTCAAGTGGGTGTAAAGCGGCATAAACACAGCCGTGAAAAGCAGCTAAACCCCATTATGAAAATAAATTACTTTGAAAAACCCATGAAACAACGACAGTGAAAGAGATAGAAATTCTTACACAATGAGTTCAGGGGCTGTGATGCAACCTGGATTGACCATATCTAGACCCACAGCTGGATGAGACATAAGGGTGGACACTCTTGGGGCTGAGAGGTTTGGTGAGGTTGGGTGAGCAAACGCAGACCCTTTAAAGTAATACTGCGTGGTACCCATCGCATGGGTCCCAAATCTCCAGGTTCAAGGGCATCTTCCTACATCGAAAACATGCATGAGAAACCCAGAAGATGGTACACCGTGTGATGGGGAAAGGTTTCTAAAACGCACCTCATTTCTCATCTCCTTGTGCCCGGGTTCGCCATTCCAGCCACTTTACTAGCAATCTCCCTACTTGGAGCATCAGCACCTTTAACCTCCTGTTCCGTACAGGTTGCAATTTGTCCTGAGGATGAACGGGAAGACGGGGAACCAACGAGAGACTAGCTCTTGGTGTTGGGACAGGCACAGGTCACTCTATTTTCCCATCAGGAAGAAGAATTAACCACAGGCTCAGCCTGCCCCCCGGAACCAGAACAGGGCCTGAAGCCATCCTGCGCTTTTGCGGCCAGCTCCCAAAAAAGCGAGTTGTAAAATGGAGGTTCAGGGCACTGCAATTCACAAACCTGCAGAGTTATAAATGATAACTCTCGTCCACAAATATATTGAGGGAAGGCAAAGAAGAGGATTTGAAATCAAGGCAGAATTGCAGGAAACAGATTTCAGGAGGTAGATTCGAATCGCCTTTAAAGCACATGAAAAGCGGCAAAATGTTGAAAATGATGCCCTTGGCCAAAAAGGGCGTATGCGTTTTTTCCTGAATATATTCAGGAAAAAACGCATACGCCCTTTTTGGCCAACCAAGCAACCTGGAAAGGCAAATCAGCGCTACAGAGAAGTCTCACTTCCCATCGGTCAAAAGGGCCAGGCTGAAAAAAGTGTCAAAACCAGAAATGCAGGACAGGCCATGGAGAAATGGGAGCCTTGCTACACTGATGGGCGGGATGTAAATTGCCAACAGCCACTCTGGAGAAGTGTACGGTGTGTCCTGAAACATCTGAAAAACACAGCTTAGAGAGCATAGGGCACTTCCACTCATGGGGGTATAAATTGGGAAAATGAAAAATCAGCAAGACACAAGCACCCCAAAGTTGAGGGCTGCTCTGTTGACAAGGACCTCCACTTCATTCCACCTTAAATATCCCAGGAAAGAGAAAAATGGATAAAGAAGTTGTGGTCCTTATGTACAATGGAATATCACTCAGCCATGAAATCAATGTCATAATGTTAGTAGCAGCATGATGAGTGGATTTAGGTACGACGATTCTAAGTGAAATAAGTCACACAGAAAAGGACACTTCTCATAAGGTATCACTGAGAGAGGGAATGTAAAAACCGTTACACTTGAACTGAATTACAAAACAAAACAGAGTTACACATGCAGAAAACACACTATGGCTGCTTAACGGGAAAGGTGAGTTGGGGTGATACATAAAACAAGGGTATCAAATTAGCTCAGATACCGTTCCATAAACCCAATATGTAGTAGACAAGACCTACTCCTTGCTCAGAGAACTGGACTCAACACGCCCTATTCACCGCACAAGAATATATCTGACTAGTAATAATCTTAAAACCTATGTATTGATATCTCTCTGTTAGTGTGTCAAGTGGGTGTAAAGCGGCATAAACACAGCCGTGAAAAGCAGCTAAACCCCATTATGAAAATAAATTACTTTGAAAAACCCATGAAACAACGACAGTGAAAGAGATAGAAATTCTTACACAATGAGTTCAGGGGCTGTGATGCAACCTGGATTGACCATATCTAGACCCACAGCTGGATGAGACATAAGGGTGGACACTCTTGGGGCTGAGAGGTTTGGTGAGGTTGGGTGAGCAAACGCAGACCCTTTAAAGTAATACTGCGTGGTACCCATCGCATGGGTCCCAAATCTCCAGGTTCAAGGTCATCTTCCTACATCGAAAACATGCATGAGAATCCCAGAAGATGGTACACCGTGTGATGGGGAAAGGTTTCTAAAACGCACCTCATTTCTCATCTCCTTGTGCCCGGGTTCGCCATTCCAGCCACTTTACTAGCAATCTCCCTACTTGGAGCATCAGCACCTTTAACCTCCTGTTCCGTACAGGTTGCAATTTGTCCTGAGGATGAACGGGAAGACGGGGAACCAACGAGAGACTAGCTCTTGGTGTTGGGACAGGCACAGGTCACTCTATTTTCCCATCAGGAAGAAGAATTAACCACAGGCTCAGCCTGCCCCCCGGAACCAGAACAGGGCCTGAAGCCATCCTGCGCTTTTGCGGCCAGCTCCCAAAAAAGCGAGTTGTAAAATGGAGGTTCAGGGCACTGCAATTCACAAACCTGCAGAGTTATAAATGATAACTCTCGTCCACAAATATATTGAGGGAAGGCAAAGAAGAGGATTTGAAATCAAGGCAGAATTGCAGGAAACAGATTTCAGGAGGTAGATTCGAATCGCCTTTAAAGCACATGAAAAGCGGCAAAATGTTGACAATGATGCCCTTGGCCAAAAAGAGCGGATGCGTTTTTTCCTGAATATATTCAGGAAAAAACGCATACGCCCTTTTTGGCCAACCAAGCAACCTGGAAAGGCAAATCAGCGCTACAGAGAAGTCTCACTTCCCATCGGTCAAAAGGGCCATGCTGAAAAAAGTGTCAAAACCAGAAATGCAGGACAGGCCATGGAGAAATGGGAGCCTTGCTACACTGATGGGCGGGATGTAAATTGCCAACAGCCACTCTGGAGAAGTGTACAGTGTGTCCTGAAACATCTGAAAAACACAGCTTAGAGAGCATAGGGCACTTCCACTCATGGGGGTATAAATTGGGAAAATGAAAAATCAGCAAGACACAAGCACCCCAAAGTTGAGGGCTGCTCTGTTGACAAGGACCTCCACTTCATTCCACCTTAAATATCCCAGGAAAGAGAAAAATGGATAAAGAAGTTGTGGTCCTTATGAACAATGGAATATCACTCAGCCATGAAATCAATGTCATAATGTTAGTAGCAGCATGATGAGTGGATTTAGGTACGACGATTCTAAGTGAAATAAGTCACACAGAAAAGGACACTTCTCATAAGGTATCACTTATAGAGGGAATGTAAAAACCGTTACACTTGAACTGAATTACAAAACAGAACAGAGTCACACATGCAGAAAACACACTATGG
Organism: Balaenoptera borealis; assembly: GCF_965194805.1. Taxonomy (NCBI): domain Eukaryota; kingdom Metazoa; phylum Chordata; class Mammalia; order Artiodactyla; family Balaenopteridae; genus Balaenoptera; species Balaenoptera borealis. The sequence goes on along the minus strand of NW_028123956.1, from coordinate 265,730 downwards.
CTGCTTAACGGGAAAGGTGAGGTGGGGTGATACATAAAACAAGGGTATCAAATTAGCTCAGATACCATTCCATAAACCCAATATGTAATAGACAAGACCTACTCCTTGCTCAGAGAACTGGACTCAACACGCCCTATTCACAGCACAAGAATATATCTGACTGGTAATAATCTTAAAACCTATGTATTGATATCTCTCTGTTAGTGTGTCAAGTGGGTGTAAAGCGGCATAAACACAGCCGTGAAAAGCAGCTAAACCCCATTATGAAAATAAATTACTTTGAAAAACCCATGAAACAACGACAGTGAAAGAGATAGAAATTCTTACACAATGAGTTCAGGGGCTGTGATGCAACCTGGATTGACCATATCTAGACCCACAGCTGGATGAGACATAAGGGTGGACACTCTTGGGGCTGAGAGGTTTGGTGAGGTTGGGTGAGCAAACGCAGACCCTTTAAAGTAATACTGCGTGGTACCCATCGCATGGGTCCCAAATCTCCAGGTTCAAGGGCATCTTCCTACATCGAAAACATGCATGAGAAACCCAGAAGATGGTACACCGTGTGATGGGGAAAGGTTTCTAAAACGCACCTCATTTCTCATCTCCTTGTGCCCGTGTTCGCCATTCCAGCCGCTTTACTAGCAATCTCCCTACTTGGAGCATCAGCACCTTTAACCTCCTGTTCCGTACAGGTTGCAATTTGTCCTGAGGATGAACGGGAAGACGGGGAACCAACGAGAGACTAGCTCTTGGTGTCGGGACAGGCACAGGTCACTCTATTTTCCCATCAGGAAGAAGAATTAACCACAGGCTCAGCCTGCCCCCCGGAACCAGAACAGGGCCTGAAGCCATCCTGCGCTTTTGCGGCCAGCTCCCAAAAAAGCGAGTTGTAAAATGGAGGTTCAGGGCACTGCAATTCACAAACCTGCAGAGTTATAAATGATAACTCTCGTCCACAAATATATTGAGGGAAGGCAAAGAAGAGGATTTGAAATCAAGGCAGAATTGCACGAAACAGATTTCAGGAGGTAGATACGAATCGCCTTTAAAGCACATGAAAAGCGGCAAAACGTTGACAATGATGCCCTTGGCCAAAAAGGGCGTATGCGTTTTTTCCTGAATATATTCAGGAAAAACGCATACGCCCTTTTTGGCCAACCAAGCAACCTGGAAAGGCAAATCAGCGCTACAGAGAAGTCTCGCTTCCCATCGGTCAAAAGGGCCATGCTGAAAAAAGTGTCAAAACCAGAAATGCAGGACAGGCCATGGAGAAATGGGAGCCTTGCTAAAGTGATGGGCGGGATGTAAATTGCCAACAGCCACTCTGGAGAAGTGTACGGTGTGTCCTGAAACATCTGAAAAACACAGCTTAGAGAGCATAGGGCACTTCCACTCATGGGGGTATAAATTGGGAAAATGAAAAATCAGCAAGACACAAGCACCCCAAAGTTGAGGGCTGCTCTGTTGACAAGGACCTCCACTTCATTCCACCTTAAATATCCCAGGAAAGAGAAAAATGGATAAAGAAGTTGTGGTCCTTATGTACAATGGAATATCACTCAGCCATGAAATCAATGTCATAATGTTAGTAGCAGCATGATGAGTGGATTTAGGTACGACGATTCTAAGTGAAATAAGTCACACAGAAAAGGACACTTCTCATAAGGTATCACTTATAGAGGGAATGTAAAAACCGTTACACTTGAACTGAATTACAAAACAGAACAGAGTCACACATGCAGAAAACACACTATGGCTGCTTAACGGGAAAGGTGAGGTGGGGTGATACATAAAACAAGGGTATCAAATTAGCTCAGATACCGTTCCATAAACCCAATATGTAGTAGACAAGACCTACTCCTTGCTCAGAGAACTGGACTCAACACGCCCTATTCACGGCACAAGAATATATCTGACTAGTAATAATCTTAAAACCTATGTATTGATATCTCTCAGTTAGTGTGTCAAGTGGGTGTAAAGCGGCATAAACACAGCCGTGAAAAGCAGCTAAACCCCATTATAAAAATAAATTACTTTGAAAAACCCATGAAACCAAGACAGTGAAAGAGAGAGAAATTCTTACACAATGCGTTCAGGGGCTGTGATGCAACCTGGATTGACCATATCTAGACCCACAGCTGGATGAGACATAAGGGTGGACACTCTTGGGGCTGAGAGGTTTGGTGAGGTTGGGTGAGCAAACACAGACCCTTTAAAGTAATACTGCGTGGTACCCATCGCATGGTTCCCAAATCTCCAGGTTCAAGGGCATCTTCCTACATCGAAAACATGCATGAGAAACCCAGAAGATGGTACACCGTGTGATGGGGAAAGGTTTCTAAAACTCACCTCATTTCTCATCCTCTTGTGCCCGGGTTCGCCATTCCAGCCGCTTTACTAGCAATCTCCCTACTTGGAGCATCAGCACCTTTAACCTCCTGTTCCGTGCAGGTTGCAATTTGTCCTGAGGATGAACGGGAAGATGGGGAACCAATGAGAGACTAGCTCTTGATGTTGGGACAGGCACAGGACACTCTATTTTCCCATCAGGAAGAAGAATTAACCACAGGCTAAGCCTGCCCCCCGGAACCAGAACAGGGCCTGAAGCCATCCTGTGCTTTTGCGGCCAGCTCCCAAAAAAGCGAGTTGTAAAATGCAGGTTCAGGGCACTGCAATTCACAGACCTGCAGAGTTATAAATGATAACTCTCGTCCACAAATATATTAAGGGAAGGCAAAGAAGAGGATTTGAAATCAAGGCAGAATTGCAGGAAACAGATTTCAGGAGGTAGATTCGAATCGCCTTTAAAGCACATGAAAAGCGTCAAAACGTTGACAATGATGCCCTTTTTGGCCAACCAAGAAACCTGGAAAGGCAAATCAGCGCTACCAAGAAGTCTCGCTTCCCATCGGTCAAAAGGGCCATGCTGAAAAAACTGTCAAAACCAGAAATGCAGGACAGGCCATGGAGAAATGGGAGCCTTGCTACACTGATGGGCGGGATGAAAATTGCCAACAGCCACTCTGGAGAAGTGTACGTTGAGTCCTGAAACATCTAAAAAACACAGCTTAGAGAGCATAGGGCACTTCCATTCATGGGGGTATAAAATGGGAAAATTAAAAATCAGCAAAACACAAGCACCCCAAAGTTTACGGCTGCTCTGTTGACAAGGACCTCCACTTCATTCCACCTTAAATATCCCAGGAAAGAGAAAAATGGATAAAGAAGTTGTGGTCCTTATGTACAATGGAATATCACTCAGCCATGAAATCAATGTCATAAGGCTCGTAGCAGCATGATGAGTGGATTAAGGTACAACGATTCTAAGTGAAATAAGTCACCGAGAAAAGGACACTTCTCATAACGTATCACTTATAGAGGGAATGTAAAAACCGTTACACTTGAACTGAATTACAATACAGAACAGAGTCACACATGCAGAAAACACACTATGGCTGCTTAACGGGAAAGGTGAGGTGGGGTGATACATAAAACAAGGGTTTCAAATTAGCTCAGATACCATTCCATAAACCCAATATGTAATAGACAAGACCTACTCCTTGCCCAGAGAACTGGACTCAACACGCCCTATTCACCGAACAAGAATATATCTGACTAGTAATAATCTTAAAACATATGTATTGATATCTCTCTGTTAGTGTGTCAAGTGGGTGTAAAGAGGCATAAATACAGCAGTGAAAAGCAGCTAAACCCCATTATACAAATAAATTACTTTGAAAAATCCATGAAACAAAGACAGTGAAAGAGAGAGAAATTCTTACACAATGCGTTCAGGGGCTGTGATGCAACCTGGATTGACCATATCTAGACCCACAGCTGGATGAGACATAAGGGTGGACACTCTTGGGGCTGAGAGGTCTGGTGAGGTTGAGTGAGTAAACACAGACCCTTTAAAGTAATACTGCATGGTACCCATCGCATGGGTCCCAAATCTCCAAGTTCAGGAGCATCTTCCTACATTGAAAACATGCATGAGAAACCCAGAGGATGGTACACCGTGTGATGGGGAAAGGTTTCTAAAACGCACCTCATTTCTCATCTCCTTGTGCCCGGGTTTGCCATTCCATCCGCTCTACTAGCAATCTCCCTACTTGGAGCATCAGCACCTTTAACCTCCTGTTCCTTACAGGTTGCAATTTGTCCTGAGGATGAACAGGAAGACGGGGAACCAATGAGAGACGAGCTCTTGGTTTTGGGACAGGCACAGGTCACTCTATTTTCCCATCAGGAAGAAGAATTAACCACAGGCTCATCCTGCCCCTCGGAACCAGAACAGGGCCTGAAGCCATCTTCTGCTTTTGCGGCCAGCTTCCAAAAAAGCAAGTTGTAAAATGCAGGTTCAGGGCACTGCAATTCACAGACCTGCAGAGTTATAAATGATAACTCTCCTCCACAAATATATTGAGGGAAGGCAAACAAGAGGATTTGAAATCAAGGCAGAATTGCAGGAAACAGATTTCAGGAGGTAGATTCGAATCGCCTTTAAAGCACATGAAAAGCAGCAAAACGTTGACAATGATGCCCTTGGCAAAAAAGGGCGTATGCGTTTTTTCCTGAATATATTCAGGAAAAATCGCATACGCCCTTTTTGGCCAACCAAGCAACCTGGAAAGGCAAATCAGTGCTACAAAGAAGTCTCGCTTCCCATCGGTCAAAACGGCCATGCTGAAAAAACTGTCAAAACCAGAAATGCAGGACAGGCCATGGAGAAATGGGAGCCTTGCTACACTGATGGGCGGGATGTAAATTGCCAACAGCCACTCTGGAGAAGTGTACGTTGAGTCCTGAAACATCTAACAAACACAGCTTAGAGAGCATAGGGCACTTTCACTCATGGGGGTTTAAAAGGGGAAAATTAAAAATCAGCAAAACACAAGCACCACAAAGTTTAGGGCTGCTCTGTTGACAAGGACCTCCACTTCATTCCACCTTCAATATCCCAGGAAAGAGAAAAATGGATAAAGAAGTTGTGGTCCTTATGTACAATGGAATATCACTCAGCCATGAAATCAATGTCATAAGGCTCGTAGCAGCATGATGAGTGGATTAATGTACAACGATTCTAAGTGAAATAAGTCAAACAGAAAAGGACACTTCTCATAAGGTATCACTTATACAGGGAATGTAAAAACCGTTACACTTGAACTGAATTACAAAACAGAACAGAGTCACACATGCAGAAAACACACTATGGCTGCTTAACGGGAAAGGTGAGATGGGGTGATACATAAAACAAGGGTTTCAAATTACTTCAGATACCGTTCCATAAACACAATATGTAATAGACAAGACCTACACCTTGCTCAGAGAACTGGACTCAACACGCCCTCTTCACCGCACAAGAATATATCTGACTAGTAATAATCTTAAAACATATGTATTGATATCTCTCTGTTAGTGTGTCAAGTGGGTGTAAAGAGGCATAAACACAGCAGTGAAAAGCAGCTAAACCCCATTATAAAAATAAATTACTTTGAAAAATCCATGAAACAAAGACAGTGAAAGAGAGAGAAATTCTTACACAATGCGTTCAGGGGCTGTGATGCAACCTGGATTGACCATATCTAGACCCACATCTGGATGAGACATAAGGGTGGACACTCTTGGGGCTGAGAGGTCTGGTGAGGTTGAGTGAGTAAACACAGACCCTTTAAAGTAATACTGCATGGTACCCATCGCATGGGTCCCAAATCTCCAAGTTCAGGAGCATCTTCCTACATTGAAAACATGCATGAGAAACCCAGAGGATGGTACACCGTGTGATGGGGAAAGGTTTCTAAAACGCACCTCATTTCTCATCTCCTTGTGCCCGGCTTCGCCATTCCAGCCGCTTTACTAGCAATCTCCCTACTTGGAGCATCAGCACCTTTAACCTCCTGTTCCGTACAGGTTGCAATTTGTCCTGAGGATGAACGGGAAGACGGGGAACCAATGAGAGACTAGCTCTTGGTGTTGGGACAGGCACAGGTCACTCTATTTTCCCATCAGGAAGAAGAATTAACTACAGGCTCAGCCTGCCCCCCGGAACCAGAACAGGGCCTGAAGCCATCCTGTGCTTTTCCGGCCAGCTCCCAAAAACGCGAGTTGTAAAATGGAGGTTCAGGGCACTGCAATTCACAAACATGCAGAGTTATAAATGATAACTCTCGTCCACAAATATATTGAGAGAAGGCAAACAAGAGGATTTGAAATCAAGGCAGAATTGCAGGAAACAGATTTCAGGAGGTAGATTCGAATCGCCTTTAAAGCACATGAAAAGCAGCAAAACGTTGACAATGATGCCCTTGGCCAAAAACGGCGTATGCGTTTTTTCCTGAATATATTCAGGAAAAAACGCATACGCCCTTTTTGGCCAACCAAGCAACCTGGAAAGGCAAATCAGCGCTACAAAGAAGTCTCACTTTCCATCGGTGAAAAAGGCCATGCTGTAAAAAGTGTCAAAACCAGAAATTCAGGACAGGCCATGGAGAAATGGGAGCCTTGCTACACTGATGGGCGGGATGTAAATTGCCAACAGCCACTCTGGAGAAGTGTACGGTGAGACCTGAAACATCTAAAAAACACAGCTTAGAGAGCATAGGGCACTTCCACTCATGGGGGTATAAATTGGGAAAATGAAAAATCAGCAAGACACAAGCACCCCAAAGTTTAGGGCTGCTCTGTTGTCAACGACCTCCACTTCATTCCACCTTAAATATCCCAGGAAAGAGAAATATGGATAAAAAAGTTGTGGTCCTTATGTACAATGGAATATCACTCAGCCATGAAATCAATGTCATAAGGCTAGTAGCAGCATGATAAGTGGATTTAGGTCCGACGATTCTAAGTGAAATAAGTCGCACAGAAAAGGACACTTCTCATAAGGTATCACTGATAGAGGGAATGTAAAAACCGTTACACTTGAACTGAATTACAAAACAGAACAGAGTCACACATGCAGAAGACACACTATGGCTGCTTAACGGGAAAAGTGAGGTGGGGTGATACATAAAACAAGGGTTTCAAATTAGCTCAGATACCGTTCCATAAACCCAATATGTAATAGACAAGACCTACTCCTTGCTCAGAGAACTGGACTCAACACGCCCTATTCACCGCACAAGAATATATCTGACTAGTAATAATCTTAAAACCTATGTATTGATATCTCTCTGTTAGTGTGTCAAGTGGGTGTAAAGCGGCATAAACACAGCAGTGAAAAGCAGCTAAACCCCATTATAAAAATAAATTACTTTGAAAAACCCATGAAAGAAAGACAGTGAAAGAGAGAGAAATTCTTACACAATGCGTTCAGGGGCTGTGATGCCACCTGGATTGACCATATCTAGACCCACAGCTGGATGAGACATAAGGGTGGACACTCTTGGGGCTGAGAGGTTTGGTGAGGTTGGGTGAGCAAACACAGACCCTTTAAAGTAATACTGCGTGGTACCCATCGCATGGGTCCCAAATCTCCAGGTTCAAGGGTATCTTGCTACATCGAAAACATGCATGAGAAACCCAGAAGATGGTACACCATGTGATGGGGAAAGGTTTCTAAAACGCACCTCATTTCTCATCTCCTTGTGCCCGGCTTCGCCATTCCAGCCGCTTTACTAGCAATCTCCCTACTTGGAGCATCAGCACCTTTAACCTCCTGTTCCGTACAGGTTGCAATTTGTCCTGAGGATGAACGGGAAGACGGGGAACCAATGAGAGACTAGCTCTTGGTGTTGGGACAGGCACAGGTCACTCTATTTTCCCATCAGGAAGAAGAATTAACCACAGGCTAAGCCTGCCCCTCGGAACCAGAACAGGGCCTGAAGCCATCTTCTGCTTTTGCGGCCAGCTTCCAAAAAAGCGAGCTGTAAAATGCAGGTTCAGGGCACTGCAATTCACAGACCTGCAGAGTTATAAATGATAACTCTCCTCCACAAATATATTGAGAGAAAGCAAACAAGAGGATTAGAAATCAAGGCAGAATTGCAGGAAACAGATTGCAGGAGGTAGATTCGAATCGCCTTTAAAGCACATGAAAAGCAGCAAAACGTTGACAATGATGCCCTTGGCCAAAAAGGGCGTATGCGTTTTTTCCTGAATATATTCAGGAAAAAACGCATACGCCCTTTTTGGCCAACCAAGCAACCTGGAAAGGCAAATCAGCGCTACAAAGAAGTCTCGCTTCCCATCGGTCAAAAGGGCCATGCTGAAAAAAGTGTCAAAACAAGAAATGCAGGACAGGCCATGGAGAAATGGGAGCCTTGTTACACTGATGGGCGGGATGTAAATTGCCAACAGCCACTCTGGAGAAGTGAACGGTGAGTCCTGAAACATCTAAAAAACACAGCTTAGAGAGCATAGGGCACTTTCACTCATGGGGGTTTAAAATGGGAAAATTAAAAATCAGCAAAACACAAGCACCCCAAAGTTTAGGGCTGCTCTGTTGACAAGGACCTCCACTTCATGCCACCTTCAATATCCCAGGAAAGAGAAAAATGGATAAAGAAGTTGTGGTCCTTATGTACAATGGAATATCACTCAGCCATGAAATCAATGTCATAAGGCTAGTAGCAGCAAGATGAGTGGATTTAGGTACGACGATTCTAAGTGAAATAAGTCACACAGAAAAGGACACTTCTCATAAGGTATCACTGACAGAGGGAATGTACAAGCCGTTACACTTGAACTGAATTACAAAACAGAACAGTGTCACACATGCAGAAAACACACTATGGCTGCTTAACGGGAAAGGTGAGGTGGGGTGATACATAAAACAAGGGTTTCAAATTAGCTCAGATACCGTTCCATAAACCCAATATGTAATAGACAAGACCTACTCCTTGCTCAGAGAACTGGACTCAACACGTCCTATTCACCGCACAAGAATATATCTGACTAGTAATAATCTTAAAGTCTATGTATTGATATCTCTCTGTTAGTGTGTCAAGTGGGTGTAAAGCGGCATAAACACAGCAGTGAAAAGCAGCTAAACCCCATTATAAAAATAAATTACTTTGAAAAACCCATGAAACAAAGACAGTGAAAGAGAGAGAAATTCTTACACAATGCGTTCAGGGGCTGTGATGCAACCTGGATTGACCATATCTAGACCCACAGCTGGATGAGACATAAGGGTGGACACTCTTGGGGCTGAGAGGTCTGGTGAGGTTGAGTGCGTAAACACAGACCCTTTAAAGTAATACTGCGTGGTACCCATCCCATGGGTCCCAAATCTCCAGGTTCAAGGGCATCTTCCTACATCGAAAACATGCATGAGAAACCCAGAAGATGGTATACCGTGTGATGGGGAAAGGTTTCTAAAACTCACCTCATTTCTCATCTCCTTGTGCCCGGGTTCGCCATTCCAGCCACTTTACTAGCAATCTCCCTACTTGGAGCATCAGCACCTTTAACCTCCTGTTCCGTACAGGTTGCAATTTGTCCTGAGGATGAACGGGAAGACGGGGAACCAATGAGAGACTAGCTCTTGGTGTTGGGACAGGCACAGGTCACTCTATTTTCCCATCAGGAAGAAGAATTAACCACAGGCTAAGCCTGCCCCCCGGAACCAGAACAGGGCCTGAAGCCATCCTGTGCTTTTGCGGCCAGCTCCCAAAAAAGCGAGTTGTAAAATGCAGGTTCAGGGCACTGCAATTCACAGACCTGCAGAGTTATAAATGATAACTCTCGTCCACAAATATATTAAGGGAAGGCAAAGAAGAGGATTTGAAATCAAGGCAGAATTGCAGGAAACAGATTTCAGGAGGTAGATTCGAATCGCTTTTAAAGCACATGAAAAGCGGCAAAACGTTGACAATGATGCCCTTTTTGGCCAACCAAGAAACCTGGAAAGGCAAATCAGCGCTACAAAGAAGTCTCGCTTCCCATCGGTCAAAAGGGCCATGCTGAAAAAACTGTCAAAACCAGAAATGCAGGACAGGCCATGGAGAAATGGGAGCCTTGCTACACTGATGGGCGGGATGAAAATTGCCAACAGCCACTCTGGAGAAGTGTACGGTGAGTCCTGAAACATCTAAAAAACACAGCTTAGAGAGCATAGGGCACTTCCATTCATGGGGGTATAAAATGGGAAAATTAAAAATCAGCAAAACACAAGCACCCCAAAGTTTAGGGCTGCTCTGTTGACCAGGACCTCCACTTCATTCCACCTTAAATATCCCAGGAAAGAGAAAAATGGATAAAGAAGTTGTGGTCCTTATGTACAATGGAATATCACTCAGCCATGAAATCAATGTCATAAGGCTCGTAGCAGCATGATGAGTGGATTAAGGTACATCGATTCTAAGTGAAATAAGTCACACAGAAAAGGACACTTCTCATAAGGTATCACTTATACAGGGAATGTAAAAACCATTACACTTGAACTGAATTACAAAACAGAACAGAGTCACACATGCAGAAAACACACTATGGCTGCTTAACGGGAAAGGTGAGATGGGGTGATACATAAAACAAGGGTTTCAAATTACTTCAGATACCGTTCCATAAACACAATATGTAATAGACAAGACCTACACCTTGCTCAGAGAACTGGACTCAACACGCCCTCTTCACCGCACAAGAATATATCTGACTAGTAATAATCTTAAAACATATGTATTGATATCTCTCTGTTAGTGTGTCAAGTGGGTGTAAAGAGGCATAAACACAGCAGTAAAAAGCAGCTAAACCCCATTATAAAAATAAATTACTTTGAAAAACCCATGAAACAAAGACAGTGAAAGAGAGAGAAATTCTTACACAATGCGTTCAGGGGCTGTGATGCAACCTGGATTGACCATATCTAGACCCACATCTGGATGAGACATAAGGGTGGACACTCTTGGGGCTGAGAGGTCTGGTGAGGTTGAGTGAGTAAACACAGACCCTTTAAAGTAATACTGCATGGTACCCATCGCATGGGTCCCAAATCTCCAAGTTCAGGAGCATCTTCCTACATTGAAAACATGCATGAGAAACCCAGAAGATGGTACACCGTGTGATGGGGAAAGGTTTCTAAAACGCACCTCATTTCTCATCTCCTTATGCCCGGGATCGCCATTCCAGCTGCTTTACTAGCAATCTCCCTACTTGGAGCATCAGCACCTTTAACCTCCTGTTCCGTACAGGTTGCAATTTGTCCTGAGGATGAACGGGAAGACGGGGAACCAATGAGAGACTAGCTCTTGGTGTTGGGACAGGCACAGGTCACTCTATTTTCCCATCAGGAAGAAGAATTAACTACAGGCTCAGCCTGCCCCCCGGAACCAGAACAGGGCCTGAAGCCATCCTGTGCTTTTCCGGCCAGCTCCCAAAAACGCGAGTTGTAAAATGGAGGTTCAGGGCACTGCAATTCACAAACATGCAGAGTTATAAATGATAACTCTCGTCCACAAATATATTGAGAGAAGGCAAAGAAGAGGATTTGAAATCAAGGCAGAATTGCAGGAAACAGATTTCAGGAGGTAGATTCGAATCGCCTTTAAAGCACATGAAAAGCAGCAAAACGTTGACAATGATGCCCTTGGCCAAAAACGGCGTATGCGTTTTTTCCTGAATATATTCAGGAAAAAACGCATACGCCCTTTTTGGCCAACCAAGCAACCTGGAAAGGCAAATCAGCGCTACAAAGAAGTCTCACTTTTCATCGGTGAAAAAGGCCATGCTGTAAAAAGTGTCAAAACCAGAAATTCAGGACAGGCCATGGAGAAATGGGAGCCTTGCTACACTGATGGGCGGGATGTAAATTGCCAACAGCCACTCTGGAGAAGTGTACGGTGAGACCTGAAACATCTAAAAAACACAGCTTAGAGAGCATAGGGCACTTCCACTCATGGGGGTATAAATTGGGAAAATGAAAAATCAGCAAGACACAAGCACCCCAAAGTTTAGGGCTGCTCTGTTGTCAACGACCTCCACTTCATTCCACCTTAAATATCCCAGGAAAGAGAAATATGGATAAAGAAGTTGTGGTCCTTATGTACAATGGAATATCACTCAGCCATGAAATCAATGTCATAAGGCTAGTAGCAGCATGATAAGTGGATTTAGGTACGACGATTCTAAGTGAAATAAGTCACACAGAAAAGGACACTTCTCATAAGGTATCACTGATAGAGGGAATGTAAAAACCGTTACACTTGAACTGAATTACAAAACAGAACAGAGTCACACATGCAGAAAACACACTATGGCTACTTAACGGGAAAAGTGAGGTGGGGTGATACATAAAACAAGGGTTTCAAATTAGCTCAGATACCGTTCCATAAACCCAATATGTAATAGACAAGACCTACTCCTTGCTCAGAGAACTGGACTCAACACGCCCTATTCACCGCACAAGAATATATCTGACTAGTAATAATCTTAAAGCCTATGTATTGATATCTCTCTGTTGGTGTGTCAAGTGGGTGTAAAGCGGCATAAACACAGCAGTGAAAAGCAGCTAAACCCCATTATAAAAATAAATTACTTTGAAAAACCCATGAAACAAAGACAGTGAAAGAGAGAGAAATTCTTACACAATGCGTTCAGGGGCTGTGATGCAACCTGGATTGACCATATCTAGACCCACAGCTGGATGAGACATAAGGGTGGACACTCTTGGGGCTGAGAGGTTTGGTGAGGTTGGGTGAGCAAACGCAGACCCTTTAAAGTAATACTGCGTGGTACCCATCCCATGGGTCCCAAATCTCCAGGTTCAAGGGCATCTTCCTACATCGAAAACATGCATGAGAAACCCAAAAGATGGTATACCGTGTGATGGGGAAAGGTTTCTAAAACTCACCTCATTTCTCATCTCCTTGTGCCCGGGTTCGCCATTCCAGCCACTTTACTAGCAATCTCCCTACTTGGAGCATCAACACCTTTAACCTCCTGTTCCGTACAGGTTGCAATTTGTCCTGAGGATGAACGGGAAGACGGGGAACCAATGAGAGACTAGCTCTTGGTGTTGGGACAGGCACAGGTCACTCTATTTTCCCATCAGGAAGAAGAATTAACCACAGGCTAAGCCTGCCCCCCGGAACCAGAACAGGGCCTGAAGCCATCCTGTGCTTTTGCGGCCAGCTCCCAAAAAAGCGAGTTGTAAAATGCAGGTTCAGGGCACTGCAATTCACAGACCTGCAGAGTTATAAATGATAACTCTCGTCCACAAATATATTAAGGGAAGGCAAAGAAGAGGATTTGAAATCAAGGCAGAATTGCAGGAAACAGATTTCTGGAGGTAGATTCGAATCGCCTTTAAAGCACATGAAAAGCGGCAAAACGTTGACAATGATGCCCTTTTTGGCCAACCAAGAAACCTGGAAAGGCAAATCAGCGCTACAAAGAAGTCTCGCTTCCCATCGGTCAAAAGGGCCATGCTGAAAAAACTGTCAAAACCAGAAATGCAGGACAGGCCATGGAGAAATGGGAGCCTTGCTACACTGATGGGCGGGATGAAAATTGCCAACAGCCACTCTGGAGAAGTGTACGGTGAGTCCTGAAACATCTAAAAAACACAGCTTAGAGAGCATAGGGCACTTCCATTCATGGGGGTATAAAATGGGAAAATTAAAAATCAGCAAAACACAAGCACCCCAAAGTTTAGGGCTGCTCTGTTGACCAGGACCTCCACTTCATTCCACCTTAAATATCCCAGGAAAGAGAAAAATGGATAAAGAAGTTGTGGTCCTTATGTACAATGGAATATCACTCAGCCATGAAATCAATGTCATAAGGCTCGTAGCAGCATGATGAGTGGATTAAGGTACAACGATTCTAAGTGAAATAAGTCACACAGAAAAGGACACTTCTCATAAGGTATCACTTATACAGGGAATGTAAAAACCATTACACTTGAACTGAATTACAAAACAGAACAGAGTCACACATGCAGAAAACACACTATGGCTGCTTAACGGGAAAGGTGAGATGGGGTGATACATAAAACAAGGGTTTCAAATTACTTCAGATACCGTTCCATAAACACAATATGTAATAGACAAGACCTACACCTTGCTCAGAGAACTGGACTCAACACGCCCTCTTCACCGCACAAGAATATATCTGACTAGTAATAATCTTAAAACATATGTATTGATATCTCTCTGTTAGTGTGTCAAGTGGGTGTAAAGAGGCATAAACACAGCAGTGAAAAGCAGCTAAACCCCATTATAAAAATAAATTACTTTGAAAAACCCATGAAACAAAGACAGTGAAAGAGAGAGAAATTCTTACACAATGCGTTCAGGGGCTGTGATGCAACCTGGATTGACCATATCTAGACCCACAGCTGGATGAGACATAAGGGTGGACACTCTTGGGGCTGAGAGGTCTGGTGAGGTTGAGTGAGTAAACACAGACCCTTTAAAGTAATACTGCATGGTACCCATCGCATGGGTCCCAAATCTCCAAGTTCAGGAGCATCTTCCTACATTGAAAACATGCATGAGAAACCCAGAGGATGGTACACCGTGTGATGGGGAAAGGTTTCTAAAACGCACCTCATTTCTCATCTCCTTGTGCCCGGCTTCGCCATTCCAGCCGCTTTACTAGCAATCTCCCTACTTGGAGCATCAGCACCTTTAACCTCCTGTTCCGTACAGGTTGCAATTTGTCCTGAGGATGAACGGGAAGACGGGGAACCAATGAGAGACTAGCTCTTGGTGTTGGGACAGGCACAGGTCACTCTATTTTCCCATCAGGAAGAAGAATTAACTACAGGCTCAGCCTGCCCCCCGGAACCAGAACAGGGCCTGAAGCCATCCTGTGCTTTTCCGGCCAGCTCCCAAAAACGCGAGTTGTAAAATGGAGGTTCAGGGCACTGCAATTCACAAACATGCAGAGTTATAAATGATAACTCTCGTCCACAAATATATTGAGAGAAGGCAAAGAAGAGGATTTGAAATCAAGGCAGAATTGCAGGAAACAGATTTCAGGAGGTAGATTCGAATCGCCTTTAAAGCACATGAAAAGCAGCAAAACGTTGACAATGATGCCCTTGGCCAAAAACGGCGTATGCGTTTTTTCCTGAATATATTCAGGAAAAAACGCATACGCCCTTTTTGGCCAACCAAGCAACCTGGAAAGGCAAATCAGCGCTACAAAGAAGTCTCACTTTCCATCGGTGAAAAAGGCCATGCTGTAAAAAGTGTCAAAACCAGAAATTCAGGACAGGCCATGGAGAAATGGGAGCCTTGCTACACTGATGGGCGGGATGTAAATTGCCAACAGCCACTCTGGAGAAGTGTACGGTGAGACCTGAAACATCTAAAAAACACAGCTTAGAGAGCATAGGGCACTTCCACTCATGGGGGTATAAATTGGGAAAATGAAAAATCAGCAAGACACAAGCACCCCAAAGTTTAGGGCTGCTCTGTTGTCAACGACCTCCACTTCATTCCACCTTAAATATCCCAGGAAAGAGAAATATGGATAAAAAAGTTGTGGTCCTTATGTACAATGGAATATCACTCAGCCATGAAATCAATGTCATAAGGCTAGTAGCAGCATGATAAGTGGATTTAGGTCCGACGATTCTAAGTGAAATAAGTCGCACAGAAAAGGACACTTCTCATAAGGTATCACTGATAGAGGGAATGTAAAAACCGTTACACTTGAACTGAATTACAAAACAGAACAGAGTCACACATGCAGAAAACACACTATGGCTGCTTAACGGGAAAAGTGAGGTGGGGTGATACATAAAACAAGGGTTTCAAATTAGCTCAGATACCGTTCCATAAACCCAATATGTAATAGACAAGACCTACTCCTTGCTCAGAGAACTGGACTCAACACGCCCTATTCACCGCACAAGAATATATCTGACTAGTAATAATCTTAAAACCTATGTATTGATATCTCTCTGTTAGTGTGTCAAGTGGGTGTAAAGAGGCATAAACACAGCAGTGAAAAGCAGCTAAACCCCATTATAAAAATAAATTACTTTGAAAAATCCATGAAAGAAAGACAGTGAAAGAGAGAGAAATTCTTACACAATGCGTTCAGGGGCTGTGATGCAACCTGGATTGACCATATCTAGACCCACAGCTGGATGAGACATAAGGGTGGACACTCTTGGGGCTGAGAGGTTTGGTGAGGTTGGGTGAGCAAACACAGACCCTTTAAAGTAATACTGCGTGGTACCCATCGCATGGGTCCCAAATCTCCAGGTTCAAGGGTATCTTGCTACATCGAAAACATGCATGAGAAACCCAGAAGATGGTACACCATGTGATGGGGAAAGGTTTCTAAAACGCACCTCATTTCTCATCTCCTTGTGCCCGGCTTCGCCATTCCAGCCGCTTTACTAGCAATCTCCCTACTTGGAGCATCAGCACCTTTAACCTCCTGTTCCGTACAGGTTGCAATTTGTCCTGAGGATGAACGGGAAGACGGGGAACCAATGAGAGACTAGCTCTTGGTGTTGGGACAGGCACAGGTCACTCTATTTTCCCATCAGGAAGAAGAATTAACCACAGGCTAAGCCTGCCCCTCGGAACCAGAACAGGGCCTGAAGCCATCTTCTGCTTTTGCGGCCAGCTTCCAAAAAAGCGAGCTGTAAAATGCAGGTTCAGGGCACTGCAATTCACAGACCTGCAGAGTTATAAATGATAACTCTCCTCCACAAATATATTGAGAGAAAGCAAACAAGAGGATTAGAAATCAAGGCAGAATTACAGGAAACAGATTGCAGGAGGTAGATTCGAATCGCCTTTAAAGCACATGAAAAGCAGCAAAACGTTGACAATGATGCCCTTGGCCAAAAAGGGCGTATGCGTTTTTTCCTGAATATATTCAGGAAAAAACGCATACGCCCTTTTTGGCCAACCAAGCAACCTGGAAAGGCAAATCAGCGCTACAAAGAAGTCTCGCTTCCCATCGGTCAAAAGGGCCATGCTGAAAAAAGTGTCAAAACAAGAAATGCAGGACAGGCCATGGAGAAATGGGAGCCTTGTTACACTGATGGGCGGGATGTAAATTGCCAACAGCCACTCTGGAGAAGTGAACGGTGAGTCCTGAAACATCTAAAAAACACAGCTTAGAGAGCATAGGGCACTTTCACTCATGGGGGTTTAAAATGGGAAAATTAAAAATCAGCAAAACACAAGCACCCCAAAGTTTAGGGCTGCTCTGTTGACAAGGACCTCCACTTCATGCCACCTTCAATATCCCAGGAAAGAGAAAAATGGATAAAGAAGTTGTGGTCCTTATGTACAATGGAATATCACTCAGCCATGAAATCAATGTCATAAGGCTAGTAGCAGCAAGATGAGTGGATTTAGGTACGACGATTCTAAGTGAAATAAGTCACACAGAAAAGGACACTTCTCATAAGGTATCACTGACAGAGGGAATGTACAAGCCGTTACACTTGAACTGAATTACAAAACAGAACAGTGTCACACATGCAGAAAACACACTATGGCTGCTTAACGGGAAAGGTGAGGTGGGGTGATACATAAAACAAGGGTTTCAAATTAGCTCAGATACCGTTCCATAAACCCAATATGTAATAGACAAGACCTACTCCTTGCTCAGAGAACTGGACTCAACACGTCCTATTCACCGCACAAGAATATATCTGACTAGTAATAATCTTAAAGTCTATGTATTGATATCTCTCTGTTAGTGTGTCAAGTGGGTGTAAAGCGGCATAAACACAGCAGTGAAAAGCAGCTAAACCCCATTATAAAAATAAATTACTTTGAAAAACCCATGAAACAAAGACAGTGAAAGAGAGAGAAATTCTTACACAATGCGTTCAGGGGCTGTGATGCAACCTGGATTGACCATATCTAGACCCACAGCTGGATGAGACATAAGGGTGGACACTCTTGGGGCTGAGAGGTCTGGTGAGGTTGAGTGCGTAAACACAGACCCTTTAAAGTAATACTGCGTGGTACCCATCCCATGGGTCCCAAATCTCCAGGTTCAAGGGCATCTTCCTACATCGAAAACATGCATGAGAAACCCAGAAGATGGTATACCGTGTGATGGGGAAAGGTTTCTAAAACTCACCTCATTTCTCATCTCCTTGTGCCCGGGTTCGCCATTCCAGCCACTTTACTAGCAATCTCCCTACTTGGAGCATCAGCACCTTTAACCTCCTGTTCCGTACAGGTTGCAATTTGTCCTGAGGATGAACGGGAAGACGGGGAACCAATGAGAGACTAGCTCTTGGTGTTGGGACAGGCACAGGTCACTCTATTTTCCCATCAGGAAGAAGAATTAACCACAGGCTAAGCCTGCCCCCCGGAACCAGAACAGGGCCTGAAGCCATCCTGTGCTTTTGCGGCCAGCTCCCAAAAAAGCGAGTTGTAAAATGCAGGTTCAGGGCACTGCAATTCACAGACCTGCAGAGTTATAAATGATAACTCTCGTCCACAAATATATTAAGGGAAGGCAAAGAAGAGGATTTGAAATCAAGGCAGAATTGCAGGAAACAGATTTCAGGAGGTAGATTCGAATCGCTTTTAAAGCACATGAAAAGCGGCAAAACGTTGACAATGATGCCCTTTTTGGCCAACCAAGAAACCTGGAAAGGCAAATCAGCGCTACAAAGAAGTCTCGCTTCCCATCGGTCAAAAGGGCCATGCTGAAAAAACTGTCAAAACCAGAAATGCAGGACAGGCCATGGAGAAATGGGAGCCTTGCTACACTGATGGGCGGGATGAAAATTGCCAACAGCCACTCTGGAGAAGTGTACGGTGAGTCCTGAAACATCTAAAAAACACAGCTTAGAGAGCATAGGGCACTTCCATTCATGGGGGTATAAAATGGGAAAATTAAAAATCAGCAAAACACAAGCACCCCAAAGTTTAGGGCTGCTCTGTTGACCAGGACCTCCACTTCATTCCACCTTAAATATCCCAGGAAAGAGAAAAATGGATAAAGAAGTTGTGGTCCTTATGTACAATGGAATATCACTCAGCCATGAAATCAATGTCATAAGGCTCGTAGCAGCATGATGAGTGGATTAAGGTACATCGATTCTAAGTGAAATAAGTCACACAGAAAAGGACACTTCTCATAAGGTATCACTTATACAGGGAATGTAAAAACCATTACACTTGAACTGAATTACAAAACAGAACAGAGTCACACATGCAGAAAACACACTATGGCTGCTTAACGGGAAAGGTGAGATGGGGTGATACATAAAACAAGGGTTTCAAATTACTTCAGATACCGTTCCATAAACACAATATGTAATAGACAAGACCTACACCTTGCTCAGAGAACTGGACTCAACACGCCCTCTTCACCGCACAAGAATATATCTGACTAGTAATAATCTTAAAACATATGTATTGATATCTCTCTGTTAGTGTGTCAAGTGGGTGTAAAGAGGCATAAACACAGCAGTAAAAAGCAGCTAAACCCCATTATAAAAATAAATTACTTTGAAAAACCCATGAAGCAAAGACAGTGAAAGAGAGAGAAATTCTTACACAATGCGTTCAGGGGCTGTGATGCAACCTGGATTGACCATATCTAGACCCACAGCTGGATGAGACATAAGGGTGGACACTCTTGGGGCTGAGAGGTCTGGTGAGGTTGAGTGAGTAAACACAGACCCTTTAAAGTAATACTGCATGGTACCCATCGCATGGGTCCCAAATCTCCAAGTTCAGGAGCATCTTCCTACATTGAAAACATGCATGAGAAACCCAGAAGATGGTACACCGTGTGATGGGGAAAGGTTTCTAAAACGCACCTCATTTCTCATCTCCTTATGCCCGGGATCGCCATTCCAGCTGCTTTACTAGCAATCTCCCTACTTGGAGCATCAGCACCTTTAACCTCCTGTTCCGTACAGGTTGCAATTTGTCCTGAGGATGAACGGGAAGACGGGGAACCAATGAGAGACTAGCTCTTGGTGTTGGGACAGGCACAGGTCACTCTATTTTCCCATCAGGAAGAAGAATTAACTACAGGCTCAGCCTGCCCCCCGGAACCAGAACAGGGCCTGAAGCCATCCTGTGCTTTTCCGGCCAGCTCCCAAAAACGCGAGTTGTAAAATGGAGGTTCAGGGCACTGCAATTCACAAACCTGCAGAGTTATAAATGATAACTCTCATCCACAAATATATTGAGGGAAGGCAAAGAAGAGGATTTGAAATCAAGGCAGAATTGCAGGAAACAGATTTCAGGAGGTAGATTCGAATCGCCTTTAAAGCACATGAAAAGCAGCAAAACGTTGACAATGATGCCCTTGGCCAAAAACGGCGTATGCGTTTTTTCCTGAATATATTCAGGAAAAAACGCATACGCCCTTTTTGGCCAACCAAGCAACCTGGAAAGGCAAATCAGCGCTACAAAGAAGTCTCACTTTCCATCGGTGAAAAAGGCCATGCTGTAAAAAGTGTCAAAACCAGAAATTCAGGACAGGCCATGGAGAAATGGGAGCCTTGCTACACTGATGGGCGGGATGTAAATTGCCAACAGCCACTCTGGAGAAGTGTACGGTGAGACCTGAAACATCTAAAAAACACAGCTTAGAGAGCATAGGGCACTTCCACTCATGGGGGTATAAATTGGGAAAATGAAAAATCAGCAAGACACAAGCACCCCAAAGTTTAGGGCTGCTCTGTTGTCAACGACCTCCACTTCATTCCACCTTAAATATCCCAGGAAAGAGAAATATGGATAAAGAAGTTGTGGTCCTTATGTACAATGGAATATCACTCAGCCATGAAATCAATGTCATAAGGCTAGTAGCAGCATGATAAGTGGATTTAGGTACGACGATTCTAAGTGAAATAAGTCACACAGAAAAGGACACTTCTCATAAGGTATCACTGATAGAGGGAATGTAAAAACCGTTACACTTGAACTGAATTACAAAACAGAACAGAGTCACACATGCAGAAAACACACTATGGCTACTTAACGGGAAAAGTGAGGTGGGGTGATACATAAAACAAGGGTTTCAAATTGGCTCAGATACCGTTCCATAAACCCAATATGTAATAGACAAGACCTACTCCTTGCTCAGAGAACTGGACTCAACACGCCCTATTCACCGCACAAGAATATATCTGACTAGTAATAATCTTAAAGCCTATGTATTGATATCTCTCTGTTGGTGTGTCAAGTGGGTGTAAAGCGGCATAAACACAGCAGTGAAAAGCACCTAAACCCCATTATAAAAATAAATTACTTTGAAAAACCCATGAAACAAAGACAGTGAAAGAGAGAGAAATTCTTACACAATGCGTTCAGGGGCTGTGATGCAACCTGGATTGACCATATCTAGACCCACAGCTGGATGAGACATAAGGGTGGACACTCTTGGGGCTGAGAGGTTTGGTGAGGTTGGGTGAGCAAACGCAGACCCTTTAAAGTAATACTGCGTGGTACCCATCCCATGGGTCCCAAATCTCCAGGTTCAAGGGCATCTTCCTACATCGAAAACATGCATGAGAAACCCAAAAGATGGTATACCGTGTGATGGGGAAAGGTTTCTAAAACTCACCTCATTTCTCATCTCCTTGTGCCCGGGTTCGCCATTCCAGCCACTTTACTAGCAATCTCCCTACTTGGAGCATCAGCACCTTTAACCTCCTGTTCCGTACAGGTTGCAATTTGTCCTGAGGATGAACGGGAAGACGGGGAACCAATGAGAGACTAGCTCTTGGTGTTGGGACAGGCACAGGTCACTCTATTTTCCCATCAGGAAGAAGAATTAACCACAGGCTAAGCCTGCCCCCCGGAACCAGAACAGGGCCTGAAGCCATCCTGTGCTTTTGCGGCCAGCTCCCAAAAAAGCGAGTTGTAAAATGCAGGTTCAGGGCACTGCAATTCACAGACCTGCAGAGTTATAAATGATAACTCTCGTCCACAAATATATTAAGGGAAGGCAAAGAAGAGGATTTGAAATCAAGGCAGAATTGCAGGAAACAGATTTCTGGAGGTAGATTCGAATCGCCTTTAAAGCACATGAAAAGCGGCAAAACGTTGACAATGATGCCCTTTTTGGCCAACCAAGAAACCTGGAAAGGCAAATCAGCGCTACAAAGAAGTCTCGCTTCCCATCGGTCAAAAGGGCCATGCTGAAAAAACTGTCAAAACCAGAAATGCAGGACAGGCCATGGAGAAATGGGAGCCTTGCTACACTGATGGGCGGGATGAAAATTGCCAACAGCCACTCTGGAGAAGTGTACGGTGAGTCCTGAAACATCTAAAAAACACAGCTTAGAGAGCATAGGGCACTTCCATTCATGGGGGTATAAAATGGGAAAATTAAAAATCAGCAAAACACAAGCACCCCAAAGTTTAGGGCTGCTCTGTTGACCAGGACCTCCACTTCATTCCACCTTAAATATCCCAGGAAAGAGAAAAATGGATAAAGAAGTTGTGGTCCTTATGTACAATGGAATATCACTCAGCCATGAAATCAATGTCATAAGGCTCGTAGCAGCATGATGAGTGGATTAAGGTACAACGATTCTAAGTGAAATAAGTCACACAGAAAAGGACACTTCTCATAAGGTATCACTTATACAGGGAATGTAAAAACCATTACACTTGAACTGAATTACAAAACAGAACAGAGTCACACATGCAGAAAACACACTATGGCTGCTTAACGGGAAAGGTGAGATGGGGTGATACATAAAACAAGGGTTTCAAATTACTTCAGATACCGTTCCATAAACACAATATGTAATAGACAAGACCTACACCTTGCTCAGAGAACTGGACTCAACACGCCCTCTTCACCGCACAAGAATATATCTGACTAGTAATAATCTTAAAACATATGTATTGATATCTCTCTGTTAGTGTGTCAAGTGGGTGTAAAGAGGCATAAACACAGCAGTGAAAAGCAGCTAAACCCCATTATAAAAATAAATTACTTTGAAAAACCCATGAAACATGACAGTGAAAGAGAGAGAAATTCTTACACAATGCGTTCAGGGGCTGTGATGCAACCTGGATTGACCATATCTAGACCCACAGCTGGATGAGACATAAGGGTGGACACTCTTGGGGCTGAGAGGTCTGGTGAGGTTGAGTGAGTAAACACAGACCCTTTAAAGTAATACTGCATGGTACCCATCGCATGGGTCCCAAATCTCTAAGTTCAGGAGCATCTTCCTACATTGAAAACATGCATGAGAAACCCAGAAGATGGTACACCGTGTGATGGGGAAAGGTTTCTAAAACGCACCTCATTTCTCATCTCCTTGTGCCCGGCTTCGCCATTCCAGCCGCTTTACTAGCAATCTCCCTACTTGGAGCATCAGCACCTTTAACCTCCTGTTCCGTACAGGTTGCAATTTGTCCTGAGGATGAACGGGAAGACGGGGAACCAATGAGAGACTAGCTCTTGGTGTTGGGACAGGCACAGGTCACTCTATTTTCCCATCAGGAAGAAGAATTAACTACAGGCTCAGCCTGCCCCCCGGAACCAGAACAGGGCCTGAAGCCATCCTGTGCTTTTCCGGCCAGCTCCCAAAAACGCGAGTTGTAAAATGGAGGTTCAGGGCACTGCAATTCACAAACATGCAGAGTTATAAATGATAACTCTCGTCCACAAATATATTGAGAGAAGGCAAAGAAGAGGATTTGAAATCAAGGCAGAATTGCAGGAAACAGATTTCAGGAGGTAGATTCGAATCGCCTTTAAAGCACATGAAACGCAGCAAAACGTTGACAATGATGCCCTTGACCAAAAACGGCGTATGCGTTTTTTCCTGAATATATTCAGGAAAAAACGCATACGCCCTTTTTGGCCAACCAAGCAACCTGGAAAGGCAAATCAGCGCTACAAAGAAGTCTCACTTTCCATCGGTGAAAAAGGCCATGCTGTAAAAAGTGTCAAAACCAGAAATTCAGGACAGGCCATGGAGAAATGGGAGCCTTGCTACACTGATGGGCGGGATGTAAATTGCCAACAGCCACTCTAGAGAAGTGTACGGTGAGACCTGAAACATCTAAAAATCACAGCTTAGAGAGCATAGGGCACTTCCACTCATGGGGGTATAAATTGGGAAAATGAAAAATCAGCAAGACACAAGCACCCCAAAGTTTAGGGCTGCTCTGTTGTCAACGACCTCCACTTCATTCCACCTTAAATATCCCAGGAAAGAGAAATATGGATAAAAAAGTTGTGGTCCTTATGTACAATGGAATATCACTCAGCCATGAAATCAATGTCATAAGGCTAGTAGCAGCATGATAAGTGGATTTAGGTCCGACGATTCTAAGTGAAATAAGTCGCACAGAAAAGGACACTTCTCATAAGGTATCACTGATAGAGGGAATGTAAAAACCGTTACACTTGAACTGAATTACAAAACAGAACAGAGTCACACATGCAGAAGACACACTATGGCTGCTTAACGGGAAAAGTGAGGTGGGGTGATACATAAAACAAGGGTTTCAAATTAGCTCAGATACCGTTCCATAAACCCAATATGTAATAGACAAGACCTACTCCTTGCTCAGAGAACTGGACTCAACACGCCCTATTCACCGCACAAGAATATATCTGACTAGTAATAATCTTAAAACCTATGTATTGATATCTCTCTGTTAGTGTGTCAAGTGGGTGTAAAGCGGCATAAACACAGCAGTGAAAAGCAGCTAAACCCCATTATAAAAATAAATTACTTTGAAAAACCCATGAAAGAAAGACAGTGAAAGAGAGAGAAATTCTTACACAATGCGTTCAGGGGCTGTGATGCCACCTGGATTGACCATATCTAGACCCACAGCTGGATGAGACATAAGGGTGGACACTCTTGGGGCTGAGAGGTTTGGTGAGGTTGGGTGAGCAAACACAGACCCTTTAAAGTAATACTGCGTGGTACCCATCGCATGGGTCCCAAATCTCCAGGTTCAAGGGTATCTTGCTACATCGAAAACATGCATGAGAAACCCAGAAGATGGTACACCATGTGATGGGGAAAGGTTTCTAAAACGCACCTCATTTCTCATCTCCTTGTGCCCGGCTTCGCCATTCCAGCCGCTTTACTAGCAATCTCCCTACTTGGAGCATCAGCACCTTTAACCTCCTGTTCCGTACAGGTTGCAATTTGTCCTGAGGATGAACGGGAAGACGGGGAACCAATGAGAGACTAGCTCTTGGTGTTGGGACAGGCACAGGTCACTCTATTTTCCCATCAGGAAGAAGAATTAACCACAGGCTAAGCCTGCCCCTCGGAACCAGAACAGGGCCTGAAGCCATCTTCTGCTTTTGCGGCCAGCTTCCAAAAAAGCGAGCTGTAAAATGCAGGTTCAGGGCACTGCAATTCACAGACCTGCAGAGTTATAAATGATAACTCTCCTCCACAAATATATTGAGAGAAAGCAAACAAGAGGATTAGAAATCAAGGCAGAATTGCAGGAAACAGATTGCAGGAGGTAGATTCGAATCGCCTTTAAAGCACATGAAAAGCAGCAAAACGTTGACAATGATGCCCTTGGCCAAAAAGGGCGTATGCGTTTTTTCCTGAATATATTCAGGAAAAAACGCATACGCCCTTTTTGGCCAACCAAGCAACCTGGAAAGGCAAATCAGCGCTACAAAGAAGTCTCGCTTCCCATCGGTCAAAAGGGCCATGCTGAAAAAAGTGTCAAAACAAGAAATGCAGGACAGGCCATGGAGAAATGGGAGCCTTGTTACACTGATGGGCGGGATGTAAATTGCCAACAGCCACTCTGGAGAAGTGAACGGTGAGTCCTGAAACATCTAAAAAACACAGCTTAGAGAGCATAGGGCACTTTCACTCATGGGGGTTTAAAATGGGAAAATTAAAAATCAGCAAAACACAAGCACCCCAAAGTTTAGGGCTGCTCTGTTGACAAGGACCTCCACTTCATGCCACCTTCAATATCCCAGGAAAGAGAAAAATGGATAAAGAAGTTGTGGTCCTTATGTACAATGGAATATCACTCAGCCATGAAATCAATGTCATAAGGCTAGTAGCAGCAAGATGAGTGGATTTAGGTACGACGATTCTAAGTGAAATAAGTCACACAGAAAAGGACACTTCTCATAAGGTATCACTGACAGAGGGAATGTACAAGCCGTTACACTTGAACTGAATTACAAAACAGAACAGTGTCACACATGCAGAAAACACACTATGGCTGCTTAACGGGAAAGGTGAGGTGGGGTGATACATAAAACAAGGGTTTCAAATTAGCTCAGATACCGTTCCATAAACCCAATATGTAATAGACAAGACCTACTCCTTGCTCAGAGAACTGGACTCAACACGTCCTATTCACCGCACAAGAATATATCTGACTAGTAATAATCTTAAAGTCTATGTATTGATATCTCTCTGTTAGTGTGTCAAGTGGGTGTAAAGCGGCATAAACACAGCAGTGAAAAGCAGCTAAACCCCATTATAAAAATAAATTACTTTGAAAAACCCATGAAACAAAGACAGTGAAAGAGAGAGAAATTCTTACACAATGCGTTCAGGGGCTGTGATGCAACCTGGATTGACCATATCTAGACCCACAGCTGGATGAGACATAAGGGTGGACACTCTTGGGGCTGAGAGGTCTGGTGAGGTTGAGTGCGTAAACACAGACCCTTTAAAGTAATACTGCGTGGTACCCATCCCATGGGTCCCAAATCTCCAGGTTCAAGGGCATCTTCCTACATCGAAAACATGCATGAGAAACCCAGAAGATGGTATACCGTGTGATGGGGAAAGGTTTCTAAAACTCACCTCATTTCTCATCTCCTTGTGCCCGGGTTCGCCATTCCAGCCACTTTACTAGCAATCTCCCTACTTGGAGCATCAGCACCTTTAACCTCCTGTTCCGTACAGGTTGCAATTTGTCCTGAGGATGAACGGGAAGACGGGGAACCAATGAGAGACTAGCTCTTGGTGTTGGGACAGGCACAGGTCACTCTATTTTCCCATCAGGAAGAAGAATTAACCACAGGCTAAGCCTGCCCCCCGGAACCAGAACAGGGCCTGAAGCCATCCTGTGCTTTTGCGGCCAGCTCCCAAAAAAGCGAGTTGTAAAATGCAGGTTCAGGGCACTGCAATTCACAGACCTGCAGAGTTATAAATGATAACTCTCGTCCACAAATATATTAAGGGAAGGCAAAGAAGAGGATTTGAAATCAAGGCAGAATTGCAGGAAACAGATTTCAGGAGGTAGATTCGAATCGCTTTTAAAGCACATGAAAAGCGGCAAAACGTTGACAATGATGCCCTTTTTGGCCAACCAAGAAACCTGGAAAGGCAAATCAGCGCTACAAAGAAGTCTCGCTTCCCATCGGTCAAAAGGGCCATGCTGAAAAAACTGTCAAAACCAGAAATGCAGGACAGGCCATGGAGAAATGGGAGCCTTGCTACACTGATGGGCGGGATGAAAATTGCCAACAGCCACTCTGGAGAAGTGTACGGTGAGTCCTGAAACATCTAAAAAACACAGCTTAGAGAGCATAGGGCACTTCCATTCATGGGGGTATAAAATGGGAAAATTAAAAATCAGCAAAACACAAGCACCCCAAAGTTTAGGGCTGCTCTGTTGACCAGGACCTCCACTTCATTCCACCTTAAATATCCCAGGAAAGAGAAAAATGGATAAAGAAGTTGTGGTCCTTATGTACAATGGAATATCACTCAGCCATGAAATCAATGTCATAAGGCTCGTAGCAGCATGATGAGTGGATTAAGGTACATCGATTCTAAGTGAAATAAGTCACACAGAAAAGGACACTTCTCATAAGGTATCACTTATACAGGGAATGTAAAAACCATTACACTTGAACTGAATTACAAAACAGAACAGAGTCACACATGCAGAAAACACACTATGGCTGCTTAACGGGAAAGGTGAGATGGGGTGATACATAAAACAAGGGTTTCAAATTACTTCAGATACCGTTCCATAAACACAATATGTAATAGACAAGACCTACACCTTGCTCAGAGAACTGGACTCAACACGCCCTCTTCACCGCACAAGAATATATCTGACTAGTAATAATCTTAAAACATATGTATTGATATCTCTCTGTTAGTGTGTCAAGTGGGTGTAAAGAGGCATAAACACAGCAGTAAAAAGCAGCTAAACCCCATTATAAAAATAAATTACTTTGAAAAACCCATGAAACAAAGACAGTGAAAGAGAGAGAAATTCTTACACAATGCGTTCAGGGGCTGTGATGCAACCTGGATTGACCATATCTAGACCCACAGCTGGATGAGACATAAGGGTGGACACTCTTGGGGCTGAGAGGTCTGGTGAGGTTGAGTGAGTAAACACAGACCCTTTAAAGTAATACTGCATGGTACCCATCGCATGGGTCCCAAATCTCTAAGTTCAGGAGCATCTTCCTACATTGAAAACATGCATGAGAAACCCAGAAGATGGTACACCGTGTGATGGGGAAAGGTTTCTAAAACGCACCTCATTTCTCATCTCCTTGTGCCCGGCTTCGCCATTCCAGCCGCTTTACTAGCAATCTCCCTACTTGGAGCATCAGCACCTTTAACCTCCTGTTCCGTACAGGTTGCAATTTGTCCTGAGGATGAACGGGAAGACGGGGAACCAATGAGAGACTAGCTCTTGGTGTTGGGACAGGCACAGGTCACTCTATTTTCCCATCAGGAAGAAGAATTAACTACAGGCTCAGCCTGCCCCCCGGAACCAGAACAGGGCCTGAAGCCATCCTGTGCTTTTCCGGCCAGCTCCCAAAAACGCGAGTTGTAAAATGGAGGTTCAGGGCACTGCAATTCACAAACATGCAGAGTTATAAATGATAACTCTCGTCCACAAATATATTGAGAGAAGGCAAAGAAGAGGATTTGAAATCAAGGCAGAATTGCAGGAAACAGATTTCAGGAGGTAGATTCGAATCGCCTTTAAAGCACATGAAACGCAGCAAAACGTTGACAATGATGCCCTTGACCAAAAACGGCGTATGCGTTTTTTCCTGAATATATTCAGGAAAAAACGCATACGCCCTTTTTGGCCAACCAAGCAACCTGGAAAGGCAAATCAGCGCTACAAAGAAGTCTCACTTTCCATCGGTGAAAAAGGCCATGCTGTAAAAAGTGTCAAAACCAGAAATTCAGGACAGGCCATGGAGAAATGGGAGCCTTGCTACACTGATGGGCGGGATGTAAATTGCCAACAGCCACTCTAGAGAAGTGTACGGTGAGACCTGAAACATCTAAAAAACACAGCTTAGAGAGCATAGGGCACTTCCACTCATGGGGGTATAAATTGGGAAAATGAAAAATCAGCAAGACACAAGCACCCCAAAGTTTAGGGCTGCTCTGTTGTCAACGACCTCCACTTCATTCCACCTTAAATATCCCAGGAAAGAGAAATATGGATAAAAAAGTTGTGGTCCTTATGTACAATGGAATATCACTCAGCCATGAAATCAATGTCATAAGGCTAGTAGCAGCATGATAAGTGGATTTAGGTCCGACGATTCTAAGTGAAATAAGTCGCACAGAAAAGGACACTTCTCATAAGGTATCACTGATAGAGGGAATGTAAAAACCGTTACACTTGAACTGAATTACAAAACAGAACAGAGTCACACATGCAGAAGACACACTATGGCTGCTTAACGGGAAAAGTGAGGTGGGGTGATACATAAAACAAGGGTTTCAAATTAGCTCAGATACCGTTCCATAAACCCAATATGTAATAGACAAGACCTACTCCTTGCTCAGAGAACTGGACTCAACACGCCCTATTCACCGCACAAGAATATATCTGACTAGTAATAATCTTAAAACCTATGTATTGATATCTCTCTGTTAGTGTGTCAAGTGGGTGTAAAGCGGCATAAACACAGCAGTGAAAAGCAGCTAAACCCCATTATAAAAATAAATTACTTTGAAAAACCCATGAAAGAAAGACAGTGAAAGAGAGAGAAATTCTTACACAATGCGTTCAGGGGCTGTGATGCCACCTGGATTGACCATATCTAGACCCACAGCTGGATGAGACATAAGGGTGGACACTCTTGGGGCTGAGAGGTTTGGTGAGGTTGGGTGAGCAAACACAGACCCTTTAAAGTAATACTGCGTGGTACCCATCGCATGGGTCCCAAATCTCCAGGTTCAAGGGTATCTTGCTACATCGAAAACATGCATGAGAAACCCAGAAGATGGTACACCATGTGATGGGGAAAGGTTTCTAAAACGCACCTCATTTCTCATCTCCTTGTGCCCGGCTTCGCCATTCCAGCCGCTTTACTAGCAATCTCCCTACTTGGAGCATCAGCACCTTTAACCTCCTGTTCCGTACAGGTTGCAATTTGTCCTGAGGATGAACGGGAAGACGGGGAACCAATGAGAGACTAGCTCTTGGTGTTGGGACAGGCACAGGTCACTCTATTTTCCCATCAGGAAGAAGAATTAACCACAGGCTAAGCCTGCCCCTCGGAACCAGAACAGGGCCTGAAGCCATCTTCTGCTTTTGCGGCCAGCTTCCAAAAAAGCGAGCTGTAAAATGCAGGTTCAGGGCACTGCAATTCACAGACCTGCAGAGTTATAAATGATAACTCTCCTCCACAAATATATTGAGAGAAAGCAAACAAGAGGATTAGAAATCAAGGCAGAATTGCAGGAAACAGATTGCAGGAGGTAGATTCGAATCGCCTTTAAAGCACATGAAAAGCAGCAAAACGTTGACAATGATGCCCTTGGCCAAAAAGGGCGTATGCGTTTTTTCCTGAATATATTCAGGAAAAAACGCATACGCCCTTTTTGGCCAACCAAGCAACCTGGAAAGGCAAATCAGCGCTACAAAGAAGTCTCGCTTCCCATCGGTCAAAAGGGCCATGCTGAAAAAAGTGTCAAAACAAGAAATGCAGGACAGGCCATGGAGAAATGGGAGCCTTGTTACACTGATGGGCGGGATGTAAATTGCCAACAGCCACTCTGGAGAAGTGAACGGTGAGTCCTGAAACATCTAAAAAACACAGCTTAGAGAGCATAGGGCACTTTCACTCATGGGGGTTTAAAATGGGAAAATTAAAAATCAGCAAAACACAAGCACCCCAAAGTTTAGGGCTGCTCTGTTGACAAGGACCTCCACTTCATGCCACCTTCAATATCCCAGGAAAGAGAAAAATGGATAAAGAAGTTGTGGTCCTTATGTACAATGGAATATCACTCAGCCATGAAATCAATGTCATAAGGCTAGTAGCAGCAAGATGAGTGGATTTAGGTACGACGATTCTAAGTGAAATAAGTCACACAGAAAAGGACACTTCTCATAAGGTATCACTGACAGAGGGAATGTACAAGCCGTTACACTTGAACTGAATTACAAAACAGAACAGTGTCACACATGCAGAAAACACACTATGGCTGCTTAACGGGAAAGGTGAGGTGGGGTGATACATAAAACAAGGGTTTCAAATTAGCTCAGATACCGTTCCATAAACCCAATATGTAATAGACAAGACCTACTCCTTGCTCAGAGAACTGGACTCAACACGTCCTATTCACCGCACAAGAATATATCTGACTAGTAATAATCTTAAAGTCTATGTATTGATATCTCTCTGTTAGTGTGTCAAGTGGGTGTAAAGCGGCATAAACACAGCAGTGAAAAGCAGCTAAACCCCATTATAAAAATAAATTACTTTGAAAAACCCATGAAACAAAGACAGTGAAAGAGAGAGAAATTCTTACACAATGCGTTCAGGGGCTGTGATGCAACCTGGATTGACCATATC
The DNA here is from genome assembly GCF_965194805.1 of Balaenoptera borealis. Taxonomy (NCBI): domain Eukaryota; kingdom Metazoa; phylum Chordata; class Mammalia; order Artiodactyla; family Balaenopteridae; genus Balaenoptera; species Balaenoptera borealis. Next base: position 234,047 of record NW_028123956.1, on the reverse strand, counting down.
TAGACCCACAGCTGGATGAGACATAAGGGTGGACACTCTTGGGGCTGAGAGGTCTGGTGAGGTTGAGTGCGTAAACACAGACCCTTTAAAGTAATACTGCGTGGTACCCATCCCATGGGTCCCAAATCTCCAGGTTCAAGGGCATCTTCCTACATCGAAAACATGCATGAGAAACCCAGAAGATGGTATACCGTGTGATGGGGAAAGGTTTCTAAAACTCACCTCATTTCTCATCTCCTTGTGCCCGGGTTCGCCATTCCAGCCACTTTACTAGCAATCTCCCTACTTGGAGCATCAGCACCTTTAACCTCCTGTTCCGTACAGGTTGCAATTTGTCCTGAGGATGAACGGGAAGACGGGGAACCAATGAGAGACTAGCTCTTGGTGTTGGGACAGGCACAGGTCACTCTATTTTCCCATCAGGAAGAAGAATTAACCACAGGCTAAGCCTGCCCCCCGGAACCAGAACAGGGCCTGAAGCCATCCTGTGCTTTTGCGGCCAGCTCCCAAAAAAGCGAGTTGTAAAATGCAGGTTCAGGGCACTGCAATTCACAGACCTGCAGAGTTATAAATGATAACTCTCGTCCACAAATATATTAAGGGAAGGCAAAGAAGAGGATTTGAAATCAAGGCAGAATTGCAGGAAACAGATTTCAGGAGGTAGATTCGAATCGCTTTTAAAGCACATGAAAAGCGGCAAAACGTTGACAATGATGCCCTTTTTGGCCAACCAAGAAACCTGGAAAGGCAAATCAGCGCTACAAAGAAGTCTCGCTTCCCATCGGTCAAAAGGGCCATGCTGAAAAAACTGTCAAAACCAGAAATGCAGGACAGGCCATGGAGAAATGGGAGCCTTGCTACACTGATGGGCGGGATGAAAATTGCCAACAGCCACTCTGGAGAAGTGTACGGTGAGTCCTGAAACATCTAAAAAACACAGCTTAGAGAGCATAGGGCACTTCCATTCATGGGGGTATAAAATGGGAAAATTAAAAATCAGCAAAACACAAGCACCCCAAAGTTTAGGGCTGCTCTGTTGACCAGGACCTCCACTTCATTCCACCTTAAATATCCCAGGAAAGAGAAAAATGGATAAAGAAGTTGTGGTCCTTATGTACAATGGAATATCACTCAGCCATGAAATCAATGTCATAAGGCTCGTAGCAGCATGATGAGTGGATTAAGGTACATCGATTCTAAGTGAAATAAGTCACACAGAAAAGGACACTTCTCATAAGGTATCACTTATACAGGGAATGTAAAAACCATTACACTTGAACTGAATTACAAAACAGAACAGAGTCACACATGCAGAAAACACACTATGGCTGCTTAACGGGAAAGGTGAGATGGGGTGATACATAAAACAAGGGTTTCAAATTACTTCAGATACCGTTCCATAAACACAATATGTAATAGACAAGACCTACACCTTGCTCAGAGAACTGGACTCAACACGCCCTCTTCACCGCACAAGAATATATCTGACTAGTAATAATCTTAAAACATATGTATTGATATCTCTCTGTTAGTGTGTCAAGTGGGTGTAAAGAGGCATAAACACAGCAGTAAAAAGCAGCTAAACCCCATTATAAAAATAAATTACTTTGAAAAACCCATGAAACAAAGACAGTGAAAGAGAGAGAAATTCTTACACAATGCGTTCAGGGGCTGTGATGCAACCTGGATTGACCATATCTAGACCCACAGCTGGATGAGACATAAGGGTGGACACTCTTGGGGCTGAGAGGTCTGGTGAGGTTGAGTGAGTAAACACAGACCCTTTAAAGTAATACTGCATGGTACCCATCGCATGGGTCCCAAATCTCCAAGTTCAGGAGCATCTTCCTACATTGAAAACATGCATGAGAAACCCAGAAGATGGTACACCGTGTGATGGGGAAAGGTTTCTAAAACGCACCTCATTTCTCATCTCCTTATGCCCGGGATCGCCATTCCAGCTGCTTTACTAGCAATCTCCCTACTTGGAGCATCAGCACCTTTAACCTCCTGTTCCGTACAGGTTGCAATTTGTCCTGAGGATGAACGGGAAGACGGGGAACCAATGAGAGACTAGCTCTTGGTGTTGGGACAGGCACAGGTCACTCTATTTTCCCATCAGGAAGAAGAATTAACTACAGGCTCAGCCTGCCCCCCGGAACCAGAACAGGGCCTGAAGCCATCCTGTGCTTTTCCGGCCAGCTCCCAAAAACGCGAGTTGTAAAATGGAGGTTCAGGGCACTGCAATTCACAAACATGCAGAGTTATAAATGATAACTCTCGTCCACAAATATATTGAGAGAAGGCAAAGAAGAGGATTTGAAATCAAGGCAGAATTGCAGGAAACAGATTTCAGGAGGTAGATTCGAATCGCCTTTAAAGCACATGAAAAGCAGCAAAACGTTGACAATGATGCCCTTGGCCAAAAACGGCGTATGCGTTTTTTCCTGAATATATTCAGGAAAAAACGCATACGCCCTTTTTGGCCAACCAAGCAACCTGGAAAGGCAAATCAGCGCTACAAAGAAGTCTCACTTTTCATCGGTGAAAAAGGCCATGCTGTAAAAAGTGTCAAAACCAGAAATTCAGGACAGGCCATGGAGAAATGGGAGCCTTGCTACACTGATGGGCGGGATGTAAATTGCCAACAGCCACTCTGGAGAAGTGTACGGTGAGACCTGAAACATCTAAAAAACACAGCTTAGAGAGCATAGGGCACTTCCACTCATGGGGGTATAAATTGGGAAAATGAAAAATCAGCAAGACACAAGCACCCCAAAGTTTAGGGCTGCTCTGTTGTCAACGACCTCCACTTCATTCCACCTTAAATATCCCAGGAAAGAGAAATATGGATAAAGAAGTTGTGGTCCTTATGTACAATGGAATATCACTCAGCCATGAAATCAATGTCATAAGGCTAGTAGCAGCATGATAAGTGGATTTAGGTACGACGATTCTAAGTGAAATAAGTCACACAGAAAAGGACACTTCTCATAAGGTATCACTGATAGAGGGAATGTAAAAACCGTTACACTTGAACTGAATTACAAAACAGAACAGAGTCACACATGCAGAAAACACACTATGGCTACTTAACGGGAAAAGTGAGGTGGGGTGATACATAAAACAAGGGTTTCAAATTAGCTCAGATACCGTTCCATAAACCCAATATGTAATAGACAAGACCTACTCCTTGCTCAGAGAACTGGACTCAACACGCCCTATTCACCGCACAAGAATATATCTGACTAGTAATAATCTTAAAGCCTATGTATTGATATCTCTCTGTTGGTGTGTCAAGTGGGTGTAAAGCGGCATAAACACAGCAGTGAAAAGCAGCTAAACCCCATTATAAAAATAAATTACTTTGAAAAACCCATGAAACAAAGACAGTGAAAGAGAGAGAAATTCTTACACAATGCGTTCAGGGGCTGTGATGCAACCTGGATTGACCATATCTAGACCCACAGCTGGATGAGACATAAGGGTGGACACTCTTGGGGCTGAGAGGTTTGGTGAGGTTGGGTGAGCAAACGCAGACCCTTTAAAGTAATACTGCGTGGTACCCATCCCATGGGTCCCAAATCTCCAGGTTCAAGGGCATCTTCCTACATCGAAAACATGCATGAGAAACCCAAAAGATGGTATACCGTGTGATGGGGAAAGGTTTCTAAAACTCACCTCATTTCTCATCTCCTTGTGCCCGGGTTCGCCATTCCAGCCACTTTACTAGCAATCTCCCTACTTGGAGCATCAACACCTTTAACCTCCTGTTCCGTACAGGTTGCAATTTGTCCTGAGGATGAACGGGAAGACGGGGAACCAATGAGAGACTAGCTCTTGGTGTTGGGACAGGCACAGGTCACTCTATTTTCCCATCAGGAAGAAGAATTAACCACAGGCTAAGCCTGCCCCCCGGAACCAGAACAGGGCCTGAAGCCATCCTGTGCTTTTGCGGCCAGCTCCCAAAAAAGCGAGTTGTAAAATGCAGGTTCAGGGCACTGCAATTCACAGACCTGCAGAGTTATAAATGATAACTCTCGTCCACAAATATATTAAGGGAAGGCAAAGAAGAGGATTTGAAATCAAGGCAGAATTGCAGGAAACAGATTTCTGGAGGTAGATTCGAATCGCCTTTAAAGCACATGAAAAGCGGCAAAACGTTGACAATGATGCCCTTTTTGGCCAACCAAGAAACCTGGAAAGGCAAATCAGCGCTACAAAGAAGTCTCGCTTCCCATCGGTCAAAAGGGCCATGCTGAAAAAACTGTCAAAACCAGAAATGCAGGACAGGCCATGGAGAAATGGGAGCCTTGCTACACTGATGGGCGGGATGAAAATTGCCAACAGCCACTCTGGAGAAGTGTACGGTGAGTCCTGAAACATCTAAAAAACACAGCTTAGAGAGCATAGGGCACTTCCATTCATGGGGGTATAAAATGGGAAAATTAAAAATCAGCAAAACACAAGCACCCCAAAGTTTAGGGCTGCTCTGTTGACCAGGACCTCCACTTCATTCCACCTTAAATATCCCAGGAAAGAGAAAAATGGATAAAGAAGTTGTGGTCCTTATGTACAATGGAATATCACTCAGCCATGAAATCAATGTCATAAGGCTCGTAGCAGCATGATGAGTGGATTAAGGTACAACGATTCTAAGTGAAATAAGTCACACAGAAAAGGACACTTCTCATAAGGTATCACTTATACAGGGAATGTAAAAACCATTACACTTGAACTGAATTACAAAACAGAACAGAGTCACACATGCAGAAAACACACTATGGCTGCTTAACGGGAAAGGTGAGATGGGGTGATACATAAAACAAGGGTTTCAAATTACTTCAGATACCGTTCCATAAACACAATATGTAATAGACAAGACCTACACCTTGCTCAGAGAACTGGACTCAACACGCCCTCTTCACCGCACAAGAATATATCTGACTAGTAATAATCTTAAAACATATGTATTGATATCTCTCTGTTAGTGTGTCAAGTGGGTGTAAAGAGGCATAAACACAGCAGTGAAAAGCAGCTAAACCCCATTATAAAAATAAATTACTTTGAAAAACCCATGAAACAAAGACAGTGAAAGAGAGAGAAATTCTTACACAATGCGTTCAGGGGCTGTGATGCAACCTGGATTGACCATATCTAGACCCACAGCTGGATGAGACATAAGGGTGGACACTCTTGGGGCTGAGAGGTCTGGTGAGGTTGAGTGAGTAAACACAGACCCTTTAAAGTAATACTGCATGGTACCCATCGCATGGGTCCCAAATCTCCAAGTTCAGGAGCATCTTCCTACATTGAAAACATGCATGAGAAACCCAGAGGATGGTACACCGTGTGATGGGGAAAGGTTTCTAAAACGCACCTCATTTCTCATCTCCTTGTGCCCGGCTTCGCCATTCCAGCCGCTTTACTAGCAATCTCCCTACTTGGAGCATCAGCACCTTTAACCTCCTGTTCCGTACAGGTTGCAATTTGTCCTGAGGATGAACGGGAAGACGGGGAACCAATGAGAGACTAGCTCTTGGTGTTGGGACAGGCACAGGTCACTCTATTTTCCCATCAGGAAGAAGAATTAACTACAGGCTCAGCCTGCCCCCCGGAACCAGAACAGGGCCTGAAGCCATCCTGTGCTTTTCCGGCCAGCTCCCAAAAACGCGAGTTGTAAAATGGAGGTTCAGGGCACTGCAATTCACAAACATGCAGAGTTATAAATGATAACTCTCGTCCACAAATATATTGAGAGAAGGCAAAGAAGAGGATTTGAAATCAAGGCAGAATTGCAGGAAACAGATTTCAGGAGGTAGATTCGAATCGCCTTTAAAGCACATGAAACGCAGCAAAACGTTGACAATGATGCCCTTGACCAAAAACGGCGTATGCGTTTTTTCCTGAATATATTCAGGAAAAAACGCATACGCCCTTTTTGGCCAACCAAGCAACCTGGAAAGGCAAATCAGCGCTACAAAGAAGTCTCACTTTCCATCGGTGAAAAAGGCCATGCTGTAAAAAGTGTCAAAACCAGAAATTCAGGACAGGCCATGGAGAAATGGGAGCCTTGCTACACTGATGGGCGGGATGTAAATTGCCAACAGCCACTCTAGAGAAGTGTACGGTGAGACCTGAAACATCTAAAAAACACAGCTTAGAGAGCATAGGGCACTTCCACTCATGGGGGTATAAATTGGGAAAATGAAAAATCAGCAAGACACAAGCACCCCAAAGTTTAGGGCTGCTCTGTTGTCAACGACCTCCACTTCATTCCACCTTAAATATCCCAGGAAAGAGAAATATGGATAAAAAAGTTGTGGTCCTTATGTACAATGGAATATCACTCAGCCATGAAATCAATGTCATAAGGCTAGTAGCAGCATGATAAGTGGATTTAGGTCCGACGATTCTAAGTGAAATAAGTCGCACAGAAAAGGACACTTCTCATAAGGTATCACTGATAGAGGGAATGTAAAAACCGTTACACTTGAACTGAATTACAAAACAGAACAGAGTCACACATGCAGAAGACACACTATGGCTGCTTAACGGGAAAAGTGAGGTGGGGTGATACATAAAACAAGGGTTTCAAATTAGCTCAGATACCGTTCCATAAACCCAATATGTAATAGACAAGACCTACTCCTTGCTCAGAGAACTGGACTCAACACGCCCTATTCACCGCACAAGAATATATCTGACTAGTAATAATCTTAAAACCTATGTATTGATATCTCTCTGTTAGTGTGTCAAGTGGGTGTAAAGCGGCATAAACACAGCAGTGAAAAGCAGCTAAACCCCATTATAAAAATAAATTACTTTGAAAAACCCATGAAAGAAAGACAGTGAAAGAGAGAGAAATTCTTACACAATGCGTTCAGGGGCTGTGATGCCACCTGGATTGACCATATCTAGACCCACAGCTGGATGAGACATAAGGGTGGACACTCTTGGGGCTGAGAGGTTTGGTGAGGTTGGGTGAGCAAACACAGACCCTTTAAAGTAATACTGCGTGGTACCCATCGCATGGGTCCCAAATCTCCAGGTTCAAGGGTATCTTGCTACATCGAAAACATGCATGAGAAACCCAGAAGATGGTACACCATGTGATGGGGAAAGGTTTCTAAAACGCACCTCATTTCTCATCTCCTTGTGCCCGGCTTCGCCATTCCAGCCGCTTTACTAGCAATCTCCCTACTTGGAGCATCAGCACCTTTAACCTCCTGTTCCGTACAGGTTGCAATTTGTCCTGAGGATGAACGGGAAGACGGGGAACCAATGAGAGACTAGCTCTTGGTGTTGGGACAGGCACAGGTCACTCTATTTTCCCATCAGGAAGAAGAATTAACCACAGGCTAAGCCTGCCCCTCGGAACCAGAACAGGGCCTGAAGCCATCTTCTGCTTTTGCGGCCAGCTTCCAAAAAAGCGAGCTGTAAAATGCAGGTTCAGGGCACTGCAATTCACAGACCTGCAGAGTTATAAATGATAACTCTCCTCCACAAATATATTGAGAGAAAGCAAACAAGAGGATTAGAAATCAAGGCAGAATTGCAGGAAACAGATTGCAGGAGGTAGATTCGAATCGCCTTTAAAGCACATGAAAAGCAGCAAAACGTTGACAATGATGCCCTTGGCCAAAAAGGGCGTATGCGTTTTTTCCTGAATATATTCAGGAAAAAACGCATACGCCCTTTTTGGCCAACCAAGCAACCTGGAAAGGCAAATCAGCGCTACAAAGAAGTCTCGCTTCCCATCGGTCAAAAGGGCCATGCTGAAAAAAGTGTCAAAACAAGAAATGCAGGACAGGCCATGGAGAAATGGGAGCCTTGTTACACTGATGGGCGGGATGTAAATTGCCAACAGCCACTCTGGAGAAGTGAACGGTGAGTCCTGAAACATCTAAAAAACACAGCTTAGAGAGCATAGGGCACTTTCACTCATGGGGGTTTAAAATGGGAAAATTAAAAATCAGCAAAACACAAGCACCCCAAAGTTTAGGGCTGCTCTGTTGACAAGGACCTCCACTTCATGCCACCTTCAATATCCCAGGAAAGAGAAAAATGGATAAAGAAGTTGTGGTCCTTATGTACAATGGAATATCACTCAGCCATGAAATCAATGTCATAAGGCTAGTAGCAGCAAGATGAGTGGATTTAGGTACGACGATTCTAAGTGAAATAAGTCACACAGAAAAGGACACTTCTCATAAGGTATCACTGACAGAGGGAATGTACAAGCCGTTACACTTGAACTGAATTACAAAACAGAACAGTGTCACACATGCAGAAAACACACTATGGCTGCTTAACGGGAAAGGTGAGGTGGGGTGATACATAAAACAAGGGTTTCAAATTAGCTCAGATACCGTTCCATAAACCCAATATGTAATAGACAAGACCTACTCCTTGCTCAGAGAACTGGACTCAACACGTCCTATTCACCGCACAAGAATATATCTGACTAGTAATAATCTTAAAGTCTATGTATTGATATCTCTCTGTTAGTGTGTCAAGTGGGTGTAAAGCGGCATAAACACAGCAGTGAAAAGCAGCTAAACCCCATTATAAAAATAAATTACTTTGAAAAACCCATGAAACAAAGACAGTGAAAGAGAGAGAAATTCTTACACAATGCGTTCAGGGGCTGTGATGCAACCTGGATTGACCATATCTAGACCCACAGCTGGATGAGACATAAGGGTGGACACTCTTGGGGCTGAGAGGTCTGGTGAGGTTGAGTGCGTAAACACAGACCCTTTAAAGTAATACTGCGTGGTACCCATCGCATGGGTCCCAAATCTCCAGGTTCAAGGGCATCTTCCTACATCGAAAACATGCATGAGAAACCCAGAAGATGGTATACCGTGTGATGGGGAAAGGTTTCTAAAACTCACCTCATTTCTCATCTCCTTGTGCCCGGGTTCGCCATTCCAGCCACTTTACTAGCAATCTCCCTACTTGGAGCATCAGCACCTTTAACCTCCTGTTCCGTACAGGTTGCAATTTGTCCTGAGGATGAACGGGAAGACGGGGAACCAATGAGAGACTAGCTCTTGGTGTTGGGACAGGCACAGGTCACTCTATTTTCCCATCAGGAAGAAGAATTAACCACAGGCTAAGCCTGCCCCCCGGAACCAGAACAGGGCCTGAAGCCATCCTGTGCTTTTGCGGCCAGCTCCCAAAAAAGCGAGTTGTAAAATGCAGGTTCAGGGCACTGCAATTCACAGACCTGCAGAGTTATAAATGATAACTCTCGTCCACAAATATATTAAGGGAAGGCAAAGAAGAGGATTTGAAATCAAGGCAGAATTGCAGGAAACAGATTTCAGGAGGTAGATTCGAATCGCTTTTAAAGCACATGAAAAGCGGCAAAACGTTGACAATGATGCCCTTTTTGGCCAACCAAGAAACCTGGAAAGGCAAATCAGCGCTACAAAGAAGTCTCGCTTCCCATCGGTCAAAAGGGCCATGCTGAAAAAACTGTCAAAACCAGAAATGCAGGACAGGCCATGGAGAAATGGGAGCCTTGCTACACTGATGGGCGGGATGAAAATTGCCAACAGCCACTCTGGAGAAGTGTACGGTGAGTCCTGAAACATCTAAAAAACACAGCTTAGAGAGCATAGGGCACTTCCATTCATGGGGGTATAAAATGGGAAAATTAAAAATCAGCAAAACACAAGCACCCCAAAGTTTAGGGCTGCTCTGTTGACCAGGACCTCCACTTCATTCCACCTTAAATATCCCAGGAAAGAGAAAAATGGATAAAGAAGTTGTGGTCCTTATGTACAATGGAATATCACTCAGCCATGAAATCAATGTCATAAGGCTCGTAGCAGCATGATGAGTGGATTAAGGTACATCGATTCTAAGTGAAATAAGTCACACAGAAAAGGACACTTCTCATAAGGTATCACTTATACAGGGAATGTAAAAACCATTACACTTGAACTGAATTACAAAACAGAACAGAGTCACACATGCAGAAAACACACTATGGCTGCTTAACGGGAAAGGTGAGATGGGGTGATACATAAAACAAGGGTTTCAAATTACTTCAGATACCGTTCCATAAACACAATATGTAATAGACAAGACCTACACCTTGCTCAGAGAACTGGACTCAACACGCCCTCTTCACCGCACAAGAATATATCTGACTAGTAATAATCTTAAAACATATGTATTGATATCTCTCTGTTAGTGTGTCAAGTGGGTGTAAAGAGGCATAAACACAGCAGTAAAAAGCAGCTAAACCCCATTATAAAAATAAATTACTTTGAAAAACCCATGAAGCAAAGACAGTGAAAGAGAGAGAAATTCTTACACAATGCGTTCAGGGGCTGTGATGCAACCTGGATTGACCATATCTAGACCCACAGCTGGATGAGACATAAGGGTGGACACTCTTGGGGCTGAGAGGTCTGGTGAGGTTGAGTGAGTAAACACAGACCCTTTAAAGTAATACTGCATGGTACCCATCGCATGGGTCCCAAATCTCCAAGTTCAGGAGCATCTTCCTACATTGAAAACATGCATGAGAAACCCAGAAGATGGTACACCGTGTGATGGGGAAAGGTTTCTAAAACGCACCTCATTTCTCATCTCCTTATGCCCGGGATCGCCATTCCAGCTGCTTTACTAGCAATCTCCCTACTTGGAGCATCAGCACCTTTAACCTCCTGTTCCGTACAGGTTGCAATTTGTCCTGAGGATGAACGGGAAGACGGGGAACCAATGAGAGACTAGCTCTTGGTGTTGGGACAGGCACAGGTCACTCTATTTTCCCATCAGGAAGAAGAATTAACTACAGGCTCAGCCTGCCCCCCGGAACCAGAACAGGGCCTGAAGCCATCCTGTGCTTTTCCGGCCAGCTCCCAAAAACGCGAGTTGTAAAATGGAGGTTCAGGGCACTGCAATTCACAAACCTGCAGAGTTATAAATGATAACTCTCATCCACAAATATATTGAGGGAAGGCAAAGAAGAGGATTTGAAATCAAGGCAGAATTGCAGGAAACAGATTTCAGGAGGTAGATTCGAATCGCCTTTAAAGCACATGAAAAGCAGCAAAACGTTGACAATGATGCCCTTGGCCAAAAACGGCGTATGCGTTTTTTCCTGAATATATTCAGGAAAAAACGCATACGCCCTTTTTGGCCAACCAAGCAACCTGGAAAGGCAAATCAGCGCTACAAAGAAGTCTCACTTTCCATCGGTGAAAAAGGCCATGCTGTAAAAAGTGTCAAAACCAGAAATTCAGGACAGGCCATGGAGAAATGGGAGCCTTGCTACACTGATGGGCGGGATGTAAATTGCCAACAGCCACTCTGGAGAAGTGTACGGTGAGACCTGAAACATCTAAAAAACACAGCTTAGAGAGCATAGGGCACTTCCACTCATGGGGGTATAAATTGGGAAAATGAAAAATCAGCAAGACACAAGCACCCCAAAGTTTAGGGCTGCTCTGTTGTCAACGACCTCCACTTCATTCCACCTTAAATATCCCAGGAAAGAGAAATATGGATAAAGAAGTTGTGGTCCTTATGTACAATGGAATATCACTCAGCCATGAAATCAATGTCATAAGGCTAGTAGCAGCATGATAAGTGGATTTAGGTACGACGATTCTAAGTGAAATAAGTCACACAGAAAAGGACACTTCTCATAAGGTATCACTGATAGAGGGAATGTAAAAACCGTTACACTTGAACTGAATTACAAAACAGAACAGAGTCACACATGCAGAAAACACACTATGGCTACTTAACGGGAAAAGTGAGGTGGGGTGATACATAAAACAAGGGTTTCAAATTGGCTCAGATACCGTTCCATAAACCCAATATGTAATAGACAAGACCTACTCCTTGCTCAGAGAACTGGACTCAACACGCCCTATTCACCGCACAAGAATATATCTGACTAGTAATAATCTTAAAGCCTATGTATTGATATCTCTCTGTTGGTGTGTCAAGTGGGTGTAAAGCGGCATAAACACAGCAGTGAAAAGCACCTAAACCCCATTATAAAAATAAATTACTTTGAAAAACCCATGAAACAAAGACAGTGAAAGAGAGAGAAATTCTTACACAATGCGTTCAGGGGCTGTGATGCAACCTGGATTGACCATATCTAGACCCACAGCTGGATGAGACATAAGGGTGGACACTCTTGGGGCTGAGAGGTTTGGTGAGGTTGGGTGAGCAAACGCAGACCCTTTAAAGTAATACTGCGTGGTACCCATCCCATGGGTCCCAAATCTCCAGGTTCAAGGGCATCTTCCTACATCGAAAACATGCATGAGAAACCCAAAAGATGGTATACCGTGTGATGGGGAAAGGTTTCTAAAACTCACCTCATTTCTCATCTCCTTGTGCCCGGGTTCGCCATTCCAGCCACTTTACTAGCAATCTCCCTACTTGGAGCATCAGCACCTTTAACCTCCTGTTCCGTACAGGTTGCAATTTGTCCTGAGGATGAACGGGAAGACGGGGAACCAATGAGAGACTAGCTCTTGGTGTTGGGACAGGCACAGGTCACTCTATTTTCCCATCAGGAAGAAGAATTAACCACAGGCTAAGCCTGCCCCCCGGAACCAGAACAGGGCCTGAAGCCATCCTGTGCTTTTGCGGCCAGCTCCCAAAAAAGCGAGTTGTAAAATGCAGGTTCAGGGCACTGCAATTCACAGACCTGCAGAGTTATAAATGATAACTCTCGTCCACAAATATATTAAGGGAAGGCAAAGAAGAGGATTTGAAATCAAGGCAGAATTGCAGGAAACAGATTTCTGGAGGTAGATTCGAATCGCCTTTAAAGCACATGAAAAGCGGCAAAACGTTGACAATGATGCCCTTTTTGGCCAACCAAGAAACCTGGAAAGGCAAATCAGCGCTACAAAGAAGTCTCGCTTCCCATCGGTCAAAAGGGCCATGCTGAAAAAACTGTCAAAACCAGAAATGCAGGACAGGCCATGGAGAAATGGGAGCCTTGCTACACTGATGGGCGGGATGAAAATTGCCAACAGCCACTCTGGAGAAGTGTACGGTGAGTCCTGAAACATCTAAAAAACACAGCTTAGAGAGCATAGGGCACTTCCATTCATGGGGGTATAAAATGGGAAAATTAAAAATCAGCAAAACACAAGCACCCCAAAGTTTAGGGCTGCTCTGTTGACCAGGACCTCCACTTCATTCCACCTTAAATATCCCAGGAAAGAGAAAAATGGATAAAGAAGTTGTGGTCCTTATGTACAATGGAATATCACTCAGCCATGAAATCAATGTCATAAGGCTCGTAGCAGCATGATGAGTGGATTAAGGTACAACGATTCTAAGTGAAATAAGTCACACAGAAAAGGACACTTCTCATAAGGTATCACTTATACAGGGAATGTAAAAACCATTACACTTGAACTGAATTACAAAACAGAACAGAGTCACACATGCAGAAAACACACTATGGCTGCTTAACGGGAAAGGTGAGATGGGGTGATACATAAAACAAGGGTTTCAAATTACTTCAGATACCGTTCCATAAACACAATATGTAATAGACAAGACCTACACCTTGCTCAGAGAACTGGACTCAACACGCCCTCTTCACCGCACAAGAATATATCTGACTAGTAATAATCTTAAAACATATGTATTGATATCTCTCTGTTAGTGTGTCAAGTGGGTGTAAAGAGGCATAAACACAGCAGTGAAAAGCAGCTAAACCCCATTATAAAAATAAATTACTTTGAAAAACCCATGAAACATGACAGTGAAAGAGAGAGAAATTCTTACACAATGCGTTCAGGGGCTGTGATGCAACCTGGATTGACCATATCTAGACCCACAGCTGGATGAGACATAAGGGTGGACACTCTTGGGGCTGAGAGGTCTGGTGAGGTTGAGTGAGTAAACACAGACCCTTTAAAGTAATACGGCATGGTACCCATCGCATGGGTCCCAAATCTCTAAGTTCAGGAGCATCTTCCTACATTGAAAACATGCATGAGAAACCCAGAAGATGGTACACCGTGTGATGGGGAAAGGTTTCTAAAACGCACCTCATTTCTCATCTCCTTATGCCCGGGATCGCCATTCCAGCTGCTTTACTAGCAATCTCCCTACTTGGAGCATCAGCACCTTTAACCTCCTGTTCCGTACAGGTTGCAATTTGTCCTGAGGATGAACGGGAAGACGGGGAACCAATGAGAGACTAGCTCTTGGTGTTGGGACAGGCACAGGTCACTCTATTTTCCCATCAGGAAGAAGAATTAACTACAGGCTCAGCCTGCCCCCCGGAACCAGAACAGGGCCTGAAGCCATCCTGTGCTTTTCCGGCCAGCTCCCAAAAACGCGAGTTGTAAAATGGAGGTTCAGGGCACTGCAATTCACAAACCTGCAGAGTTATAAATGATAACTCTCATCCACAAATATATTGAGGGAAGGCAAAGAAGAGGATTTGAAATCAAGGCAGAATTGCAGGAAACAGATTTCAGGAGGTAGATTCGAATCGCCTTTAAAGCACATGAAAAGCAGCAAAACGTTGACAATGATGCCCTTGGCCAAAAACGGCGTATGCGTTTTTTCCTGAATATATTCAGGAAAAAACGCATACGCCCTTTTTGGCCAACCAAGCAACCTGGAAAGGCAAATCAGCGCTACAAAGAAGTCTCACTTTCCATCGGTGAAAAAGGCCATGCTGTAAAAAGTGTCAAAACCAGAAATTCAGGACAGGCCATGGAGAAATGGGAGCCTTGCTACACTGATGGGCGGGATGTAAATTGCCAACAGCCACTCTGGAGAAGTGTACGGTGAGACCTGAAACATCTAAAAAACACAGCTTAGAGAGCATAGGGCACTTCCACTCATGGGGGTATAAATTGGGAAAATGAAAAATCAGCAAGACACAAGCACCCCAAAGTTTAGGGCTGCTCTGTTGTCAACGACCTCCACTTCATTCCACCTTAAATATCCCAGGAAAGAGAAATATGGATAAAGAAGTTGTGGTCCTTATGTACAATGGAATATCACTCAGCCATGAAATCAATGTCATAAGGCTAGTAGCAGCATGATAAGTGGATTTAGGTACGACGATTCTAAGTGAAATAAGTCACACAGAAAAGGACACTTCTCATAAGGTATCACTGATAGAGGGAATGTAAAAACCGTTACACTTGAACTGAATTACAAAACAGAACAGAGTCACACATGCAGAAAACACACTATGGCTACTTAACGGGAAAAGTGAGGTGGGGTGATACATAAAACAAGGGTTTCAAATTGGCTCAGATACCGTTCCATAAACCCAATATGTAATAGACAAGACCTACTCCTTGCTCAGAGAACTGGACTCAACACGCCCTATTCACCGCACAAGAATATATCTGACTAGTAATAATCTTAAAGCCTATGTATTGATATCTCTCTGTTGGTGTGTCAAGTGGGTGTAAAGCGGCATAAACACAGCAGTGAAAAGCACCTAAACCCCATTATAAAAATAAATTACTTTGAAAAACCCATGAAACAAAGACAGTGAAAGAGAGAGAAATTCTTACACAATGCGTTCAGGGGCTGTGATGCAACCTGGATTGACCATATCTAGACCCACAGCTGGATGAGACATAAGGGTGGACACTCTTGGGGCTGAGAGGTTTGGTGAGGTTGGGTGAGCAAACGCAGACCCTTTAAAGTAATACTGCGTGGTACCCATCCCATGGGTCCCAAATCTCCAGGTTCAAGGGCATCTTCCTACATCGAAAACATGCATGAGAAACCCAAAAGATGGTATACCGTGTGATGGGGAAAGGTTTCTAAAACTCACCTCATTTCTCATCTCCTTGTGCCCGGGTTCGCCATTCCAGCCACTTTACTAGCAATCTCCCTACTTGGAGCATCAGCACCTTTAACCTCCTGTTCCGTACAGGTTGCAATTTGTCCTGAGGATGAACGGGAAGACGGGGAACCAATGAGAGACTAGCTCTTGGTGTTGGGACAGGCACAGGTCACTCTATTTTCCCATCAGGAAGAAGAATTAACCACAGGCTAAGCCTGCCCCCCGGAACCAGAACAGGGCCTGAAGCCATCCTGTGCTTTTGCGGCCAGCTCCCAAAAAAGCGAGTTGTAAAATGCAGGTTCAGGGCACTGCAATTCACAGACCTGCAGAGTTATAAATGATAACTCTCGTCCACAAATATATTAAGGGAAGGCAAAGAAGAGGATTTGAAATCAAGGCAGAATTGCAGGAAACAGATTTCTGGAGGTAGATTCGAATCGCCTTTAAAGCACATGAAAAGCGGCAAAACGTTGACAATGATGCCCTTTTTGGCCAACCAAGAAACCTGGAAAGGCAAATCAGCGCTACAAAGAAGTCTCGCTTCCCATCGGTCAAAAGGGCCATGCTGAAAAAACTGTCAAAACCAGAAATGCAGGACAGGCCATGGAGAAATGGGAGCCTTGCTACACTGATGGGCGGGATGAAAATTGCCAACAGCCACTCTGGAGAAGTGTACGGTGAGTCCTGAAACATCTAAAAAACACAGCTTAGAGAGCATAGGGCACTTCCATTCATGGGGGTATAAAATGGGAAAATTAAAAATCAGCAAAACACAAGCACCCCAAAGTTTAGGGCTGCTCTGTTGACCAGGACCTCCACTTCATTCCACCTTAAATATCCCAGGAAAGAGAAAAATGGATAAAGAAGTTGTGGTCCTTATGTACAATGGAATATCACTCAGCCATGAAATCAATGTCATAAGGCTCGTAGCAGCATGATGAGTGGATTAAGGTACAACGATTCTAAGTGAAATAAGTCACACAGAAAAGGACACTTCTCATAAGGTATCACTTATACAGGGAATGTAAAAACCATTACACTTGAACTGAATTACAAAACAGAACAGAGTCACACATGCAGAAAACACACTATGGCTGCTTAACGGGAAAGGTGAGATGGGGTGATACATAAAACAAGGGTTTCAAATTACTTCAGATACCGTTCCATAAACACAATATGTAATAGACAAGACCTACACCTTGCTCAGAGAACTGGACTCAACACGCCCTCTTCACCGCACAAGAATATATCTGACTAGTAATAATCTTAAAACATATGTATTGATATCTCTCTGTTAGTGTGTCAAGTGGGTGTAAAGAGGCATAAACACAGCAGTGAAAAGCAGCTAAACCCCATTATAAAAATAAATTACTTTGAAAAACCCATGAAACATGACAGTGAAAGAGAGAGAAATTCTTACACAATGCGTTCAGGGGCTGTGATGCAACCTGGATTGACCATATCTAGACCCACAGCTGGATGAGACATAAGGGTGGACACTCTTGGGGCTGAGAGGTCTGGTGAGGTTGAGTGAGTAAACACAGACCCTTTAAAGTAATACGGCATGGTACCCATCGCATGGGTCCCAAATCTCTAAGTTCAGGAGCATCTTCCTACATTGAAAACATGCATGAGAAACCCAGAAGATGGTACACCGTGTGATGGGGAAAGGTTTCTAAAACGCACCTCATTTCTCATCTCCTTATGCCCGGGATCGCCATTCCAGCTGCTTTACTAGCAATCTCCCTACTTGGAGCATCAGCACCTTTAACCTCCTGTTCCGTACAGGTTGCAATTTGTCCTGAGGATGAACGGGAAGACGGGGAACCAATGACAGACTAGCTCTTGGTGTTGGGACAGGCACAGGTCACTCTATTTTCCCATCAGGAAGAAGAATTAACTACAGGCTCAGCCTGCCCCCCGGAACCAGAACAGGGCCTGAAGCCATCCTGTGCTTTTCCGGCCAGCTCCCAAAAACGCGAGTTGTAAAATGGAGGTTCAGGGCACTGCAATTCACAAACATGCAGAGTTATAAATGATAACTCTCGTCCACAAATATATTGAGGGAAGGCAAAGAAGAGGATTTGAAATCAAGGCAGAATTGCAGGAAACAGATTTCAGGAGGTAGATTCGAATCGCCTTTAAAGCACATGAAAAGCAGCAAAACGTTGACAATGATGCCCTTGGCCAAAAACGGCGTATGCGTTTTTTCCTGAATATATTCAGGAAAAAACGCATACGCCCTTTTTGGCCAACCAAGCAACCTGGAAAGGCAAATCAGCGCTACAAAGAAGTCTCACTTTCCATCGGTGAAAAAGGCCATGCTGTAAAAAGTGTCAAAACCAGAAATTCAGGACAGGCCATGGAGAAATGGGAGCCTTGCTACACTGATGGGCGGGATGTAAATTGCCAACAGCCACTCTGGAGAAGTGTACGGTGAGACCTGAAACATCTAAAAAACACAGCTTAGAGAGCATAGGGCACTTCCACTCATGGGGGTATAAATTGGGAAAATGAAAAATCAGCAAGACACAAGCACCCCAAAGTTTAGGGCTGCTCTGTTGTCAACGACCTCCACTTCATTCCACCTTAAATATCCCAGGAAAGAGAAATATGGATAAAGAAGTTGTGGTCCTTATGTACAATGGAATATCACTCAGCCATGAAATCAATGTCATAAGGCTAGTAGCAGCATGATAAGTGGATTTAGGTACGACGATTCTAAGTGAAATAAGTCACACAGAAAAGGACACTTCTCATAAGGTATCACTGATAGAGGGAATGTAAAAACCGTTACACTTGAACTGAATTACAAAACAGAACAGAGTCACACATGCAGAAAACACACTATGGCTACTTAACGGGAAAAGTGAGGTGGGGTGATACATAAAACAAGGGTTTCAAATTAGCTCAGATACCGTTCCATAAACCCAATATGTAATAGACAAGACCTACTCCTTGCTCAGAGAACTGGACTCAACACGCCCTATTCACCGCACAAGAATATATCTGACTAGTAATAATCTTAAAACCTATGTATTGATATCTCTCTGTTAGTGTGTCAAGTGGGTGTAAAGCGGCATAAACACAGCAGTGAAAAGCAGCTAAACCCCATTATAAAAATAAATTACTTTGAAAAACCCATGAAACAAAGACAGTGAAAGAGAGAGAAATTCTTACACAATGCGTTCAGGGGCTGTGATGCAACCTGGATTGACCATATCTAGACCCACAGCTGGATGAGACATAAGGGTGGACACTCTTGGGGCTGAGAGGTTTGGTGAGGTTGGGTGAGCAAACACAGACCCTTTAAAGTAATACTGCGTGGTACCCATCGCATGGGTCCCAAATCTCCAGGTTCAAGGGTATCTTGCTACATCGAAAACATGCATGAGAAACCCAGAAGATGGTACACCATGTGATGGGGAAAGGTTTCTAAAACGCACCTCATTTCTCATCTCCTTGTGCCCGGCTTCGCCATTCCAGCCGCTTTACTAGCAATCTCCCTACTTGGAGCATCAGCACCTTTAACCTCCTGTTCCGTACAGGTTGCAATTTGTCCTGAGGATGAACGGGAAGACGGGGAACCAATGAGAGACTAGCTCTTGGTGTTGGGACAGGCACAGGTCACTCTATTTTCCCATCAGGAAGAAGAATTAACCACAGGCTCATCCTGCCCCTCGGAACCAGAACAGGGGCTGAAGCCATCTTCTGCTTTTGCGGCCAGCTTCCAAAAAAGCGAGTTGTAAAATGCAGGTTCAGGGCACTGCAATTCACAGACCTGCAGAGTTATAAATGATAACTCTCCTCCACAAATATATTGAGAGAAGGCAAACAAGAGGATTTGAAATCAAGGCAGAATTGCAGGAAACAGATTGCAGGAGGTAGATTCGAATCGCCTTTAAAGCACATGAAAAGCAGCAAAACGTTGACAATGATGCCCTTGGCCAAAAAGGGCGTATGCGTTTTTTCCTGAATATATTCAGGAAAAAACGCATACGCCCTTTTTGGCCAACCAAGCAACCTGGAAAGGCAAATCAGCGCTACAAGAAGTCTCGCTTCCCATCGGTCAAAAGGGCCATGCTGAAAAAAGTGTCAAAACAAGAAATGCAGGACAGGCCATGGAGAAATGGGAGCCTTGTTACACTGATGGGCGGGATGTAAATTGCCAACAGCCACTCTGGAGAAGTGAACGGTGAGTCCTGAAACATCTAAAAAACACAGCTTAGAGAGCATAGGGCACTTTCACTCATGGGGGTTTAAAATGGGAAAATTAAAAATCAGCAAAACACAAGCACCCCAAAGTTTAGGGCTGCTCTGTTGACAAGGACCTCCACTTCATGCCACCTTCAATATCCCAGGAAAGAGAAAAATGGATAAAGAAGTTGTGGTCCTTATGTACAATGGAATATCACTCAGCCATGAAATCAATGTCATAAGGCTAGTAGCAGCAAGATGAGTGGATTTAGGTACGACGATTCTAAGTGAAATAAGTCACACAGAAAAGGACACTTCTCATAAGGTATCACTGACAGAGGGAATGTACAAGCCGTTACACTTGAACTGAATTACAAAAGAGAACAGTGTCACACATGCAGAAAACACACTATGGCTGCTTAACGGGAAAGGTGAGGTGGGGTGATACAGAAAACAAGGGTTTCAAATTAGCTCAGATACCGTTCCATAAACCCAATATGTAATAGACAAGACCTACTCCTTACTCAGAGAACTGGACTCAACACGCCCTATTCACCGCACAAGAATATATCTGACTAGTAATAATCTTAAAACCTATGTATTGATATCTCTCTGTTAGTGTGTCAAGTGGGTGTAAAGCGGCATAAACACAGCAGTGAAAAGCAGCTAAACCCCATTATAAAAATAAATTACTTTGAAAAACCCATGAAACAAAGACAGTGAAAGAGAGAGAAATTCTTACACAATGCGTTCAGGGGCTGTGATGCAACCTGGATTGACCATATCTAGACCCACAGCTGGATGAGACATAAGGGTGGACACTCTTGGGGCTGAGAGGTTTGGTGAGGTTGGGTGAGCAAACGCAGACCCTTTAAAGTAATACTGCGTGGTACCCATCCCATGGGTCCCAAATCTCCAGGTTCAAGGGCATCTTCCTACATCGAAAACATGCATGAGAAACCCAGAAGATGGTATACCGTGTGATGGGGAAAGGTTTCTAAAACTCACCTCATTTCTCATCTCCTTGTGCCCGGGTTCGCCATTCCAGCCACTTTACTAGCAATCTCCCTACTTGGAGCATCAGCACCTTTAACCTCCTGTTCCGTACAGGTTGCAATTTGTGCTGAGGATGAACGGGAAGACGGGGAACCAATGAGAGACTAGCTCTTGGTGTCGGGACAGGCACAGGTCACTCTATTTTCCCATCAGGAAGAAGAATTAACCACATTCTCAGCCTGCTCCCCGGAACCAGAACAGGGCCTGAAGCCATCCTGTGCTTTTCCGGCCAGCTCCCAAAAAAGCGAGTTGTAAAATGCAGGTTCAGGGCACTGCAATTCACAGACCTGCAGAGTTATAAATGATAACTCTCATCCACAAATATATTGAGAGAAGGCAAACAAGAGGATTTGAAATCAAGGCAGAATTGCAGGAAACAGATTGCAGAAGGTAGATTCGAATCGCCTTTAAAGCACATGAAAAGCAGCAAAACGTTGACAATGATGCCCTTGGCCAAAAAGGGCGTATGCGTTTTTTCCTGAATATATTCAGGAAAAAACGCATACGCCCTTTTTGGCCAACCAAGCAACCTGGAAAGGCAAATCAGCGCTACAAAGAAGTCTCGCTTCCCATCGGTCAAAAGGGCCAGGCTGAAAAAAGTGTCAAAACCAGAAATGCAGGACTGGCCATGGAGAAATGGGAGCCTTGCTACACTGATGGGCGGGATGTAAATTGCCAACAGCCACTCTGGAGAAGTGAACGGTGAGTCCTGAAACATCTAAAAAACACAGCTTAGAGAGCATAGGGCACTTCCACGCATGGGGGTATAAATTGGGAAAATGAAAAATCAGCAAGACACAAGCACCCCAATGTTTAGGGCTGCTCTGTTGACAAGGACCTCCACTTCATTCCACCTTCAATATCCCAGGAAAGAGAAAAATGGATAAAGAAGTTGTGGTCCTTATGTGCAATGGAATATCACTCAGCCATGAAATCAATGTCATAAGGCTCGTAGCAGCATGATGAGTGGATTAAGGTACAACGATTCTAAGTGAAATAAGTCACACAGAAAAGGACACTTCTCATAAGGTATCACTTATACAGGGAATGTAAAAACCATTACACTTGAACTGAATTACAAAACAGAACAGAGTCACACATGCAGAAAACACACTATGGCTGCTTAACGGGAAAGGTGAGATGGGGTGATACATAAAACAAGGGTTTCAAATTACTTCAGATACCGTTCCATAAACACAATATGTAATAGACAAGACCTACACCTTGCTCAGAGAACTGGACTCAACACGCCCTCTTCACCGCACAAGAATATATCTGACTAGTAATAATCTTAAAACATATGTATTGATATCTCTCTGTTAGTGTGTCAAGTGGGTGTAAAGAGGCATAAACACAGCAGTGAAAAGCAGCTAAACCCCATTATAAAAATAAATTACTTTGAAAAACCCATGAAACAAAGACAGTGAAAGAGAGAGAAATTCTTACACAATGCGTTCAGGGGCTGTGATGCAACCTGGATTGACCATATCTAGACCCACAGCTGGATGAGACATAAGGGTGGACACTCTTGGGGCTGAGAGGTCTGGTGAGGTTGAGTGAGTAAACACAGACCCTTTAAAGTAATACTGCATGGTACCCATCGCATGGGTCCCAAATCTCCAAGTTCAGGAGCATCTTCCTACATTGAAAACATGCATGAGAAACCCAGAAGATGGTACACCGTGTGATGGGGAAAGGTTTCTAAAACGCACCTCATTTCTCATCTCCTTATGCCCGGGATCGCCATTCCAGCTGCTTTACTAGCAATCTCCCTACTTGGAGCATCAGCACCTTTAACCTCCTGTTCCGTACAGGTTGCAATTTGTCCTGAGGATGAACGGGAAGACGGGGAACCAATGAGAGACTAGCTCTTGGTGTTGGGACAGGCACAGGTCACTCTATTTTCCCATCAGGAAGAAGAATTAACTACAGGCTCAGCCTGCCCCCCGGAACCAGAACAGGGCCTGAAGCCATCCTGTGCTTTTCCGGCCAGCTCCCAAAAACGCGAGTTGTAAAATGGAGGTTCAGGGCACTGCAATTCACAAACATGCAGAGTTATAAATGATAACTCTCGTCCACAAATATATTGAGGGAAGGCAAAGAAGAGGATTTGAAATCAAGGCAGAATTGCAGGAAACAGATTTCAGGAGGTAGATTCGAATCGCCTTTAAAGCACATGAAAAGCAGCAAAACGTTGACAATGATGCCCTTGGCCAAAAACGGCGTATGCGTTTTTTCCTGAATATATTCAGGAAAAAACGCATACGCCCTTTTTGGCCAACCAAGCAACCTGGAAAGGCAAATCAGCGCTACAAAGAAGTCTCACTTTCCATCGGTGAAAAAGGCCATGCTGTAAAAAGTGTCAAAACCAGAAATTCAGGACAGGCCATGGAGAAATGGGAGCCTTGCTACACTGATGGGCGGGATGTAAATTGCCAACAGCCACTCTGGAGAAGTGTACGGTGAGACCTGAATCATCTAAAAAACACAGCTTAGAGAGCATAGGGCACTTCCACTCATGGGGGTATAAATTGGGAAAATGAAAAATCAGCAAGACACAAGCACCCCAAAGTTTAGGGCTGCTCTGTTGTCAACGACCTCCACTTCATTCCACCTTAAATATCCCAGGAAAGAGAAAAATGGATAAAGAAGTTGTGGTCCTTATGTACAATGGAATATCACTCAGCCATGAAATCAATGTCATAAGGCTAGTAGCAGCAAGATGAGTGGATTTAGGTACGACGATTCTAAGTGAAATAAGTCACACAGAAAAGGACACTTCTCATAAGGTATCACTGACAGAGGGAATGTACAAGCCGTTACACTTGAACTGAATTACAAAACAGAACAGTGTCACACATGCAGAAAACACACTATGGCTGCTTAACGGGAAAGGTGAGGTGGGGTGATACATAAAACAAGGGTTTCAAATTAGCTCAGATACCGTTCCATAAACCCAATATGTAATAGACAAGACCTACTCCTTACTCAGAGAACTGGACTCAACACGCCCTATTCACCGCACAAGAATATATCTGACTAGTAATAATCTTAAAACCTATGTATTGATATCTCTCTGTTAGTGTGTCAAGTGGGTGTAAAGCGGCATAAACACAGCAGTGAAAAGCAGCTAAACCCCATTATAAAAATAAATTACTTTGAAAAACCCATGAAACAAAGACAGTGAAAGAGAGAGAAATTCTTACACAATGCGTTCAGGGGCTGTGATGCAACCTGGATTGACCATATCTAGACCCACAGCTGGATGAGACATAAGGGTGGACACTCTTGGGGCTGAGAGGTTTGGTGAGGTTGGGTGAGCAAACGCAGACCCTTTAAAGTAATACTGCGTGGTACCCATCGCATGGGTCCCAAATCTCCAGGTTTAAGGGCATCTTCCTACATCGAAAACATGCATGAGAAACCCAGAAGATGGTATACCGTGTGATGGGGAAAGGTTTCTAAAAGTCACCTCATTTCTCATCTCCTTGTGCCCGGGTTCGCCATTCCAGCCACTTTACTAGCAATCTCCCTACTTGGAGCATCAGCACCTTTAACCTCCTGTTCCGTACAGGTTGCAATTTGTGCTGAGGATGAACGGGAAGACGGGGAACCAATGAGAGACTAGCTCTTGGTGTTGGGACAGGCACAGGTCACTCTATTTTCCCATCAGGAAGAAGAATTAACCACAGTCTCAGCCTGCTCCCCGGAACCAGAACAGGGCCTGAAGCCATCTTCTGCTTTTGCGGCCAGCTTCCAAAAAAGCGAGCTGTAAAATGCAGGTTCAGGGCACTGCAATTCACAGACCTGCAGAGTTATAAATGATAACTCTCCTCCACAAATATATTGAGAGAAGGCAAACAAGAGGATTTGAAATCAAGGCAGAATTGCAGGAAACAGATTGCAGAAGGTAGATTCGAATCGCCTTTAAAGCACATGAAAAGCAGCAAAACGTTGACAATGATGCCCTTGGCCAAAAAGGGCGTATGCGTTTTTTCCTGAATATATTCAGGAAAAAACGCATACGCCCTTTTTGGCCAACCAAGCAACCTGGAAAGGCAAATCAGCGCTACAAAGAAGTCTCGCTTCCCATCGGTCAAAAGGGCCATGCTGAAAAAAGTGTCAAAACCAGAAATGCAGGACTGGCCATGGAGAAATGGGAGCCTTGTTACACTGATGGGCAGGATGTAAATTGCCAACAGCCACTCTGGAGAAGTGAACGGTGAGTCCTGAAACATCTAAAAAACACAGCTTAGAGAGCATAGGGCACTTTCACTCATGGGGGTTTAAAATGGGAAAATTAAAAATCAGCAAAACACAAGCACCCCAAAGTTTAGGGCTGCTCTGTTGACAAGGACCTCCACTTCCTTCCACCTTCAATATCCCAGGAAAGAGAAAAATGGATAAAGAAGTTGTGGTCCTTATGTACAATGGAATATCACTCAGCCATGAAATCAATGTCATAAGGCTAGTAGCAGCAAGATGAGTGGATTTAGGTACGACGATTCTAAGTGAAATAAGTCACACAGAAAAGGACACTTCTCATAAGGTATCACTGACAGAGGGAATGTACAAGCCGTTACACTTGAACTGAATTACAAAACAGAACAGTGTCACACATGCAGAAAACACACTATGGCTGCTTAACGGGAAAGGTGAGGTGGGGTGATACATAAAACAAGGGTTTCAAATTAGCTCAGATACCGTTCCATAAACCCAATATGTAATAGACAAGACCTACTCCTTACTCAGAGAACTGGACTCAACACGCCCTATTCACCGCACAAGAATATATCTGACTAGTAATAATCTTAAAACCTATGTATTGATATCTCTCTGTTAGTGTGTCAAGTGGGTGTAAAGCGGCATAAACACAGCAGTGAAAAGCAGCTAAACCCCATTATAAAAATAAATTACTTTGAAAAACCCATGAAACAAAGACAGTGAAAGAGAGAGAAATTCTTACACAATGCGTTCAGGGGCTGTGATGCAACCTGGATTGACCATATCTAGACCCACAGCTGGATGAGACATAAGGGTGGACACTCTTGGGGCTGAGAGGTTTGGTGAGGTTGGGTGAGCAAACGCAGACCCTTTAAAGTAATACTGCGTGGTACCCATCGCATGGGTCCCAAATCTCCAGGTTCAAGGGCATCTTCCTACATCGAAAACATGCATGAGAAACCCAGAAGATGGTATACCGTGTGATGGGGAAAGGTTTCTAAAAGTCACCTCATTTCTCATCTCCTTGTGCCCGGGTTCGCCATTCCAGCCACTTTACTAGCAATCTCCCTACTTGGAGCATCAGCACCTTTAACCTCCTGTTCCGTACAGGTTGCAATTTGTGCTGAGGATGAACGGGAAGACGGGGAACCAATGAGAGACTAGCTCTTGGTGTTGGGACAGGCACAGGTCACTCTATTTTCCCATCAGGAAGAAGAATTAACCACAGTCTCAGCCTGCTCCCCGGAACCAGAACAGGGCCTGAAGCCATCTTCTGCTTTTGCGGCCAGCTTCCAAAAAAGCGAGCTGTAAAATGCAGGTTCAGGGCACTGCAATTCACAGACCTGCAGAGTTATAAATGATAACTCTCCTCCACAAATATATTGAGAGAAAGCAAACAAGAGGATTAGAAATCAAGGCAGAATTGCAGGAAACAGATTGCAGGAGGTAGATTCGAATCGCCTTTAAAGCACATGAAAAGCAGCAAAACGTTGACAATGATGCCCTTGGCCAAAAAGGGCGTATGCGTTTTTTCCTGAATATATTCAGGAAAAAACGCATACGCCCTTTTTGGCCAACCAAGCAACCTGGAAAGGCAAATCAGCGCTACAAAGAAGTCTCGCTTCCCATCGGTCAAAAGGGCCATGCTGAAAAAAGTGTCAAAACAAGAAATGCAGGACAGGCCATGGAGAAATGGGAGCCTTGTTACACTGATGGGCGGGATGTAAATTGCCAACAGCCACTCTGGAGAAGTGAACGGTGAGTCCTGAAACATCTAAAAAACACAGCTTAGAGAGCATAGGGCACTTTCACTCATGGGGGGTTAAAATGGGAAAATTAAAAATCAGCAAAACACAAGCACCCCAAAGTTTAGGGCTGCTCTGTTGACAAGGACCTCCACTTCATGCCACCTTCAATATCCCAGGAAAGAGAAAAATGGATAAAGAAGTTGTGGTCCTTATGTACAATGGAATATCACTCAGCCATGAAATCAATGTCATAAGGCTAGTAGCAGCAAGATGAGTGGATTTAGGTACGACGATTCTAAGTGAAATAAGTCACACAGAAAAGGACACTTCTCATAAGGTATCACTGACAGAGGGAATGTACAAGCCGTTACACTTGAACTGAATTACAAAACAGAACAGTGTCACACATGCAGAAAACACACTATGGCTGCTTAACGGGAAAGGTGAGGTGGGGTGATACATAAAACAAGGGTTTCAAATTAGCTCAGATACCGTTCCATAAACCCAATATGTAATAGACAAGACCTACTCCTTGCTCAGAGAACTGGACTCAACACGCCCTATTCACCGCACAAGAATATATCTGACTAGTAATAATCTTAAAGTCTATGTATTGATATCTCTCTGTTAGTGTGTCAAGTGGGTGTAAAGCGGCATAAACACAGCAGTGAAAAGCAGCTAAACCCCATTATAAAAATAAATTACTTTGAAAAACCCATGAAACAAAGACAGTGAAAGAGAGAGAAATTCTTACACAATGCGTTCAGGGGCTGTGATGCAACCTGGATTGACCATATCTAGACCCACAGCTGGATGAGACATAAGGGTGGACACTCTTGGGGCTGAGAGGTCTGGTGAGGTTGAGTGCGTAAACACAGACCCTTTAAAGTAATACTGCGTGGTACCCATCCCATGGGTCCCAAATCTCCAGGTTCAAGGGCATCTTCCTACATCGAAAACATGCATGAGAAACCCAGAAGATGGTATACCGTGTGATGGGGAAAGGTTTCTAAAACTCACCTCATTTCTCATCTCCTTGTGCCCGGGTTCGCCATTCCAGCCACTTTACTAGCAATCTCCCTACTTGGAGCATCAGCACCTTTAACCTCCTGTTCCGTACAGGTTGCAATTTGTCCTGAGGATGAACGGGAAGACGGGGAACCAATGAGAGACTAGCTCTTGGTGTTGGGACAGGCACAGGTCACTCTATTTTCCCATCAGGAAGAAGAATTAACCACAGTCTCAGCCTGCCCCCCGGAACCAGAACAGGGCCTGAAGCCATCCTGTGCTTTTGCGGCCAGCTCCCAAAAAAGCGAGTTGTAAATTGCAGGTTCAGGGCACTGCAATTCACAGACCTGCAGAGTTATAAATGATAACTCTCGTCCACAAATATATTAAGGGAAGGCAAAGAAGAGGATTTGAAATCAAGGCAGAATTGCAGGAAACAGATTTCAGGAGGTAGATTCGAATCGCTTTTAAAGCACATGAAAAGCGGCAAAACGTTGACAATGATGCCCTTTTTGGCCAACCAAGAAACCTGGAAAGGCAAATCAGCGCTACAAAGAAGTCTCGCTTCCCATCGGTCAAAAGGGCCATGCTGAAAAAACTGTCAAAACCAGAAATGCAGGACAGGCCATGGAGAAATGGGAGCCTTGCTACACTGATGGGCGGGATGAAAATTGCCAACAGCCACTCTGGAGAAGTGTACGGTGAGTCCTGAAACATCTAAAAAACACAGCTTAGAGAGCATAGGGCACTTCCATTCATGGGGGTATAAAATGGGAAAATTAAAAATCAGCACAACACAAGCACCCCAAAGTTTAGGGCTGCTCTGTTGACCAGGACCTCCACTTCATTCCACCTTAAATATCCCAGGAAAGAGAAAAATGGATAAAGAAGTTGTGGTCCTTATGTACAATGGAATATCACTCAGCCATGAAATCAATGTCATAAGGCTCGTAGCAGCATGATGAGTGGATTAAGATACAACGATTCTAAGTGAAATAAGTCACACAGAAAAGGACACTTCTCATAAGGTATCACTTATACAGGGAATGTAAAAACCATTACACTTGAACTGAATTACAAAACAGAACAGAGTCACACATGCAGAAAACACACTATGGCTGCTTAACGGGAAAGGTGAGATGGGGTGATACATAAAACAAGGGTTTCAAATTACTTCAGATACCGTTCCATAAACACAATATGTAATAGACAAGACCTACACCTTGCTCAGAGAACTGGACTCAACACGCCCTCTTCACCGCACAAGAATATATCTGACTAGTAATAATCTTAAAACATATGTATTGATATCTCTCTGTTAGTGTGTCAAGTGGGTGTAAAGAGGCATAAACACAGCAGTGAAAAGCAGCTAAACCCCATTATAAAAATAAATTACTTTGAAAAACCCATGAAACAAAGACAGTGAAAGAGAGAGAAATTCTTACACAATGCGTTCAGGGGCTGTGATGCAACCTGGATTGACCATATCTAGACCCACAGCTGGATGAGACATAAGGGTGGACACTCTTGGGGCTGAGAGGTCTGGTGAGGTTGAGTGAGTAAACACAGACCCTTTAAAGTAATACTGCATGGTACCCATCGCATGGGTCCCAAATCTCCAAGTTCAGGAGCATCTTCCTACATTGAAAACATGCATGAGAAACCCAGAAGATGGTACACCGTGTGATGGGGAAAGGTTTCTAAAACGCACCTCATTTCTCATCTCCTTATGCCCGGGATCGCCATTCCAGCTGCTTTACTAGCAATCTCCCTACTTGGAGCATCAGCACCTTTAACCTCCTGTTCCGTACAGGTTGCAATTTGTCCTGAGGATGAACGGGAAGACGGGGAACCAATGAGAGACTAGCTCTTGGTGTTGGGACAGGCACAGGTCACTCTATTTTCCCATCAGGAAGAAGAATTAACTACAGGCTCAGCCTGCCCCCCGGAACCAGAACAGGGCCTGAAGCCATCCTGTGCTTTTCCGGCCAGCTCCCAAAAACGCGAGTTGTAAAATGGAGGTTCAGGGCACTGCAATTCACAAACCTGCAGAGTTATAAATGATAACTCTCGTCCACAAATATATTGAGGGAAGGCAAAGAAGAGGATTTGAAATCAAGGCAGAATTGCAGGAAACAGATTTCAGGAGGTAGATTCGAATCGCCTTTAAAGCACATGAAAAGCAGCAAAACGTTGACAATGATGCCCTTGGCCAAAAACGGCGTATGCGTTTTTTCCTGAATATATTCAGGAAAAAACGCATACGCCCTTTTTGGCCAACCAAGCAACCTGGAAAGGCAAATCAGCGCTACAAAGAAGTCTCACTTTCCATCGGTGAAAAAGGCCATGCTGTAAAAAGTGTCAAAACCAGAAATTCAGGACAGGCCATGGAGAAATGGGAGCCTTGCTACACTGATGGGCGGGATGTAAATTGCCAACAGCCACTCTGGAGAAGTGTACGGTGAGACCTGAAACATCTAAAAAACACAGCTTAGAGAGCATAGGGCACTTCCACTCATGGGGGTATAAATTGGGAAAATGAAAAATCAGCAAGACACAAGCACCCCAAAGTTTAGGGCTGCTCTGTTGTCAACGACCTCCACTTCATTCCACCTTAAATATCCCAGGAAAGAGAAAAATGGATAAAGAAGTTGTGGTCCTTATGTACAATGGAATATCACTCAGCCATGAAATCAATGTCATAAGGCTAGTAGCAGCATGATAAGTGGATTTAGGTACGACGATTCTAAGTGAAATAAGTCACACAGAAAAGGACACTTCTCATAAGGTATCACTGATAGAGGGAATGTAAAAACCGTTACACTTGAACTGAATTACAAAACAGAACAGAGTCACACATGCAGAAAACACACTATGGCTACTTAACGGGAAAAGTGAGGTGGGGTGATACATAAAACAAGGGTTTCAAATTAGCTCAGATACCGTTCCATTGACCCAATATGTAATAGACAAGACCTACTCCTTGCTCAGAGAACTGGACTCAACACGCCCTATTCACCGCACAAGAATATATCTGACTAGTAATAATCTTAAAACCTATGTATTGATATCTCTCTGTTAGTGTGTCAAGTGGGTGTAAAGCGGCATAAACACAGCAGTGAAAAGCAGCTAAACCCCATTATAAAAGTAAATTACTTTGAAAAACCCATGAAACAAAGACAGTGAAAGAGAGAGAAATTCTTACACAATGCGTTCAGGGGCTGTGATGCAACCTGGATTGACCATATCTAGACCCACAGCTGGATGAGACATAAGGGTGGACACTCTTGGGGCTGAGAGGTTTGGTGAGGTTGGGTGAGCAAACACAGACCCTTTAAAGTAATACTGCGTGGTACCCATCGCATGGGTCCCAAATCTCCAGGTTCAAGGGTATCTTGCTACATCGAAAACATGCATGAGAAACCCAGAAGATGGTACACCATGTGATGGGGAAAGGTTTCTAAAACGCACCTCATTTCTCATCTCCTTGTGCCCGGCTTCGCCATTCCAGCCGCTTTACTAGCAATCTCCCTACTTGGAGCATCAGCACCTTTAACCTCCTGTTCCGTACAGGTTGCAATTTGTCCTGAGGATGAACGGGAAGACGGGGAACCAATGAGAGACTAGCTCTTGGTGTTGGGACAGGCACAGGTCACTCTATTTTCCCATCAGGAAGAAGAATTAACCACAGGCTCATCCTGCCCCTCGGAACCAGAACAGGGCCTGAAGCCATCTTCTGCTTTTGCGGCCAGCTTCCAAAAAAGCGAGTTGTAAAATGCAGGTTCAGGGCACTGCAATTCACAGACCTGCAGAGTTATAAATGATAACTCTCCTCCACAAATATATTGAGAGAAGGCAAACAAGAGGATTTGAAATCAAGGCAGAATTGCAGGAAACAGATTGCAGAAGGTAGATTCGAATCGCCTTTAAAGCACATGAAAAGCAGCAAAACGTTGACAATGATGCCCTTGGCCAAAAAGGGCGTATGCGTTTTTTCCTGAATATATTCAGGAAAAAACGCATACGCCCTTTTTGGCCAACCAAGCAACCTGGAAAGGCAAATCAGCGCTACAAAGAAGTCTCGCTTCCCATCGGTCAAAAGGGCCATGCTGAAAAAAGTGTCAAAACCAGAAATGCAGGACTGGCCATGGAGAAATGGGAGCCTTGTTACACTGATGGGCAGGATGTAAATTGCCAACAGCCACTCTGGAGAAGTGAACGGTGAGTCCTGAAACATCTAAAAAACACAGCTTAGAGAGCATAGGGCACTTTCACTCATGGGGGTTTAAAATGGGAAAATTAAAAATCAGCAAAACACAAGCACCCCAAAGTTTAGGGCTGCTCTGTTGACAAGGACCTCCACTTCCTTCCACCTTCAATATCCCAGGAAAGAGAAAAATGGATAAAGAAGTTGTGGTCCTTATGTACAATGGAATATCACTCAGCCATGAAATC
Source organism: Balaenoptera borealis (assembly GCF_965194805.1). Taxonomy (NCBI): domain Eukaryota; kingdom Metazoa; phylum Chordata; class Mammalia; order Artiodactyla; family Balaenopteridae; genus Balaenoptera; species Balaenoptera borealis. The sequence continues at coordinate 201,530 of NW_028123956.1, read as the reverse complement.
AATGTCATAAGGCTAGTAGCAGCAAGATGAGTGGATTTAGGTACGACGATTCTAAGTGAAATAAGTCACACAGAAAAGGACACTTCTCATAAGGTATCACTGACAGAGGGAATGTACAAGCCGTTACACTTGAACTGAATTACAAAACAGAACAGTGTCACACATGCAGAAAACACACTATGGCTGCTTAACGGGAAAGGTGAGGTGGGGTGATACATAAAACAAGGGTTTCAAATTAGCTCAGATACCGTTCCATAAACCCAATATGTAATAGACAAGACCTACTCCTTACTCAGAGAACTGGACTCAACACGCCCTATTCACCGCACAAGAATATATCTGACTAGTAATAATCTTAAAACCTATGTATTGATATCTCTCTGTTAGTGTGTCAAGTGGGTGTAAAGCGGCATAAACACAGCAGTGAAAAGCAGCTAAACCCCATTATAAAAATAAATTACTTTGAAAAACCCATGAAACAAAGACAGTGAAAGAGAGAGAAATTCTTACACAATGCGTTCAGGGGCTGTGATGCAACCTGGATTGACCATATCTAGACCCACAGCTGGATGAGACATAAGGGTGGACACTCTTGGGGCTGAGAGGTTTGGTGAGGTTGGGTGAGCAAACGCAGACCCTTTAAAGTAATACTGCGTGGTACCCATCGCATGGGTCCCAAATCTCCAGGTTTAAGGGCATCTTCCTACATCGAAAACATGCATGAGAAACCCAGAAGATGGTATACCGTGTGATGGGGAAAGGTTTCTAAAAGTCACCTCATTTCTCATCTCCTTGTGCCCGGGTTCGCCATTCCAGCCACTTTACTAGCAATCTCCCTACTTGGAGCATCAGCACCTTTAACCTCCTGTTCCGTACAGGTTGCAATTTGTGCTGAGGATGAACGGGAAGACGGGGAACCAATGAGAGACTAGCTCTTGGTGTTGGGACAGGCACAGGTCACTCTATTTTCCCATCAGGAAGAAGAATTAACCACAGTCTCAGCCTGCTCCCCGGAACCAGAACAGGGCCTGAAGCCATCTTCTGCTTTTGCGGCCAGCTTCCAAAAAAGCGAGCTGTAAAATGCAGGTTCAGGGCACTGCAATTCACAGACCTGCAGAGTTATAAATGATAACTCTCCTCCACAAATATATTGAGAGAAGGCAAACAAGAGGATTTGAAATCAAGGCAGAATTGCAGGAAACAGATTGCAGAAGGTAGATTCGAATCGCCTTTAAAGCACATGAAAAGCAGCAAAACGTTGACAATGATGCCCTTGGCCAAAAAGGGCGTATGCGTTTTTTCCTGAATATATTCAGGAAAAAACGCATACGCCCTTTTTGGCCAACCAAGCAACCTGGAAAGGCAAATCAGCGCTACAAAGAAGTCTCGCTTCCCATCGGTCAAAAGGGCCATGCTGAAAAAAGTGTCAAAACCAGAAATGCAGGACTGGCCATGGAGAAATGGGAGCCTTGTTACACTGATGGGCAGGATGTAAATTGCCAACAGCCACTCTGGAGAAGTGAACGGTGAGTCCTGAAACATCTAAAAAACACAGCTTAGAGAGCATAGGGCACTTTCACTCATGGGGGTTTAAAATGGGAAAATTAAAAATCAGCAAAACACAAGCACCCCAAAGTTTAGGGCTGCTCTGTTGACAAGGACCTCCACTTCCTTCCACCTTCAATATCCCAGGAAAGAGAAAAATGGATAAAGAAGTTGTGGTCCTTATGTACAATGGAATATCACTCAGCCATGAAATCAATGTCATAAGGCTAGTAGCAGCAAGATGAGTGGATTTAGGTACGACGATTCTAAGTGAAATAAGTCACACAGAAAAGGACACTTCTCATAAGGTATCACTGACAGAGGGAATGTACAAGCCGTTACACTTGAACTGAATTACAAAACAGAACAGTGTCACACATGCAGAAAACACACTATGGCTGCTTAACGGGAAAGGTGAGGTGGGGTGATACATAAAACAAGGGTTTCAAATTAGCTCAGATACCGTTCCATAAACCCAATATGTAATAGACAAGACCTACTCCTTACTCAGAGAACTGGACTCAACACGCCCTATTCACCGCACAAGAATATATCTGACTAGTAATAATCTTAAAACCTATGTATTGATATCTCTCTGTTAGTGTGTCAAGTGGGTGTAAAGCGGCATAAACACAGCAGTGAAAAGCAGCTAAACCCCATTATAAAAATAAATTACTTTGAAAAACCCATGAAACAAAGACAGTGAAAGAGAGAGAAATTCTTACACAATGCGTTCAGGGGCTGTGATGCAACCTGGATTGACCATATCTAGACCCACAGCTGGATGAGACATAAGGGTGGACACTCTTGGGGCTGAGAGGTTTGGTGAGGTTGGGTGAGCAAACGCAGACCCTTTAAAGTAATACTGCGTGGTACCCATCGCATGGGTCCCAAATCTCCAGGTTTAAGGGCATCTTCCTACATCGAAAACATGCATGAGAAACCCAGAAGATGGTATACCGTGTGATGGGGAAAGGTTTCTAAAAGTCACCTCATTTCTCATCTCCTTGTGCCCGGGTTCGCCATTCCAGCCACTTTACTAGCAATCTCCCTACTTGGAGCATCAGCACCTTTAACCTCCTGTTCCGTACAGGTTGCAATTTGTGCTGAGGATGAACGGGAAGACGGGGAACCAATGAGAGACTAGCTCTTGGTGTTGGGACAGGCACAGGTCACTCTATTTTCCCATCAGGAAGAAGAATTAACCACAGTCTCAGCCTGCTCCCCGGAACCAGAACAGGGCCTGAAGCCATCTTCTGCTTTTGCGGCCAGCTTCCAAAAAAGCGAGCTGTAAAATGCAGGTTCAGGGCACTGCAATTCACAGACCTGCAGAGTTATAAATGATAACTCTCCTCCACAAATATATTGAGAGAAGGCAAACAAGAGGATTTGAAATCAAGGCAGAATTGCAGGAAACAGATTGCAGAAGGTAGATTCGAATCGCCTTTAAAGCACATGAAAAGCAGCAAAACGTTGACAATGATGCCCTTGGCCAAAAAGGGCGTATGCGTTTTTTCCTGAATATATTCAGGAAAAAACGCATACGCCCTTTTTGGCCAACCAAGCAACCTGGAAAGGCAAATCAGCGCTACAAAGAAGTCTCGCTTCCCATCGGTCAAAAGGGCCATGCTGAAAAAAGTGTCAAAACCAGAAATGCAGGACTGGCCATGGAGAAATGGGAGCCTTGTTACACTGATGGGCAGGATGTAAATTGCCAACAGCCACTCTGGAGAAGTGAACGGTGAGTCCTGAAACATCTAAAAAACACAGCTTAGAGAGCATAGGGCACTTTCACTCATGGGGGTTTAAAATGGGAAAATTAAAAATCAGCAAAACACAAGCACCCCAAAGTTTAGGGCTGCTCTGTTGACAAGGACCTCCACTTCCTTCCACCTTCAATATCCCAGGAAAGAGAAAAATGGATAAAGAAGTTGTGGTCCTTATGTACAATGGAATATCACTCAGCCATGAAATCAATGTCATAAGGCTAGTAGCAGCAAGATGAGTGGATTTAGGTACGACGATTCTAAGTGAAATAAGTCACACAGAAAAGGACACTTCTCATAAGGTATCACTGACAGAGGGAATGTACAAGCCGTTACACTTGAACTGAATTACAAAACAGAACAGTGTCACACATGCAGAAAACACACTATGGCTGCTTAACGGGAAAGGTGAGGTGGGGTGATACATAAAACAAGGGTTTCAAATTAGCTCAGATACCGTTCCATAAACCCAATATGTAATAGACAAGACCTACTCCTTACTCAGAGAACTGGACTCAACACGCCCTATTCACCGCACAAGAATATATCTGACTAGTAATAATCTTAAAACCTATGTATTGATATCTCTCTGTTAGTGTGTCAAGTGGGTGTAAAGCGGCATAAACACAGCAGTGAAAAGCAGCTAAACCCCATTATAAAAATAAATTACTTTGAAAAACCCATGAAACAAAGACAGTGAAAGAGAGAGAAATTCTTACACAATGCGTTCAGGGGCTGTGATGCAACCTGGATTGACCATATCTAGACCCACAGCTGGATGAGACATAAGGGTGGACACTCTTGGGGCTGAGAGGTTTGGTGAGGTTGGGTGAGCAAACGCAGACCCTTTAAAGTAATACTGCGTGGTACCCATCGCATGGGTCCCAAATCTCCAGGTTTAAGGGCATCTTCCTACATCGAAAACATGCATGAGAAACCCAGAAGATGGTATACCGTGTGATGGGGAAAGGTTTCTAAAAGTCACCTCATTTCTCATCTCCTTGTGCCCGGGTTCGCCATTCCAGCCACTTTACTAGCAATCTCCCTACTTGGAGCATCAGCACCTTTAACCTCCTGTTCCGTACAGGTTGCAATTTGTGCTGAGGATGAACGGGAAGACGGGGAACCAATGAGAGACTAGCTCTTGGTGTTGGGACAGGCACAGGTCACTCTATTTTCCCATCAGGAAGAAGAATTAACCACAGTCTCAGCCTGCTCCCCGGAACCAGAACAGGGCCTGAAGCCATCTTCTGCTTTTGCGGCCAGCTTCCAAAAAAGCGAGCTGTAAAATGCAGGTTCAGGGCACTGCAATTCACAGACCTGCAGAGTTATAAATGATAACTCTCCTCCACAAATATATTGAGAGAAAGCAAACAAGAGGATTAGAAATCAAGGCAGAATTGCAGGAAACAGATTGCAGGAGGTAGATTCGAATCGCCTTTAAAGCACATGAAAAGCAGCAAAACGTTGACAATGATGCCCTTGGCCAAAAAGGGCGTATGCGTTTTTTCCTGAATATATTCAGGAAAAAACGCATACGCCCTTTTTGGCCAACCAAGCAACCTGGAAAGGCAAATCAGCGCTACAAAGAAGTCTCGCTTCCCATCGGTCAAAAGGGCCATGCTGAAAAAAGTGTCAAAACAAGAAATGCAGGACAGGCCATGGAGAAATGGGAGCCTTGTTACACTGATGGGCGGGATGTAAATTGCCAACAGCCACTCTGGAGAAGTGAACGGTGAGTCCTGAAACATCTAAAAAACACAGCTTAGAGAGCATAGGGCACTTTCACTCATGGGGGTTTAAAATGGGAAAATTAAAAATCAGCAAAACACAAGCACCCCAAAGTTTAGGGCTGCTCTGTTGACAAGGACCTCCACTTCATGCCACCTTCAATATCCCAGGAAAGAGAAAAATGGATAAAGAAGTTGTGGTCCTTATGTACAATGGAATATCACTCAGCCATGAAATCAATGTCATAAGGCTAGTAGCAGCAAGATGAGTGGATTTAGGTACGACGATTCTAAGTGAAATAAGTCACACAGAAAAGGACACTTCTCATAAGGTATCACTGACAGAGGGAATGTACAAGCCGTTACACTTGAACTGAATTACAAAACAGAACAGTGTCACACATGCAGAAAACACACTATGGCTGCTTAACGGGAAAGGTGAGGTGGGGTGATACATAAAACAAGGGTTTCAAATTAGCTCAGATACCGTTCCATAAACCCAATATGTAATAGACAAGACCTACTCCTTGCTCAGAGAACTGGACTCAACACGCCCTATTCACCGCACAAGAATATATCTGACTAGTAATAATCTTAAAGTCTATGTATTGATATCTCTCTGTTAGTGTGTCAAGTGGGTGTAAAGCGGCATAAACACAGCAGTGAAAAGCAGCTAAACCCCATTATAAAAATAAATTACTTTGAAAAACCCATGAAACAAAGACAGTGAAAGAGAGAGAAATTCTTACACAATGCGTTCAGGGGCTGTGATGCAACCTGGATTGACCATATCTAGACCCACAGCTGGATGAGACATAAGGGTGGACACTCTTGGGGCTGAGAGGTCTGGTGAGGTTGAGTGCGTAAACACAGACCCTTTAAAGTAATACTGCGTGGTACCCATCCCATGGGTCCCAAATCTCCAGGTTCAAGGGCATCTTCCTACATCGAAAACATGCATGAGAAACCCAGAAGATGGTATACCGTGTGATGGGGAAAGGTTTCTAAAACTCACCTCATTTCTCATCTCCTTGTGCCCGGGTTCGCCATTCCAGCCACTTTACTAGCAATCTCCCTACTTGGAGCATCAGCACCTTTAACCTCCTGTTCCGTACAGGTTGCAATTTGTCCTGAGGATGAACGGGAAGACGGAGAACCAATGAGAGACTAGCTCTTGGTGTTGGGACAGGCACAGGTCACTCTATTTTCCCATCAGGAAGAAGAATTAACCACAGTCTCAGCCTGCCCCCCGGAACCAGAACAGGGCCTGAAGCCATCCTGTGCTTTTGCGGCCAGCTCCCAAAAAAGCGAGTTGTAAAATGAAGGTTCAGGGCACTGCAATTCACAGACCTGCAGAGTTATAAATGATAACTCTCGTCCACAAATATATTAAGGGAAGGCAAAGAAGAGGATTTGAAATCAAGGCAGAATTGCAGGAAACAGATTTCAGGAGGTAGATTCGAATCGCTTTTAAAGCACATGAAAAGCGGCAAAACGTTGACAATGATGCCCTTTTTGGCCAACCAAGAAACCTGGAAAGGCAAATCAGCGCTACAAAGAAGTCTCGCTTCCCATCGGTCAAAAGGGCCATGCTGAAAAAACTGTCAAAACCAGAAATGCAGGACAGGCCATGGAGAAATGGGAGCCTTGCTACACTGATGGGCGGGATGAAAATTGCCAACAGCCACTCTGGAGAAGTGTACGGTGAGTCCTGAAACATCTAAAAAACACAGCTTAGAGAGCATAGGGCACTTCCATTCATGGGGGTATAAAATGGGAAAATTAAAAATCAGCACAACACAAGCACCCCAAAGTTTAGGGCTGCTCTGTTGACCAGGACCTCCACTTCATTCCACCTTAAATATCCCAGGAAAGAGAAAAATGGATAAAGAAGTTGTGGTCCTTATGTACAATGGAATATCACTCAGCCATGAAATCAATGTCATAAGGCTCGTAGCAGCATGATGAGTGGATTAAGGTACATCGATTCTAAGTGAAATAAGTCACACAGAAAAGGACACTTCTCATAAGGTATCACTTATACAGGGAATGTAAAAACCATTACACTTGAACTGAATTACAAAACAGAACAGAGTCACACATGCAGAAAACACACTATGGCTGCTTAACGGGAAAGGTGAGATGGGGTGATACATAAAACAAGGGTTTCAAATTACTTCAGATACCGTTCCATAAACACAATATGTAATAGACAAGACCTACACCTTGCTCAGAGAACTGGACTCAACACGCCCTCTTCACCGCACAAGAATATATCTGACTAGTAATAATCTTAAAACATATGTATTGATATCTCTCTGTTAGTGTGTCAAGTGGGTGTAAAGAGGCATAAACACAGCAGTGAAAAGCAGCTAAACCCCATTATAAAAATAAATTACTTTGAAAAACCCATGAAACAAAGACAGTGAAAGAGAGAGAAATTCTTACACAATGCGTTCAGGGGCTGTGATGCAACCTGGATTGACCATATCTAGACCCACAGCTGGATGAGACATAAGGGTGGACACTCTTGGGGCTGAGAGGTCTGGTGAGGTTGAGTGAGTAAACACAGACCCTTTAAAGTAATACTGCATGGTACCCATCGCATGGGTCCCAAATCTCCAAGTTCAGGAGCATCTTCCTACATTGAAAACATGCATGAGAAACCCAGAAGATGGTACACCGTGTGATGGGGAAAGGTTTCTAAAACGCACCTCATTTCTCATCTCCTTATGCCCGGGATCGCCATTCCAGCTGCTTTACTAGCAATCTCCCTACTTGGAGCATCAGCACCTTTAACCTCCTGTTCCGTACAGGTTGCAATTTGTCCTGAGGATGAACGGGAAGACGGGGAACCAATGAGAGACTAGCTCTTGGTGTTGGGACAGGCACAGGTCACTCTATTTTCCCATCAGGAAGAAGAATTAACTACAGGCTCAGCCTGCCCCCCGGAACCAGAACAGGGCCTGAAGCCATCCTGTGCTTTTCCGGCCAGCTCCCAAAAACGCGAGTTGTAAAATGGAGGTTCAGGGCACTGCAATTCACAAACCTGCAGAGTTATAAATGATAACTCTCGTCCACAAATATATTGAGGGAAGGCAAAGAAGAGGATTTGAAATCAAGGCAGAATTGCAGGAAACAGATTTCAGGAGGTAGATTCGAATCGCCTTTAAAGCACATGAAAAGCAGCAAAACGTTGACAATGATGCCCTTGGCCAAAAACGGCGTATGCGTTTTTTCCTGAATATATTCAGGAAAAAACGCATACGCCCTTTTTGGCCAACCAAGCAACCTGGAAAGGCAAATCAGCGCTACAAAGAAGTCTCACTTTCCATCGGTGAAAAAGGCCATGCTGTAAAAAGTGTCAAAACCAGAAATTCAGGACAGGCCATGGAGAAATGGGAGCCTTGCTACACTGATGGGCGGGATGTAAATTGCCAACAGCCACTCTGGAGAAGTGTACGGTGAGACCTGAAACATCTAAAAAACACAGCTTAGAGAGCATAGGGCACTTCCACTCATGGGGGTATAAATTGGGAAAATGAAAAATCAGCAAGACACAAGCACCCCAAAGTTTAGGGCTGCTCTGTTGTCAACGACCTCCACTTCATTCCACCTTAAATATCCCAGGAAAGAGAAATATGGATAAAGAAGTTGTGGTCCTTATGTACAATGGAATATCACTCAGCCATGAAATCAATGTCATAAGGCTAGTAGCAGCATGATAAGTGGATTTAGGTACGACGATTCTAAGTGAAATAAGTCACACAGAAAAGGACACTTCTCATAAGGTATCACTGATAGAGGGAATGTAAAAACCGTTACACTTGAACTGAATTACAAAACAGAACAGAGTCACACATGCAGAAAACACACTATGGCTACTTAACGGGAAAAGTGAGGTGGGGTGATACATAAAACAAGGGTTTCAAATTAGCTCAGATACCGTTCCATAAACCCAATATGTAATAGACAAGACCTACTCCTTGCTCAGAGAACTGGACTCAACACGCCCTATTCACCGCACAAGAATATATCTGACTAGTAATAATCTTAAAGCCTATGTATTGATATCTCTCTGTTGGTGTGTCAAGTGGGTGTAAAGCGGCATAAACACAGCAGTGAAAAGCAGCTAAACCCCATTATAAAAATAAATTACTTTGAAAAACCCATGAAACAAAGACAGTGAAAGAGAGAGAAATTCTTACACAATGCGTTCAGGGGCTGTGATGCAACCTGGATTGACCATATCTAGACCCACAGCTGGATGAGACATAAGGGTGGACACTCTTGGGGCTGAGAGGTTTGGTGAGGTTGGGTGAGCAAACGCAGACCCTTTAAAGTAATACTGTGTGGTACCCATCCCATGGGTCCCAAATCTCCAGGTTCAAGGGCATCTTCCTACATCGAAAACATGCATGAGAAACCCAAAAGATGGTATACCGTGTGATGGGGAAAGGTTTCTAAAACTCACCTCATTTCTCATCTCCTTGTGCCCGAGTTCGCCATTCCAGCCACTTTACTAGCAATCTCCCTACTTGGAGCATCAGCACCTTTAACCTCCTGTTCCGTACAGGTTGCAATTTGTCCTGAGGATGAACGGGAAGACGGGGAACCAATGAGAGACTAGCTCTTGGTGTTGGGACAGGCACAGGTCACTCTATTTTCCCATCAGGAAGAAGAATTAACCACAGGCTAAGCCTGCCCCCCGGAACCAGAACAGGGCCTGAAGCCATCCTGTGCTTTTGCGGCCAGCTCCCAAAAAAGCGAGTTGTAAAATGCAGGTTCAGGGCACTGCAATTCACAGACCTGCAGAGTTATAAATGATAACTCTCGTCCACAAATATATTAAGGGAAGGCAAAGAAGAGGATTTGAAATCAAGGCAGAATTGCAGGAAACAGATTTCTGGAGGTAGATTCGAATCGCCTTTAAAGCACATGAAAAGCGGCAAAACGTTGACAATGATGCCCTTTTTGGCCAACCAAGAAACCTGGAAAGGCAAATCAGCGCTACAAAGAAGTCTCGCTTCCCATCGGTCAAAAGGGCCATGCTGAAAAAACTGTCAAAACCAGAAATGCAGGACAGGCCATGGAGAAATGGGAGCCTTGCTACACTGATGGGCGGGATGAAAATTGCCAACAGCCACTCTGGAGAAGTGTACGGTGAGTCCTGAAACATCTAAAAAACACAGCTTAGAGAGCATAGGGCACTTCCATTCATGGGGGTATAAAATGGGAAAATTAAAAATCAGCAAAACACAAGCACCCCAAAGTTTAGGGCTGCTCTGTTGACCAGGACCTCCACTTCATTCCACCTTAAATATCCCAGGAAAGAGAAAAATGGATAAAGAAGTTGTGGTCCTTATGTACAATGGAATATCACTCAGCCATGAAATCAATGTCATAAGGCTCGTAGCAGCATGATGAGTGGATTAAGGTACAACGATTCTAAGTGAAATAAGTCACACAGAAAAGGACACTTCTCATAAGGTATCACTTATACAGGGAATGTAAAAACCATTACACTTGAACTGAATTACAAAACAGAACAGAGTCACACATGCAGAAAACACACTATGGCTGCTTAACGGGAAAGGTGAGATGGGGTGATACATAAAACAAGGGTTTCAAATTACTTCAGATACCGTTCCATAAACACAATATGTAATAGACAAGACCTACACCTTGCTCAGAGAACTGGACTCAACACGCCCTCTTCACCGCACAAGAATATATCTGACTAGTAATAATCTTAAAACATATGTATTGATATCTCTCTGTTAGTGTGTCAAGTGGGTGTAAAGAGGCATAAACACAGCAGTGAAAAGCAGCTAAACCCCATTATAAAAATAAATTACTTTGAAAAACCCATGAAACAAAGACAGTGAAAGAGAGAGAAATTCTTACACAATGCGTTCAGGGGCTGTGATGCAACCTGGATTGACCATATCTAGACCCACAGCTGGATGAGACATAAGGGTGGACACTCTTGGGGCTGAGAGGTCTGGTGAGGTTGAGTGAGTAAACACAGACCCTTTAAAGTAATACTGCATGGTACCCATCGCATGGGTCCCAAATCTCTAAGTTCAGGAGCATCTTCCTACATTGAAAACATGCATGAGAAACCCAGAAGATGGTACACCGTGTGATGGGGAAAGGTTTCTAAAACGCACCTCATTTCTCATCTCCTTATGCCCGGGATCGCCATTCCAGCTGCTTTACTAGCAATCTCCCTACTTGGAGCATCAGCACCTTTAACCTCCTGTTCCGTACAGGTTGCAATTTGTCCTGAGGATGAACGGGAAGACGGGGAACCAATGACAGACTAGCTCTTGGTGTTGGGACAGGCACAGGTCACTCTATTTTCCCATCAGGAAGAAGAATTAACTACAGGCTCAGCCTGCCCCCCGGAACCAGAACAGGGCCTGAAGCCATCCTGTGCTTTTCCGGCCAGCTCCCAAAAACGCGAGTTGTAAAATGGAGGTTCAGGGCACTGCAATTCACAAACATGCAGAGTTATAAATGATAACTCTCGTCCACAAATATATTGAGGGAAGGCAAAGAAGAGGATTTGAAATCAAGGCAGAATTGCAGGAAACAGATTTCAGGAGGTAGATTCGAATCGCCTTTAAAGCACATGAAAAGCAGCAAAACGTTGACAATGATGCCCTTGGCCAAAAACGGCGTATGCGTTTTTTCCTGAATATATTCAGGAAAAAACGCATACGCCCTTTTTGGCCAACCAAGCAACCTGGAAAGGCAAATCAGCGCTACAAAGAAGTCTCACTTTCCATCGGTGAAAAAGGCCATGCTGTAAAAAGTGTCAAAACCAGAAATTCAGGACAGGCCATGGAGAAATGGGAGCCTTGCTACACTGATGGGCGGGATGTAAATTGCCAACAGCCACTCTGGAGAAGTGTACGGTGAGACCTGAAACATCTAAAAAACACAGCTTAGAGAGCATAGGGCACTTCCACTCATGGGGGTATAAATTGGGAAAATGAAAAATCAGCAAGACACAAGCACCCCAAAGTTTAGGGCTGCTCTGTTGTCAACGACCTCCACTTCATTCCACCTTAAATATCCCAGGAAAGAGAAATATGGATAAAGAAGTTGTGGTCCTTATGTACAATGGAATATCACTCAGCCATGAAATCAATGTCATAAGGTTAGTAGCAGCATGATAAGTGGATTTAGGTACGACGATTCTAAGTGAAATAAGTCACACAGAAAAGGACACTTCTCATAAGGTATCACTGATAGAGGGAATGTAAAAACCGTTACACTTGAACTGAATTACAAAACAGAACAGAGTCACACATGCAGAAAACACACTATGGCTACTTAACGGGAAAAGTGAGGTGGGGTGATACATAAAACAAGGGTTTCAAATTAGCTCAGATACCGTTCCATAAACCCAATATGTAATAGACAAGACCTACTCCTTGCTCAGAGAACTGGACTCAACACGCCCTATTCACCGCACAAGAATATATCTGACTAGTAATAATCTTAAAACCTATGTATTGATATCTCTCTGTTAGTGTGTCAAGTGGGTGTAAAGCGGCATAAACACAGCAGTGAAAAGCAGCTAAACCCCATTATAAAAATAAATTACTTTGAAAAACCCATGAAACAAAGACAGTGAAAGAGAGAGAAATTCTTACACAATGCGTTCAGGGGCTGTGATGCAACCTGGATTGACCATATCTAGACCCACAGCTGGATGAGACATAAGGGTGGACACTCTTGGGGCTGAGAGGTTTGGTGAGGTTGGGTGAGCAAACGCAGACCCTTTAAAGTAATACTGCGTGGTACCCATCCCATGGGTCCCAAATCTCCAGGTTCAAGGGCATCTTCCTACATCGAAAACATGCATGAGAAACCCAAAAGATGGTATACCGTGTGATGGGGAAAGGTTTCTAAAACTCACCTCATTTCTCATCTCCTTGTGCCCGGGTTCGCCATTCCAGCCACTTTACTAGCAATCTCCCTACTTGGAGCATCAGCACCTTTAACCTCCTGTTCCGTACAGGTTGCAATTTGTCCTGAGGATGAACGGGAAGACGGGGAACCAATGAGAGACTAGCTCTTGGTGTTGGGACAGGCACAGGTCACTCTATTTTCCCATCAGGAAGAAGAATTAACCACAGGCTAAGCCTGCCCCCCGGAACCAGAACAGGGCCTGAAGCCATCCTGTGCTTTTGCGGCCAGCTCCCAAAAAAGCGAGTTGTAAAATGCAGGTTCAGGGCACTGCAATTCACAGACCTGCAGAGTTATAAATGATAACTCTCGTCCACAAATATATTAAGGGAAGGCAAAGAAGAGGATTTGAAATCAAGGCAGAATTGCAGGAAACAGATTTCTGGAGGTAGATTCGAATCGCCTTTAAAGCACATGAAAAGCGGCAAAACGTTGACAATGATGCCCTTTTTGGCCAACCAAGAAACCTGGAAAGGCAAATCAGCGCTACAAAGAAGTCTCGCTTCCCATCGGTCAAAAGGGCCATGCTGAAAAAACTGTCAAAACCAGAAATGCAGGACAGGCCATGGAGAAATGGGAGCCTTGCTACACTGATGGGCGGGATGAAAATTGCCAACAGCCACTCTGGAGAAGTGTACGGTGAGTCCTGAAACATCTAAAAAACACAGCTTAGAGAGCATAGGGCACTTCCATTCATGGGGGTATAAAATGGGAAAATTAAAAATCAGCAAAACACAAGCACCCCAAAGTTTAGGGCTGCTCTGTTGACCAGGACCTCCACTTCATTCCACCTTAAATATCCCAGGAAAGAGAAAAATGGATAAAGAAGTTGTGGTCCTTATGTACAATGGAATATCACTCAGCCATGAAATCAATGTCATAAGGCTCGTAGCAGCATGATGAGTGGATTAAGGTACAACGATTCTAAGTGAAATAAGTCACACAGAAAAGGACACTTCTCATAAGGTATCACTTATACAGGGAATGTAAAAACCATTACACTTGAACTGAATTACAAAACAGAACAGAGTCACACATGCAGAAAACACACTATGGCTGCTTAACGGGAAAGGTGAGATGGGGTGATACATAAAACAAGGGTTTCAAATTACTTCAGATACCGTTCCATAAACACAATATGTAATAGACAAGACCTACACCTTGCTCAGAGAACTGGACTCAACACGCCCTCTTCACCGCACAAGAATATATCTGACTAGTAATAATCTTAAAACATATGTATTGATATCTCTCTGTTAGTGTGTCAAGTGGGTGTAAAGAGGCATAAACACAGCAGTGAAAAGCAGCTAAACCCCATTATAAAAATAAATTACTTTGAAAAACCCATGAAACAAAGACAGTGAAAGAGAGAGAAATTCTTACACAATGCGTTCAGGGGCTGTGATGCAACCTGGATTGACCATATCTAGACCCACAGCTGGATGAGACATAAGGGTGGACACTCTTGGGGCTGAGAGGTCTGGTGAGGTTGAGTGAGTAAACACAGACCCTTTAAAGTAATACTGCATGGTACCCATCGCATGGGTCCCAAATCTCTAAGTTCAGGAGCATCTTCCTACATTGAAAACATACATGAGAAACCCAGAAGATGGTACACCGTGTGATGGGGAAAGGTTTCTAAAACGCACCTCATTTCTCATCTCCTTATGCCCGGGATCGCCATTCCAGCTGCTTTACTAGCAATCTCCCTACTTGGAGCATCAGCACCTTTAACCTCCTGTTCCGTACAGGTTGCAATTTGTCCTGAGGATGAACGGGAAGACGGGGAACCAATGAGAGACTAGCTCTTGGTGTTGGGACAGGCACAGGTCACTCTATTTTCCCATCAGGAAGAAGAATTAACTACAGGCTCAGCCTGCCCCCCGGAACCAGAACAGGGCCTGAAGCCATCCTGTGCTTTTCCGGCCAGCTCCCAAAAACGCGAGTTGTAAAATGGAGGTTCAGGGCACTGCAATTCACAAACATGCAGAGTTATAAATGATAACTCTCGTCCACAAATATATTGAGGGAAGGCAAAGAAGAGGATTTGAAATCAAGGCAGAATTGCAGGAAACAGATTTCAGGAGGTAGATTCGAATCGCCTTTAAAGCACATGAAAAGCAGCAAAACGTTGACAATGATGCCCTTGGCCAAAAACGGCGTATGCGTTTTTTCCTGAATATATTCAGGAAAAAACGCATACGCCCTTTTTGGCCAACCAAGCAACCTGGAAAGGCAAATCAGCGCTACAAAGAAGTCTCACTTTCCATCGGTGAAAAAGGCCATGCTGTAAAAAGTGTCAAAACCAGAAATTCAGGACAGGCCATGGAGAAATGGGAGCCTTGCTACACTGATGGGCGGGATGTAAATTGCCAACAGCCACTCTGGAGAAGTGTACGGTGAGACCTGAAACATCTAAAAAACACAGCTTAGAGAGCATAGGGCACTTCCACTCATGGGGGTATAAATTGGGAAAATGAAAAATCAGCAAGACACAAGCACCCCAAAGTTTAGGGCTGCTCTGTTGTCAACGACCTCCACTTCATTCCACCTTAAATATCCCAGGAAAGAGAAATATGGATAAAGAAGTTGTGGTCCTTATGTACAATGGAATATCACTCAGCCATGAAATCAATGTCATAAGGCTAGTAGCAGCATGATAAGTGGATTTAGGTACGACGATTCTAAGTGAAATAAGTCACACAGAAAAGGACACTTCTCATAAGGTATCACTGATAGAGGGAATGTAAAAACCGTTACACTTGAACTGAATTACAAAACAGAACAGAGTCACACATGCAGAAAACACACTATGGCTACTTAACGGGAAAAGTGAGGTGGGGTGATACATAAAACAAGGGTTTCAAATTAGCTCAGATACCGTTCCATAAACCCAATATGTAATAGACAAGACCTACTCCTTGCTCAGAGAACTGGACTCAACACGCCCTATTCACCGCACAAGAATATATCTGACTAGTAATAATCTTAAAACCTATGTATTGATATCTCTCTGTTAGTGTGTCAAGTGGGTGTAAAGCGGCATAAACACAGCAGTGAAAAGCAGCTAAACCCCATTATAAAAATAAATTACTTTGAAAAACCCATGAAACAAAGACAGTGAAAGAGAGAGAAATTCTTACACAATGCGTTCAGGGGCTGTGATGCAACCTGGATTGACCATATCTAGACCCACAGCTGGATGAGACATAAGGGTGGACACTCTTGGGGCTGAGAGGTTTGGTGAGGTTGGGTGAGCAAACGCAGACCCTTTAAAGTAATACTGCGTGGTACCCATCCCATGGGTCCCAAATCTCCAGGTTCAAGGGCATCTTCCTACATCGAAAACATGCATGAGAAACCCAAAAGATGGTATACCGTGTGATGGGGAAAGGTTTCTAAAACTCACCTCATTTCTCATCTCCTTGTGCCCGGGTTCGCCATTCCAGCCACTTTACTAGCAATCTCCCTACTTGGAGCATCAGCACCTTTAACCTCCTGTTCCGTACAGGTTGCAATTTGTCCTGAGGATGAACGGGAAGACGGGGAACCAATGAGAGACTAGCTCTTGGTGTTGGGACAGGCACAGGTCACTCTATTTTCCCATCAGGAAGAAGAATTAACCACAGGCTAAGCCTGCCCCCCGGAACCAGAACAGGGCCTGAAGCCATCCTGTGCTTTTGCGGCCAGCTCCCAAAAAAGCGAGTTGTAAAATGCAGGTTCAGGGCACTGCAATTCACAGACCTGCAGAGTTATAAATGATAACTCTCGTCCACAAATATATTAAGGGAAGGCAAAGAAGAGGATTTGAAATCAAGGCAGAATTGCAGGAAACAGATTTCTGGAGGTAGATTCGAATCGCCTTTAAAGCACATGAAAAGCGGCAAAACGTTGACAATGATGCCCTTTTTGGCCAACCAAGAAACCTGGAAAGGCAAATCAGCGCTACAAAGAAGTCTCGCTTCCCATCGGTCAAAAGGGCCATGCTGAAAAAACTGTCAAAACCAGAAATGCAGGACAGGCCATGGAGAAATGGGAGCCTTGCTACACTGATGGGCGGGATGAAAATTGCCAACAGCCACTCTGGAGAAGTGTACGGTGAGTCCTGAAACATCTAAAAAACACAGCTTAGAGAGCATAGGGCACTTCCATTCATGGGGGTATAAAATGGGAAAATTAAAAATCAGCAAAACACAAGCACCCCAAAGTTTAGGGCTGCTCTGTTGACCAGGACCTCCACTTCATTCCACCTTAAATATCCCAGGAAAGAGAAAAATGGATAAAGAAGTTGTGGTCCTTATGTACAATGGAATATCACTCAGCCATGAAATCAATGTCATAAGGCTCGTAGCAGCATGATGAGTGGATTAAGGTACAACGATTCTAAGTGAAATAAGTCACACAGAAAAGGACACTTCTCATAAGGTATCACTTATACAGGGAATGTAAAAACCATTACACTTGAACTGAATTACAAAACAGAACAGAGTCACACATGCAGAAAACACACTATGGCTGCTTAACGGGAAAGGTGAGATGGGGTGATACATAAAACAAGGGTTTCAAATTACTTCAGATACCGTTCCATAAACACAATATGTAATAGACAAGACCTACACCTTGCTCAGAGAACTGGACTCAACACGCCCTCTTCACCGCACAAGAATATATCTGACTAGTAATAATCTTAAAACATATGTATTGATATCTCTCTGTTAGTGTGTCAAGTGGGTGTAAAGAGGCATAAACACAGCAGTGAAAAGCAGCTAAACCCCATTATAAAAATAAATTACTTTGAAAAACCCATGAAACAAAGACAGTGAAAGAGAGAGAAATTCTTACACAATGCGTTCAGGGGCTGTGATGCAACCTGGATTGACCATATCTAGACCCACAGCTGGATGAGACATAAGGGTGGACACTCTTGGGGCTGAGAGGTCTGGTGAGGTTGAGTGAGTAAACACAGACCCTTTAAAGTAATACTGCATGGTACCCATCGCATGGGTCCCAAATCTCTAAGTTCAGGAGCATCTTCCTACATTGAAAACATACATGAGAAACCCAGAAGATGGTACACCGTGTGATGGGGAAAGGTTTCTAAAACGCACCTCATTTCTCATCTCCTTATGCCCGGGATCGCCATTCCAGCTGCTTTACTAGCAATCTCCCTACTTGGAGCATCAGCACCTTTAACCTCCTGTTCCGTACAGGTTGCAATTTGTCCTGAGGATGAACGGGAAGACGGGGAACCAATGAGAGACTAGCTCTTGGTGTTGGGACAGGCACAGGTCACTCTATTTTCCCATCAGGAAGAAGAATTAACTACAGGCTCAGCCTGCCCCCCGGAACCAGAACAGGGCCTGAAGCCATCCTGTGCTTTTCCGGCCAGCTCCCAAAAACGCGAGTTGTAAAATGGAGGTTCAGGGCACTGCAATTCACAAACATGCAGAGTTATAAATGATAACTCTCGTCCACAAATATATTGAGGGAAGGCAAAGAAGAGGATTTGAAATCAAGGCAGAATTGCAGGAAACAGATTTCAGGAGGTAGATTCGAATCGCCTTTAAAGCACATGAAAAGCAGCAAAACGTTGACAATGATGCCCTTGGCCAAAAACGGCGTATGCGTTTTTTCCTGAATATATTCAGGAAAAAACGCATACGCCCTTTTTGGCCAACCAAGCAACCTGGAAAGGCAAATCAGCGCTACAAAGAAGTCTCACTTTCCATCGGTGAAAAAGGCCATGCTGTAAAAAGTGTCAAAACCAGAAATTCAGGACAGGCCATGGAGAAATGGGAGCCTTGCTACACTGATGGGCGGGATGTAAATTGCCAACAGCCACTCTGGAGAAGTGTACGGTGAGACCTGAAACATCTAAAAAACACAGCTTAGAGAGCATAGGGCACTTCCACTCATGGGGGTATAAATTGGGAAAATGAAAAATCAGCAAGACACAAGCACCCCAAAGTTTAGGGCTGCTCTGTTGTCAACGACCTCCACTTCATTCCACCTTAAATATCCCAGGAAAGAGAAATATGGATAAAGAAGTTGTGGTCCTTATGTACAATGGAATATCACTCAGCCATGAAATCAATGTCATAAGGCTAGTAGCAGCATGATAAGTGGATTTAGGTACGACGATTCTAAGTGAAATAAGTCACACAGAAAAGGACACTTCTCATAAGGTATCACTGATAGAGGGAATGTAAAAACCGTTACACTTGAACTGAATTACAAAACAGAACAGAGTCACACATGCAGAAAACACACTATGGCTACTTAACGGGAAAAGTGAGGTGGGGTGATACATAAAACAAGGGTTTCAAATTAGCTCAGATACCGTTCCATAAACCCAATATGTAATAGACAAGACCTACTCCTTGCTCAGAGAACTGGACTCAACACGCCCTATTCACCGCACAAGAATATATCTGACTAGTAATAATCTTAAAACCTATGTATTGATATCTCTCTGTTAGTGTGTCAAGTGGGTGTAAAGCGGCATAAACACAGCAGTGAAAAGCAGCTAAACCCCATTATAAAAATAAATTACTTTGAAAAACCCATGAAACAAAGACAGTGAAAGAGAGAGAAATTCTTACACAATGCGTTCAGGGGCTGTGATGCAACCTGGATTGACCATATCTAGACCCACAGCTGGATGAGACATAAGGGTGGACACTCTTGGGGCTGAGAGGTTTGGTGAGGTTGGGTGAGCAAACGCAGACCCTTTAAAGTAATACTGCGTGGTACCCATCGCATGGGTCCCAAATCTCCAGGTTCAAGGGTATCTTGCTACATCGAAAACATGCATGAGAAACCCAGAAGATGGTACACCATGTGATGGGGAAAGGTTTCTAAAACGCACCTCATTTCTCATCTCCTTGTGCCCGGCTTCGCCATTCCAGCCGCTTTACTAGCAATCTCCCTACTTGGAGCATCAGCACCTTTAACCTCCTGTTCCGGACAGGTTGCAATTTGTCCTGAGGATGAACGGGAAGACGGGGAACCAATGAGAGACTAGCTCTTGGTGTTGGGACAGGCACAGGTCACTCTATTTTCCCATCAGGAAGAAGAATTAACCACAGGCTCATCCTGCCCCTCGGAACCAGAACAGGGGCTGAAGCCATCTTCTGCTTTTGCGGCCAGCTTCCAAAAAAGCGAGTTGTAAAATGCAGGTTCAGGGCACTGCAATTCACAGACCTGCAGAGTTATAAATGATAACTCTCCTCCACAAATATATTGAGAGAAGGCAAACAAGAGGATTTGAAATCAAGGCAGAATTGCAGGAAACAGATTGCAGGAGGTAGATTCGAATCGCCTTTAAAGCACATGAAAAGCAGCAAAACGTTGACAATGATGCCCTTGGCCAAAAAGGGCGTATGCGTTTTTTCCTGAATATATTCAGGAAAAAACGCATACGCCCTTTTTGGCCAACCAAGCAACCTGGAAAGGCAAATCAGCGCTACAAGAAGTCTCGCTTCCCATCGGTCAAAAGGGCCATGCTGAAAAAAGTGTCAAAACAAGAAATGCAGGACAGGCCATGGAGAAATGGGAGCCTTGTTACACTGATGGGCGGGATGTAAATTGCCAACAGCCACTCTGGAGAAGTGAACGGTGAGTCCTGAAACATCTAAAAAACACAGCTTAGAGAGCATAGGGCACTTTCACTCATGGGGGTTTAAAATGGGAAAATTAAAAATCAGCAAAACACAAGCACCCCAAAGTTTAGGGCTGCTCTGTTGACAAGGACCTCCACTTCATGCCACCTTCAATATCCCAGGAAAGAGAAAAATGGATAAAGAAGTTGTGGTCCTTATGTACAATGGAATATCACTCAGCCATGAAATCAATGTCATAAGGCTAGTAGCAGCAAGATGAGTGGATTTAGGTACGACGATTCTAAGTGAAATAAGTCACACAGAAAAGGACACTTCTCATAAGGTATCACTGACAGAGGGAATGTACAAGCCGTTACACTTGAACTGAATTACAAAAGAGAACAGTGTCACACATGCAGAAAACACACTATGGCTGCTTAACGGGAAAGGTGAGGTGGGGTGATACAGAAAACAAGGGTTTCAAATTAGCTCAGATACCGTTCCATAAACCCAATATGTAATAGACAAGACCTACTCCTTACTCAGAGAACTGGACTCAACACGCCCTATTCACCGCACAAGAATATATCTGACTAGTAATAATCTTAAAACCTATGTATTGATATCGCTCTGTTAGTGTGTCAAGTGGGTGTAAAGCGGCATAAACACAGCAGTGAAAAGCAGCTAAACCCCATTATAAAAATAAATTACTTTGAAAAACCCATGAAACAAAGACAGTGAAAGAGAGAGAAATTCTTACACAATGCGTTCAGGGGCTGTGATGCAACCTGGATTGACCATATCTAGACCCACAGCTGGATGAGACATAAGGGTGGACACTCTTGGGGCTGAGAGGTTTGGTGAGGTTGGGTGAGCAAACGCAGACCCTTTAAAGTAATACTGCGTGGTACCCATCCCATGGGTCCCAAATCTCCAGGTTCAAGGGCATCTTCCTACATCGAAAACATGCATGAGAAACCCAGAAGATGGTATACCGTGTGATGGGGAAAGGTTTCTAAAACTCACCTCATTTCTCATCTCCTTGTGCCCGGGTTCGCCATTCCAGCCACTTTACTAGCAATCTCCCTACTTGGAGCATCAGCACCTTTAACCTCCTGTTCCGTACAGGTTGCAATTTGTGCTGAGGATGAACGGGAAGACGGGGAACCAATGAGAGACTAGCTCTTGGTGTTGGGACAGGCACAGGTCACTCTATTTTCCCATCAGGAAGAAGAATTAACCACAGTCTCAGCCTGCTCCCCGGAACCAGAACAGGGCCTGAAGCCATCCTGTGCTTTTGCGGCCAGCTCCCAAAAAAGCGAGTTGTAAAATGCAGGTTCAGGGCACTGCAATTCACAGACCTGCAGAGTTATAAATGATAACTCTCATCCACAAATATATTGAGAGAAGGCAAACAAGAGGATTTGAAATCAAGGCAGAATTGCAGGAAACAGATTGCAGAAGGTAGATTCGAATCGCCTTTAAAGCACATGAAAAGCAGCAAAACGTTGACAATGATGCCCTTGGCCAAAAAGGGCGTATGCGTTTTTTCCTGAATATATTCAGGAAAAAACGCATACGCCCTTTTTGGCCAACCAAGCAACCTGGAAAGGCAAATCAGCGCTACAAAGAAGTCTCGCTTCCCATCGGTCAAAAGGGCCAGGCTGAAAAAAGTGTCAAAACCAGAAATGCAGGACTGGCCATGGAGAAATGGGAGCCTTGCTACACTGATGGGCGGGATGTAAATTGCCAACAGCCACTCTGGAGAAGTGAACGGTGAGTCCTGAAACATCTAAAAAACACAGCTTAGAGAGCATAGGGCACTTCCACGCATGGGGGTATAAATTGGGAAAATGAAAAATCAGCAAGACACAAGCACCCCAATGTTTAGGGCTGCTCTGTTGACAAGGACCTCCACTTCATTCCACCTTCAATATCCCAGGAAAGAGAAAAATGGATAAAGAAGTTGTGGTCCTTATGTGCAATGGAATATCACTCAGCCATGAAATCAATGTCATAAGGCTCCTAGCAGCATGATGAGTGGATTAAGGTACAACGATTCTAAGTGAAATAAGTCACACAGAAAAGGACACTTCTCATAAGGTATCACTTATACAGGGAATGTAAAAACCATTACACTTGAACTGAATTACAAAACAGAACAGAGTCACACATGCAGAAAACACACTATGGCTGCTTAACGGGAAAGGTGAGATGGGGTGATACATAAAACAAGGGTTTCAAATTACTTCAGATACCGTTCCATAAACACAATATGTAATAGACAAGACCTACACCTTGCTCAGAGAACTGGACTCAACACGCCCTCTTCACCGCACAAGAATATATCTGACTAGTAATAATCTTAAAACCTATGTATTGATATCTCTCTGTTAGTGTGTCAAGTGGGTGTAAAGCGGCATAAACACAGCAGTGAAAAGCAGCTAAACCCCATTATAAAAATAAATTAGTTTGAAAAACCCATGAAACAAAGACAGTGAAAGAGAGAGAAATTCTTACACAATGCGTTCAGGGGCTGTGATGCAACCTGGATTGACCATATCTAGACCCACAGCTGGATGAGACATAAGGGTGGACACTCTTGGGGCTGAGAGGTCTGGTGAGGTTGAGTGAGTAAACACAGACCCTTTAAAGTAATACTGCATGGTACCCATCGCATGGGTCCCAAATCTCCAAGTTCAGGAGCATCTTCCTACATTGAAAACATGCATGAGAAACCCAGAAGATGGTACACCGTGTGATGGGGAAAGGTTTCTAAAACGCACCTCATTTCTCATCTCCTTATGCCCGGGATCGCCATTCCAGCTGCTTTACTAGCAATCTCCCTACTTGGAGCATCAGCACCTTTAACCTCCTGTTCCGTACAGGTTGCAATTTGTCCTGAGGATGAACGGGAAGACGGGGAACCAATGAGAGACTAGCTCTTGGTGTTGGGACAGGCACAGGTCACTCTATTTTCCCATCAGGAAGAAGAATTAACTACAGGCTCAGCCTGCCCCCCGGAACCAGAACAGGGCCTGAAGCCATCCTGTGCTTTTCCGGCCAGCTCCCAAAAACGCGAGTTGTAAAATGGAGGTTCAGGGCACTGCAATTCACAAACATGCAGAGTTATAAATGATAACTCTCGTCCACAAATATATTGAGGGAAGGCAAAGAAGAGGATTTGAAATCAAGGCAGAATTGCAGGAAACAGATTTCAGGAGGTAGATTCGAATCGCCTTTAAAGCACATGAAAAGCAGCAAAACGTTGACAATGATGCCCTTGGCCAAAAACGGCGTATGCGTTTTTTCCTGAATATATTCAGGAAAAAACGCATACGCCCTTTTTGGCCAACCAAGCAACCTGGAAAGGCAAATCAGCGCTACAAAGAAGTCTCACTTTCCATCGGTGAAAAAGGCCATGCTGTAAAAAGTGTCAAAACCAGAAATTCAGGACAGGCCATGGAGAAATGGGAGCCTTGCTACACTGATGGGCGGGATGTAAATTGCCAACAGCCACTCTGGAGAAGTGTACGGTGAGACCTGAAACATCTAAAAAACACAGCTTAGAGAGCATAGGGCACTTCCACTCATGGGGGTATAAATTGGGAAAATGAAAAATCAGCAAGACACAAGCACCCCAAAGTTTAGGGCTGCTCTGTTGTCAACGACCTCCACTTCATTCCACCTTAAATATCCCAGGAAAGAGAAAAATGGATAAAGAAGTTGTGGTCCTTATGTACAATGGAATATCACTCAGCCATGAAATCAATGTCATAAGGCTAGTAGCAGCATGATAAGTGGATTTAGGTACGACGATTCTAAGTGAAATAAGTCACACAGAAAAGGACACTTCTCATAAGGTATCACTGATAGAGGGAATGTAAAAACCGTTACACTTGAACTGAATTACAAAACAGAACAGAGTCACACATGCAGAAAACACACTATGGCTACTTAACGGGAAAAGTGAGGTGGGGTGATACATAAAACAAGGGTTTCAAATTAGCTCAGATACCGTTCCATTGACCCAATATGTAATAGACAAGACCTACTCCTTGCTCAGAGAACTGGACTCAACACGCCCTATTCACCGCACAAGAATATATCTGACTAGTAATAATCTTAAAACCTATGTATTGATATCTCTCTGTTAGTGTGTCAAGTGGGTGTAAAGCGGCATAAACACAGCAGTGAAAAGCAGCTAAACCCCATTATAAAAGTAAATTACTTTGAAAAACCCATGAAACAAAGACAGTGAAAGAGAGAGAAATTCTTACACAATGCGTTCAGGGGCTGTGATGCAACCTGGATTGACCATATCTAGACCCACAGCTGCATGAGACATAAGGGTGGACACTCTTGGGGCTGAGAGGTTTGGTGAGGTTGGGTGAGCAAACACAGACCCTTTAAAGTAATACTGCGTGGTACCCATCGCATGGGTCCCAAATCTCCAGGTTCAAGGGTATCTTGCTACATCGAAAACATGCATGAGAAACCCAGAAGATGGTACACCATGTGATGGGGAAAGGTTTCTAAAACGCACCTCATTTCTCATCTCCTTGTGCCCGGCTTCGCCATTCCAGCCGCTTTACTAGCAATCTCCCTACTTGGAGCATCAGCACCTTTAACCTCCTGTTCCGTACAGGTTGCAATTTGTCCTGAGGATGAACGGGAAGACGGGGAACCAATGAGAGACTAGCTCTTGGTGTTGGGACAGGCACAGGTCACTCTATTTTCCCATCAGGAAGAAGAATTAACCACAGGCTCATCCTGCCCCTCGGAACCAGAACAGGGCCTGAAGCCATCTTCTGCTTTTGCGGCCAGCTTCCAAAAAAGCGAGTTGTAAAATGCAGGTTCAGGGCACTGCAATTCACAGACCTGCAGAGTTATAAATGATAACTCTCCTCCACAAATATATTGAGAGAAGAAAAACAAGAGGATTTGAAATCAAGGCAGAATTGCAGGAAACAGATTGCAGAAGGTAGATTCGAATCGCCTTTAAAGCACATGAAAAGCAGCAAAACGTTGACAATGATGCCCTTGGCCAAAAAGGGCGTATGCGTTTTTTCCTGAATATATTCAGGAAAAAACGCATACGCCCTTTTTGGCCAACCAAGCAACCTGGAAAGGCAAATCAGCGCTACAAAGAAGTCTCGCTTCCCATCGGTCAAAAGGGCCATGCTGAAAAAAGTGTCAAAACCAGAAATGCAGGACTGGCCATGGAGAAATGGGAGCCTTGTTACACTGATGGGCGGGATGTAAATTGCCAACAGCCACTCTGGAGAAGTGAACGGTGAGTCCTGAAACATCTAAAAAACACAGCTTAGAGAGCATAGGGCACTTTCACTCATGGGGGTTTAAAATGGGAAAATTAAAAATCAGCAAAACACAAGCACCCCAAAGTTTAGGGCTGCTCTGTTGACAAGGACCTCCACTTCCTTCCACCTTCAATATCCCAGGAAAGAGAAAAATGGATAAAGAAGTTGTGGTCCTTATGTACAATGGAATATCACTCAGCCATGAAATCAATGTCATAAGGCTAGTAGCAGCAAGATGAGTGGATTTAGGTACGACGATTCTAAGTGAAATAAGTCACACAGAAAAGGACACTTCTCATAAGGTATCACTGACAGAGGGAATGTACAAGCCGTTACACTTGAACTGAATTACAAAAGAGAACAGTGTCACACATGCAGAAAACACACTATGGCTGCTTAACGGGAAAGGTGAGGTGGGGTGATACATAAAACAAGGGTTTCAAATTAGCTCAGATACCGTTCCATAAACCCAATATGTAATAGACAAGACCTACTCCTTACTCAGAGAACTGGACTCAACACGCCCTATTCACCGCACAAGAATATATCTGACTAGTAATAATCTTAAAACCTATGTATTGATATCTCTCTGTTAGTGTGTCAAGTGGGTGTAAAGCGGCATAAACACAGCAGTGAAAAGCAGCTAAACCCCATTATAAAAATAAATTACTTTGAAAAACCCATGAAACAAAGACAGTGAAAGAGAGAGAAATTCTTACACAATGCGTTCAGGGGCTGTGATGCAACCTGGATTGACCATATCTAGACCCACAGCTGGATGAGACATAAGGGTGGACACTCTTGGGGCTGAGAGGTTTGGTGAGGTTGGGTGAGCAAACGCAGACCCTTTAAAGTAATACTGCGTGGTACCCATCGCATGGGTCCCAAATCTCCAGGTTCAAGGGCATCTTCCTACATCGAAAACATGCATGAGAAACCCAGAAGATGGTATACCGTGTGATGGGGAAAGGTTTCTAAAACTCACCTCATTTCTCATCTCCTTGTGCCCGGGTTCGCCATTCCAGCCACTTTACTAGCAATCTCCCTACTTGGAGCATC
Organism: Balaenoptera borealis; assembly: GCF_965194805.1. Classification (NCBI taxonomy): domain Eukaryota; kingdom Metazoa; phylum Chordata; class Mammalia; order Artiodactyla; family Balaenopteridae; genus Balaenoptera; species Balaenoptera borealis. The sequence continues at coordinate 174,525 of NW_028123956.1, read as the reverse complement.
AGCACCTTTAACCTCCTGTTCCGTACAGGTTGCAATTTGTGCTGAGGATGAACGGGAAGACGGGGAACCAATGAGAGACTAGCTCTTGGTGTTGGGACAGGCACAGGTCACTCTATTTTCCCATCAGGAAGAAGAATTAACCACAGTCTCAGCCTGCTCCCCGGAACCAGAACAGGGCCTGAAGCCATCCTGTGCTTTTGCGGCCAGCTCCCAAAAAAGCGAGTTGTAAAATGCAGGTTCAGGGCACTGCAATTCACAGACCTGCAGAGTTATAAATGATAACTCTCCTCCACAAATATATTGAGAGAAGGCAAACAAGAGGATTTGAAATCAAGGCAGAATTGCAGGAAACAGATTGCAGAAGGTAGATTCGAATCGCCTTTAAAGCACATGAAAAGCAGCAAAACGTTGACAATGATGCCCTTGGCCAAAAAGGGCGTATGCGTTTTTTCCTGAATATATTCAGGAAAAAACGCATACGCCCTTTTTGGCCAACCAAGCAACCTGGAAAGGCAAATCAGCGCTACAAAGAAGTCTCGCTTCCCATCGGTCAAAAGGGCCAGGCTGAAAAAAGTGTCAAAACCAGAAATGCAGGACTGGCCATGGAGAAATGGGAGCCTTGCTACACTGATGGGCGGGATGTAAATTGCCAACAGCCACTCTGGAGAAGTGAACGGTGAGTCCTGAAACATCTAAAAAACACAGCTTAGAGAGCATAGGGCACTTCCACGCATGGGGGTATAAATTGGGAAAATGAAAAATCAGCAAGACACAAGCACCCCAATGTTTAGGGCTGCTCTGTTGACAAGGACCTCCACTTCATTCCACCTTCAATATCCCAGGAAAGAGAAAAATGGATAAAGAAGTTGTGGTCCTTATGTGCAATGGAATATCACTCAGCCATGAAATCAATGTCATAAGGCTCGTAGCAGCATGATGAGTGGATTAAGGTACAACGATTCTAAGTGAAATAAGTCACACAGAAAAGGACACTTCTCATAAGGTATCACTTATACAGGGAATGTAAAAACCATTACACTTGAACTGAATTACAAAACAGAACAGAGTCACACATGCAGAAAACACACTATGGCTGCTTAACGGGAAAGGTGAGATGGGGTGATACATAAAACAAGGGTTTCAAATTACTTCAGATACCGTTCCATAAACACAATATGTAATAGACAAGACCTACACCTTGCTCAGAGAACTGGACTCAACACGCCCTCTTCACCGCACAAGAATATATCTGACTAGTAATAATCTTAAAACCTATGTATTGATATCTCTCTGTTAGTGTGTCAAGTGGGTGTAAAGCGGCATAAACACAGCAGTGAAAAGCAGCTAAACCCCATTATAAAAATAAATTACTTTGAAAAACCCATGAAACAAAGACAGTGAAAGAGAGAGAAATTCTTACACAATGCGTTCAGGGGCTGTGATGCAACCTGGATTGACCATATCTAGACCCACAGCTGGATGAGACATAAGGGTGGACACTCTTGGGGCTGAGAGGTCTGGTGAGGTTGAGTGAGTAAACACAGACCCTTTAAAGTAATACTGCATGGTACCCATCGCATAGGTCCCAAATCTCCAAGTTCAGGAGCATCTTCCTACATTGAAAACATGCATGAGAAACCCAGAAGATGGTACACCGTGTGATGGGGAAAGGTTTCTAAAACGCACCTCATTTCTCATCTCCTTATGCCCGGGATCGCCATTCCAGCTGCTTTACTAGCAATCTCCCTACTTGGAGCATCAGCACCTTTAACCTCCTGTTCCGTACAGGTTGCAATTTGTCCTGAGGATGAACGGGAAGACGGGGAACCAATGAGAGACTAGCTCTTGGTGTTGGGACAGGCACAGGTCACTCTATTTTCCCATCAGGAAGAAGAATTAACTACAGGCTCAGCCTGCCCCCCGGAACCAGAACAGGGCCTGAAGCCATCCTGTGCTTTTCCGGCCAGCTCCCAAAAACGCGAGTTGTAAAATGGAGGTTCAGGGCACTGCAATTCACAAACATGCAGAGTTATAAATGATAACTCTCGTCCACAAATATATTGAGGGAAGGCAAAGAAGAGGATTTGAAATCAAGGCAGAATTGCAGGAAACAGATTTCAGGAGGTAGATTCGAATCGCCTTTAAAGCACATGAAAAGCAGCAAAACGTTGACAATGATGCCCTTGGCCAAAAACGGCGTATGCGTTTTTTCCTGAATATATTCAGGAAAAAACGCATACGCCCTTTTTGGCCAACCAAGCAACCTGGAAAGGCAAATCAGCGCTACAAAGAAGTCTCACTTTCCATCGGTGAAAAAGGCCATGCTGTAAAAAGTGTCAAAACCAGAAATTCAGGACAGGCCATGGAGAAATGGGAGCCTTGCTACACTGATGGGCGGGATGTAAATTGCCAACAGCCACTCTGGAGAAGTGTACGGTGAGACCTGAAACATCTAAAAAACACAGCTTAGAGAGCATAGGGCACTTCCACTCATGGGGGTATAAATTGGGAAAATGAAAAATCAGCAAGACACAAGCACCCCAAAGTTTAGGGCTGCTCTGTTGTCAACGACCTCCACTTCATTCCACCTTAAATATCCCAGGAAAGAGAAAAATGGATAAAGAAGTTGTGGTCCTTATGTACAATGGAATATCACTCAGCCATGAAATCAATGTCATAAGGCTAGTAGCAGCATGATAAGTGGATTTAGGTAGGACGATTCTAAGTGAAATAAGTCACACAGAAAAGGACACTTCTCATAAGGTATCACTGATAGAGGGAATGTAAAAACCGTTACACTTGAACTGAATTACAAAACAGAACAGAGTCACACATGCAGAAAACACACTATGGCTACTTAACGGGAAAAGTGAGGTGGGGTGATACATAAAACAAGGGTTTCAAATTAGCTCAGATACCGTTCCATTGACCCAATATGTAATAGACAAGACCTACTCCTTGCTCAGAGAACTGGACTGAACACGCCCTATTCACCGCACAAGAATATATCTGACTAGTAATAATCTTAAAACCTATGTATTGATATCTCTCTGTTAGTGTGTCAAGTGGGTGTAAAGCGGCATAAACACAGCAGTGAAAAGCAGCTAAACCCCATTATAAAAGTAAATTACTTTGAAAAACCCATGAAACAAAGACAGTGAAAGAGAGAGAAATTCTTACACAATGCGTTCAGGGGCTGTGATGCAACCTGGATTGACCATATCTAGACCCACAGCTGGATGAGACATAAGGGTGGACACTCTTGGGGCTGAGAGGTTTGGTGAGGTTGGGTGAGCAAACACAGACCCTTTAAAGTAATACTGCGTGGTACCCATCGCATGGGTCCCAAATCTCCAGGTTCAAGGGTATCTTGCTACATCGAAAACATGCATGAGAAACCCAGAAGATGGTACACCATGTGATGGGGAAAGGTTTCTAAAACGCACCTCATTTCTCATCTCCTTGTGCCCGGCTTCGCCATTCCAGCCGCTTTACTAGCAATCTCCCTACTTGGAGCATCAGCACCTTTAACCTCCTGTTCCGTACAGGTTGCAATTTGTCCTGAGGATGAACGGGAAGACGGGGAACCAATGAGAGACTAGCTCTTGGTGTTGGGACAGGCACAGGTCACTCTATTTTCCCATCAGGAAGAAGAATTAACCACAGGCTCATCCTGCCCCTCGGAACCAGAACAGGGCCTGAAGCCATCTTCTGCTTTTGCGGCCAGCTTCCAAAAAAGCGAGTTGTAAAATGCAGGTTCAGGGCACTGCAATTCACAGACCTGCAGAGTTATAAATGATAACTCTCCTCCACAAATATATTGAGAGAAGAAAAACAAGAGGATTTGAAATCAAGGCAGAATTGCAGGAAACAGATTGCAGAAGGTAGATTCGAATCGCCTTTAAAGCACATGAAAAGCAGCAAAACGTTGACAATGATGCCCTTGGCCAAAAAGGGCGTATGCGTTTTTTCCTGAATATATTCAGGAAAAAACGCATACGCCCTTTTTGGCCAACCAAGCAACCTGGAAAGGCAAATCAGCGCTACAAAGAAGTCTCGCTTCCCATCGGTCAAAAGGGCCATGCTGAAAAAAGTGTCAAAACCAGAAATGCAGGACTGGCCATGGAGAAATGGGAGCCTTGTTACACTGATGGGCGGGATGTAAATTGCCAACAGCCACTCTGGAGAAGTGAACGGTGAGTCCTGAAACATCTAAAAAACACAGCTTAGAGAGCATAGGGCACTTTCACTCATGGGGGTTTAAAATGGGAAAATTAAAAATCAGCAAAACACAAGCACCCCAAAGTTTAGGGCTGCTCTGTTGACAAGGACCTCCACTTCCTTCCACCTTCAATATCCCAGGAAAGAGAAAAATGGATAAAGAAGTTGTGGTCCTTATGTACAATGGAATATCACTCAGCCATGAAATCAATGTCATAAGGCTAGTAGCAGCAAGATGAGTGGATTTAGGTACGACGATTCTAAGTGAAATAAGTCACACAGAAAAGGACACTTCTCATAAGGTATCACTGACAGAGGAAATGTACAAGCCGTTACACTTGAACTGAATTACAAAACAGAACAGTGTCACACATGCAGAAAACACACTATGGCTGCTTAACGGGAAAGGTGAGGTGGGGTGATACATAAAACAAGGGTTTCAAATTAGCTCAGATACCGTTCCATAAACCCAATATGTAATAGACAAGACCTACTCCTTACTCAGAGAACTGGACTCAACACGCCCTATTCACCGCACAAGAATATATCTGACTAGTAATAATCTTAAAACCTATGTATTGATATCTCTCTGTTAGTGTGTCAAGTGGGTGTAAAGCGGCATAAACACAGCAGTGAAAAGCAGCTAAACCCCATTATAAAAATAAATTACTTTGAAAAACCCATGAAACAAAGACAGTGAAAGAGAGAGAAATTCTTACACAATGCGTTCAGGGGCTGTGATGCAACCTGGATTGACCATATCTAGACCCACAGCTGGATGAGACATAAGGGTGGACACTCTTGGGGCTGAGAGGTTTGGTGAGGTTGGGTGAGCAAATGCAGACCCTTTAAAGTAATACTGCGTGGTACCCATCGCATGGGTCCCAAATCTCCAGGTTCAAGGGCATCTTCCTACATCGAAAACATGCATGAGAAACCCAGAAGATGGTATACCGTGTGATGGGGAAAGGTTTCTAAAAGTCACCTCATTTCTCATCTCCTTGTGCCCGGGTTCGCCATTCCAGCCACTTTACTAGCAATCTCCCTACTTGGAGCATCAGCACCTTTAACCTCCTGTTCCGTACAGGTTGCAATTTGTGCTGAGGATGAACGGGAAGACGGGGAACCAATGAGAGACTAGCTCTTGGTGTTGGGACAGGCACAGGTCACTCTATTTTCCCATCAGGAAGAAGAATTAACCACAGTCTCAGCCTGCTCCCCGGAACCAGAACAGGGCCTGAAGCCATCCTGTGCTTTTGCGGGCAGCTCCCAAAAAAGCGAGTTGTAAAATGCAGGTTCAGGGCACTGCAATTCACAGACCTGCAGAGTTATAAATGATAACTCTCATCCACAAATATATTGAGGGAAGGCAAACAAGAGGATTTGAAATCAAGGCAGAATTGCAGGAAACAGATTTCAGGAGGTAGATTCGAATCGCCTTTAAAGCACATGAAAAGCGGCAAAACGTTGACAATGATGCCCTTGGCCAAAAAGGGCGTATGCGTTTTTTCCTGAATATATTCAGGAAAAAACGCATACGCCCTTTTTGGCCAACCAAGCAACCTGGAAAGGCAAATCAGCGCTACAAAGAAGTCTCGCTTCCCATCGGTCAAAAGGGCCATGCTGAAAAAAGTGTCAAAACCAGAAATGCAGGACAGGCCATGGAGAAATGGGAGCCTTGCTACACTGATGGGCGGGATGTAAATTGCGAACAGCCACTCTGGAGAAGTGTACGGTGAGTCCTGAAACATCTAAAAAACACAGCTTAGAGAGCATAGGGCACTTCCACGCATGGGGGTATAAAATGGGAAAATGAAAAATCAGCAAGACACAAGCACCCCAAAGTTTAGGGCTGCTCTGTTGTCAACGACCTCCACTTCATTCCACCTTAAATATCCCAGGAAAGAGAAATATGGATAAAGAAGTTGTGGTCCTTATGTACAATGGAATATCACTCAGCCATGAAATCAATGTCATAAGGTTAGTAGCAGCATGATAAGTGGATTTAGGTACGACGATTCTAAGTGAAATAAGTCACACAGAAAAGGACACTTCTCATAAGGTATCACTGATAGAGGGAATGTAAAAACCGTTACACTTGAACTGAATTACAAAACAGAACAGAGTCACACATGCAGAAAACACACTATGGCTACTTAACGGGAAAAGTGAGGTGGGGTGATACATAAAACAAGGGTTTCAAATTAGCTCAGATACCGTTCCATAAACCCAATATGTAATAGACAAGACCTACTCCTTGCTCAGAGAACTGGACTCAACACGCCCTATTCACCGCACAAGAATATATCTGACTAGTAATAATCTTAAAACCTATGTATTGATATCTCTCTGTTAGTGTGTCAAGTGGGTGTAAAGCGGCATAAACACAGCAGTGAAAAGCAGCTAAACCCCATTATAAAAATAAATTACTTTGAAAAACCCATGAAACAAAGACAGTGAAAGAGAGAGAAATTCTTACACAATGCGTTCAGGGGCTGTGATGCAACCTGGATTGACCATATCTAGACCCACAGCTGGATGAGACATAAGGGTGGACACTCTTGGGGCTGAGAGGTTTGGTGAGGTTGGGTGAGCAAACGCAGACCCTTTAAAGTAATACTGCGTGGTACCCATCCCATGGGTCCCAAATCTCCAGGTTCAAGGGCATCTTCCTACATCGAAAACATGCATGAGAAACCCAAAAGATGGTATACCGTGTGATGGGGAAAGGTTTCTAAAACTCACCTCATTTCTCATCTCCTTGTGCCCGGGTTCGCCATTCCAGCCACTTTACTAGCAATCTCCCTACTTGGAGCATCAGCACCTTTAACCTCCTGTTCCGTACAGGTTGCAATTTGTCCTGAGGATGAACGGGAAGACGGGGAACCAATGAGAGACTAGCTCTTGGTGTTGGGACAGGCACAGGTCACTCTATTTTCCCATCAGGAAGAAGAATTAACCACAGGCTAAGCCTGCCCCCCGGAACCAGAACAGGGCCTGAAGCCATCCTGTGCTTTTGCGGCCAGCTCCCAAAAAAGCGAGTTGTAAAATGCAGGTTCAGGGCACTGCAATTCACAGACCTGCAGAGTTATAAATGATAACTCTCGTCCACAAATATATTAAGGGAAGGCAAAGAAGAGGATTTGAAATCAAGGCAGAATTGCAGGAAACAGATTTCTGGAGGTAGATTCGAATCGCCTTTAAAGCACATGAAAAGCGGCAAAACGTTGACAATGATGCCCTTTTTGGCCAACCAAGAAACCTGGAAAGGCAAATCAGCGCTACAAAGAAGTCTCGCTTCCCATCGGTCAAAAGGGCCATGCTGAAAAAACTGTCAAAACCAGAAATGCAGGACAGGCCATGGAGAAATGGGAGCCTTGCTACACTGATGGGCGGGATGAAAATTGCCAACAGCCACTCTGGAGAAGTGTACGGTGAGTCCTGAAACATCTAAAAAACACAGCTTAGAGAGCATAGGGCACTTCCATTCATGGGGGTATAAAATGGGAAAATTAAAAATCAGCAAAACACAAGCACCCCAAAGTTTAGGGCTGCTCTGTTGACCAGGACCTCCACTTCATTCCACCTTAAATATCCCAGGAAAGAGAAAAATGGATAAAGAAGTTGTGGTCCTTATGTACAATGGAATATCACTCAGCCATGAAATCAATGTCATAAGGCTCGTAGCAGCATGATGAGTGGATTAAGGTACAACGATTCTAAGTGAAATAAGTCACACAGAAAAGGACACTTCTCATAAGGTATCACTTATACAGGGAATGTAAAAACCATTACACTTGAACTGAATTACAAAACAGAACAGAGTCACACATGCAGAAAACACACTATGGCTGCTTAACGGGAAAGGTGAGATGGGGTGATACATAAAACAAGGGTTTCAAATTACTTCAGATACCGTTCCATAAACACAATATGTAATAGACAAGACCTACACCTTGCTCAGAGAACTGGACTCAACACGCCCTCTTCACCGCACAAGAATATATCTGACTAGTAATAATCTTAAAACATATGTATTGATATCTCTCTGTTAGTGTGTCAAGTGGGTGTAAAGAGGCATAAACACAGCAGTGAAAAGCAGCTAAACCCCATTATAAAAATAAATTACTTTGAAAAACCCATGAAACAAAGACAGTGAAAGAGAGAGAAATTCTTACACAATGCGTTCAGGGGCTGTGATGCAACCTGGATTGACCATATCTAGACCCACAGCTGGATGAGACATAAGGGTGGACACTCTTGGGGCTGAGAGGTCTGGTGAGGTTGAGTGAGTAAACACAGACCCTTTAAAGTAATACTGCATGGTACCCATCGCATGGGTCCCAAATCTCTAAGTTCAGGAGCATCTTCCTACATTGAAAACATACATGAGAAACCCAGAAGATGGTACACCGTGTGATGGGGAAAGGTTTCTAAAACGCACCTCATTTCTCATCTCCTTATGCCCGGGATCGCCATTCCAGCTGCTTTACTAGCAATCTCCCTACTTGGAGCATCAGCACCTTTAACCTCCTGTTCCGTACAGGTTGCAATTTGTCCTGAGGATGAACGGGAAGACGGGGAACCAATGACAGACTAGCTCTTGGTGTTGGGACAGGCACAGGTCACTCTATTTTCCCATCAGGAAGAAGAATTAACTACAGGCTCAGCCTGCCCCCCGGAACCAGAACAGGGCCTGAAGCCATCCTGTGCTTTTCCGGCCAGCTCCCAAAAACGCGAGTTGTAAAATGGAGGTTCAGGGCACTGCAATTCACAAACATGCAGAGTTATAAATGATAACTCTCGTCCACAAATATATTGAGGGAAGGCAAAGAAGAGGATTTGAAATCAAGGCAGAATTGCAGGAAACAGATTTCAGGAGGTAGATTCGAATCGCCTTTAAAGCACATGAAAAGCAGCAAAACGTTGACAATGATGCCCTTGGCCAAAAACGGCGTATGCGTTTTTTCCTGAATATATTCAGGAAAAAACGCATACGCCCTTTTTGGCCAACCAAGCAACCTGGAAAGGCAAATCAGCGCTACAAAGAAGTCTCACTTTCCATCGGTGAAAAAGGCCATGCTGTAAAAAGTGTCAAAACCAGAAATTCAGGACAGGCCATGGAGAAATGGGAGCCTTGCTACACTGATGGGCGGGATGTAAATTGCCAACAGCCACTCTGGAGAAGTGTACGGTGAGACCTGAAACATCTAAAAAACACAGCTTAGAGAGCATAGGGCACTTCCACTCATGGGGGTATAAATTGGGAAAATGAAAAATCAGCAAGACACAAGCACCCCAAAGTTTAGGGCTGCTCTGTTGTCAACGACCTCCACTTCATTCCACCTTAAATATCCCAGGAAAGAGAAAAATGGATAAAGAAGTTGTGGTCCTTATGTACAATGGAATATCACTCAGCCATGAAATCAATGTCATAAGGCTAGTAGCAGCATGATAAGTGGATTTAGGTACGACGATTCTAAGTGAAATAAGTCACACAGAAAAGGACACTTCTCATAAGGTATCACTGATAGAGGGAATGTAAAAACCGTTACACTTGAACTGAATTACAAAACAGAACAGAGTCACACATGCAGAAAACACACTATGGCTACTTAACGGGAAAAGTGAGGTGGGGTGATACATAAAACAAGGGTTTCAAATTAGCTCAGATACCGTTCCATTGACCCAATATGTAATAGACAAGACCTACTCCTTGCTCAGAGAACTGGACTCAACACGCCCTATTCACCGCACAAGAATATATCTGACTAGTAATAATCTTAAAACCTATGTATTGATATCTCTCTGTTAGTGTGTCAAGTGGGTGTAAAGCGGCATAAACACAGCAGTGAAAAGCAGCTAAACCCCATTATAAAAGTAAATTACTTTGAAAAACCCATGAAACAAAGACAGTGAAAGAGAGAGAAATTCTTACACAATGCGTTCAGGGGCTGTGATGCAACCTGGATTGACCATATCTAGACCCACAGCTGGATGAGACATAAGGGTGGACACTCTTGGGGCTGAGAGGTTTGGTGAGGTTGGGTGAGCAAACACAGACCCTTTAAAGTAATACTGCGTGGTACCCATCGCATGGGTCCCAAATCTCCAGGTTCAAGGGTATCTTGCTACATCGAAAACATGCATGAGAAACCCAGAAGATGGTACACCATGTGATGGGGAAAGGTTTCTAAAACGCACCTCATTTCTCATCTCCTTGTGCCCGGCTTCGCCATTCCAGCCGCTTTACTAGCAATCTCCCTACTTGGAGCATCAGCACCTTTAACCTCCTGTTCCGGACAGGTTGCAATTTGTCCTGAGGATGAACGGGAAGACGGGGAACCAATGAGAGACTAGCTCTTGGTGTTGGGACAGGCACAGGTCACTCTATTTTCCCATCAGGAAGAAGAATTAACCACAGGCTCATCCTGCCCCTCGGAACCAGAACAGGGCCTGAAGCCATCTTCTGCTTTTGCGGCCAGCTTCCAAAAAAGCGAGTTGTAAAATGCAGGTTCAGGGCACTGCAATTCACAGACCTGCAGAGTTATAAATGATAACTCTCCTCCACAAATATATTGAGAGAAGAAAAACAAGAGGATTTGAAATCAAGGCAGAATTGCAGGAAACAGATTGCAGAAGGTAGATTCGAATCGCCTTTAAAGCACATGAAAAGCAGCAAAACGTTGACAATGATGCCCTTGGCCAAAAAGGGCGTATGCGTTTTTTCCTGAATATATTCAGGAAAAAACGCATACGCCCTTTTTGGCCAACCAAGCAACCTGGAAAGGCAAATCAGCGCTACAAAGAAGTCTCGCTTCCCATCGGTCAAAAGGGCCATGCTGAAAAAAGTGTCAAAACCAGAAATGCAGGACTGGCCATGGAGAAATGGGAGCCTTGTTACACTGATGGGCGGGATGTAAATTGCCAACAGCCACTCTGGAGAAGTGAACGGTGAGTCCTGAAACATCTAAAAAACACAGCTTAGAGAGCATAGGGCACTTTCACTCATGGGGGTTTAAAATGGGAAAATTAAAAATCAGCAAAACACAAGCACCCCAAAGTTTAGGGCTGCTCTGTTGACAAGGACCTCCACTTCCTTCCACCTTCAATATCCCAGGAAAGAGAAAAATGGATAAAGAAGTTGTGGTCCTTATGTACAATGGAATATCACTCAGCCATGAAATCAATGTCATAAGGCTAGTAGCAGCAAGATGAGTGGATTTAGGTACGACGATTCTAAGTGAAATAAGTCACACAGAAAAGGACACTTCTCATAAGGTATCACTGACAGAGGGAATGTACAAGCCGTTACACTTGAACTGAATTACAAAAGAGAACAGTGTCACACATGCAGAAAACACACTATGGCTGCTTAACGGGAAAGGTGAGGTGGGGTGATACATAAAACAAGGGTTTCAAATTAGCTCAGATACCGTTCCATAAACCCAATATGTAATAGACAAGACCTACTCCTTACTCAGAGAACTGGACTCAACACGCCCTATTCACCGCACAAGAATATATCTGACTAGTAATAATCTTAAAACCTATGTATTGATATCTCTCTGTTAGTGTGTCAAGTGGGTGTAAAGCGGCATAAACACAGCAGTGAAAAGCAGCTAAACCCCATTATAAAAATAAATTACTTTGAAAAACCCATGAAACAAAGACAGTGAAAGAGAGAGAAATTCTTACACAATGCGTTCAGGGGCTGTGATGCAACCTGGATTGACCATATCTAGACCCACAGCTGGATGAGACATAAGGGTGGACACTCTTGGGGCTGAGAGGTTTGGTGAGGTTGGGTGAGCAAACGCAGACCCTTTAAAGTAATACTGCGTGGTACCCATCGCATGGGTCCCAAATCTCCAGGTTCAAGGGCATCTTCCTACATCGAAAACATGCATGAGAAACCCAGAAGATGGTATACCGTGTGATGGGGAAAGGTTTCTAAAACTCACCTCATTTCTCATCTCCTTGTGCCCGGGTTCGCCATTCCAGCCACTTTACTAGCAATCTCCCTACTTGGAGCATCAGCACCTTTAACCTCCTGTTCCGTACAGGTTGCAATTTGTCCTGAGGATGAACGGGAAGACGGGGAACCAATGAGAGACTAGCTCTTGGTGTTGGGACAGGCACAGGTCACTCTATTTTCCCATCAGGAAGAAGAATTAACCACAGTCTCAGCCTGCTCCCCGGAACCAGAACAGGGCCTGAAGCCATCCTGTGCTTTTGCGGCCAGCTCCCAAAAAAGCGAGTTGTAAAATGCAGGTTCAGGGCACTGCAATTCACAGACCTGCAGAGTTATAAATGATAACTCTCATCCACAAATATATTGAGAGAAGGCAAACAAGAGGATTTGAAATCAAGGCAGAATTGCAGGAAACAGATTGCAGAAGGTAGATTCGAATCGCCTTTAAAGCACATGAAAAGCAGCAAAACGTTGACAATGATGCCCTTGGCCAAAAAGGGCGTATGCGTTTTTTCCTGAATATATTCAGGAAAAAACGCATACGCCCTTTTTGGCCAACCAAGCAACCTGGAAAGGCAAATCAGCGCTACAAAGAAGTCTCGCTTCCCATCGGTCAAAAGGGCCAGGCTGAAAAAAGTGTCAAAACCAGAAATGCAGGACTGGCCATGGAGAAATGGGAGCCTTGCTACACTGATGGGCGGGATGTAAATTGCCAACAGCCACTCTGGAGAAGTGAACGGTGAGTCCTGAAACATCTAAAAAACACAGCTTAGAGAGCATAGGGCACTTCCACGCATGGGGGTATAAATTGGGAAAATGAAAAATCAGCAAGACACAAGCACCCCAATGTTTAGGGCTGCTCTGTTGACAAGGACCTCCACTTCATTCCACCTTCAATATCCCAGGAAAGAGAAAAATGGATAAAGAAGTTGTGGTCCTTATGTGCAATGGAATATCACTCAGCCATGAAATCAATGTCATAAGGCTCGTAGCAGCATGATGAGTGGATTAAGGTACAACGATTCTAAGTGAAATAAGTCACACAGAAAAGGACACTTCTCATAAGGTATCACTTATACAGGGAATGTAAAAACCATTACACTTGAACTGAATTACAAAACAGAACAGAGTCACACATGCAGAAAACACACTATGGCTGCTTAACGGGAAAGGTGAGATGGGGTGATACATAAAACAAGGGTTTCAAATTACTTCAGATACCGTTCCATAAACACAATATGTAATAGACAAGACCTACACCTTGCTCAGAGAACTGGACTCAACACGCCCTCTTCACCACACAAGAATATATCTGACTAGTAATAATCTTAAAACCTATGTATTGATATCTCTCTGTTAGTGTGTCAAGTGGGTGTAAAGCGGCATAAACACAGCAGTGAAAAGCAGCTAAACCCCATTATAAAAATAAATTACTTTGAAAAACCCATGAAACAAAGACAGTGAAAGAGAGAGAAATTCTTACACAATGCGTTCAGGGGCTGTGATGCAACCTGGATTGACCATATCTAGACCCACAGCTGGATGAGACATAAGGGTGGACACTCTTGGGGCTGAGAGGTTTGGTGAGGTTGGGTGAGCAAACGCAGACCCTTTAAAGTAATACTGCGTGGTACCCATCGCATGGGTCCCAAATCTCCAGGTTCAAGGGCATCTTCCTACATCGAAAACATGCATGAGAAACCCAGAAGATGGTATACCGTGTGATGGGGAAAGGTTTCTAAAAGTCACCTCATTTCTCATCTCCTTGTGCCCGGGTTCGCCATTCCAGCCACTTTACTAGCAATCTCCCTACTTGGAGCATCAGCACCTTTAACCTCCTGTTCCGTACAGGTTGCAATTTGTGCTGAGGATGAACGGGAAGACGGGGAACCAATGAGAGACTAGCTCTTGGTGTTGGGACAGGCACAGGTCACTCTATTTTCCCATCAGGAAGAAGAATTAACCACAGTCTCAGCCTGCTCCCCGGAACCAGAACAGGGCCTGAAGCCATCCTGTGCTTTTGCGGGCAGCTCCCAAAAAAGCGAGTTGTAAAATGCAGGTTCAGGGCACTGCAATTCACAGACCTGCAGAGTTATAAATGATAACTCTCATCCACAAATATATTGAGGGAAGGCAAACAAGAGGATTTGAAATCAAGGCAGAATTGCAGGAAACAGATTTCAGGAGGTAGATTCGAATCGCCTTTAAAGCACATGAAAAGCGGCAAAACGTTGACAATGATGCCCTTGGCCAAAAAGGGCGTATGCGTTTTTTCCTGAATATATTCAGGAAAAAACGCATACGCCCTTTTTGGCCAACCAAGCAACCTGGAAAGGCAAATCAGCGCTACAAAGAAGTCTCGCTTCCCATCGGTCAAAAGGGCCATGCTGAAAAAACTGTCAAAACCAGAAATGCAGGACAGGCCATGGAGAAATGGGAGCCTTGCTACACTGATGGGCGGGATGTAAATTGCGAACAGCCACTCTGGAGAAGTGTACGGTGAGTCCTGAAACATCTAAAAAACACAGCTTAGAGAGCATAGGGCACTTCCACGCATGGGGGTATAAATTGGGAAAATGAAAAATCAGCAAGACACAAGCACCCCAAAGTTGAGGGCTGCTCTGTTGACAAGGACCTCCACTTCATTCCACCTTCAATATCCCAGGAAAGAGAAAAATGGATAAAGAAGTTGTGGTCCTTATGTGCAATGGAATATCACTCAGCCATGAAATCAATGTCATAAGGCTAGTAGCAGCATGATGAGTGGATTTAGGTACGACGATTCTAAGTGAAATAAGTCACACAGAAAAGGACACTTCTCATAAGGTATCACTGATAGAGGGAATGTAAAAACCGTTACACTTGAACTGAATTACAAAACAGAACAGTGTCACACATGCAGAAAACACACTATGGCTGCTTAACGGGAAAGGTGAGGTGGGGTGATACATAAAACAAGGGTTTCAAATTAGCTTAGATACCGTTCCATAAACCCAATATGTAATAGACAAGACCTACTCCTTGCTCAGAGAACTGGACTCAACACGCCCTATTCACCGCACAAGAATATATCTGACTAGTAATAATCTTAAAGCCTATGTATTGATATCTCTCTGTTAGTGTGTCAAGTGGGTGTAAAGCGGCATAAACACAGCAGTGAAAAGCAGCTAAACCCCATTATAAAAATAAATTACTTTGAAAAACCCATGAAACAAAGACAGTGAAAGAGAGACAAATTCTTACACAATGCGTTCAGGGGCTTTGATGCAACCTGGATTGACCATATCTAGACCCACAGCTGGATGAGACATAAGGGTGGACACTCTTGGGGCTGAGAGGTTTGGTGAGGTTGGGTGAGCAAACGCAGACCCTTTAAAGTAATACTGCGTGGTACCCATCGCATGGGTCCCAAATCTCCAGGTTCAAGGGCATCTTCCTACATCGAAAACATGCATGAGAAACCCAGAAGATGGTATACCGTGTGATGGGGAAAGGTTTCTAAAACTCACCTCATTTCTCATCTCCTTGTGCCCGGCTTCGCCATTCCAGCCACTTTACTAGCAATCTCCCTACTTGGAGCATCAGCACCTTTAACCTCCTGTTCCGTACAGGTTGCAATTTGTCCTGAGGATGAACGGGAAGACGGGGAACCAATGAGAGACTAGCTCTTGGTGTTGGGACAGGCACAGGTCACTCTATTTTCCCATCAGGAAGAAGAATTAACCACAGGCTAAGCCTGCCCCCCGGAACCAGAACAGGGCCTGAAGCCATCCTGTGCTTTTGCGGCCAGCTCCCAAAAAAGCGAGTTGTAAAATGCAGGTTCAGGGCACTGCAATTCACAGACCTGCAGAGTTATAAATGATAACTCTCGTCCACAAATATATTAAGGGAAGGCAAAGAAGAGGATTTGAAATCAAGGCAGAATTGCAGGAAACAGATTTCAGGAGGTAGATTCGAATCGCCTTTAAAGCACATGAAAAGCGGCAAAACGTTGACAATGATGCCCTTTTTGGCCAACCAAGAAACCTGGAAAGGCAAATCAGCGCTACAAAGAAGTCTCGCTTCCCATCGGTCAAAAGGGCCATGCTGAAAAAACTGTCAAAACCAGAAATGCAGGACAGGCCATGGAGAAATGGGAGCCTTGCTACACTGATGGGCGGGATGAAAATTGCCAACAGCCACTCTGGAGAAGTGTACGGTGAGTCCTGAAACATCTAAAAAACACAGCTTAGAGAGCATAGGGCACTTCCATTCATGGGGGTATAAAATGGGAAAATTAAAAATCAGCAAAACACAAGCACCCCAAAGTTTAGGGCTGCTCTGTTGACCAGGACCTCCACTTCATTCCACCTTAAATATCCCAGGAAAGAGAAAAATGGATAAAGAAGTTGTGGTCCTTATGTACAATGGAATATCACTCAGCCATGAAATCAATGTCATAAGGCTCGTAGCAGCATGATGAGTGGATTAAGGTACAACGATTCTAAGTGAAATAAGTCACACAGAAAAGGACACTTCTCATAAGGTATCACTTATACAGGGAATGTAAAAACCATTACACTTGAACTGAATTACAAAACAGAACAGAGTCACACATGCAGAAAACACACTATGGCTGCTTAACGGGAAAGGTGAGATGGGGTGATACATAAAACAAGGGTTTCAAATTACTTCAGATACCGTTCCATAAACACAATATGTAATAGACAAGACCTACACCTTGCTCAGAGAACTGGACTCAACACGCCCTCTTCACCGCACAAGAATATATCTGACTAGTAATAATCTTAAAACCTATGTATTGATATCTCTCTGTTAGTGTGTCAAGTGGGTGTAAAGCGGCATAAACACAGCAGTGAAAAGCAGCTAAACCCCATTATAAAAATAAATTACTTTGAAAAACCCATGAAACAAAGACAGTGAAAGAGAGAGAAATTCTTACACAATGCGTTCAGGGGCTGTGATGCAACCTGGATTGACCATATCTAGACCCACAGCTGGATGAGACATAAGGGTGGACACTCTTGGGGCTGAGAGGTCTGGTGAGGTTGAGTGAGTAAACACAGACCCTTTAAAGTAATACTGCATGGTACCCATCGCATGGGTCCCAAATCTCTAAGTTCAGGAGCATCTTCCTACATTGAAAACATGCATGAGAAACCCAGAAGATGGTACACCGTGTGATGGGGAAAGGTTTCTAAAACGCACCTCATTTCTCATCTCCTTATGCCCGGGATCGCCATTCCAGCTGCTTTACTAGCAATCTCCCTACTTGGAGCATCAGCACCTTTAACCTCCTGTTCCGTACAGGTTGCAATTTGTCCTGAGGATGAACGGGAAGACGGGGAACCAATGACAGACTAGCTCTTGGTGTTGGGACAGGCACAGGTCACTCTATTTTCCCATCAGGAAGAAGAATTAACTACAGGCTCAGCCTGCCCCCCGGAACCAGAACAGGGCCTGAAGCCATCCTGTGCTTTTCCGGCCAGCTCCCAAAAACGCGAGTTGTAAAATGGAGGTTCAGGGCACTGCAATTCACAAACATGCAGAGTTATAAATGATAACTCTCGTCCACAAATATATTGAGGGAAGGCAAAGAAGAGGATTTGAAATCAAGGCAGAATTGCAGGAAACAGATTTCAGGAGGTAGATTCGAATCGCCTTTAAAGCACATGAAAAGCAGCAAAACGTTGACAATGATGCCCTTGGCCAAAAACGGCGTATGCGTTTTTTCCTGAATATATTCAGGAAAAAACGCATACGCCCTTTTTGGCCAACCAAGCAACCTGGAAAGGCAAATCAGCGCTACAAAGAAGTCTCACTTTCCATCGGTGAAAAAGGCCATGCTGTAAAAAGTGTCAAAACCAGAAATTCAGGACAGGCCATGGAGAAATGGGAGCCTTGCTACACTGATGGGCGGGATGTAAATTGCCAACAGCCACTCTGGAGAAGTGTACGGTGAGACCTGAAACATCTAAAAAACACAGCTTAGAGAGCATAGGGCACTTCCACTCATGGGGGTATAAATTGGGAAAATGAAAAATCAGCAAGACACAAGCACCCCAAAGTTTAGGTCTGCTCTGTTGTCAACGACCTCCACTTCATTCCACCTTAAATATCCCAGGAAAGAGAAATATGGATAAAGAAGTTGTGGTCCTTATGTACAATGGAATATCACTCAGCCATGAAATCAATGTCATAAGGTTAGTAGCAGCATGATAAGTGGATTTAGGTACGACGATTCTAAGTGAAATAAGTCACACAGAAAAGGACACTTCTCATAAGGTATCACTGATAGAGGGAATGTAAAAACCGTTACACTTGAACTGAATTACAAAACAGAACAGAGTCACACATGCAGAAAACACACTATGGCTACTTAACGGGAAAAGTGAGGTGGGGTGATACATAAAACAAGGGTTTCAAATTAGCTCAGATACCGTTCCATAAACCCAATATGTAATAGACAAGACCTACTCCTTGCTCAGAGAACTGGACTCAACACGCCCTATTCACCGCACAAGAATATATCTGACTAGTAATAATCTTAAAACCTATGTATTGATATCTCTCTGTTAGTGTGTCAAGTGGGTGTAAAGCGGCATAAACACAGCAGTGAAAAGCAGCTAAACCCCATTATAAAAATAAATTACTTTGAAAAACCCATGAAACAAAGACAGTGAAAGAGAGAGAAATTCTTACACAATGCGTTCAGGGGCTGTGATGCAACCTGGATTGACCATATCTAGACCCACAGCTGGATGAGACATAAGGGTGGACACTCTTGGGGCTGAGAGGTTTGGTGAGGTTGGGTGAGCAAACGCAGACCCTTTAAAGTAATACTGCGTGGTACCCATCCCATGGGTCCCAAATCTCCAGGTTCAAGGGCATCTTCCTACATCGAAAACATGCATGAGAAACCCAAAAGATGGTATACCGTGTGATGGGGAAAGGTTTCTAAAACTCACCTCATTTCTCATCTCCTTGTGCCCGGGTTCGCCATTCCAGCCACTTTACTAGCAATCTCCCTACTTGGAGCATCAGCACCTTTAACCTCCTGTTCCGTACAGGTTGCAATTTGTCCTGAGGATGAACGGGAAGACGGGGAACCAATGAGAGACTAGCTCTTGGTGTTGGGACAGGCACAGGTCACTCTATTTTCCCATCAGGAAGAAGAATTAACCACAGGCTAAGCCTGCCCCCCGGAACCAGAACAGGGCCTGAAGCCATCCTGTGCTTTTGCGGCCAGCTCCCAAAAAAGCGAGTTGTAAAATGCAGGTTCAGGGCACTGCAATTCACAGACCTGCAGAGTTATAAATGATAACTCTCGTCCACAAATATATTAAGGGAAGGCAAAGAAGAGGATTTGAAATCAAGGCAGAATTGCAGGAAACAGATTTCTGGAGGTAGATTCGAATCGCCTTTAAAGCACATGAAAAGCGGCAAAACGTTGACAATGATGCCCTTTTTGGCCAACCAAGAAACCTGGAAAGGCAAATCAGCGCTACAAAGAAGTCTCGCTTCCCATCGGTCAAAAGGGCCATGCTGAAAAAACTGTCAAAACCAGAAATGCAGGACAGGCCATGGAGAAATGGGAGCCTTGCTACACTGATGGGCGGGATGAAAATTGCCAACAGCCACTCTGGAGAAGTGTACGGTGAGTCCTGAAACATCTAAAAAACACAGCTTAGAGAGCATAGGGCACTTCCATTCATGGGGGTATAAAATGGGAAAATTAAAAATCAGCAAAACACAAGCACCCCAAAGTTTAGGGCTGCTCTGTTGACCAGGACCTCCACTTCATTCCACCTTAAATATCCCAGGAAAGAGAAAAATGGATAAAGAAGTTGTGGTCCTTATGTACAATGGAATATCACTCAGCCATGAAATCAATGTCATAAGGCTCGTAGCAGCATGATGAGTGGATTAAGGTACAACGATTCTAAGTGAAATAAGTCACACAGAAAAGGACACTTCTCATAAGGTATCACTTATACAGGGAATGTAAAAACCATTACACTTGAACTGAATTACAAAACAGAACAGAGTCACACATGCAGAAAACACACTATGGCTGCTTAACGGGAAAGGTGAGATGGGGTGATACATAAAACAAGGGTTTCAAATTACTTCAGATACCGTTCCATAAACACAATATGTAATAGACAAGACCTACACCTTGCTCAGAGAACTGGACTCAACACGCCCTCTTCACCGCACAAGAATATATCTGACTAGTAATAATCTTAAAACATATGTATTGATATCTCTCTGTTAGTGTGTCAAGTGGGTGTAAAGAGGCATAAACACAGCAGTGAAAAGCAGCTAAACCCCATTATAAAAATAAATTACTTTGAAAAACCCATGAAACAAAGACAGTGAAAGAGAGAGAAATTCTTACACAATGCGTTCAGGGGCTGTGATGCAACCTGGATTGACCATATCTAGACCCACAGCTGGATGAGACATAAGGGTGGACACTCTTGGGGCTGAGAGGTCTGGTGAGGTTGAGTGAGTAAACACAGACCCTTTAAAGTAATACTGCATGGTACCCATCGCATGGGTCCCAAATCTCTAAGTTCAGGAGCATCTTCCTACATTGAAAACATACATGAGAAACCCAGAAGATGGTACACCGTGTGATGGGGAAAGGTTTCTAAAACGCACCTCATTTCTCATCTCCTTATGCCCGGGATCGCCATTCCAGCTGCTTTACTAGCAATCTCCCTACTTGGAGCATCAGCACCTTTAACCTCCTGTTCCGTACAGGTTGCAATTTGTCCTGAGGATGAACGGGAAGACGGGGAACCAATGACAGACTAGCTCTTGGTGTTGGGACAGGCACAGGTCACTCTATTTTCCCATCAGGAAGAAGAATTAACTACAGGCTCAGCCTGCCCCCCGGAACCAGAACAGGGCCTGAAGCCATCCTGTGCTTTTCCGGCCAGCTCCCAAAAACGCGAGTTGTAAAATGGAGGTTCAGGGCACTGCAATTCACAAACATGCAGAGTTATAAATGATAACTCTCGTCCACAAATATATTGAGGGAAGGCAAAGAAGAGGATTTGAAATCAAGGCAGAATTGCAGGAAACAGATTTCAGGAGGTAGATTCGAATCGCCTTTAAAGCACATGAAAAGCAGCAAAACGTTGACAATGATGCCCTTGGCCAAAAACGGCGTATGCGTTTTTTCCTGAATATATTCAGGAAAAAACGCATACGCCCTTTTTGGCCAACCAAGCAACCTGGAAAGGCAAATCAGCGCTACAAAGAAGTCTCACTTTCCATCGGTGAAAAAGGCCATGCTGTAAAAAGTGTCAAAACCAGAAATTCAGGACAGGCCATGGAGAAATGGGAGCCTTGCTACACTGATGGGCGGGATGTAAATTGCCAACAGCCACTCTGGAGAAGTGTACGGTGAGACCTGAAACATCTAAAAAACACAGCTTAGAGAGCATAGGGCACTTCCACTCATGGGGGTATAAATTGGGAAAATGAAAAATCAGCAAGACACAAGCACCCCAAAGTTTAGGGCTGCTCTGTTGTCAACGACCTCCACTTCATTCCACCTTAAATATCCCAGGAAAGAGAAATATGGATAAAGAAGTTGTGGTCCTTATGTACAATGGAATATCACTCAGCCATGAAATCAATGTCATAAGGCTAGTAGCAGCATGATAAGTGGATTTAGGTACGACGATTCTAAGTGAAATAAGTCACACAGAAAAGGACACTTCTCATAAGGTATCACTGATAGAGGGAATGTAAAAACCGTTACACTTGAACTGAATTACAAAACAGAACAGAGTCACACATGCAGAAAACACACTATGGCTACTTAACGGGAAAAGTGAGGTGGGGTGATACATAAAACAAGGGTTTCAAATTAGCTCAGATACCGTTCCATAAACCCAATATGTAATAGACAAGACCTACTCCTTGCTCAGAGAACTGGACTCAACACGCCCTATTCACCGCACAAGAATATATCTGACTAGTAATAATCTTAAAACCTATGTATTGATATCTCTCTGTTAGTGTGTCAAGTGGGTGTAAAGCGGCATAAACACAGCAGTGAAAAGCAGCTAAACCCCATTATAAAAATAAATTACTTTGAAAAACCCATGAAACAAAGACAGTGAAAGAGAGAGAAATTCTTACACAATGCGTTCAGGGGCTGTGATGCAACCTGGATTGACCATATCTAGACCCACAGCTGGATGAGACATAAGGGTGGACACTCTTGGGGCTGAGAGGTTTGGTGAGGTTGGGTGAGCAAACGCAGACCCTTTAAAGTAATACTGCGTGGTACCCATCGCATGGGTCCCAAATCTCCAGGTTCAAGGGTATCTTGCTACATCGAAAACATGCATGAGAAACCCAGAAGATGGTACACCATGTGATGGGGAAAGGTTTCTAAAACGCACCTCATTTCTCATCTCCTTGTGCCCGGCTTCGCCATTCCAGCCGCTTTACTAGCAATCTCCCTACTTGGAGCATCAGCACCTTTAACCTCCTGTTCCGGACAGGTTGCAATTTGTCCTGAGGATGAACGGGAAGACGGGGAACCAATGAGAGACTAGCTCTTGGTGTTGGGACAGGCACAGGTCACTCTATTTTCCCATCAGGAAGAAGAATTAACCACAGGCTCATCCTGCCCCTCGGAACCAGAACAGGGGCTGAAGCCATCTTCTGCTTTTGCGGCCAGCTTCCAAAAAAGCGAGTTGTAAAATGCAGGTTCAGGGCACTGCAATTCACAGACCTGCAGAGTTATAAATGATAACTCTCCTCCACAAATATATTGAGAGAAGGCAAACAAGAGGATTTGAAATCAAGGCAGAATTGCAGGAAACAGATTGCAGGAGGTAGATTCGAATCGCCTTTAAAGCACATGAAAAGCAGCAAAACGTTGACAATGATGCCCTTGGCCAAAAAGGGCGTATGCGTTTTTTCCTGAATATATTCAGGAAAAAACGCATACGCCCTTTTTGGCCAACCAAGCAACCTGGAAAGGCAAATCAGCGCTACAAGAAGTCTCGCTTCCCATCGGTCAAAAGGGCCATGCTGAAAAAAGTGTCAAAACAAGAAATGCAGGACAGGCCATGGAGAAATGGGAGCCTTGTTACACTGATGGGCGGGATGTAAATTGCCAACAGCCACTCTGGAGAAGTGAACGGTGAGTCCTGAAACATCTAAAAAACACAGCTTAGAGAGCATAGGGCACTTTCACTCATGGGGGTTTAAAATGGGAAAATTAAAAATCAGCAAAACACAAGCACCCCAAAGTTTAGGGCTGCTCTGTTGACAAGGACCTCCACTTCATGCCACCTTCAATATCCCAGGAAAGAGAAAAATGGATAAAGAAGTTGTGGTCCTTATGTACAATGGAATATCACTCAGCCATGAAATCAATGTCATAAGGCTAGTAGCAGCAAGATGAGTGGATTTAGGTACGACGATTCTAAGTGAAATAAGTCACACAGAAAAGGACACTTCTCATAAGGTATCACTGACAGAGGGAATGTACAAGCCGTTACACTTGAACTGAATTACAAAACAGAACAGTGTCACACATGCAGAAAACACACTATGGCTGCTTAACGGGAAAGGTGAGGTGGGGTGATACAGAAAACAAGGGTTTCAAATTAGCTCAGATACCGTTCCATAAACCCAATATGTAATAGACAAGACCTACTCCTTACTCAGAGAACTGGACTCAACACGCCCTATTCACCGCACAAGAATATATCTGACTAGTAATAATCTTAAAACCTATGTATTGATATCGCTCTGTTAGTGTGTCAAGTGGGTGTAAAGCGGCATAAACACAGCAGTGAAAAGCAGCTAAACCCCATTATAAAAATAAATTACTTTGAAAAACCCATGAAACAAAGACAGTGAAAGAGAGAGAAATTCTTACACAATGCGTTCAGGGGCTGTGATGCAACCTGGATTGACCATATCTAGACCCACAGCTGGATGAGACATAAGGGTGGACACTCTTGGGGCTGAGAGGTTTGGTGAGGTTGGGTGAGCAAACGCAGACCCTTTAAAGTAATACTGCGTGGTACCCATCCCATGGGTCCCAAATCTCCAGGTTCAAGGGCATCTTCCTACATCGAAAACATGCATGAGAAACCCAGAAGATGGTATACCGTGTGATGGGGAAAGGTTTCTAAAACTCACCTCATTTCTCATCTCCTTGTGCCCGGGTTCGCCATTCCAGCCACTTTACTAGCAATCTCCCTACTTGGAGCATCAGCACCTTTAACCTCCTGTTCCGTACAGGTTGCAATTTGTGCTGAGGATGAACGGGAAGACGGGGAACCAATGAGAGACTAGCTCTTGGTGTTGGGACAGGCACAGGTCACTCTATTTTCCCATCAGGAAGAAGAATTAACCACAGTCTCAGCCTGCTCCCCGGAACCAGAACAGGGCCTGAAGCCATCCTGTGCTTTTGCGGCCAGCTCCCAAAAAAGCGAGTTGTAAAATGCAGGTTCAGGGCACTGCAATTCACAGACCTGCAGAGTTATAAATGATAACTCTCATCCACAAATATATTGAGAGAAGGCAAACAAGAGGATTTGAAATCAAGGCAGAATTGCAGGAAACAGATTGCAGAAGGTAGATTCGAATCGCCTTTAAAGCACATGAAAAGCAGCAAAACGTTGACAATGATGCCCTTGGCCAAAAAGGGCGTATGCGTTTTTTCCTGAATATATTCAGGAAAAAACGCATACGCCCTTTTTGGCCAACCAAGCAACCTGGAAAGGCAAATCAGCGCTACAAAGAAGTCTCGCTTCCCATCGGTCAAAAGGGCCAGGCTGAAAAAAGTGTCAAAACCAGAAATGCAGGACTGGCCATGGAGAAATGGGAGCCTTGCTACACTGATGGGCGGGATGTAAATTGCCAACAGCCACTCTGGAGAAGTGAACGGTGAGTCCTGAAACATCTAAAAAACACAGCTTAGAGAGCATAGGGCACTTCCACGCATGGGGGTATAAATTGGGAAAATGAAAAATCAGCAAGACACAAGCACCCCAATGTTTAGGGCTGCTCTGTTGACAAGGACCTCCACTTCATTCCACCTTCAATATCCCAGGAAAGAGAAAAATGGATAAAGAAGTTGTGGTCCTTATGTGCAATGGAATATCACTCAGCCATGAAATCAATGTCATAAGGCTCGTAGCAGCATGATGAGTGGATTAAGGTACAACGATTCTAAGTGAAATAAGTCACACAGAAAAGGACACTTCTCATAAGGTATCACTTATACAGGGAATGTAAAAACCATTACACTTGAACTGAATTACAAAACAGAACAGAGTCACACATGCAGAAAACACACTATGGCTGCTTAACGGGAAAGGTGAGATGGGGTGATACATAAAACAAGGGTTTCAAATTACTTCAGATACCGTTCCATAAACACAATATGTAATAGACAAGACCTACACCTTGCTCAGAGAACTGGACTCAACACGCCCTCTTCACCGCACAAGAATATATCTGACTAGTAATAATCTTAAAACCTATGTATTGATATCTCTCTGTTAGTGTGTCAAGTGGGTGTAAAGCGGCATAAACACAGCAGTGAAAAGCAGCTAAACCCCATTATAAAAATAAATTACTTTGAAAAACCCATGAAACAAAGACAGTGAAAGAGAGAGAAATTCTTACACAATGCGTTCAGGGGCTATGATGCAACCTGGATTGACCATATCTAGACCCACAGCTGGATGAGACATAAGGGTGGACACTCTTGGGGCTGAGAGGTCTGGTGAGGTTGAGTGAGTAAACACAGACCCTTTAAAGTAATACTGCATGGTACCCATCGCATGGGTCCCAAATCTCCAAGTTCAGGAGCATCTTCCTACATTGAAAACATGCATGAGAAACCCAGAAGATGGTACACCGTGTGATGGGGAAAGGTTTCTAAAACGCACCTCATTTCTCATCTCCTTATGCCCGGGATCGCCATTCCAGCTGCTTTACTAGCAATCTCCCTACTTGGAGCATCAGCACCTTTAACCTCCTGTTCCGTACAGGTTGCAATTTGTCCTGAGGATGAACGGGAAGACGGGGAACCAATGAGAGACTAGCTCTTGGTGTTGGGACAGGCACAGGTCACTCTATTTTCCCATCAGGAAGAAGAATTAACTACAGGCTCAGCCTGCCCCCCGGAACCAGAACAGGGCCTGAAGCCATCCTGTGCTTTTCCGGCCAGCTCCCAAAAACGCGAGTTGTAAAATGGAGGTTCAGGGCACTGCAATTCACAAACATGCAGAGTTATAAATGATAACTCTCGTCCACAAATATATTGAGGGAAGGCAAAGAAGAGGATTTGAAATCAAGGCAGAATTGCAGGAAACAGATTTCAGGAGGTAGATTCGAATCGCCTTTAAAGCACATGAAAAGCAGCAAAACGTTGACAATGATGCCCTTGGCCAAAAACGGCGTATGCGTTTTTTCCTGAATATATTCAGGAAAAAACGCATACGCCCTTTTTGGCCAACCAAGCAACCTGGAAAGGCAAATCAGCGCTACAAAGAAGTCTCACTTTCCATTGGTGAAAAAGGCCATGCTGTAAAAAGTGTCAAAACCAGAAATTCAGGACAGGCCATGGAGAAATGGGAGCCTTGCTACACTGATGGGCGGGATGTAAATTGCCAACAGCCACTCTGGAGAAGTGTACGGTGAGACCTGAAACATCTAAAAAACACAGCTTAGAGAGCATAGGGCACTTCCACTCATGGGGGTATAAATTGGGAAAATGAAAAATCAGCAAGACACAAGCACCCCAAAGTTTAGGGCTGCTCTGTTGTCAACGACCTCCACTTCATTCCACCTTAAATATCCCAGGAAAGAGAAAAATGGATAAAGAAGTTGTGGTCCTTATGTACAATGGAATATCACTCAGCCATGAAATCAATGTCATAAGGCTAGTAGCAGCATGATAAGTGGATTTAGGTACGACGATTCTAAGTGAAATAAGTCACACAGAAAAGGACACTTCTCATAAGGTATCACTGATAGAGGGAATGTAAAAACCGTTACACTTGAACTGAATTACAAAACAGAACAGAGTCACACATGCAGAAAACACACTATGGCTACTTAACGGGAAAAGTGAGGTGGGGTGATACATAAAACAAGGGTTTCAAATTAGCTCAGATACCGTTCCATTGACCCAATATGTAATAGACAAGACCTACTCCTTGCTCAGAGAACTGGACTCAACACGCCCTATTCACCGCACAAGAATATATCTGACTAGTAATAATCTTAAAACCTATGTATTGATATCTCTCTGTTAGTGTGTCAAGTGGGTGTAAAGCGGCATAAACACAGCAGTGAAAAGCAGCTAAACCCCATTATAAAAGTAAATTACTTTGAAAAACCCATGAAACAAAGACAGTGAAAGAGAGAGAAATTCTTACACAATGCGTTCAGGGGCTGTGATGCAACCTGGATTGACCATATCTAGACCCACAGCTGGATGAGACATAAGGGTGGACACTCTTGGGGCTGAGAGGTTTGGTGAGGTTGGGTGAGCAAACACAGACCCTTTAAAGTAATACTGCGTGGTACCCATCGCATGGGTCCCAAATCTCCAGGTTCAAGGGTATCTTGCTACATCGAAAACATGCATGAGAAACCCAGAAGATGGTACACCATGTGATGGGGAAAGGTTTCTAAAACGCACCTCATTTCTCATCTCCTTGTGCCCGGCTTCGCCATTCCAGCCGCTTTACTAGCAATCTCCCTACTTGGAGCATCAGCACCTTTAACCTCCTGTTCCGTACAGGTTGCAATTTGTCCTGAGGATGAACGGGAAGACGGGGAACCAATGAGAGACTAGCTCTTGGTGTTGGGACAGGCACAGGTCACTCTATTTTCCCATCAGGAAGAAGAATTAACCACAGGCTCATCCTGCCCCTCGGAACCAGAACAGGGCCTGAAGCCATCTTCTGCTTTTGCGGCCAGCTTCCAAAAAAGCGAGTTGTAAAATGCAGGTTCAGGGCACTGCAATTCACAGACCTGCAGAGTTATAAATGATAACTCTCCTCCACAAATATATTGAGAGAAGAAAAACAAGAGGATTTGAAATCAAGGCAGAATTGCAGGAAACAGATTGCAGAAGGTAGATTCGAATCGCCTTTAAAGCACATGAAAAGCAGCAAAACGTTGACAATGATGCCCTTGGCCAAAAAGGGCGTATGCGTTTTTTCCTGAATATATTCAGGAAAAAACGCATACGCCCTTTTTGGCCAACCAAGCAACCTGGAAAGGCAAATCAGCGCTACAAGAAGTCTCGCTTCCCATCGGTCAAAAGGGCCATGCTGAAAAAAGTGTCAAAACCAGAAATGCAGGACTGGCCATGGAGAAATGGGAGCCTTGTTACACTGATGGGCGGGATGTAAATTGCCAACAGCCACTCTGGAGAAGTGAACGGTGAGTCCTGAAACATCTAAAAAACACAGCTTAGAGAGCATAGGGCACTTTCACTCATGGGGGTTTAAAATGGGAAAATTAAAAATCAGCAAAACACAAGCACCCCAAAGTTTAGGGCTGCTCTGTTGACAAGGACCTCCACTTCCTTCCACCTTCAATATCCCAGGAAAGAGAAAAATGGATAAAGAAGTTGTGGTCCTTATGTACAATGGAATATCACTCAGCCATGAAATCAATGTCATAAGGCTAGTAGCAGCAAGATGAGTGGATTTAGGTACGACGATTCTAAGTGAAATAAGTCACACAGAAAAGGACACTTCTCATAAGGTATCACTGACAGAGGGAATGTACAAGCCGTTACACTTGAACTGAATTACAAAAGAGAACAGTGTCACACATGCAGAAAACACACTATGGCTGCTTAACGGGAAAGGTGAGGTGGGGTGATACATAAAACAAGGGTTTCAAATTAGCTCAGATACCGTTCCATAAACCCAATATGTAATAGACAAGACCTACTCCTTACTCAGAGAACTGGACTCAACACGCCCTATTCACCGCACAAGAATATATCTGACTAGTAATAATCTTAAAACCTATGTATTGATATCTCTCTGTTAGTGTGTCAAGTGGGTGTAAAGCGGCATAAACACAGCAGTGAAAAGCAGCTAAACCCCATTATAAAAATAAATTACTTTGAAAAACCCATGAAACAAAGACAGTGAAAGAGAGAGAAATTCTTACACAATGCGTTCAGGGGCTGTGATGCAACCTGGATTGACCATATCTAGACCCACAGCTGGATGAGACATAAGGGTGGACACTCTTGGGGCTGAGAGGTTTGGTGAGGTTGGGTGAGCAAACGCAGACCCTTTAAAGTAATACTGCGTGGTACCCATCGCATGGGTCCCAAATCTCCAGGTTCAAGGGCATCTTCCTACATCGAAAACATGCATGAGAAACCCAGAAGATGGTATACCGTGTGATGGGGAAAGGTTTCTAAAACTCACCTCATTTCTCATTTCCTTGTGCCCGGGTTCGCCATTCCAGCCACTTTACTAGCAATCTCCCTACTTGGAGCATCAGCACCTTTAACCTCCTGTTCCGTACAGGTTGCAATTTGTGCTGAGGATGAACGGGAAGACGGGGAACCAATGAGAGACTAGCTCTTGGTGTTGGGACAGGCACAGGTCACTCTATTTTCCCATCAGGAAGAAGAATTAACCACAGTCTCAGCCTGCTCCCCGGAACCAGAACAGGGCCTGAAGCCATCCTGTGCTTTTGCGGCCAGCTCCCAAAAAAGCGAGTTGTAAAATGCAGGTTCAGGGCACTGCAATTCACAGACCTGCAGAGTTATAAATGATAACTCTCCTCCACAAATATATTGAGAGAAGGCAAACAAGAGGATTTGAAATCAAGGCAGAATTGCAGGAAACAGATTGCAGAAGGTAGATTCGAATCGCCTTTAAAGCACATGAAAAGCAGCAAAACGTTGACAATGATGCCCTTGGCCAAAAAGGGCGTATGCGTTTTTTCCTGAATATATTCAGGAAAAAACGCATACGCCCTTTTTGGCCAACCAAGCAACCTGGAAAGGCAAATCAGCGCTACAAAGAAGTCTCGCTTCCCATCGGTCAAAAGGGCCAGGCTGAAAAAAGTGTCAAAACCAGAAATGCAGGACTGGCCATGGAGAAATGGGAGCCTTGCTACACTGATGGGCGGGATGTAAATTGCCAACAGCCACTCTGGAGAAGTGAACGGTGAGTCCTGAAACATCTAAAAAACACAGCTTAGAGAGCATAGGGCACTTCCACGCATGGGGGTATAAATTGGGAAAATGAAAAATCAGCAAGACACAAGCACCCCAATGTTTAGGGCTGCTCTGTTGACAAGGACCTCCACTTCATTCCACCTTCAATATCCCAGGAAAGAGAAAAATGGATAAAGAAGTTGTGGTCCTTATGTGCAATGGAATATCACTCAGCCATGAAATCAATGTCATAAGGCTCGTAGCAGCATGATGAGTGGATTAAGGTACAACGATTCTAAGTGAAATAAGTCACACAGAAAAGGACACTTCTCATAAGGTATCACTTATACAGGGAATGTAAAAACCATTACACTTGAACTGAATTACAAAACAGAACAGAGTCACACATGCAGAAAACACACTATGGCTGCTTAACGGGAAAGGTGAGATGGGGTGATACATAAAACAAGGGTTTCAAATTACTTCAGATACCGTTCCATAAACACAATATGTAATAGACAAGACCTACACCTTGCTCAGAGAACTGGACTCAACACGCCCTCTTCACCGCACAAGAATATATCTGACTAGTAATAATCTTAAAACCTATGTATTGATATCTCTCTGTTAGTGTGTCAAGTGGGTGTAAAGCGGCATAAACACAGCAGTGAAAAGCAGCTAAACCCCATTATAAAAATAAATTACTTTGAAAAACCCATGAAACAAAGACAGTGAAAGAGAGAGAAATTCTTACACAATGCGTTCAGGGGCTGTGATGCAACCTGGATTGACCATATCTAGACCCACAGCTGGATGAGACATAAGGGTGGACACTCTTGGGGCTGAGAGGTCTGGTGAGGTTGAGTGAGTAAACACAGACCCTTTAAAGTAATACTGCATGGTACCCATCGCATGGGTCCCAAATCTCCAAGTTCAGGAGCATCTTCCTACATTGAAAACATGCATGAGAAACCCAGAAGATGGTACACCGTGTGATGGGGAAAGGTTTCTAAAACGCACCTCATTTCTCATCTCCTTATGCCCGGGATCGCCATTCCAGCTGCTTTACTAGCAATCTCCCTACTTGGAGCATCAGCACCTTTAACCTCCTGTTCCGTACAGGTTGCAATTTGTCCTGAGGATGAACGGGAAGACGGGGAACCAATGAGAGACTAGCTCTTGGTGTTGGGACAGGCACAGGTCACTCTATTTTCCCATCAGGAAGAAGAATTAACTACAGGCTCAGCCTGCCCCCCGGAACCAGAACAGGGCCTGAAGCCATCCTGTGCTTTTCCGGCCAGCTCCCAAAAACGCGAGTTGTAAAATGGAGGTTCAGGGCACTGCAATTCACAAACATGCAGAGTTATAAATGATAACTCTCGTCCACAAATATATTGAGGGAAGGCAAAGAAGAGGATTTGAAATCAAGGCAGAATTGCAGGAAACAGATTTCAGGAGGTAGATTCGAATCGCCTTTAAAGCACATGAAAAGCAGCAAAACGTTGACAATGATGCCCTTGGCCAAAAACGGCGTATGCGTTTTTTCCTGAATATATTCAGGAAAAAACGCATACGCCCTTTTTGGCCAACCAAGCAACCTGGAAAGGCAAATCAGCGCTACAAAGAAGTCTCACTTTCCATCGGTGAAAAAGGCCATGCTGTAAAAAGTGTCAAAACCAGAAATTCAGGACAGGCCATGGAGAAATGGGAGCCTTGCTACACTGATGGGCGGGATGTAAATTGCCAACAGCCACTCTGGAGAAGTGTACGGTGAGACCTGAAACATCTAAAAAACACAGCTTAGAGAGCATAGGGCACTTCCACTCATGGGGGTATAAATTGGGAAAATGAAAAATCAGCAAGACACAAGCACCCCAAAGTTTAGGGCTGCTCTGTTGTCAACGACCTCCACTTCATTCCACCTTAAATATCCCAGGAAAGAGAAAAATGGATAAAGAAGTTGTGGTCCTTATGTACAATGGAATATCACTCAGCCATGAAATCAATGTCATAAGGCTAGTAGCAGCATGATAAGTGGATTTAGGTACGACGATTCTAAGTGAAATAAGTCACACAGAAAAGGACACTTCTCATAAGGTATCACTGATAGAGGGAATGTAAAAACCGTTACACTTGAACTGAATTACAAAACAGAACAGAGTCACACATGCAGAAAACACACTATGGCTACTTAACGGGAAAAGTGAGGTGGGGTGATACATAAAACAAGGGTTTCAAATTAGCTCAGATACCGTTCCATTGACCCAATATGTAATAGACAAGACCTACTCCTTGCTCAGAGAACTGGACTCAACACGCCCTATTCACCGCACAAGAATATATCTGACTAGTAATAATCTTAAAACCTATGTATTGATATCTCTCTGTTAGTGTGTCAAGTGGGTGTAAAGCGGCATAAACACAGCAGTGAAAAGCAGCTAAACCCCATTATAAAAGTAAATTACTTTGAAAAACCCATGAAACAAAGACAGTGAAAGAGAGAGAAATTCTTACACAATGCGTTCAGGGGCTGTGATGCAACCTGGATTGACCATATCTAGACCCACAGCTGGATGAGACATAAGGGTGGACACTCTTGGGGCTGAGAGGTTTGGTGAGGTTGGGTGAGCAAACACAGACCCTTTAAAGTAATACTGCGTGGTACCCATCGCATGGGTCCCAAATCTCCAGGTTCAAGGGTATCTTGCTACATCGAAAACATGCATGAGAAACCCAGAAGATGGTACACCATGTGATGGGGAAAGGTTTCTAAAACGCACCTCATTTCTCATCTCCTTGTGCCCGGCTTCGCCATTCCAGCCGCTTTACTAGCAATCTCCCTACTTGGAGCATCAGCACCTTTAACCTCCTGTTCCGTACAGGTTGCAATTTGTCCTGAGGATGAACGGGAAGACGGGGAACCAATGAGAGACTAGCTCTTGGTGTTGGGACAGGCACAGGTCACTCTATTTTCCCATCAGGAAGAAGAATTAACCACAGGCTCATCCTGCCCCTCGGAACCAGAACAGGGCCTGAAGCCATCTTCTGCTTTTGCGGCCAGCTTCCAAAAAAGCGAGTTGTAAAATGCAGGTTCAGGGCACTGCAATTCACAGACCTGCAGAGTTATAAATGATAACTCTCCTCCACAAATATATTGAGAGAAGAAAAACAAGAGGATTTGAAATCAAGGCAGAATTGCAGGAAACAGATTGCAGAAGGTAGATTCGAATCGCCTTTAAAGCACATGAAAAGCAGCAAAACGTTGACAATGATGCCCTTGGCCAAAAAGGGCGTATGCGTTTTTTCCTGAATATATTCAGGAAAAAACGCATACGCCCTTTTTGGCCAACCAAGCAACCTGGAAAGGCAAATCAGCGCTACAAGAAGTCTCGCTTCCCATCGGTCAAAAGGGCCATGCTGAAAAAAGTGTCAAAACCAGAAATGCAGGACTGGCCATGGAGAAATGGGAGCCTTGTTACACTGATGGGCGGGATGTAAATTGCCAACAGCCACTCTGGAGAAGTGAACGGTGAGTCCTGAAACATCTAAAAAACACAGCTTAGAGAGCATAGGGCACTTTCACTCATGGGGGTTTAAAATGGGAAAATTAAAAATCAGCAAAACACAAGCACCCCAAAGTTTAGGGCTGCTCTGTTGACAAGGACCTCCACTTCCTTCCACCTTCAATATCCCAGGAAAGAGAAAAATGGATAAAGAAGTTGTGGTCCTTATGTACAATGGAATATCACTCAGCCATGAAATCAATGTCATAAGGCTAGTAGCAGCAAGATGAGTGGATTTAGGTACGACGATTCTAAGTGAAATAAGTCACACAGAAAAGGACACTTCTCATAAGGTATCACTGACAGAGGGAATGTACAAGCCGTTACACTTGAACTGAATTACAAAAGAGAACAGTGTCACACATGCAGAAAACACACTATGGCTGCTTAACGGGAAAGGTGAGGTGGGGTGATACATAAAACAAGGGTTTCAAATTAGCTCAGATACCGTTCCATAAACCCAATATGTAATAGACAAGACCTACTCCTTACTCAGAGAACTGGACTCAACACGCCCTATTCACCGCACAAGAATATATCTGACTAGTAATAATCTTAAAACCTATGTATTGATATCTCTCTGTTAGTGTGTCAAGTGGGTGTAAAGCGGCATAAACACAGCAGTGAAAAGCAGCTAAACCCCATTATAAAAATAAATTACTTTGAAAAACCCATGAAACAAAGACAGTGAAAGAGAGAGAAATTCTTACACAATGCGTTCAGGGGCTGTGATGCAACCTGGATTGACCATATCTAGACCCACAGCTGGATGAGACATAAGGGTGGACACTCTTGGGGCTGAGAGGTTTGGTGAGGTTGGGTGAGCAAACGCAGACCCTTTAAAGTAATACTGCGTGGTACCCATCGCATGGGTCCCAAATCTCCAGGTTCAAGGGCATCTTCCTACATCGAAAACATGCATGAGAAACCCAGAAGATGGTATACCGTGTGATGGGGAAAGGTTTCTAAAACTCACCTCATTTCTCATCTCCTTGTGCCCGGGTTCGCCATTCCAGCCACTTTACTAGCAATCTCCCTACTTGGAGCATCAGCACCTTTAACCTCCTGTTCCGTACAGGTTGCAATTTGTGCTGAGGATGAACGGGAAGACGGGGAACCAATGAGAGACTAGCTCTTGGTGTTGGGACAGGCACAGGTCACTCTATTTTCCCATCAGGAAGAAGAATTAACCACAGTCTCAGCCTGCTCCCCGGAACCAGAACAGGGCCTGAAGCCATCCTGTGCTTTTGCGGCCAGCTCCCAAAAAAGCGAGTTGTAAAATGCAGGTTCAGGGCACTGCAATTCACAGACCTGCAGAGTTATAAATGATAACTCTCCTCCACAAATATATTGAGAGAAGGCAAACAAGAGGATTTGAAATCAAGGCAGAATTGCAGGAAACAGATTGCAGAAGGTAGATTCGAATCGCCTTTAAAGCACATGAAAAGCAGCAAAACGTTGACAATGATGCCCTTGGCCAAAAAGGGCGTATGCGTTTTTTCCTGAATATATTCAGGAAAAAACGCATACGCCCTTTTTGGCCAACCAAGCAACCTGGAAAGGCAAATCAGCGCTACAAAGAAGTCTCGCTTCCCATCGGTCAAAAGGGCCAGGCTGAAAAAAGTGTCAAAACCAGAAATGCAGGACTGGCCATGGAGAAATGGGAGCCTTGCTACACTGATGGGCGGGATGTAAATTGCCAACAGCCACTCTGGAGAAGTGAACGGTGAGTCCTGAAACATCTAAAAAACACAGCTTAGAGAGCATAGGGCACTTCCACGCATGGGGGTATAAATTGGGAAAATGAAAAATCAGCAAGACACAAGCACCCCAATGTTTAGGGCTGCTCTGTTGACAAGGACCTCCACTTCATTCCACCTTCAATATCCCAGGAAAGAGAAAAATGGATAAAGAAGTTGTGGTCCTTATGTGCAATGGAATATCACTCAGCCATGAAATCAATGTCATAAGGCTCGTAGCAGCATGATGAGTGGATTAAGGTACAACGATTCTAAGTGAAATAAGTCACACAGAAAAGGACACTTCTCATAAGGTATCACTTATACAGGGAATGTAAAAACCATTACACTTGAACTGAATTACAAAACAGAACAGAGTCACACATGCAGAAAACACACTATGGCTGCTTAACGGGAAAGGTGAGATGGGGTGATACATAAAACAAGGGTTTCAAATTACTTCAGATACCGTTCCATAAACACAATATGTAATAGACAAGACCTACACCTTGCTCAGAGAACTGGACTCAACACGCCCTCTTCACCGCACAAGAATATATCTGACTAGTAATAATCTTAAAACCTATGTATTGATATCTCTCTGTTAGTGTGTCAAGTGGGTGTAAAGCGGCATAAACACAGCAGTGAAAAGCAGCTAAACCCCATTATAAAAATAAATTACTTTGAAAAACCCATGAAACAAAGACAGTGAAAGAGAGAGAAATTCTTACACAATGCGTTCAGGGGCTGTGATGCAACCTGGATTGACCATATCTAGACCCACAGCTGGATGAGACATAAGGGTGGACACTCTTGGGGCTGAGAGGTCTGGTGAGGTTGAGTGAGTAAACACAGACCCTTTAAAGTAATACTGCATGGTACCCATCGCATGGGTCCCAAATCTCCAAGTTCAGGAGCATCTTCCTACATTGAAAACATGCATGAGAAACCCAGAAGATGGTACACCGTGTGATGGGGAAAGGTTTCTAAAACGCACCTCATTTCTCATCTCCTTATGCCCGGGATCGCCATTCCAGCTGCTTTACTAGCAATCTCCCTACTTGGAGCATCAGCACCTTTAACCTCCTGTTCCGTACAGGTTGCAATTTGTCCTGAGGATGAACGGGAAGACGGGGAACCAATGAGAGACTAGCTCTTGGTGTTGGGACAGGCACAGGTCACTCTATTTTCCCATCAGGAAGAAGAATTAACTACAGGCTCAGCCTGCCCCCCGGAACCAGAACAGGGCCTGAAGCCATCCTGTGCTTTTCCGGCCAGCTCCCAAAAACGCGAGTTGTAAAATGGAGGTTCAGGGCACTGCAATTCACAAACATGCAGAGTTATAAATGATAACTCTCGTCCACAAATATATTGAGGGAAGGCAAAGAAGAGGATTTGAAATCAAGGCAGAATTGCAGGAAACAGATTTCAGGAGGTAGATTCGAATCGCCTTTAAAGCACATGAAAAGCAGCAAAACGTTGACAATGATGCCCTTGGCCAAAAACGGCGTATGCGTTTTTTCCTGAATATATTCAGGAAAAAACGCATACGCCCTTTTTGGCCAACCAAGCAACCTGGAAAGGCAAATCAGCGCTACAAAGAAGTCTCACTTTCCATCGGTGAAAAAGGCCATGCTGTAAAAAGTGTCAAAACCAGAAATTCAGGACAGGCCATGGAGAAATGGGAGCCTTGCTACACTGATGGGCGGGATGTAAATTGCCAACAGCCACTCTGGAGAAGTGTACGGTGAGACCTGAAACATCTAAAAAACACAGCTTAGAGAGCATAGGGCACTTCCACTCATGGGGGTATAAATTGGGAAAATGAAAAATCAGCAAGACACAAGCACCCCAAAGTTTAGGGCTGCTCTGTTGTCAACGACCTCCACTTCATTCCACCTTAAATATCCCAGGAAAGAGAAAAATGGATAAAGAAGTTGTGGTCCTTATGTACAATGGAATATCACTCAGCCATGAAATCAATGTCATAAGGCTAGTAGCAGCATGATAAGTGGATTTAGGTACGACGATTCTAAGTGAAATAAGTCACACAGAAAAGGACACTTCTCATAAGGTATCACTGATAGAGGGAATGTAAAAACCGTTACACTTGAACTGAATTACAAAACAGAACAGAGTCACACATGCAGAAAACACACTATGGCTACTTAACGGGAAAAGTGAGGTGGGGTGATACATAAAACAAGGGTTTCAAATTAGCTCAGATACCGTTCCATTGACCCAATATGTAATAGACAAGACCTACTCCTTGCTCAGAGAACTGGACTCAACACGCCCTATTCACCGCACAAGAATATATCTGACTAGTAATAATCTTAAAACCTATGTATTGATATCTCTCTGTTAGTGTGTCAAGTGGGTGTAAAGCGGCATAAACACAGCAGTGAAAAGCAGCTAAACCCCATTATAAAAGTAAATTACTTTGAAAAACCCATGAAACAAAGACAGTGAAAGAGAGAGAAATTCTTACACAATGCGTTCAGGGGCTGTGATGCAACCTGGATTGACCATATCTAGACCCACAGCTGGATGAGACATAAGGGTGGACACTCTTGGGGCTGAGAGGTTTGGTGAGGTTGGGTGAGCAAACACAGACCCTTTAAAGTAATACTGCGTGGTACCCATCGCATGGGTCCCAAATCTCCAGGTTCAAGGGTATCTTGCTACATCGAAAACATGCATGAGAAACCCAGAAGATGGTACACCATGTGATGGGGAAAGGTTTCTAAAACGCACCTCATTTCTCATCTCCTTGTGCCCGGCTTCGCCATTCCAGCCGCTTTACTAGCAATCTCCCTACTTGGAGCATCAGCACCTTTAACCTCCTGTTCCGTACAGGTTGCAATTTGTCCTGAGGATGAACGGGAAGACGGGGAACCAATGAGAGACTAGCTCTTGGTGTTGGGACAGGCACAGGTCACTCTATTTTCCCATCAGGAAGAAGAATTAACCACAGGCTCATCCTGCCCCTCGGAACCAGAACAGGGCCTGAAGCCATCTTCTGCTTTTGCGGCCAGCTTCCAAAAAAGCGAGTTGTAAAATGCAGGTTCAGGGCACTGCAATTCACAGACCTGCAGAGTTATAAATGATAACTCTCCTCCACAAATATATTGAGAGAAGAAAAACAAGAGGATTTGAAATCAAGGCAGAATTGCAGGAAACAGATTGCAGAAGGTAGATTCGAATCGCCTTTAAAGCACATGAAAAGCAGCAAAACGTTGACAATGATGCCCTTGGCCAAAAAGGGCGTATGCGTTTTTTCCTGAATATATTCAGGAAAAAACGCATACGCCCTTTTTGGCCAACCAAGCAACCTGGAAAGGCAAATCAGCGCTACAAAGAAGTCTCGCTTCCCATCGGTCAAAAGGGCCATGCTGAAAAAAGTGTCAAAACCAGAAATGCAGGACTGGCCATGGAGAAATGGGAGCCTTGTTACACTGATGGGCGGGATGTAAATTGCCAACAGCCACTCTGGAGAAGTGAACGGTGAGTCCTGAAACATCTAAAAAACACAGCTTAGAGAGCATAGGGCACTTTCACTCATGGGGGTTTAAAATGGGAAAATTAAAAATCAGCAAAACACAAGCACCCCAAAGTTTAGGGCTGCTCTGTTGACAAGGACCTCCACTTCCTTCCACCTTCAATATCCCAGGAAAGAGAAAAATGGATAAAGAAGTTGTGGTCCTTATGTACAATGGAATATCACTCAGCCATGAAATCAATGTCATAAGGCTAGTAGCAGCAAGATGAGTGGATTTAGGTACGACGATTCTAAGTGAAATAAGTCACACAGAAAAGGACACTTCTCATAAGGTATCACTGACAGAGGAAATGTACAAGCCGTTACACTTGAACTGAATTACAAAACAGAACAGTGTCACACATGCAGAAAACACACTATGGCTGCTTAACGGGAAAGGTGAGGTGGGGTGATACAGAAAACAAGGGTTTCAAATTAGCTCAGATACCGTTCCATAAACCCAATATGTAATAGACAAGACCTACTCCTTACTCAGAGAACTGGACTCAACACGCCCTATTCACCGCACAAGAATATATCTGACTAGTAATAATCTTAAAACCTATGTATTGATATCTCTCTGTTAGTGTGTCAAGTGGGTGTAAAGCGGCATAAACACAGCAGTGAAAAGCAGCTAAACCCCATTATAAAAATAAATTACTTTGAAAAACCCATGAAACAAAGACAGTGAAAGAGAGAGAAATTCTTACACAATGCGTTCAGGGGCTGTGATGCAACCTGGATTGACCATATCTAGACCCACAGCTGGATGAGACATAAGGGTGGACACTCTTGGGGCTGAGAGGTTTGGTGAGGTTGGGTGAGCAAACGCAGACCCTTTAAAGTAATACTGCGTGGTACCCATCGCATGGGTCCCAAATCTCCAGGTTCAAGGGCATCTTCCTACATCGAAAACATGCATGAGAAACCCAGAAGATGGTATACCGTGTGATGGGGAAAGGTTTCTAAAAGTCACCTCATTTCTCATCTCCTTGTGCCCGGGTTCGCCATTCCAGCCACTTTACTAGCAATCTCCCTACTTGGAGCATCAGCACCTTTAACCTCCTGTTCCGTACAGGTTGCAATTTGTGCTGAGGATGAACGGGAAGACGGGGAACCAATGAGAGACTAGCTCTTGGTGTTGGGACAGGCACAGGTCACTCTATTTTCCCATCAGGAAGAAGAATTAACCACAGTCTCAGCCTGCTCCCCGGAACCAGAACAGGGCCTGAAGCCATCCTGTGCTTTTGCGGCCAGCTCCCAAAAAAGCGAGTTGTAAAATGCAGGTTCAGGGCACTGCAATTCACAGACCTGCAGAGTTATAAATGATAACTCTCATCCACAAATATATTGAGGGAAGGCAAACAAGAGGATTTGAAATCAAGGCAGAATTGCAGGAAACAGATTTCAGGAGGTAGATTCGAATCGCCTTTAAAGCACATGAAAAGCGGCAAAACGTTGACAATGATGCCCTTGGCCAAAAAGGGCGTATGCGTTTTTTCCTGAATATATTCAGGAAAAAACGCATACGCCCTTTTTGGCCAACCAAGCAACCTGGAAAGGCAAATCAGCGCTACAAAGAAGTCTCGCTTCCCATCGGTCAAAAGGGCCATGCTGAAAAAAGTGTCAAAACCAGAAATGCAGGACAGGCCATGGAGAAATGGGAGCCTTGCTACACTGATGGGCGGGATGTAAATTGCGAACAGCCACTCTGGAGAAGTGTACGGTGAGTCCTGAAACATCTAAAAAACACAGCTTAGAGAGCATAGGGCACTTCCACGCATGGGGGTATAAATTGGGAAAATGAAAAATCAGCAAGACACAAGCACCCCAAAGTTGAGGGCTGCTCTGTTGACAAGGACCTCCACTTCATTCCACCTTCAATATCCCAGGAAAGAGAAAAATGGATAAAGAAGTTGTGGTCCTTATGTGCAATGGAATATCACTCAGCCATGAAATCAATGTCA
The DNA here is from genome assembly GCF_965194805.1 of Balaenoptera borealis. Classification (NCBI taxonomy): domain Eukaryota; kingdom Metazoa; phylum Chordata; class Mammalia; order Artiodactyla; family Balaenopteridae; genus Balaenoptera; species Balaenoptera borealis. The sequence goes on along the minus strand of NW_028123956.1, from coordinate 133,314 downwards.
TAAGGCTAGTAGCAGCATGATGAGTGGATTTAGGTACGACGATTCTAAGTGAAATAAGTCACACAGAAAAGGACACTTCTCATAAGGTATCACTGATAGAGGGAATGTAAAAACCGTTACACTTGAACTGAATTACAAAACAGAACAGTGTCACACATGCAGAAAACACACTATGGCTGCTTAACGGGAAAGGTGAGGTGGGGTGATACATAAAACAAGGGTTTCAAATTAGCTTAGATACCGTTCCATAAACCCAATATGTAATAGACAAGACCTACTCCTTGCTCAGAGAACTGGACTCAACACGCCCTATTCACCGCACAAGAATATATCTGACTAGTAATAATCTTAAAGCCTATGTATTGATATCTCTCTGTTAGTGTGTCAAGTGGGTGTAAAGCGGCATAAACACAGCAGTGAAAAGCAGCTAAACCCCATTATAAAAATAAATTACTTTGAAAAACCCATGAAACAAAGACAGTGAAAGAGAGACAAATTCTTACACAATGCGTTCAGGGGCTTTGATGCAACCTGGATTGACCATATCTAGACCCACAGCTGGATGAGACATAAGGGTGGACACTCTTGGGGCTGAGAGGTTTGGTGAGGTTGGGTGAGCAAACGCAGACCCTTTAAAGTAATACTGCGTGGTACCCATCGCATGGGTCCCAAATCTCCAGGTTCAAGGGCATCTTCCTACATCGAAAACATGCATGAGAAACCCAGAAGATGGTATACCGTGTGATGGGGAAAGGTTTCTAAAACTCACCTCATTTCTCATCTCCTTGTGCCCGGCTTCGCCATTCCAGCCACTTTACTAGCAATCTCCCTACTTGGAGCATCAGCACCTTTAACCTCCTGTTCCGTACAGGTTGCAATTGGTGCTGAGGATGAACGGGAAGACGGGGAACCAATGAGAGACTAGCTCTTGGTGTTGGGACAGGCACAGGTCACTCTATTTTCCCATCAGGAAGAAGAATTAACCACAGGCTAAGCCTGCCCCCCGGAACCAGAACAGGGCCTGAAGCCATCCTGTGCTTTTGCGGCCAGCTCCCAAAAAAGCGAGTTGTAAAATGCAGGTTCAGGGCACTGCAATTCACAGACCTGCAGAGTTATAAATGATAACTCTCGTCCACAAATATATTAAGGGAAGGCAAAGAAGAGGATTTGAAATCAAGGCAGAATTGCAGGAAACAGATTTCAGGAGGTAGATTCGAATCGCCTTTAAAGCACATGAAAAGCGGCAAAACGTTGACAATGATGCCCTTTTTGGCCAACCAAGAAACCTGGAAAAAAAAATCAGCGCTACAAAGAAGTCTCGCTTCCCATCGGTCAAAAGGGCCATGCTGAAAAAACTGTCAAAACCAGAAATGCAGGACAGGCCATGGAGAAATGGGAGCCTTGCTACACTGATGGGCGGGATGAAAATTGCCAACAGCCACTCTGGAGAAGTGTACGGTGAGTCCTGAAACATCTAAAAAACACAGCTTAGAGAGCATAGGGCACTTCCATTCATGGGGGTATAAAATGGGAAAATTAAAAATCAGCAAAACACAAGCACCCCAAAGTTTAGGGCTGCTCTGTTGACCAGGACCTCCACTTCATTCCACCTTAAATATCCCAGGAAAGAGAAAAATGGATAAAGAAGTTGTGGTCCTTATGTACAATGGAATATCACTCAGCCATGAAATCAATGTCATAAGGCTCGTAGCAGCATGATGAGTGGATTAAGGTACAACGATTCTAAGTGAAATAAGTCACACAGAAAAGGACACTTCTCATAAGGTATCACTTATACAGGGAATGTAAAAACCATTACACTTGAACTGAATTACAAAACAGAACAGAGTCACACATGCAGAAAACACACTATGGCTGCTTAACGGGAAAGGTGAGATGGGGTGATACATAAAACAAGGGTTTCAAATTACTTCAGATACCGTTCCATAAACACAATATGTAATAGACAAGACCTACACCTTGCTCAGAGAACTGGACTCAACACGCCCTCTTCACCGCACAAGAATATATCTGACTAGTAATAATCTTAAAACATATGTATTGATATCTCTCTGTTAGTGTGTCAAGTGGGTGTAAAGAGGCATAAACACAGCAGTGAAAAGCAGCTAAACCCCATTATAAAAATAAATTACTTTGAAAAACCCATGAAACAAAGACAGTGAAAGAGAGAGAAATTCTTACACAATGCGTTCAGGGGCTGTGATGCAACCTGGATTGACCATATCTAGACCCACAGCTGGATGAGACATAAGGGTGGACACTCTTGGGGCTGAGAGGTTTGGTGAGGTTGGGTGAGCAAACACAGACCCTTTAAAGTAATACTGCGTGGTACCCATCGCATGGGTCCCAAATCTCCAGGTTCAAGGGTATCTTGCTACATCGAAAACATGCATGAGAAACCCAGAAGATGGTACACCATGTGATGGGGAAAGGTTTCTAAAACGCACCTCATTTCTCATCTCCTTGTGCCCGGCTTCGCCATTCCAGCCGCTTTACTAGCAATCTCCCTACTTGGAGCATCAGCACCTTTAACCTCCTGTTCCGTACAGGTTGCAATTTGTCCTGAGGATGAACGGGAAGACGGGGAACCAATGAGAGACTAGCTCTTGGTGTTGGGACAGGCACAGGTCACTCTATTTTCCCATCAGGAAGAAGAATTAACCACAGGCTCATCCTGCCCCTCGGAACCAGAACAGGGGCTGAAGCCATCTTCTGCTTTTGCGGCCAGCTTCCAAAAAAGCGAGTTGTAAAATGCAGGTTCAGGGCACTGCAATTCACAGACCTGCAGAGTTATAAATGATAACTCTCCTCCACAAATATATTGAGAGAAGGCAAACAAGAGGATTTGAAATCAAGGCAGAATTGCAGGAAACAGATTGCAGGAGGTAGATTCGAATCGCCTTTAAAGCACATGAAAAGCAGCAAAACGTTGACAATGATGCCCTTGGCCAAAAAGGGCGTATGCGTTTTTTCCTGAATATATTCAGGAAAAAACGCATACGCCCTTTTTGGCCAACCAAGCAACCTGGAAAGGCAAATCAGCGCTACAAGAAGTCTCGCTTCCCATCGGTCAAAAGGGCCATGCTGAAAAAAGTGTCAAAACAAGAAATGCAGGACAGGCCATGGAGAAATGGGAGCCTTGTTACACTGATGGGCGGGATGTAAATTGCCAACAGCCACTCTGGAGAAGTGAACGGTGAGTCCTGAAACATCTAAAAAACACAGCTTAGAGAGCATAGGGCACTTTCACTCATGGGGGTTTAAAATGGGAAAATTAAAAATCAGCAAAACACAAGCACCCCAAAGTTTAGGGCTGCTCTGTTGACAAGGACCTCCACTTCATGCCACCTTCAATATCCCAGGAAAGAGAAAAATGGATAAAGAAGTTGTGGTCCTTATGTACAATGGAATATCACTCAGCCATGAAATCAATGTCATAAGGCTAGTAGCAGCAAGATGAGTGGATTTAGGTACGACGATTCTAAGTGAAATAAGTTACACAGAAAAGGACACTTCTCATAAGGTATCACTGACAGAGGGAATGTACAAGCCGTTACACTTGAACTGAATTACAAAAGAGAACAGTGTCACACATGCAGAAAACACACTATGGCTGCTTAACGGGAAAGGTGAGGTGGGGTGATACAGAAAACAAGGGTTTCAAATTAGCTCAGATACCGTTCCATAAACCCAATATGTAATAGACAAGACCTACTCCTTACTCAGAGAACTGGACTCAACACGCCCTATTCACCGCACAAGAATATATCTGACTAGTAATAATCTTAAAACCTATGTATTGATATCGCTCTGTTAGTGTGTCAAGTGGGTGTAAAGCGGCATAAACACAGCAGTGAAAAGCAGCTAAACCCCATTATAAAAATAAATTACTTTGAAAAACCCATGAAACAAAGACAGTGAAAGAGAGAGAAATTCTTACACAATGCGTTCAGGGGCTGTGATGCAACCTGGATTGACCATATCTAGACCCACAGCTGGATGAGACATAAGGGTGGACACTCTTGGGGCTGAGAGGTTTGGTGAGGTTGGGTGAGCAAACGCAGACCCTTTAAAGTAATACTGCGTGGTACCCATCCCATGGGTCCCAAATCTCCAGGTTCAAGGGCATCTTCCTACATCGAAAACATGCATGAGAAACCCAGAAGATGGTATACCGTGTGATGGGGAAAGGTTTCTAAAACTCACCTCATTTCTCATCTCCTTGTGCCCGGGTTCGCCATTCCAGCCACTTTACTAGCAATCTCCCTACTTGGAGCATCAGCACCTTTAACCTCCTGTTCCGTACAGGTTGCAATTTGTGCTGAGGATGAACGGGAAGACGGGGAACCAATGAGAGACTAGCTCTTGGTGTTGGGACAGGCACAGGTCACTCTATTTTCCCATCAGGAAGAAGAATTAACCACAGTCTCAGCCTGCTCCCCGGAACCAGAACAGGGCCTGAAGCCATCCTGTGCTTTTGCGGCCAGCTCCCAAAAAAGCGAGTTGTAAAATGCAGGTTCAGGGCACTGCAATTCACAGACCTGCAGAGTTATAAATGATAACTCTCATCCACAAATATATTGAGAGAAGGCAAACAAGAGGATTTGAAATCAAGGCAGAATTGCAGGAAACAGATTGCAGAAGGTAGATTCGAATCGCCTTTAAAGCACATGAAAAGCAGCAAAACGTTGACAATGATGCCCTTGGCCAAAAAGGGCGTATGCGTTTTTTCCTGAATATATTCAGGAAAAAACGCATACGCCCTTTTTGGCCAACCAAGCAACCTGGAAAGGCAAATCAGCGCTACAAAGAAGTCTCGCTTCCCATCGGTCAAAAGGGCCAGGCTGAAAAAAGTGTCAAAACCAGAAATGCAGGACTGGCCATGGAGAAATGGGAGCCTTGCTACACTGATGGGCGGGATGTAAATTGCCAACAGCCACTCTGGAGAAGTGAACGGTGAGTCCTGAAACATCTAAAAAACACAGCTTAGAGAGCATAGGGCACTTCCACGCATGGGGGTATAAATTGGGAAAATGAAAAATCAGCAAGACACAAGCACCCCAATGTTTAGGGCTGCTCTGTTGACAAGGACCTCCACTTCATTCCACCTTCAATATCCCAGGAAAGAGAAAAATGGATAAAGAAGTTGTGGTCCTTATGTGCAATGGAATATCACTCAGCCATGAAATCAATGTCATAAGGCTCGTAGCAGCATGATGAGTGGATTAAGGTACAACGATTCTAAGTGAAATAAGTCACACAGAAAAGGACACTTCTCATAAGGTATCACTTATACAGGGAATGTAAAAACCATTACACTTGAACTGAATTACAAAACAGAACAGAGTCACACATGCAGAAAACACACTATGGCTGCTTAACGGGAAAGGTGAGATGGGGTGATACATAAAACAAGGGTTTCAAATTACTTCAGATACCGTTCCATAAACACAATATGTAATAGACAAGACCTACACCTTGCTCAGAGAACTGGACTCAACACGCCCTCTTCACCGCACAAGAATATATCTGACTAGTAATAATCTTAAAACATATGTATTGATATCTCTCTGTTAGTGTGTCAAGTGGGTGTAAAGAGGCATAAACACAGCAGTGAAAAGCAGCTAAACCCCATTATAAAAATAAATTACTTTGAAAAACCCATGAAACAAAGACAGTGAAAGAGAGAGAAATTCTTACACAATGCGTTCAGGGGCTGTGATGCAACCTGGATTGACCATATCTAGACCCACAGCTGGATGAGACATAAGGGTGGACACTCTTGGGGCTGAGAGGTCTGGTGAGGTTGAGTGAGTAAACACAGACCCTTTAAAGTAATACTGCATGGTACCCATCGCATGGGTCCCAAATCTCCAAGTTCAGGAGCATCTTCCTACATTGAAAACATGCATGAGAAACCCAGAAGATGGTACACCGTGTGATGGGGAAAGGTTTCTAAAACGCACCTCATTTCTCATCTCCTTATGCCCGGGATCGCCATTCCAGCTGCTTTACTAGCAATCTCCCTACTTGGAGCATCAGCACCTTTAACCTCCTGTTCCGTACAGGTTGCAATTTGTCCTGAGGATGAACGGGAAGACGGGGAACCAATGAGAGACTAGCTCTTGGTGTTGGGACAGGCACAGGTCACTCTATTTTCCCATCAGGAAGAAGAATTAACTACAGGCTCAGCCTGCCCCCCGGAACCAGAACAGGGCCTGAAGCCATCCTGTGCTTTTCCGGCCAGCTCCCAAAAACGCGAGTTGTAAAATGGAGGTTCAGGGCACTGCAATTCACAAACATGCAGAGTTATAAATGATAACTCTCGTCCACAAATATATTGAGGGAAGGCAAAGAAGAGGATTTGAAATCAAGGCAGAATTGCAGGAAACAGATTTCAGGAGGTAGATTCGAATCGCCTTTAAAGCACATGAAAAGCAGCAAAACGTTGACAATGATGCCCTTGGCCAAAAACGGCGTATGCGTTTTTTCCTGAATATATTCAGGAAAAAACGCATACGCCCTTTTTGGCCAACCAAGCAACCTGGAAAGGCAAATCAGCGCTACAAAGAAGTCTCACTTTCCATCGGTGAAAAAGGCCATGCTGTAAAAAGTGTCAAAACCAGAAATTCAGGACAGGCCATGGAGAAATGGGAGCCTTGCTACACTGATGGGCGGGATGTAAATTGCCAACAGCCACTCTGGAGAAGTGTACGGTGAGACCTGAAACATCTAAAAAACACAGCTTAGAGAGCATAGGGCACTTCCACTCATGGGGGTATAAATTGGGAAAATGAAAAATCAGCAAGACACAAGCACCCCAAAGTTTAGGGCTGCTCTGTTGTCAACGACCTCCACTTCATTCCACCTTAAATATCCCAGGAAAGAGAAAAATGGATAAAGAAGTTGTGGTCCTTATGTACAATGGAATATCACTCAGCCATGAAATCAATGTCATAAGGCTAGTAGCAGCATGATAAGTGGATTTAGGTACGACGATTCTAAGTGAAATAAGTCACACAGAAAAGGACACTTCTCATAAGGTATCACTGATAGAGGGAATGTACAAGCCGTTACACTTGAACTGAATTACAAAACAGAACAGAGTCACACATGCAGAAAACACACTATGGCTACTTAACGGGAAAAGTGAGGTGGGGTGATACATAAAACAAGGGTTTCAAATTAGCTCAGATACCGTTCCATTGACCCAATATGTAATAGACAAGACCTACTCCTTGCTCAGAGAACTGGACTCAACACGCCCTATTCACCGCACAAGAATATATCTGACTAGTAATAATCTTAAAACCTATGTATTTATATCTCTCTGTTAGTGTGTCAAGTGGGTGTAAAGCGGCATAAACACAGCAGTGAAAAGCAGCTAAACCCCATTATAAAAGTAAATTACTTTGAAAAACCCATGAAACAAAGACAGTGAAAGAGAGAGAAATTCTTACACAATGCGTTCAGGGGCTGTGATGCAACCTGGATTGACCATATCTAGACCCACAGCTGGATGAGACATAAGGGTGGACACTCTTGGGGCTGAGAGGTTTGGTGAGGTTGGGTGAGCAAACACAGACCCTTTAAAGTAATACTGCGTGGTACCCATCGCATGGGTCCCAAATCTCCAGGTTCAAGGGTATCTTGCTACATCGAAAACATGCATGAGAAACCCAGAAGATGGTACACCATGTGATGGGGAAAGGTTTCTAAAACGCACCTCATTTCTCATCTCCTTGTGCCCGGCTTCGCCATTCCAGCCGCTTTACTAGCAATCTCCCTACTTGGAGCATCAGCACCTTTAACCTCCTGTTCCGTACAGGTTGCAATTTGTCCTGAGGATGAACGGGAAGACGGGGAACCAATGAGAGACTAGCTCTTGGTGTTGGGACAGGCACAGGTCACTCTATTTTCCCATCAGGAAGAAGAATTAACCACAGGCTCATCCTGCCCCTCGGAACCAGAACAGGGCCTGAAGCCATCTTCTGCTTTTGCGGCCAGCTTCCAAAAAAGCGAGTTGTAAAATGCAGGTTCAGGGCACTGCAATTCACAGACCTGCAGAGTTATAAATGATAACTCTCCTCCACAAATATATTGAGAGAAGAAAAACAAGAGGATTTGAAATCAAGGCAGAATTGCAGGAAACAGATTGCAGAAGGTAGATTCGAATCGCCTTTAAAGCACATGAAAAGCAGCAAAACGTTGACAATGATGCCCTTGGCCAAAAAGGGCGTATGCGTTTTTTCCTGAATATATTCAGGAAAAAACGCATACGCCCTTTTTGGCCAACCAAGCAACCTGGAAAGGCAAATCAGCGCTACAAAGAAGTCTCGCTTCCCATCGGTCAAAAGGGCCATGCTGAAAAAAGTGTCAAAACCAGAAATGCAGGACTGGCCATGGAGAAATGGGAGCCTTGTTACACTGATGGGCGGGATGTAAATTGCCAACAGCCACTCTGGAGAAGTGAACGGTGAGTCCTGAAACATCTAAAAAACACAGCTTAGAGAGCATAGGGCACTTTCACTCATGGGGGTTTAAAATGGGAAAATTAAAAATCAGCAAAACACAACCACCCCAAAGTTTAGGGCGGCTCTGTTGACAAGGACCTCCACTTCCTTCCACCTTCAATATCCCAGGAAAGAGAAAAATGGATAAAGAAGTTGTGGTCCTTATGTACAATGGAATATCACTCAGCCATGAAATCAATGTCATAAGGCTAGTAGCAGCAAGATGAGTGGATTTAGGTACGACGATTCTAAGTGAAATAAGTCACACAGAAAAGGACACTTCTCATAAGGTATCACTGACAGAGGAAATGTACAAGCCGTTACACTTGAACTGAATTACAAAACAGAACAGTGTCACACATGCAGAAAACACACTATGGCTGCTTAACGGGAAAGGTGAGGTGGGGTGATACATAAAACAAGGGTTTCAAATTAGCTCAGATACCGTTCCATAAACCCAATATGTAATAGACAAGACCTACTCCTTACTCAGAGAACTGGACTCAACACGCCCTATTCACCGCACAAGAATATATCTGACTAGTAATAATCTTAAAACCTATGTATTGATATCTCTCTGTTAGTGTGTCAAGTGGGTGTAAAGCGGCATAAACACAGCAGTGAAAAGCAGCTAAACCCCATTATAAAAATAAATTACTTTGAAAAACCCATGAAACAAAGACAGTGAAAGAGAGAGAAATTCTTACACAATGCGTTCAGGGGCTGTGATGCAACCTGGATTGACCATATCTAGACCCACAGCTGGATGAGACATAAGGGTGGACACTCTTGGGGCTGAGAGGTTTGGTGAGGTTGGGTGAGCAAACGCAGACCCTTTAAAGTAATACTGCGTGGTACCCATCGCATGGGTCCCAAATCTCCAGGTTCAAGGGCATCTTCCTACATCGAAAACATGCATGAGAAACCCAGAAGATGGTATACCGTGTGATGGGGAAAGGTTTCTAAAAGTCACCTCATTTCTCATCTCCTTGTGCCCGGCTTCGCCATTCCAGCCACTTTACTAGCAATCTCCCTACTTGGAGCATCAGCACCTTTAACCTCCTGTTCCGTACAGGTTGCAATTTGTGCTGAGGATGAACGGGAAGACGGGGAACCAATGAGAGACTAGCTCTTGGTGTTGGGACAGGCACAGGTCACTCTATTTTCCCATCAGGAAGAAGAATTAACCACAGTCTCAGCCTGCTCCCCGGAACCAGAACAGGGCCTGAAGCCATCCTGTGCTTTTGCGGCCAGCTCCCAAAAAAGCGAGTTGTAAAATGCAGGTTCAGGGCACTGCAATTCACAGACCTGCAGAGTTATAAATGATAACTCTCATCCACAAATATATTGAGGGAAGGCAAACAAGAGGATTTGAAATCAAGGCAGAATTGCAGGAAACAGATTTCAGGAGGTAGATTCGAATCGCCTTTAAAGCACATGAAAAGCGGCAAAACGTTGACAATGATGCCCTTGGCCAAAAAGGGCGTATGCGTTTTTTCCTGAATATATTCAGGAAAAAACGCATACGCCCTTTTTGGCCAACCAAGCAACCTGGAAAGGCAAATCAGCGCTACAAAGAAGTCTCGCTTCCCATCGGTCAAAAGGGCCATGCTGAAAAAAGTGTCAAAACCAGAAATGCAGGACAGGCCATGGAGAAATGGGAGCCTTGCTACACTGATGGGCGGGATGTAAATTGCGAACAGCCACTCTGGAGAAGTGTACGGTGAGTCCTGAAACATCTAAAAAACACAGCTTAGAGAGCATAGGGCACTTCCACGCATGGGGGTATAAATTGGGAAAATGAAAAATCAGCAAGACACAAGCACCCCAAAGTTGAGGGCTGCTCTGTTGACAAGGACCTCCACTTCATTCCACCTTCAATATCCCAGGAAAGAGAAAAATGGATAAAGAAGTTGTGGTCCTTATGTACAATGGAATATCACTCAGCCATGAAATCAATGTCATAAGGCTAGTAGCAGCATGATTAGTGGATTTAGGTACGACGATTCTAAGTGAAATAAGTCACACAGAAAAGGACACTTCTCATAAGGTATCACTGATAGAGGGAATGTAAAAACCGTTACACTTGAACTGAATTACAAAACAGAACAGAGTCACACATGCAGAAAACACTCTATGGCTACTTAACGGGAAAAGTGAGGTGGGGTGATACATAAAACAAGGGTTTCAAATTAGCTCAGATACCGTTCCATTGACCCAATATGTAATAGACAAGACCTACTCCTTGCTCAGAGAACTGGACTCAACACGCCCTATTCACCGCACAAGAATATATCTGACTAGTAATAATCTTAAAACCTATGTATTGATATCTCTCTGTTAGTGTGTCAAGTGGGTGTAAAGCGGCATAAACACAGCAGTGAAAAGCAGCTAAACCCCATTATAAAAGTAAATTACTTTGAAAAACCCATGAAACAAAGACAGTGAAAGAGAGAGAAATTCTTACACAATGCGTTCAGGGGCTGTGATGCAACCTGGATTGACCATATCTAGACCCACAGCTGGATGAGACATAAGGGTGGACACTCTTGGGGCTGAGAGGTTTGGTGAGGTTGGGTGAGCAAACACAGACCCTTTAAAGTAATACTGCGTGGTACCCATCGCATGGGTCCCAAATCTCCAGGTTCAAGGGTATCTTGCTACATCGAAAACATGCATGAGAAACCCAGAAGATGGTACACCATGTGATGGGGAAAGGTTTCTAAAACGCACCTCATTTCTCATCTCCTTGTGCCCGGCTTCGCCATTCCAGCCACTTTACTAGCAATCTCCCTACTTGGAGCATCAGCACCTTTAACCTCCTGTTCCGTACAGGTTGCAATTTGTCCTGAGGATGAACGGGAAGACGGGGAACCAATGAGAGACTAGCTCTTGGTGTTGGGACAGGCACAGGTCACTCTATTTTCCCATCAGGAAGAAGAATTAACCACAGGCTCATCCTGCCCCTCGGAACCAGAACAGGGCCTGAAGCCATCTTCTGCTTTTGCGGCCAGCTTCCAAAAAAGCGAGTTGTAAAATGCAGGTTCAGGGCACTGCAATTCACAGACCTGCAGAGTTATAAATGATAACTCTCGTCCACAAATATATTGAGGGAAGGCAAAGAAGAGGATTTGAAATCAAGGCAGAATTGCAGGAAACAGATTTCAGGAGGTAGATTCGAATCGCCTTTAAAGCACATGAAAAGCGGCAAAATGTTGAAAATGATGCCCTTGGCCAAAAAGGGCGTATGCGTTTTTTCCTGAATATATTCAGGAAAAAACGCATACGCCCTTTTTGGCCAACCAAGCAACCTGGAAAGGCAAATCAGCGCTACAGAGAAGTCTCACTTCCCATCGGTCAAAAGGGCCATGCTGAAAAAAGTGTCAAAACCAGAAATGCAGGACAGGCCATGGAGAAATGGGAGCCTTGCTACACTGATGGGCGGGATGTAAATTGCCAACAGCCACTCTGGAGAAGTGTACGGTGTGTCCTGAAACATCTGAAAAACACAGCTTAGAGAGCATAGGGCACTTCCACTCATGGGGGTATAAATTGGGAAAATGAAAAATCAGCAAGACACAAGCACCCCAAAGTTGAGGGCTGCTCTGTTGACAAGGACCTCCACTTCATTCCACCTTAAATATCCCAGGAAAGAGAAAAATGGATAAAGAAGTTGTGGTCCTTATGTACAATGGAATATCACTCAGCCATGAAATCAATGTCATAATGTTAGTAGCAGCATGATGAGTGGATTTAGGTACGACGATTCTAAGTGAAATAAGTCACACAGAAAAGGACACTTCTCATAAGGTATCACTGAGAGAGGGAATGTAAAAACCGTTACACTTGAACTGAATTACAAAACAAAACAGAGTCACACTTGCAGAAAACACACTATGGCTGCTTAACGGGAAAGGTGAGGTGGGGTGATACATAAAACAAGGGTATCAAGTTAGCTCAGATACCGTTCCATAAACCCAATATGTAGTAGACAAGACCTACTCCTTGCTCAGAGAACTGGACTCAACACGCCCTATTCACCGCACAAGAATATATCTGACTAGTAATAATCTTAAAACCTATGTATTTATATCTCTCTGTTAGTGTGTCAAGTGGGTGTAAAGCGGCATAAACACAGCCGTGAAAAGCAGCTAAACCCCATTATGAAAATAAATTACTTTGAAAAACCCATGAAACAACGACAGTGAAAGAGATAGAAATTCTTACACAATGAGTTCAGGGGCTGTGATGCAACCTGGATTGACCATATCTAGACCCACAGCTGGATGAGACATAAGGGTGGACACTCTTGGGGCTGAGAGGTTTGGTGAGGTTGGGTGAGCAAACGCAGACCCTTTAAAGTAATACTGCGTGGTACCCATCGCATGGGTCCCAAATCTCCAGGTTCAAGGGCATCTTCCTACATCGAAAACATGCATGAGAATCCCAGAAGATGGTACACCGTGTGATGGGGAAAGGTTTCTAAAACGCACCTCATTTCTCATCGCCTTGTGCCCGGGTTCGCCATTCCAGCCACTTTACTAGCAATCTCCCTACTTGGAGCATCAGCACCTTTAACCTCCTGTTCCATACAGGTTGCAATTTATCCTGAGGATGAACGGGAAGACGGGGAACCAACGAGAGACTAGCTCTTGGTGTTGGGACAGGCACAGGTCACTCTATTTTCCCATCAGGAAGAAGAATTAACCACAGGCTCAGCCTGCCCCCCGGAACCAGAACAGGGCCTGAAGCCATCCTGCGCTTTTGCGGCCAGCTCCCAAAAAAGCGAGTTGTAAAATGGAGGTTCAGGGCACTGCAATTCACAAACCTGCAGAGTTATAAATGATAACTCTCGTCCACAAATATATTGAGGGAAGGCAAAGAAGAGGATTTGAAATCAAGGCAGAATTGCAGGAAACAGATTGCAGGAGGTAGATTCGAATCGCCTTTAAAGCACATGAAAAGCGGCAAAATGTTGACAATGATGCCCTTGGCCAAAAAGGGCGTATGCGTTTTTTCCTGAATATATTCAGGAAAAAACGCATACGCCCTTTTTGGCCAACCAAGCAACCTGGAAAGGCAAATCAGCGCTACAGAGAAGTCTCACTTCCCATCGGTCAAAAGGGCCATGCTGAAAAAAGTGTCAAAACCAGAAATGCAGGACAGGCCATGGAGAAATGGGAGCCTTGCTACACTGATGGGCGGGATGTAAATTGCCAACAGCCACTCTGGAGAAGTGTACAGTGTGTCCTGAAACATCTGAAAAACACAGCTTAGAGAGCATAGGGCACTTCCACTCATGGGGGTATAAATTGGGAAAATGAAAAATCAGCAAGACACAAGCACCCCAAAGTTGAGGGCTGCTCTGTTGACAAGGACCTCCACTTCATTCCACCTTAAATATCCCAGGAAAGAGAAAAATGGATAAAGAAGTTGTGGTCCTTATGTGCAATGGAATATCACTCAGCCATGAAATCAATGTCATAAGGCTAGTAGCAGCATGATGAGTGGATTTAGGTACGACGATTCTAAGTGAAATAAGTCACACAGAAAAGGACACTTCTCATAAGGTATCACTGATAGAGGGAATGTAAAAACCGTTACACTTGAACTGAATTACAAAACAGAACAGTGTCACACATGCAGAAAACACACTATGGCTGCTTAACGGGAAAGGTGAGGTGGGGTGATACATAAAACAACGGTTTCAAATTAGCTTAGATACCGTTCCATAAACCCAATATGTAATAGACAAGACCTACTCCTTGCTCAGAGAACTGGACTCAACACGCCCTATTCACCGCACAAGAATATATCTGACTAGTAATAATCTTAAAGCCTATGTATTGATATCTCTCTGTTAGTGTGTCAAGTGGGTGTAAAGCGGCATAAACACAGCAGTGAAAAGCAGCTACACCCCATTATAAAAATAAATTACTTTGAAAAACCCATGAAACAAAGACAGTGAAAGAGAGAGAAATTCTTACACAATGCGTTCAGGGGCTGTGATGCAACCTGGATTGACCATATCTAGACCCACAGCTGGATGAGACATAAGGGTGGACACTCTTGGGGCTGAGAGGTTTGGTGAGGTTGGGTGAGCAAACGCAGACCCTTTAAAGTAATACTGCGTGGTACCCATCGCATGGGTCCCAAATCTCCAGGTTCAAGGGCATCTTCCTACATCGAAAACATGCATGAGAAACCCAGAAGATGGTATACCGTGTGATGGGGAAAGGTTTCTAAAACTCACCTCATTTCTCATCTCCTTGTGCCCGGCTTCGCCATTCCAGCCACTTTACTAGCAATCTCCCTACTTGGAGCATCAGCACCTTTAACCTCCTGTTCCGTACAGGTTGCAATTTGTCCTGAGGATGAACGGGAAGACGGGGAACCAATGAGAGACTAGCTCTTGGTGTTGGGACAGGCACAGGTCACTCTATTTTCCCATCAGGAAGAAGAATTAACCACAGGCTAAGCCTGCCCCCCGGAAGCAGAACAGGGCCTGAAGCCATCCTGTGCTTTTGCGGCCAGCTCCCAAAAAAGCGAGTTGTAAAATGCAGGTTCAGGGCACTGCAATTCACAGACCTGCAGAGTTATAAATGATAACTCTCGTCCACAAATATATTAAGGGAAGGCAAAGAAGAGGATTTGAAATCAAGGCAGAATTGCAGGAAACAGATTTCAGGAGGTAGATTCGAATCGCCTTTAAAGCACATGAAAAGCGGCAAAACGTTGACAATGATGCCCTTTTTGGCCAACCAAGAAACCTGGAAAGAAAAATCAGCGCTACAAAGAAGTCTCGCTTCCCATCGGTCAAAAGGGCCATGCTGAAAAAACTGTCAAAACCAGAAATGCAGGACAGGCCATGGAGAAATGGGAGCCTTGCTACACTGATGGGCGGGATGAAAATTGCCAACAGCCACTCTGGAGAAGTGTACGGTGAGTCCTGAAACATCTAAAAAACACAGCTTAGAGAGCATAGGGTCACTTCCATTCATGGGGGTATAAAATGGGAAAATTAAAAATCAGCAAAACACAAGCACCCCAAAGTTTAGGGCTGCTCTGTTGACCAGGACCTCCACTTCATTCCACCTTAAATATCCCAGGAAAGAGAAAAATGGATAAAGAAGTTGTGGTCCTTATGTACAATGGAATATCACTCAGCCATGAAATCAATGTCATAAGGCTCGTAGCAGCATGATGAGTGGATTAAGATACAACGATTCTAAGTGAAATAAGTCACACAGAAAAGGACACTTCTCATAAGGTATCACTTATACAGGGAATGTAAAAACCATTACACTTGAACTGAATTACAAAACAGAACAGAGTCACACATGCAGAAAACACACTATGGCTGCTTAACGGGAAAGGTGAGATGGGGTGATACATAAAACAAGGGTTTCAAATTACTTCAGATACCGTTCCATAAACACAATATGTAATAGACAAGACCTACACCTTGCTCAGAGAACTGGACTCAACACGCCCTCTTCACCGCACAAGAATATATCTGAGTAGTAATAATCTTAAAACCTATGTATTGATATCTCTCTGTTAGTGTGTCAAGTGGGTGTAAAGCGGCATAAACACAGCCGTGAAAAGCAGCTAAACCCCATTATGAAAATAAATTACTTTGAAAAACCCATGAAACAACGACAGTGAAAGAGATAGAAATTCTTACACAATGAGTTCAGGGGCTGTGATGCAACCTGGATTGACCATATCTAGACCCACAGCTGGATGAGACATAAGGGTGGACACTCTTGGGGCTGAGAGGTTTGGTGAGGTTGGGTGAGCAAACGCAGACCCTTTAAAGTAATACTGCGTGGTACCCATCGCATGGGTCCCAAATCTCCAGGTTCAAGGGCATCTTCCTACATCGAAAACATGCATGAGAAACCCAGAAGATGGTACACCGTGTGATGGGGAAAGGTTTCTAAAACGCACCTCATTTCTCATCTCCTTGTGCCCGGGTTCGCCATTCCAGCCACTTTACTAGCAATCTCCCTACTTGGAGCATCAGTACCTTTAACCTCCTGTTCCGTACAGGTTGCAATTTGTCCTGAGGATGAACGGGAAGACGGGGAACCAACGAGAGACTAGCTCTTGGTGTTGGGACAGGCACAGGTCACTCTATTTTCCCATCAGGAAGAAGAATTAACCACAGGCTCAGCCTGCCCCCCGGAACCAGAACAGGGCCTGAAGCCATCCTGCGGTTTTGCGGCCAGCTCCCAAAAAAGCGAGTTGTAAAATGGAGGTTCAGGGCACTGCAATTCACAAACCTGCAGAGTTATAAATGATACCTCTCGTCCACAAATATATTGAGGGAAGGCAAAGAAGAGGATTTGAAATCAAGGCAGAATTGCAGGAAACAGATTTCAGGAGGTAGATTCGAATCGAATTTAAAACACATGAAAAGCGGCAAAATGTTGACAATGATGCCCTTGGCCAAAAAGGGCGTATGCGTTTTTTCCTGAATATATTCAGGAAAAAACGCATACGCCCTTTTTGGCCAACCAAGCAACCTGGAAAGGCAAATCAGCGCTACAGAGAAGTCTCACTTCCCATCGGTCAAAAGGGCCATGCTGAAAAAAGTGTCAAAACCAGAAATGCAGGACAGGCCATGGAAAAATGGGAGCCTTGCTAAAGTGATGGGTGGGATGTAAATTGCCAACAGCCACTCTGGAGAAGTGTACGGTGTGTCCTGAAACATCTGAAAAACACAGCTTAGAGAGCATAGGGCACTTCCACTCATGGGGGTATAAATTGGGAAAATGAAAAATCAGCAAGACACAAGCACCCCAAAGTTGAGGGCTGCTCTGTTGACAAGGACCTCCACTTCATTCCACCTTAAATATCCCAGGAGAGAGAAAAATGGATAAAGAAGTTGTGGTCCTTATGTACAATGGAATATCACTCAGCCATGAAATCAATGTCATAATGTTAGTAGCAGCATGATGAGTGGATTTAGGTACGACGATTCTAAGTGAAATAAGTCACACAGAAAAGGACACTTCTCATAAGGTATCACTTATAGAGGGAATGTAAAAACCGTTACACTTGAACTGAATTACAAAACAGAACAGAGTCACACATGCAGAAAACACACTATGGCTGCTTAACGGGAAAGGTGAGGTGGGGTGATACATAAAACAAGGGTATCAAATTAGCTCAGATACCGTTCCATAAACCCAATATGTAATAGAAAAGACCTACTCCTTGCTCAGAGAACTGGACTCAACACGCCCTATTCACAGCACAAGAATATATCTGACTAGTAATAATCTTAAAACCTATGTATTGATATCTCTCTGTTAGTGTGTCAAGTGGGTGTAAAGCGGCATAAACACAGCCGTGAAAAGCAGCTAAACCCCATTATGAAAATAAATTACTTTGAAAAACCCATGAAACAACGACAGTGAAAGAGATAGAAATTCTTACTCAATGAGTTCAGGGGCTGTGATGCAACCTGGATTGACCATATCTAGACCCACAGCTGGATGAGACATAAGGGTGGACACTCTTGGGGCTGAGAGGTTTGGTGAGGTTGGGTGAGCAAACGCAGACCCTTTAAAGTAATACTGCGTGGTACCCATCGCATGGGTCCCAAATCTCCAGCTTCAAGGGCATCTTCCTACATCGAAAAGATGCATGAGAAACCCAGAAGATGGTACACCGTGTGATGGGGAAAGGTTTCTAAAACGCACCTCATTTCTCATCTCCTTGTGCCCGGGTTCGCCATTCCAGCCGCTTTACTAGCAATCTCCCTACTTGGAGCATCAGCACCTTTAACCTCCTGTTCCGTATTGGTTGCAATTTGTCCTGAGGATGAACGGGAAGACGGGGAACCAACGAGAGACTAGCTCTTGGTGTCGGGACAGGCACAGGTCACTCTATTTTCCCATCAGGAAGAAGAATTAACCACAGGCTCAGCCTGCCCCCCGGAACCAGAACAGGGCCTGAAGCCATCCTGCGCTTTTGCGGCCAGCTCCCAAAAAAGCGAGTTGTAAAATGGAGGTTCAGGGCACTGCAATTCACAAACCTGCAGAGTTATAAATGATAACTCTCGTCCACAAATATATTGAGGGAAGGCAAAGAAGAGGATTTGAAATCAAGGCAGAATTGCACGAAACAGATTTCAGGAGGTAGATACGAATCGCCTTTAAAGCACATGAAAAGCGGCAAAACGTTGACAATGATGCCCTTGGCCAAAAAGGGCGTATGCGTTTTTTCCTGAATATATTCAGGAAAAACGCATACGCCCTTTTTGGCCAACCAAGCAACCTGGAAAGGCAAATCAGCGCTACAGAGAAGTCTCACTTCCCATCGGTCAAAAGGGCCATGCTGAAAAAAGTGTCAAAACCAGAAATGCAGGACAGGCCATGGAGAAATGGGAGCCTTGCTAAAGTGATGGGCGGGATGTAAATTGCCAACAGCCACTCTGGAGAAGTGTACGGTGTGTCCTGAAACATCTGAAAAACACAGCTTAGAGAGCATAGGGCACTTCCACTCATGGGGGTATAAATTGGGAAAATGAAAAATCAGCAAGACACAAGCACCCCAAAGTTGAGGGCTGCTCTGTTGACAAGGACCTCCACTTCATTCCACCTTAAATATCCCAGGAAAGAGAAAAATGGATAAAGAAGTTGTGGTCCTTATGTACAATGGAATATCACTCAGCCATGAAAGCAATGTCATAATGTTAGTAGCAGCATGATGAGTGGATTTAGGTACGACGATTCTAAGTGAAATAAGTCACACAGAAAAGGACACTTCTCATAAGGTATCACTTATAGAGGGAATGTAAAAACCGTTACACTTGAACTGAATTACAAAACAGAACAGAGTCACACATGCAGAAAACACACTATGGCTGCTTAACGGGAAAGGTGAGGTGGGGTGATACATAAAACAAGGGTATCAAATTAGCTCAGATACCGTTCCATAAACCCAATATGTAGTAGACAAGACCTACTCCTTGCTCAGAGAACTGGACTCAACACGCCCTATTCACGGCACAAGAATATATCTGACTAGTAATAATCTTAAAACCTATGTATTGATATCTCTCAGTTAGTGTGTCAAGTGGGTGTAAAGCGGCATAAACACAGCCGTGAAAAGCAGCTAAACCCCATTATAAAAATAAATTACTTTGAAAAACCCATGAAACCAAGACAGTGAAAGAGAGAGAAATTCTTACACAATGCGTTCAGGGGCTGTGATGCAACCTGGATTGACCATATCTAGACCCACAGCTGGATGAGACAAAAGGGTGGACACTCTTGGGGCTGAGAGGTTTGGTGAGGTTGGGTGAGCAAACACAGACCCTTTAAAGTAATACTGCGTGGTACCCATCGCATGGGTCCCAAATCTCCAGGTTCAAGGGCATCTTCCTACATCGAAAACATGCATGAGAAACCCAGAAGATGGTACACCGTGTGATGGGGAAAGGTTTCTAAAACTCACCTCATTTCTCATCTCCTTGTGCCCGGGTTCGCCATTCCAGCCACTTTACTAGCAATCTCCCTACTTGGAGCATCAGCACCTTTAACCTCCTGTTCCGTGCAGGTTGCAATTTGTCCTGAGGATGAACGGGAAGATGGGGAACCAATGAGAGACTAGCTCTTGATGTTGGGACAGGCACAGGTCACTCTATTTTCCCATCAGGAAGAAGAATTAACCACAGGCTAAGCCTGCCCCCCGGAACCAGAACAGGGCCTGAAGCCATCCTGTGCTTTTGCGGCCAGCTCCCAAAAAAGCGAGTTGTAAAATGCAGGTTCAGGGCACTGCAATTCACAGACCTGCAGAGTTATAAATGATAACTCTCGTCCACAAATATATTAAGGGAAGGCAAAGAAGAGGATTTGAAATCAAGGCAGAATTGCAGGAAACAGATTTCAGGAGGTAGATTCGAATCGCCTTTAAAGCACATGAAAAGCGTCAAAACGTTGACAATGATGCCCTTTTTGGCCAACCAAGAAACCTGGAAAGGCAAATCAGCGCTACCAAGAAGTCTCGCTTCCCATCGGTCAAAAGGGCCATGCTGAAAAAACTGTCAAAACCAGAAATGCAGGACAGGCCATGGAGAAATGGGAGCCTTGCTACACTGATGGGCGGGATGAAAATTGCCAACAGCCACTCTGGAGAAGTGTACGTTGAGTCCTGAAACATCTAAAAAACACAGCTTAGAGAGCATAGGGCACTTCCATTCATGGGGGTATAAAATGGGAAAATTAAAAATCAGCAAAACACAAGCACCCCAAAGTTTAGGGCTGCTCTGTTGACAAGGACCTCCACTTCATTCCACCTTCAATATCCCAGGAAAGAGAAAAATGGATAAAGAAGTTGTGGTCCTTATGTGCAATGGAATATCACTCAGCCATGAAATCAATGTCATAAGGCTCGTAGCAGCATGATGAGTGGATTAAGGTACAACGATTCTAAGTGAAATAAGTCACACAGAAAAGGACACTTCTCATAAGGTATCACTTATACAGGGAATGTAAAAACCATTACACTTGAACTGAATTACAAAACAGAACAGAGTCACACATGCAGAAAACACACTATGGCTGCTTAACGGGAAAGGTGAGATGGGGTGATACATAAAACAAGGGTTTCAAATTACTTCAGATACCGTTCCATAAACACAATATGTAATAGACAAGACCTACACCTTGCTCAGAGAACTGGACTCAACACGCCCTCTTCACCGCACAAGAATATATCTGACTAGTAATAATCTTAAAACATATGTATTGATATCTCTCTGTTAGTGTGTCAAGTGGGTGTAAAGAGGCATAAACACAGCAGTGAAAAGCAGCTAAACCCCATTATAAAAATAAATTACTTTGAAAAACCCATGAAACAAAGACAGTGAAAGAGAGAGAAATTCTTACACAATGCGTTCAGGGGCTGTGATGCAACCTGGATTGACCATATCTAGACCCACAGCTGGATGAGACATAAGGGTGGACACTCTTGGGGCTGAGAGGTCTGGTGAGGTTGAGTGAGTAAACACAGACCCTTTAAAGTAATACTGCATGGTACCCATCGCATGGGTCCCAAATCTCTAAGTTCAGGAGCATCTTCCTACATTGAAAACATGCATGAGAAACCCAGAAGATGGTACACCGTGTGATGGGGAAAGGTTTCTAAAACGCACCTCATTTCTCATCTCCTTATGCCCGGGATCGCCATTCCAGCTGCTTTACTAGCAATCTCCCTACTTGGAGCATCAGCACCTTTAACCTCCTGTTCCGTACAGGTTGCAATTTGTCCTGAGGATGAACGGGAAGACGGGGAACCAATGACAGACTAGCTCTTGGTGTTGGGACAGGCACAGGTCACTCTATTTTCCCATCAGGAAGAAGAATTAACTACAGGCTCAGCCTGCCCCCCGGAACCAGAACAGGGCCTGAAGCCATCCTGTGCTTTTCCGGCCAGCTCCCAAAAACGCGAGTTGTAAAATGGAGGTTCAGGGCACTGCAATTCACAAACATGCAGAGTTATAAATGATAACTCTCGTCCACAAATATATTGAGGGAAGGCAAAGAAGAGGATTTGAAATCAAGGCAGAATTGCAGGAAACAGATTTCAGGAGGTAGATTCGAATCGCCTTTAAAGCACATGAAAAGCAGCAAAACGTTGACAATGATGCCCTTTTTGGCCAACCAAGAAACCTGGAAAAGCAAATCAGCGCTACAAAGAAGTCTCACTTTCCATCGGTGAAAAAGGCCATGCTGTAAAAAGTGTCAAAACCAGAAATTCAGGACAGGCCATGGAGAAATGGGAGCCTTGCTACACTGATGGGCGGGATGTAAATTGCCAACAGCCACTCTGGAGAAGTGTACGGTGAGACCTGAAACATCTAAAAAACACAGCTTAGAGAGCATAGGGCACTTCCACTCATGGGGGTATAAATTGGGAAAATGAAAAATCAGCAAGACACAAGCACCCCAAAGTTTAGGGCTGCTCTGTTGTCAACGACCTCCACTTCATTCCACCTTAAATATCCCAGGAAAGAGAAAAATGGATAAAGAAGTTGTGGTCCTTATGTACAATGGAATATCACTCAGCCATGAAATCAATGTCATAAGGCTAGTAGCAGCATGATAAGTGGATTTAGGTATGACGATTCTAAGTGAAATAAGTCACACAGAAAAGGACACTTCTCATAAGGTATCACTGATAGAGGGAATGTAAAAACCGTTACACTTGAACTGAATTACAAAACAGAACAGAGTCACACATGAAGAAAACACACTATGGCTACTTAACGGGAAAAGTGAGGTGGGGTGATACATAAAACAAGGGTTTCAAATTAGCTCAGATACCGTTCCATTGACCCAATATGTAATAGACAAGACCTACTCCTTGCTCAGAGAACTGGACTCAACACGCCCTATTCACCGCACAAGAATATATCTGACTAGTAATAATCTTAAAACCTATGTATTGATATCTCTCTGTTAGTGTGTCAAGTGGGTGTAAAGCGGCATAAACACAGCAGTGAAAAGCAGCTAAACCCCATTATAAAAGTAAATTACTTTGAAAAACCCATGAAACAAAGACAGTGAAAGAGAGAGAAATTCTTACACAATGCGTTCAGGGGCTGTGATGCAACCTGGATTGACCATATCTAGACCCACAGCTGCATGAGACATAAGGGTGGACACTCTTGGGGCTGAGAGGTTTGGTGAGGTTGGGTGAGCAAACACAGACCCTTTAAAGTAATACTGCGTGGTACCCATCGCATGGGTCCCAAATCTCCAGGTTCAAGGGTATCTTGCTACATCGAAAACATGCATGAGAAACCCAGAAGATGGTACACCATGTGATGGGGAAAGGTTTCTAAAACGCACCTCATTTCTCATCTCCTTGTGCCCGGCTTCGCCATTCCAGCCGCTTTACTAGCAATCTCCCTACTTGGAGCATCAGCACCTTTAACCTCCTGTTCCGTACAGGTTGCAATTTGTCCTGAGGATGAACGGGAAGACGGGGAACCAATGAGAGACTAGCTCTTGGTGTTGGGACAGGCACAGGTCACTCTATTTTCCCATCAGGAAGAAGAATTAACCACAGGCTCATCCTGCCCCTCGGAACCAGAACAGGGCCTGAAGCCATCTTCTGCTTTTGCGGCCAGCTTCCAAAAAAGCGAGTTGTAAAATGCAGGTTCAGGGCACTGCAATTCACAGACCTGCAGAGTTATAAATGATAACTCTCGTCCACAAATATATTAAGGGAAGGCAAAGAAGAGGATTTGAAATCAAGGCAGAATTGCAGGAAACAGATTTCAGGAGGTAGATTCGAATCGCCTTTAAAGCACATGAAAAGCGGCAAAATGTTGAAAATGATGCCCTTGGCCAAAAAGGGCGTATGCGTTTTTTCCTGAATATATTCAGGAAAAAACGCATACGCCCTTTTTGGCCAACCAAGCAACCTGGAAAGGCAAATCAGCGCTACAGAGAAGTCTCACTTCCCATCGGTCAAAAGGGCCATGCTGAAAAAAGTGTCAAAACCAGAAATGCAGGACAGGCCATGGAGAAATGGGAGCCTTGCTACACTGATGGGCGGGATGTAAATTGCCAACAGCCACTCTGGAGAAGTGTACGGTGTGTCCTGAAACATCTGAAAAACACAGCTTAGAGAGCATAGGGCACTTCCACTCATGGGGGTATAAATTGGGAAAATGAAAAATCAGCAAGACACAAGCACCCCAAAGTTGAGGGCTGCTCTGTTGACAAGGACCTCCACTTCATTCCACCTTAAATATCCCAGGAAAGAGAAAAATGGATAAAGAAGTTGTGGTCCTTATGTACAATGGAATATCACTCAGCCATGAAATCAATGTCATAATGTTAGTAGCAGCATGATGAGTGGATTTAGGTACGACGATTCTAAGTGAAATAAGTCACACAGAAAAGGACACTTCTCATAAGGTATCACTGAGAGAGGGAATGTAAAAACCGTTACACTTGAACTGAATTACAAAACAAAACAGAGTCACACATGCAGAAAACACACTATGGCTGCTTAACGGGAAAGGTGAGGTGGGGTGATACATAAAACAAGGGTATCAAATTAGCTCAGATACCGTTCCATAAACCCAATATGTAGTAGACAAGACCTACTCCTTGCTCAGAGAACTGGACTCAAAACGCCCTATTCACCGCACAAGAATATATCTGACTAGTAATAATCTTAAAACCTATGTATTTATATCTCTCTGTTAGTGTGTCAAGTGGGTGTAAAGCGGCATAAACACAGCAGTGAAAAGCAGCTAAACCCCATTATGAAAATAAATTACTTTGAAAAACCCATGAAACAACGACAGTGAAAGAGATAGAAATTCTTACACAATGAGTTCAGGGGCTGTGATGCAACCTGGATTGACCATATCTAGACCCACAGCTGGATGAGACATAAGGGTGGACACTCTTGGGGCTGAGAGGTTTGGTGAGGTTGGGTGAGCAAACGCAGACCCTTTAAAGTAATACTGCGTGGTACCCATCGCATGGGTCCCAAATCTCCAGGTTCAAGGGCATCTTCCTACATCGAAAACATGCATGAGAAACCCAGAAGATGGTACACCGTGTGATGGGGAAAGGTTTCTAAAACGCACCTCATTTCTCATCTCCTTGTGCCCGGGTTCGCCATTCCAGCCACTTTACTAGCAATCTCCCTACTTGGAGCATCAGCACCTTTAACCTCCTGTTCCGTACAGGTTGCAATTTGTCCTGAGGATGAACGGGAAGATGGGGAACCAACGAGAGACTAGCTCTTGGTGTTGGGACAGGCACAGGTCACTCTATTTTCCCATCAGGAAGAAGAATTAACCACAGGCTCAGCCTGCCCCCCGGAACCAGAACAGGGCCTGAAGCCATCCTGCGCTTTTGCGGCCAGCTCCCAAAAAAGCGAGTTGTAAAATGGAGGTTCAGGGCACTGCAATTCACAAACCTGCAGAGTTATAAATGATAACTCTCGTCCACAAATATATTGAGGGAAGGCAAAGAAGAGGATTTGAAATCAAGGCAGAATTGCAGGAAACAGATTTCAGGAGGTAGATTCGAATCGCCTTTAAAGCACATGAAAAGCGGCAAAATGTTGACAATGATGCCCTTGGCCGAAAAGGGCGTATGCGTTTTTTCCTGAATATATTCAGGAAAAAACGCATACGCCCTTTTTGGCCAACCAAGCAACCTGGAAAGGCAAATCAGCGCTACAGAGAAGTCTCACTTCCCATCGGTCAAAAGGGCCATGCTGAAAAAAGTGTCAAAACCAGAAATGCAGGACAGGCCATGGAGAAATGGGAGCCTTGCTAAAGTGATGGGTGGGATGTAAATTGCCAACAGCCACTCTGGAGAAGTGTACGGTGTGTCCTGAAACATCTGAAAAACACAGTTTAGAGAGCATAGGGCACTTCCACTCATGGGGGTATAAATTGGGAAAATGAAAAATCAGCAAGACACAAGCACCCCAAAGTTGAGGGCTGCTCTGTTGACAAGGACCTCCACTTCATTCCACCTTAAATATCCCAGGAAAGAGAAAAATGGATAAAGAAGTTGTGGTCCTTATGTACAATGGAATATCACTCAGCCATGAAATCAATGTCATAATGTTAGTAGCAGCATGATGAGTGGATTTAGGTACGACGATTCTAAGTGAAATAAGTCACACAGAAAAGGACACTTCTCATAAGGTATCACTTATAGAGGGAATGTAAAAACCGTTACACTTGAACTGAATTACAAAACAGAACAGAGTCACACATGCAGAAAACACACTATGGCTGCTTAACGGGAAAGGTGAGGTGGGGTGATACATAAAACAAGGGTATCAAATTAGCTCAGATACCGTTCCATAAACCCAATATGTAATAGACAAGACCTACTCCTTGCTCAGAGAACTGGACTCAACACGCCCTATTCACAGCACAAGAATATATCTGAGTAGTAATAATCTTAAAACCTATGTATTGATATCTCTCTGTTAGTGTGTCAAGTGGGTGTAAAGCGGCATAAACACAGCCGTGAAAAGCAGCTAAACCCCATTATGAAAATAAATTACTTTGAAAAACCCATGAAACAACGACAGTGAAAGAGATAGAAATTCTTACACAATGAGTTCAGGGGCTGTGATGCAACCTGGATTGACCATATCTAGACCCACAGCTGGATGAGACATAAGGGTGGACACTCTTGGGGCTGAGAGGTTTGGTGAGGTTGGGTGAGCAAACGCAGACCCTTTAAAGTAATACTGCGTGGTACCCATCGCATGGGTCCCAAATCTCCAGGTTCAAGGGCATCTTCCTACATCGAAAACATGCATGAGAAACCCAGAAGATGGTACACCGTGTGATGGGGAAAGGTTTCTAAAACGCACCTCATTTCTCATCTCCTTGTGCCCGGGTTCGCCATTCCAGCCACTTTACTAGCAATCTCCCTACTTGGAGCATCAGTACCTTTAACCTCCTGTTCCGTACAGGTTGCAATTTGTCCTGAGGATGAACGGGAAGACGGGGAACCAACGAGAGACTAGCTCTTGGTGTTGGGACAGGCACAGGTCACTCTATTTTCCCATCAGGAAGAAGAATTAACCACAGGCTCAGCCTGCCCCCCGGAACCAGAACAGGGCCTGAAGCCATCCTGCGGTTTTGCGGCCAGCTCCCAAAAAAGCGAGTTGTAAAATGGAGGTTCAGGGCACTGCAATTCACAAACCTGCAGAGTTATAAATGATACCTCTCGTCCACAAATATATTGAGGGAAGGCAAAGAAGAGGATTTGAAATCAAGGCAGAATTGCAGGAAACAGATTTCAGGAGGTAGATTCGAATCGAATTTAAAACACATGAAAAGCGGCAAAATGTTGACAATGATGCCCTTGGCCAAAAAGGGCGTATGCGTTTTTTCCTGAATATATTCAGGAAAAAACGCATACGCCCTTTTTGGCCAACCAAGCAACCTGGAAAGGCAAATCAGCGCTACAGAGAAGTCTCACTTCCCATCGGTCAAAAGGGCCATGCTGAAAAAAGTGTCAAAACCAGAAATGCAGGACAGGCCATGGAAAAATGGGAGCCTTGCTAAAGTGATGGGTGGGATGTAAATTGCCAACAGCCACTCTGGAGAAGTGTACGGTGTGTCCTGAAACATCTGAAAAACACAGCTTAGAGAGCATAGGGCACTTCCACTCATGGGGGTATAAATTGGGAAAATGAAAAATCAGCAAGACACAAGCACCCCAAAGTTGAGGGCTGCTCTGTTGACAAGGACCTCCACTTCATTCCACCTTAAATATCCCAGGAGAGAGAAAAATGGATAAAGAAGTTGTGGTCCTTATGTACAATGGAATATCACTCAGCCATGAAATCAATGTCATAATGTTAGTAGCAGCATGATGAGTGGATTTAGGTACGACGATTCTAAGTGAAATAAGTCACACAGAAAAGGACACTTCTCATAAGGTATCACTTATAGAGGGAATGTAAAAACCGTTACACTTGAACTGAATTACAAAACAGAACAGAGTCACACATGCAGAAAACACACTATGGCTGCTTAACGGGAAAGGTGAGGTGGGGTGATACATAAAACAAGGGTATCAAATTAGCTCAGATACCGTTCCATAAACCCAATATGTAATAGAAAAGACCTACTCCTTGCTCAGAGAACTGGACTCAACACGCCCTATTCACAGCACAAGAATATATCTGACTAGTAATAATCTTAAAACCTATGTATTGATATCTCTCTGTTAGTGTGTCAAGTGGGTGTAAAGCGGCATAAACACAGCCGTGAAAAGCAGCTAAACCCCATTATGAAAATAAATTACTTTGAAAAACCCATGAAACAACGACAGTGAAAGAGATAGAAATTCTTACTCAATGAGTTCAGGGGCTGTGATGCAACCTGGATTGACCATATCTAGACCCACAGCTGGATGAGACATAAGGGTGGACACTCTTGGGGCTGAGAGGTTTGGTGAGGTTGGGTGAGCAAACGCAGACCCTTTAAAGTAATACTGCGTGGTACCCATCGCATGGGTCCCAAATCTCCAGCTTCAAGGGCATCTTCCTACATCGAAAAGATGCATGAGAAACCCAGAAGATGGTACACCGTGTGATGGGGAAAGGTTTCTAAAACGCACCTCATTTCTCATCTCCTTGTGCCCGGGTTCGCCATTCCAGCCGCTTTACTAGCAATCTCCCTACTTGGAGCATCAGCACCTTTAACCTCCTGTTCCGTATTGGTTGCAATTTGTCCTGAGGATGAACGGGAAGACGGGGAACCAACGAGAGACTAGCTCTTGGTGTCGGGACAGGCACAGGTCACTCTATTTTCCCATCAGGAAGAAGAATTAACCACAGGCTCAGCCTGCCCCCCGGAACCAGAACAGGGCCTGAAGCCATCCTGCGCTTTTGCGGCCAGCTCCCAAAAAAGCGAGTTGTAAAATGGAGGTTCAGGGCACTGCAATTCACAAACCTGCAGAGTTATAAATGATAACTCTCGTCCACAAATATATTGAGGGAAGGCAAAGAAGAGGATTTGAAATCAAGGCAGAATTGCACGAAACAGATTTCAGGAGGTAGATACGAATCGCCTTTAAAGCACATGAAAAGCGGCAAAACGTTGACAATGATGCCCTTGGCCAAAAAGGGCGTATGCGTTTTTTCCTGAATATATTCAGGAAAAACGCATACGCCCTTTTTGGCCAACCAAGCAACCTGGAAAGGCAAATCAGCGCTACAGAGAAGTCTCACTTCCCATCGGTCAAAAGGGCCATGCTGAAAAAAGTGTCAAAACCAGAAATGCAGGACAGGCCATGGAGAAATGGGAGCCTTGCTAAAGTGATGGGCGGGATGTAAATTGCCAACAGCCACTCTGGAGAAGTGTACGGTGTGTCCTGAAACATCTGAAAAACACAGCTTAGAGAGCATAGGGCACTTCCACTCATGGGGGTATAAATTGGGAAAATGAAAAATCAGCAAGACACAAGCACCCCAAAGTTGAGGGCTGCTCTGTTGACAAGGACCTCCACTTCATTCCACCTTAAATATCCCAGGAAAGAGAAAAATGGATAAAGAAGTTGTGGTCCTTATGTACAATGGAATATCACTCAGCCATGAAAGCAATGTCATAATGTTAGTAGCAGCATGATGAGTGGATTTAGGTACGACGATTCTAAGTGAAATAAGTCACACAGAAAAGGACACTTCTCATAAGGTATCACTTATAGAGGGAATGTAAAAACCGTTACACTTGAACTGAATTACAAAACAGAACAGAGTCACACATGCAGAAAACACACTATGGCTGCTTAACGGGAAAGGTGAGGTGGGGTGATACATAAAACAAGGGTATCAAATTAGCTCAGATACCGTTCCATAAACCCAATATGTAGTAGACAAGACCTACTCCTTGCTCAGAGAACTGGACTCAACACGCCCTATTCACGGCACAAGAATATATCTGACTAGTAATAATCTTAAAACCTATGTATTGATATCTCTCAGTTAGTGTGTCAAGTGGGTGTAAAGCGGCATAAACACAGCCGTGAAAAGCAGCTAAACCCCATTATAAAAATAAATTACTTTGAAAAACCCATGAAACCAAGACAGTGAAAGAGAGAGAAATTCTTACACAATGCGTTCAGGGGCTGTGATGCAACCTGGATTGACCATATCTAGACCCACAGCTGGATGAGACAAAAGGGTGGACACTCTTGGGGCTGAGAGGTTTGGTGAGGTTGGGTGAGCAAACACAGACCCTTTAAAGTAATACTGCGTGGTACCCATCGCATGGGTCCCAAATCTCCAGGTTCAAGGGCATCTTCCTACATCGAAAACATGCATGAGAAACCCAGAAGATGGTACACCGTGTGATGGGGAAAGGTTTCTAAAACTCACCTCATTTCTCATCTCCTTGTGCCCGGGTTCGCCATTCCAGCCACTTTACTAGCAATCTCCCTACTTGGAGCATCAGCACCTTTAACCTCCTGTTCCGTGCAGGTTGCAATTTGTCCTGAGGATGAACGGGAAGATGGGGAACCAATGAGAGACTAGCTCTTGATGTTGGGACAGGCACAGGTCACTCTATTTTCCCATCAGGAAGAAGAATTAACCACAGGCTAAGCCTGCCCCCCGGAACCAGAACAGGGCCTGAAGCCATCCTGTGCTTTTGCGGCCAGCTCCCAAAAAAGCGAGTTGTAAAATGCAGGTTCAGGGCACTGCAATTCACAGACCTGCAGAGTTATAAATGATAACTCTCGTCCACAAATATATTAAGGGAAGGCAAAGAAGAGGATTTGAAATCAAGGCAGAATTGCAGGAAACAGATTTCAGGAGGTAGATTCGAATCGCCTTTAAAGCACATGAAAAGCGTCAAAACGTTGACAATGATGCCCTTTTTGGCCAACCAAGAAACCTGGAAAGGCAAATCAGCGCTACCAAGAAGTCTCGCTTCCCATCGGTCAAAAGGGCCATGCTGAAAAAACTGTCAAAACCAGAAATGCAGGACAGGCCATGGAGAAATGGGAGCCTTGCTACACTGATGGGCGGGATGAAAATTGCCAACAGCCACTCTGGAGAAGTGTACGTTGAGTCCTGAAACATCTAAAAAACACAGCTTAGAGAGCATAGGGCACTTCCATTCATGGGGGTATAAAATGGGAAAATTAAAAATCAGCAAAACACAAGCACCCCAAAGTTTAGGGCTGCTCTGTTGACAAGGACCTCCACTTCATTCCACCTTCAATATCCCAGGAAAGAGAAAAATGGATAAAGAAGTTGTGGTCCTTATGTGCAATGGAATATCACTCAGCCATGAAATCAATGTCATAAGGCTCGTAGCAGCATGATGAGTGGATTAAGGTACAACGATTCTAAGTGAAATAAGTCACACAGAAAAGGACACTTCTCATAAGGTATCACTTATACAGGGAATGTAAAAACCATTACACTTGAACTGAATTACAAAACAGAACAGAGTCACACATGCAGAAAACACACTATGGCTGCTTAACGGGAAAGGTGAGATGGGGTGATACATAAAACAAGGGTTTCAAATTACTTCAGATACCGTTCCATAAACACAATATGTAATAGACAAGACCTACACCTTGCTCAGAGAACTGGACTCAACACGCCCTCTTCACCGCACAAGAATATATCTGACTAGTAATAATCTTAAAACATATGTATTGATATCTCTCTGTTAGTGTGTCAAGTGGGTGTAAAGAGGCATAAACACAGCAGTGAAAAGCAGCTAAACCCCATTATAAAAATAAATTACTTTGAAAAACCCATGAAACAAAGACAGTGAAAGAGAGAGAAATTCTTACACAATGCGTTCAGGGGCTGTGATGCAACCTGGATTGACCATATCTAGACCCACAGCTGGATGAGACATAAGGGTGGACACTCTTGGGGCTGAGAGGTCTGGTGAGGTTGAGTGAGTAAACACAGACCCTTTAAAGTAATACTGCATGGTACCCATCGCATGGGTCCCAAATCTCTAAGTTCAGGAGCATCTTCCTACATTGAAAACATGCATGAGAAACCCAGAAGATGGTACACCGTGTGATGGGGAAAGGTTTCTAAAACGCACCTCATTTCTCATCTCCTTATGCCCGGGATCGCCATTCCAGCTGCTTTACTAGCAATCTCCCTACTTGGAGCATCAGCACCTTTAACCTCCTGTTCCGTACAGGTTGCAATTTGTCCTGAGGATGAACGGGAAGACGGGGAACCAATGACAGACTAGCTCTTGGTGTTGGGACAGGCACAGGTCACTCTATTTTCCCATCAGGAAGAAGAATTAACTACAGGCTCAGCCTGCCCCCCGGAACCAGAACAGGGCCTGAAGCCATCCTGTGCTTTTCCGGCCAGCTCCCAAAAACGCGAGTTGTAAAATGGAGGTTCAGGGCACTGCAATTCACAAACATGCAGAGTTATAAATGATAACTCTCGTCCACAAATATATTGAGGGAAGGCAAAGAAGAGGATTTGAAATCAAGGCAGAATTGCAGGAAACAGATTTCAGGAGGTAGATTCGAATCGCCTTTAAAGCACATGAAAAGCAGCAAAACGTTGACAATGATGCCCTTTTTGGCCAACCAAGAAACCTGGAAAAGCAAATCAGCGCTACAAAGAAGTCTCACTTTCCATCGGTGAAAAAGGCCATGCTGTAAAAAGTGTCAAAACCAGAAATTCAGGACAGGCCATGGAGAAATGGGAGCCTTGCTACACTGATGGGCGGGATGTAAATTGCCAACAGCCACTCTGGAGAAGTGTACGGTGAGACCTGAAACATCTAAAAAACACAGCTTAGAGAGCATAGGGCACTTCCACTCATGGGGGTATAAATTGGGAAAATGAAAAATCAGCAAGACACAAGCACCCCAAAGTTTAGGGCTGCTCTGTTGTCAACGACCTCCACTTCATTCCACCTTAAATATCCCAGGAAAGAGAAAAATGGATAAAGAAGTTGTGGTCCTTATGTACAATGGAATATCACTCAGCCATGAAATCAATGTCATAAGGCTAGTAGCAGCATGATAAGTGGATTTAGGTATGACGATTCTAAGTGAAATAAGTCACACAGAAAAGGACACTTCTCATAAGGTATCACTGATAGAGGGAATGTAAAAACCGTTACACTTGAACTGAATTACAAAACAGAACAGAGTCACACATGAAGAAAACACACTATGGCTACTTAACGGGAAAAGTGAGGTGGGGTGATACATAAAACAAGGGTTTCAAATTAGCTCAGATACCGTTCCATTGACCCAATATGTAATAGACAAGACCTACTCCTTGCTCAGAGAACTGGACTCAACACGCCCTATTCACCGCACAAGAATATATCTGACTAGTAATAATCTTAAAACCTATGTATTGATATCTCTCTGTTAGTGTGTCAAGTGGGTGTAAAGCGGCATAAACACAGCAGTGAAAAGCAGCTAAACCCCATTATAAAAGTAAATTACTTTGAAAAACCCATGAAACAAAGACAGTGAAAGAGAGAGAAATTCTTACACAATGCGTTCAGGGGCTGTGATGCAACCTGGATTGACCATATCTAGACCCACAGCTGGATGAGACATAAGGGTGGACACTCTTGGGGCTGAGAGGTTTGGTGAGGTTGGGTGAGCAAACACAGACCCTTTAAAGTAATACTGCGTGGTACCCATCGCATGGGTCCCAAATCTCCAGGTTCAAGGGTATCTTGCTACATCGAAAACATGCATGAGAAACCCAGAAGATGGTACACCATGTGATGGGGAAAGGTTTCTAAAACGCACCTCATTTCTCATCTCCTTGTGCCCGGCTTCGCCATTCCAGCCGCTTTACTAGCAATCTCCCTACTTGGAGCATCAGCACCTTTAACCTCCTGTTCCGTACAGGTTGCAATTTGTCCTGAGGATGAACGGGAAGACGGGGAACCAATGAGAGACTAGCTCTTGGTGTTGGGACAGGCACAGGTCACTCTATTTTCCCATCAGGAAGAAGAATTAACCACAGGCTCATCCTGCCCCTCGGAACCAGAACAGGGCCTGAAGCCATCTTCTGCTTTTGCGGCCAGCTTCCAAAAAAGCGAGTTGTAAAATGCAGGTTCAGGGCACTGCAATTCACAGACCTGCAGAGTTATAAATGATAACTCTCCTCCACAAATATATTGAGAGAAGGCAAACAAGAGGATTTGAAATCAAGGCAGAATTGCAGGAAACAGATTGCAGAAGGTAGATTCGAATCGCCTTTAAAGCACATGAAAAGCAGCAAAACGTTGACAATGATGCCCTTGGCCAAAAAGGGCGTATGCGTTTTTTCCTGAATATATTCAGGAAAAAACGCATACGCCCTTTTTGGCCAACCAAGCAACCTGGAAAGGCAAATCAGCGCTACAAAGAAGTCTCGCTTCCCATCGGTCAAAAGGGCCATGCTGAAAAAAGTGTCAAAACCAGAAATGCAGGACTGGCCATGGAGAAATGGGAGCCTTGTTACACTGATGGGCAGGATGTAAATTGCCAACAGCCACTCTGGAGAAGTGAACGGTGAGTCCTGAAACATCTAAAAAACACAGCTTAGAGAGCATAGGGCACTTTCACTCATGGGGGTTTAAAATGGGAAAATTAAAAATCAGCAAAACACAAGCACCCCAAAGTTTAGGGCTGCTCTGTTGACAAGGACCTCCACTTCCTTCCACCTTCAATATCCCAGGAAAGAGAAAAATGGATAAAGAAGTTGTGGTCCTTATGTACAATGGAATATCACTCAGCCATGAAATCAATGTCATAAGGCTAGTAGCAGCAAGATGAGTGGATTTAGGTACGACGATTCTAAGTGAAATAAGTCACACAGAAAAGGACACTTCTCATAAGGTATCACTGACAGAGGGAATGTACAAGCCGTTACACTTGAACTGAATTACAAAACAGAACAGTGTCACACATGCAGAAAACACACTATGGCTGCTTAACGGGAAAGGTGAGGTGGGGTGATACATAAAACAAGGGTTTCAAATTAGCTCAGATACCGTTCCATAAACCCAATATGTAATAGACAAGACCTACTCCTTACTCAGAGAACTGGACTCAACACGCCCTATTCACCGCACAAGAATATATCTGACTAGTAATAATCTTAAAACCTATGTATTGATATCTCTCTGTTAGTGTGTCAAGTGGGTGTAAAGCGGCATAAACACAGCAGTGAAAAGCAGCTAAACCCCATTATAAAAATAAATTACTTTGAAAAACCCATGAAACAAAGACAGTGAAAGAGAGAGAAATTCTTACACAATGCGTTCAGGGGCTGTGATGCAACCTGGATTGACCATATCTAGACCCACAGCTGGATGAGACATAAGGGTGGACACTCTTGGGGCTGAGAGGTTTGGTGAGGTTGGGTGAGCAAACGCAGACCCTTTAAAGTAATACTGCGTGGTACCCATCGCATGGGTCCCAAATCTCCAGGTTCAAGGGCATCTTCCTACATCGAAAACATGCATGAGAAACCCAGAAGATGGTATACCGTGTGATGGGGAAAGGTTTCTAAAAGTCACCTCATTTCTCATCTCCTTGTGCCCGGGTTCGCCATTCCAGCCACTTTACTAGCAATCTCCCTACTTGGAACATCAGCACCTTTAACCTCCTGTTCCGTACAGGTTGCAATTTGTGCTGAGGATGAACGGGAAGACGGGGAACCAATGAGAGACTAGCTCTTGGTGTTGGGACAGGCACAGGTCACTCTATTTTCCCATCAGGAAGAAGAATTAACCACAGTCTCAGCCTGCTCCCCGGAACCAGAACAGGGCCTGAAGCCATCTTCTGCTTTTGCGGCCAGCTTCCAAAAAAGCGAGCTGTAAAATGCAGGTTCAGGGCACTGCAATTCACAGACCTGCAGAGTTATAAATGATAACTCTCCTCCACAAATATATTGAGAGAAAGCAAACAAGAGGATTAGAAATCAAGGCAGAATTGCAGGAAACAGATTGCAGGAGGTAGATTCGAATCGCCTTTAAAGCACATGAAAAGCAGCAAAACGTTGACAATGATGCCCTTGGCCAAAAAGGGCGTATGCGTTTTTTCCTGAATATATTCAGGAAAAAACGCATACGCCCTTTTTGGCCAACCAAGCAACCTGGAAAGGCAAATCAGCGCTACAAAGAAGTCTCGCTTCCCATCGGTCAAAAGGGCCATGCTGAAAAAAGTGTCAAAACAAGAAATGCAGGACAGGCCATGGAGAAATGGGAGCCTTGTTACACTGATGGGCGGGATGTAAATTGCCAACAGCCACTCTGGAGAAGTGAACGGTGAGTCCTGAAATATCTAAAAAACACAGCTTAGAGAGCATAGGGCACTTTCACTCATGGGGGTTTAAAATGGGAAAATTAAAAATCAGCAAAACACAAGCACCCCAAAGTTTAGGGCTGCTCTGTTGACAAGGACCTCCACTTCATGCCACCTTCAATATCCCAGGAAAGAGAAAAATGGATAAAGAAGTTGTGGTCCTTATGTACAATGGAATATCACTCAGCCATGAAATCAATGTCATAAGGCTAGTAGCAGCAAGATGAGTGGATTTAGGTACGACGATTCTAAGTGAAATAAGTCACACAGAAAAGGACACTTCTCATAAGGTATCACTGACAGAGGGAATGTACAAGCCGTTACACTTGAACTGAATTACAAAACAGAACAGTGTCACACATGCAGAAAACACACTATGGCTGCTTAACGGGAAAGGTGAGGTGGGGTGATACATAAAACAAGGGTTTCAAATTAGCTCAGATACCGTTCCATAAACCCAATATGTAATAGACAAGACCTACTCCTTGCTCAGAGAACTGGACTCAACACGCCCTATTCACCGCACAAAAATATATCTGACTAGTAATAATCTTAAAGTCTATGTATTGATATCTCTCTGTTAGTGTGTCAAGTGGGTGTAAAGCGGCATAAACACAGCAGTGAAAAGCAGCTAAACCCCATTATAAAAATAAATTACTTTGAAAAACCCATGAAACAAAGACAGTGAAAGAGAGAGAAATTCTTACACAATGCGTTCAGGGGCTGTGATGCAACCTGGATTGACCATATCTAGACCCACAGCTGGATGAGACATAAGGGTGGACACTCTTGGGGCTGAGAGGTCTGGTGAGGTTGAGTGCGTAAACACAGACCCTTTAAAGTAATACTGCGTGGTACCCATCCCATGGGTCCCAAATCTCCAGGTTCAAGGGCATCTTCCTACATCGAAAACATGCATGAGAAACCCAGAAGATGGTATACCGTGTGATGGGGAAAGGTTTCTAAAACTCACCTCATTTCTCATCTCCTTGTGCCCGGGTTCGCCATTCCAGCCACTTTACTAGCAATCTCCCTACTTGGAGCATCAGCACCTTTAACCTCCTGTTCCGTACAGGTTGCAATTTGTCCTGAGGATGAACGGGAAGACGGGGAACCAATGAGAGACTAGCTCTTGGTGTTGGGACAGGCACAGGTCACTCTATTTTCCCATCAGGAAGAAGAATTAACCACAGGCTAAGCCTGCCCCCCGGAACCAGAACAGGGCCTGAAGCCATCCTGTGCTTTTGCGGCCAGCTCCCAAAAAAGCGAGTTGTAAAATGCAGGTTCAGGGCACTGCAATTCACAGACCTGCAGAGTTATAAATGATAACTCTCGTCCACAAATATATTAAGGGAAGGCAAAGAAGAGGATTTGAAATCAAGGCAGAATTGCAGGAAACAGATTTCAGGAGGTAGATTCGAATCGCTTTTAAAGCACATGAAAAGCGGCAAAACGTTGACAATGATGCCCTTTTTGGCCAACCAAGAAACCTGGAAAGGCAAATCAGCGCTACAAAGAAGTCTCGCTTCCCATCGGTCAAAAGGGCCATGCTGAAAAAACTGTCAAAACCAGAAATGCAGGACAGGCCATGGAGAAATGGGAGCCTTGCTACACTGATGGGCGGGATGAAAATTGCCAACAGCCACTCTGGAGAAGTGTACGGTGAGTCCTGAAACATCTAAAAAACACAGCTTAGAGAGCATAGGGCACTTCCATTCATGGGGGTATAAAATGGGAAAATTAAAAATCAGCAAAACACAAGCACCCCAAAGTTTAGGGCTGCTCTGTTGACCAGGACCTCCACTTCATTCCACCTTAAATATCCCAGGAAAGAGAAAAATGGATAAAGAAGTTGTGG
This sequence comes from Balaenoptera borealis, assembly GCF_965194805.1. NCBI lineage: Eukaryota > Metazoa > Chordata > Mammalia > Artiodactyla > Balaenopteridae > Balaenoptera > Balaenoptera borealis. Next base: position 95,068 of record NW_028123956.1, on the reverse strand, counting down.
TCCTTATGTACAATGGAATATCACTCAGCCATGAAATCAATGTCATAAGGCTCGTAGCAGCATGATGAGTGGATTAAGGTACAATGATTCTAAGTGAAATAAGTCACACAGAAAAGGACACTTCTCATAAGGTATCACTTATACAGGGAATGTAAAAACCATTACACTTGAACTGAATTACAAAACAGAACAGAGTCACACATGCAGAAAACACACTATGGCTGCTTAACGGGAAAGGTGAGATGGGGTGATACATAAAACAAGGGTTTCAAATTACTTCAGATACCGTTCCATAAACACAATATGTAATAGACAAGACCTACACCTTGCTCAGAGAACTGGACTCAACACGCCCTCTTCACCGCACAAGAATATATCTGACTAGTAATAATCTTAAAACATATGTATTGATATCTCTCTGTTAGTGTGTCAAGTGGGTGTAAAGAGGCATAAACACAGCAGTGAAAAGCAGCTAAACCCCATTATAAAAATAAATTACTTTGAAAAACCCATGAAACAAAGACAGTGAAAGAGAGAGAAATTCTTACACAATGCGTTCAGGGGCTGTGATGCAACCTGGATTGACCATATCTAGACCCACAGCTGGATGAGACATAAGGGTGGACACTCTTGGGGCTGAGAGGTCTGGTGAGGTTGAGTGAGTAAACACAGACCCTTTAAAGTAATACTGCATGGTACCCATCGCATGGGTCCCAAATCTCTAAGTTCAGGAGCATCTTCCTACATTGAAAACATGCATGAGAAACCCAGAAGATGGTACACCGTGTGATGGGGAAAGGTTTCTAAAACGCACCTCATTTCTCATCTCCTTATGCCCGGGATCGCCATTCCAGCTGCTTTACTAGCAATCTCCCTACTTGGAGCATCAGCACCTTTAACCTCCTGTTCCGTACAGGTTGCAATTTGTCCTGAGGATGAACGGGAAGACGGGGAACCAATGACAGACTAGCTCTTGGTGTTGGGACAGGCACAGGTCACTCTATTTTCCCATCAGGAAGAAGAATTAACTACAGGCTCAGCCTGCCCCCCGGAACCAGAACAGGGCCTGAAGCCATCCTGTGCTTTTCCGGCCAGCTCCCAAAAACGCGAGTTGTAAAATGGAGGTTCAGGGCACTGCAATTCACAAACCTGCAGAGTTATAAATGATAACTCTCGTCCACAAATATATTGAGGGAAGGCAAAGAAGAGGATTTGAAATCAAGGCAGAATTGCAGGAAACAGATTTCAGGAGGTAGATTCGAATCGCCTTTAAAGCACATGAAAAGCAGCAAAACGTTGACAATGATGCCCTTGGCCAAAAACGGCGTATGCGTTTTTTCCTGAATATATTCAGGAAAAAACGCATACGCCCTTTTTGGCCAACCAAGCAACCTGGAAAGGCAAATCAGCGCTACAAAGAAGTCTCACTTTCCATCGGTGAAAAAGGCCATGCTGTAAAAAGTGTCAAAACCAGAAATTCAGGACAGGCCATGGAGAAATGGGAGCCTTGCTACACTGATGGGCGGGATGTAAATTGCCAACAGCCACTCTGGAGAAGTGTACGGTGAGACCTGAAACATCTAAAAAACACAGCTTAGAGAGCATAGGGCACTTCCACTCATGGGGGTATAAATTGGGAAAATGAAAAATCAGCAAGACACAAGCACCCCAAAGTTTAGGGCTGCTCTGTTGTCAACGACCTCCACTTCATTCCACCTTAAATATCCCAGGAAAGAGAAATATGGATAAAGAAGTTGTGGTCCTTATGTACAATGGAATATCACTCAGCCAGGAAATCAATGTCATAAGGCTAGTAGCAGCATGATAAGTGGATTTAGGTACGACGATTCTAAGTGAAATAAGTCACACAGAAAAGGACACTTCTCATAAGGTATCACTGATAGAGGGAATGTAAAAACCGTTACACTTGAACTGAATTACAAAACAGAACAGAGTCACACATGCAGAAAACACACTATGGCTACTTAACGGGAAAAGTGAGGTGGGGTGATACATAAAACAAGGGTTTCAAATTAGCTCAGATACCGTTCCATAAACCCAATATGTAATAGACAAGACCTACTCCTTGCTCAGAGAACTGGACTCAACACGCCCTATTCACCGCACAAGAATATATCTGACTAGTAATAATCTTAAAACCTATGTATTGATATCTCTCTGTTAGTGTGTCAAGTGGGTGTAAAGCGGCATAAACACAGCAGTGAAAAGCAGCTAAACCCCATTATAAAAATAAATTACTTTGAAAAACCCATGAAACAAAGACAGTGAAAGAGAGAGAAATTCTTACACAATGCGTTCAGGGGCTGTGATGCAACCTGGATTGACCATATCTAGACCCACAGCTGGATGAGACATAAGGGTGGACACTCTTGGGGCTGAGAGGTTTGGTGAGGTTGGGTGAGCAAACACAGACCCTTTAAAGTAATACTGCGTGGTACCCATCGCATGGGTCCCAAATCTCCAGGTTCAAGGGTATCTTGCTACATCGAAAACATGCATGAGAAACCCAGAAGATGGTACACCATGTGATGGGGAAAGGTTTCTAAAACGCACCTCATTTCTCATCTCCTTGTGCCCGGCTTCGCCATTCCAGCCGCTTTACTAGCAATCTCCCTACTTGGAGCATCAGCACCTTTAACCTCCTGTTCCGTACAGGTTGCAATTTGTCCTGAGGATGAACGGGAAGACGGGGAACCAATGAGAGACTAGCTCTTGGTGTTGGGACAGGCACAGGTCACTCTATTTTCCCATCAGGAAGAAGAATTAACCACAGGCTCATCCTGCCCCTCGGAACCAGAACAGGGCCTGAAGCCATCTTCTGCTTTTGCGGCCAGCTTCCAAAAAAGCGAGTTGTAAAATGCAGGTTCAGGGCACTGCAATTCACAGACCTGCAGAGTTATAAATGATAACTCTCCTCCACAAATATATTGAGAGAAGGCAAACAAGAGGATTTGAAATCAAGGCAGAATTGCAGGAAACAGATTGCAGGAGGTAGATTCGAATCGCCTTTAAAGCACATGAAAAGCAGCAAAACGTTGACAATGATGCCCTTGGCCAAAAAGGGCGTATGCGTTTTTTCCTGAATATATTCAGGAAAAAACGCATACGCCCTTTTTGGCCAACCAAGCAACCTGGAAAGGCAAATCAGCGCTACAAGAAGTCTCGCTTCCCATCGGTCAAAAGGGCCATGCTGAAAAAAGTGTCAAAACAAGAAATGCAGGACTGGCCATGGAGAAATGGGAGCCTTGTTACACTGATGGGCGGGATGTAAATTGCCAACAGCCACTCTGGAGAAGTGAACGGTGAGTCCTGAAACATCTAAAAAACACAGCTTAGAGAGCATAGGGCACTTTCACTCATGGGGGTTTAAAATGGGAAAATTAAAAATCAGCAAAACACAAGCACCCCAAAGTTTAGGGCTGCTCTGTTGACAAGGACCTCCACTTCCTTCCACCTTCAATATCCCAGGAAAGAGAAAAATGGATAAAGAAGTTGTGGTCCTTATGTACAATGGAATATCACTCAGCCATGAAATCAATGTCATAAGGCTAGTAGCAGCAAGATGAGTGGATTTAGGTACGACGATTCTAAGTGAAATAAGTCACACAGAAAAGGACACTTCTCATAAGGTATCACTGAGAGAGGGAATGTAAAAACCGTTACACTTGAACTGAATTACAAAAGAGAACAGTGTCACACATGCAGAAAACACACTATGGCTGCTTAACGGGAAAGGTGAGGTGGGGTGATACAGAAAACAAGGGTTTCAAATTAGCTCAGATACCGTTCCATAAACCCAATATGTAATAGACAAGACCTACTCCTTACTCAGAGAACTGGACTCAACACGCCCTATTCACCGCACAAGAATATATCTGACTAGTAATAATCTTAAAACCTATGTATTGATATCTCTCTGTTAGTGTGTCAAGTGGGTGTAAAGCGGCATAAACACAGCAGTGAAAAGCAGCTAAACCCCATTATAAAAATAAATTACTTTGAAAAACCCATGAAACAAAGACAGTGAAAGAGAGAGAAATTCTTACACAATGCGTTCAGGGGCTGTGATGCAACCTGGATTGACCATATCTAGACCCACAGCTGGATGAGACATAAGGGTGGACACTCTTGGGGCTGAGAGGTTTGGTGAGGTTGGGTGAGCAAACGCAGACCCTTTAAAGTAATACTGCGTGGTACCCATCCCATGGGTCCCAAATCTCCAGGTTCAAGGGCATCTTCCTACATCGAAAACATGCATGAGAAACCCAGAAGATGGTATACCGTGTGATGGGGAAAGGTTTCTAAAACTCACCTCATTTCTCATCTCCTTGTGCCCGGGTTCGCCATTCCAGCCACTTTACTAGCAATCTCCCTACTTGGAGCATCAGCACCTTTAACCTCCTGTTCCGTACAGGTTGCAATTTGTGCTGAGGATGAACGGGAAGACGGGGAACCAATGAGAGACTAGCTCTTGGTGTTGGGACAGGCACAGGTCACTCTATTTTCCCATCAGGAAGAAGAATTAACCACAGTCTCAGCCTGCTCCCCGGAACCAGAACAGGGCCTGAAGCCATCCTGTGCTTTTGCGGCCAGCTCCCAAAAAAGCGAGTTGTAAAATGCAGGTTCAGGGCACTGCAATTCACAGACCTGCAGAGTTATAAATGATAACTCTCATCCACAAATATATTGAGAGAAGGCAAACAAGAGGATTTGAAATCAAGGCAGAATTGCAGGAAACAGATTGCAGAAGGTAGATTCGAATCGCCTTTAAAGCACATGAAAAGCAGCAAAACGTTGACAATGATGCCCTTGGCCAAAAAGGGCGTATGCGTTTTTTCCTGAATATATTCAGGAAAAAACGCATACGCCCTTTTTGGCCAACCAAGCAACCTGGAAAGGCAAATCAGCGCTACAAAGAAGTCTCGCTTCCCATCGGTCAAAAGGGCCAGGCTGAAAAAAGTGTCAAAACCAGAAATGCAGGACTGGCCATGGAGAAATGGGAGCCTTGCTACACTGATGGGCGGGATGTAAATTGCCAACAGCCACTCTGGAGAAGTGAACGGTGAGTCCTGAAACATCTAAAAAACACAGCTTAGAGAGCATAGGGCACTTCCACGCATGGGGGTATAAATTGGGAAAATGAAAAATCAGCAAGACACAAGCACCCCAATGTTTAGGGCTGCTCTGTTGACAAGGACCTCCACTTCATTCCACCTTCAATATCCCAGGAAAGAGAAAAATGGATAAAGAAGTTGTGGTCCTTATGTGCAATGGAATATCACTCAGCCATGAAATCAATGTCATAAGGCTCGTAGCAGCATGATGAGTGGATTAAGGTACAACGATTCTAAGTGAAATAAGTCACACAGAAAAGGACACTTCTCATAAGGTATCACTTATACAGGGAATGTAAAAACCATTACACTTGAACTGAATTACAAAACAGAACAGAGTCACACATGCAGAAAACACACTATGGCTGCTTAACGGGAAAGGTGAGATGGGGTGATACATAAAACAAGGGTTTCAAATTACTTCAGATACCGTTCCATAAACACAATATGTAATAGACAAGACCTACACCTTGCTCAGAGAACTGGACTCAACACGCCCTCTTCACCGCACAAGAATATATCTGACTAGTAATAATCTTAAAACATATGTATTGATATCTCTCTGTTAGTGTGTCAAGTGGGTGTAAAGAGGCATAAACACAGCAGTGAAAAGCAGCTAAACCCCATTATAAAAATAAATTACTTTGAAAAACCCATGAAACAAAGACAGTGAAAGAGAGAGAAATTCTTACACAATGCGTTCAGGGGCTGTGATGCAACCTGGATTGACCATATCTAGACCCACAGCTGGATGAGACATAAGGGTGGACACTCTTGGGGCTGAGAGGTCTGGTGAGGTTGAGTGAGTAAACACAGACCCTTTAAAGTAATACTGCATGGTACCCATCGCATGGGTCCCAAATCTCCAAGTTCAGGAGCATCTTCCTACATTGAAAACATGCATGAGAAACCCAGAAGATGGTACACCGTGTGATGGGGAAAGGTTTCTAAAACGCACCTCATTTCTCATCTCCTTATGCCCGGGATCGCCATTCCAGCTGCTTTACTAGCAATCTCCCTACTTGGAGCATCAGCACCTTTAACCTCCTGTTCCGTACAGGTTGCAATTTGTCCTGAGGATGAACGGGAAGACGGGGAACCAATGAGAGACTAGCTCTTGGTGTTGGGACAGGCACAGGTCACTCTATTTTCCCATCAGGAAGAAGAATTAACTACAGGCTCAGCCTGCCCCCCGGAACCAGAACAGGGCCTGAAGCCATCCTGTGCTTTTCCGGCCAGCTCCCAAAAACGCGAGTTGTAAAATGGAGGTTCAGGGCACTGCAATTCACAAACATGCAGAGTTATAAATGATAACTCTCGTCCACAAATATATTGAGGGAAGGCAAAGAAGAGGATTTGAAATCAAGGCAGAATTGCAGGAAACAGATTTCAGGAGGTAGATTCGAATCGCCTTTAAAGCACATGAAAAGCAGCAAAACGTTGACAATGATGCCCTTGGCCAAAAACGGCGTATGCGTTTTTTCCTGAATATATTCAGGAAAAAACGCATACGCCCTTTTTGGCCAACCAAGCAACCTGGAAAGGCAAATCAGCGCTACAAAGAAGTCTCACTTTCCATCGGTGAAAAAGGCCATGCTGTAAAAAGTGTCAAAACCAGAAATTCAGGACAGGCCATGGAGAAATGGGAGCCTTGCTACACTGATGGGCGGGATGTAAATTGCCAACAGCCACTCTGGAGAAGTGTACGGTGAGACCTGAAACATCTAAAAAACACAGCTTAGAGAGCATAGGGCACTTCCACTCATGGGGGTATAAATTGGGAAAATGAAAAATCAGCAAGACACAAGCACCCCAAAGTTTAGGGCTGCTCTGTTGTCAACGACCTCCACTTCATTCCACCTTAAATATCCCAGGAAAGAGAAAAATGGATAAAGAAGTTGTGGTCCTTATGTACAATGGAATATCACTCAGCCATGAAATCAATGTCATAAGGCTAGTAGCAGCATGATAAGTGGATTTAGGTAGGACGATTCTAAGTGAAATAAGTCACACAGAAAAGGACACTTCTCATAAGGTATCACTGATAGAGGGAATGTAAAAACCGTTACACTTGAACTGAATTACAAAACAGAACAGAGTCACACATGCAGAAAACACACTATGGCTACTTAACGGGAAAAGTGAGGTGGGGTGATACATAAAACAAGGGTTTCAAATTAGCTCAGATACCGTTCCATTGACCCAATATGTAATAGACAAGACCTACTCCTTGCTCAGAGAACTGGACTCAACACGCCCTATTCACCGCACAAGAATATATCTGACTAGTAATAATCTTAAAACCTATGTATTGATATCTCTCTGTTAGTGTGTCAAGTGGGTGTAAAGCGGCATAAACACAGCAGTGAAAAGCAGCTAAACCCCATTATAAAAGTAAATTACTTTGAAAAACCCATGAAACAAAGACAGTGAAAGAGAGAGAAATTCTTACACAATGCGTTCAGGGGCTGTGATGCAACCTGGATTGACCATATCTAGACCCACAGCTGGATGAGACATAAGGGTGGACACTCTTGGGGCTGAGAGGTTTGGTGAGGTTGGGTGAGCAAACACAGACCCTTTAAAGTAATACTGCGTGGTACCCATCGCATGGGTCCCAAATCTCCAGGTTCAAGGGTATCTTGCTACATCGAAAACATGCATGAGAAACCCAGAAGATGGTACACCATGTGATGGGGAAAGGTTTCTAAAACGCACCTCATTTCTCATCTCCTTGTGCCCGGCTTCGCCATTCCAGCCGCTTTACTAGCAATCTCCCTACTTGGAGCATCAGCACCTTTAACCTCCTGTTCCGTACAGGTTGCAATTTGTCCTGAGGATGAACGGGAAGACGGGGAACCAATGAGAGACTAGCTCTTGGTGTTGGGACAGGCACAGGTCACTCTATTTTCCCATCAGGAAGAAGAATTAACCACAGGCTCATCCTGCCCCTCGGAACCAGAACAGGGCCTGAAGCCATCTTCTGCTTTTGCGGCCAGCTTCCAAAAAAGCGAGTTGTAAAATGCAGGTTCAGGGCACTGCAATTCACAGACCTGCAGAGTTATAAATGATAACTCTCCTCCACAAATATATTGAGAGAAGAAAAACAAGAGGATTTGAAATCAAGGCAGAATTGCAGGAAACAGATTGCAGAAGGTAGATTCGAATCGCCTTTAAAGCACATGAAAAGCAGCAAAACGTTGACAATGATGCCCTTGGCCAAAAAGGGCGTATGCGTTTTTTCCTGAATATATTCAGGAAAAAACGCATACGCCCTTTTTGGCCAACCAAGCAACCTGGAAAGGCAAATCAGCGCTACAAAGAAGTCTCGCTTCCCATCGGTCAAAAGGGCCATGCTGAAAAAAGTGTCAAAACCAGAAATGCAGGACTGGCCATGGAGAAATGGGAGCCTTGTTACACTGATGGGCAGGATGTAAATTGCCAACAGCCACTCTGGAGAAGTGAACGGTGAGTCCTGAAACATCTAAAAAACACAGCTTAGAGAGCATAGGGCACTTTCACTCATGGGGGTTTAAAATGGGAAAATTAAAAATCAGCAAAACACAAGCACCCCAAAGTTTAGGGCTGCTCTGTTGACAAGGACCTCCACTTCCTTCCACCTTCAATATCCCAGGAAAGAGAAAAATGGATAAAGAAGTTGTGGTCCTTATGTACAATGGAATATCACTCAGCCATGAAATCAATGTCATAAGGCTAGTAGCAGCAAGATGAGTGGATTTAGGTACGACGATTCTAAGTGAAATAAGTCACACAGAAAAGGACACTTCTCATAAGGTATCACTGACAGAGGGAATGTACAAGCCGTTACACTTGAACTGAATTACAAAACAGAACAGTGTCACACATGCAGAAAACACACTATGGCTGCTTAACGGGAAAGGTGAGGTGGGGTGATACATAAAACAAGGGTTTCAAATTAGCTCAGATACCGTTCCATAAACCCAATATGTAATAGACAAGACCTACTCCTTACTCAGAGAACTGGACTCAACACGCCCTATTCACCGCACAAGAATATATCTGACTAGTAATAATCTTAAAACCTATGTATTGATATCTCTCTGTTAGTGTGTCAAGTGGGTGTAAAGCGGCATAAACACAGCAGTGAAAAGCAGCTAAACCCCATTATAAAAATAAATTACTTTGAAAAACCCATGAAACAAAGACAGTGAAAGAGAGAGAAATTCTTACACAATGCGTTCAGGGGCTGTGATGCAACCTGGATTGACCATATCTAGACCCACAGCTGGATGAGACATAAGGGTGGACACTCTTGGGGCTGAGAGGTTTGGTGAGGTTGGGTGAGCAAACGCAGACCCTTTAAAGTAATACTGCGTGGTACCCATCGCATGGGTCCCAAATCTCCAGGTTCAAGGGCATCTTCCTACATCGAAAACATGCATGAGAAACCCAGAAGATGGTATACCGTGTGATGGGGAAAGGTTTCTAAAAGTCACCTCATTTCTCATCTCCTTGTGCCCGGCTTCGCCATTCCAGCCACTTTACTAGCAATCTCCCTACTTGGAGCATCAGCACCTTTAACCTCCTGTTCCGTACAGGTTGCAATTTGTGCTGAGGATGAACGGGAAGACGGGGAACCAATGAGAGACTAGCTCTTGGTGTTGGGACAGGCACAGGTCACTCTATTTTCCCATCAGGAAGAAGAATTAACCACAGTCTCAGCCTGCTCCCCGGAACCAGAACAGGTCCTGAAGCCATCCTGTCTTTTTGCGGCCAGCTCCCAAAAAAGCGAGTTGTAAAATGCAGGTTCAGGGCACTGCAATTCACAGACCTGCAGAGTTATAAATGATAACTCTCATCCACAAATATATTGAGGGAAGGCAAACAAGAGGATTTGAAATCAAGGCAGAATTGCAGGAAACAGATTTCAGGAGGTAGATTCGAATCGCCTTTAAAGCACATGAAAAGCGGCAAAACGTTGACAATGATGCCCTTGGCCAAAAAGGGCGTATGCGTTTTTTCCTGAATATATTCAGGAAAAAACGCATACGCCCTTTTTGGCCAACCAAGCAACCTGGAAAGGCAAATCAGCGCTACAAAGAAGTCTCGCTTCCCATCGGTCAAAAGGGCCATGCTGAAAAAAGTGTCAAAACCAGAAATGCAGGACAGGCCATGGAGAAATGGGAGCCTTGCTACACTGATGGGCGGGATGTAAATTGCGAACAGCCACTCTGGAGAAGTGTACGGTGAGTCCTGAAACATCTAAAAAACACAGCTTAGAGAGCATAGGGCACTTCCACGCATGGGGGTATAAATTGGGAAAATGAAAAATCAGCAAGACACAAGCACCCCAAAGTTTAGGGCTGCTCTGTTGACAAGGACCTCCACTTCATTCCACCTTCAATATCCCAGGAAAGAGAAAAATGGATAAAGAAGTTGTGGTCCTTATGTGCAATGGAATATCACTCAGCCATGAAATCAATGTCATAAGGTTAGTAGCAGCATGATAAGTGGATTTAGGTACGACGATTCTAAGTGAAATAAGTCACACAGAAAAGGACACTTCTCATAAGGTATCACTGATAGAGGGAATGTAAAAACCGTTACACTTGAACTGAATTACAAAACAGAACAGAGTCACACATGCAGAAAACACACTATGGCTACTTAACGGGAAAAGTGAGGTGGGGTGATACATAAAACAAGGGTTTCAAATTAGCTCAGATACCGTTCCATAAACCCAATATGTAAGAGACAAGACCTACTCCTTGCTCAGAGAACTGGACTCAACACGCCCTATTCACCGCACAAGAATATATCTGACTAGTAATAATCTTAAAGCCTATGTATTGATATCTCTCTGTTAGTGTGTCAAGTGGGTGTAAAGAGGCATAAACACAGCAGTGAAAAGCAGCTAAACCCCATTATAAAAATAAATTACTTTGAAAAACCCATGAAACAAAGACAGTGAAAGAGAGAGAAATTCTTACACAATGCGTTCAGGGGCTGTGATGCAACCTGGATTGACCATATCTAGACCCACAGCTGGATGAGACATAAGGGTGGACACTCTTGGGGCTGAGAGGTCTGGTGAGGTTGAGTGAGTAAACACAGACCCTTTAAAGTAATACTGCATGGTACCCATCGCATGGGTCCCAAATCTCCAAGTTCAGGAGCATCTTCCTACATTGAAAACATGCATGAGAAACCCAGAGGATGGTACACCGTGTGATGGGGAAAGGTTTCTAAAACGCACCTCATTTCTCATCTCCTTGTGCCCGGCTTCGCCATTCCAGCCGCTTTACTAGCAATCTCCCTACTTGGAGCATCAGCACCTTTAACCTCCTGTTCCGTACAGGTTGCAATTTGTCCTGAGGATGAACGGGAAGACGGGGAACCAATGAGAGACTAGCTCTTGGTGTTGGGACAGGCACAGGTCACTCTATTTTCCCATCAGGAAGAAGAATTAACCACAGGCTCATCCTGCCCCTCGGAACCAGAACAGGGCCTGAAGCCATCTTCTGCTTTTGCGGCCAGCTTCCAAAAAAGCGAGTTGTAAAATGCAGGTTCAGGGCACTGCAATTCACAGACCTGCAGAGTTATAAATGATAACTCTCCTCCACAAATATATTGAGAGAAGGCAAACAAGACGATTTGAAATCCAGGCAGAATTGCAGGAAACAGATTGCAGAAGGTAGATTCGAATCGCCTTTAAAGCACATGAAAAGCAGCAAAACGTTGACAATGATGCCCTTGGCCAAAAAGGGCGTATGCGTTTTTTCCTGAATATATTCAGGAAAAAACGCATACGCCCTTTTTGGCCAACCAAGCAACCTGGAAAGGCAAATCAGCGCTACAAAGAAGTCTCGCTTCCCATCGGTCAAAAGGGCCATGCTGAAAAAAGTGTCAAAACAAGAAATGCAGGACAGGCCATGGAGAAATGGGAGCCTTGCTACACTGATGGGCGGGATGTAAATTGCGAACAGCCACTCTGGAGAAGTGTACGGTGAGTCCTGAAACATCTAAAAAACACAGCTTAGAGAGCATAGGGCACTTCCACTCATGGGGGTATAAATTGGGAAAATGAAAAATCAGCAAGACACAAGCACCCCAAAGTTTAGGGCTGCTCTGTTGACAAGGACCTCCACTTCATTCCACCTTCAATATCCCAGGAAAGAGAAAAATGGATAAAGAAGTTGTGGTCCTTATGTGCAATGGAATATCACTCAGCCATGAAATCAATGTCATAAGGCTAGTAGCAGCATGATGAGTGGATTTAGGTATGACGATTCTAAGTTAAATAAGTCACACAGAAAAGGACACTTCTCATAAGGTATCACTGATAGAGGGAATGTAAAAACCGTTACACTTGAACTGAATTACAAAACAGAACAGTGTCACACATGCAGAAAACACACTATGGCTGCTTAACGGGAAAGGTGAGGTGGGGTGATACAGAAAACAAGGGTTTCAAATTAGCTCAGATACCGTTCCATAAACCCAATATGTAATAGACAAGACCTACTCCTTGCTCAGAGAACTGGACTCAACACGCCCTATTCACCGCACAAGAATATATCTGACTAGTAATAATCTTAAAGCCTATGTATTGATATCTCCCTGTTAGTGTGTCAAGTGGGTGTAAAGCGGCATAAACACAGCAGTGAAAAGCAGCTAAACCCCATTATAAAAATAAATTACTTTGAAAAACCCATGAAACAAAGACAGTGATAGAGAGAGAAATTCTTACACAATGCGTTCAGGGGCTGTGATGCAACCTGGATTGACCATATCTAGACCCACAGCTGGATGAGACATAAGGGTGGACACTCTTGGGGCTGAGAGGTTTGGTGAGGTTGGGTGAGCAAACGCAGACCCTTTAAAGTAATACTGCGTGGTACCCATCCCATGGGTCCCAAATCTCCAGGTTCAAGGGCATCTTCCTACATCGAAAACATGCATGAGAAACCCAGAAGATGGTATACCGTGTGATGGGGAAAGGTTTCTAAAACTCACCTCATTTCTCATCTCCTTGTGCCCGGGTTCGCCATTCCAGCCACTTTACTAGCAATCTCCCTACTTGGAGCATCAGCACCTTTAACCTCCTGTTCCGTACAGGTTGCAATTTGTCCTGAGGATGAACGGGAAGACAGGGAACCAATGACAGACTAGCTCTTGGTGTTGGGACAGGCACAGGTCACTCTATTTTCCCATCAGGAAGAAGAATTAACCACAGGCTAAGCCTGCCCCCCGGAACCAGAACAGGGCCTGAAGCCATCCTGTGCTTTTGCGGCCAGCTCCCAAAAAAGCGAGTTGTAAAATCCAGGTTCAGGGCACTGCAATTCACAGACCTGCAGAGTTATAAATGATAACTCTCGTCCCCAAATATATTAAGGGAAGGCAAAGAAGAGGATTTGAAATCAAGGCAGAATTGCAGGAAACAGATTTCAGGAGGTAGATTCGAATCGCCTTTAAAGCACATGAAAAGCGGCAAAACGTTGACAATGATGCCCTTTTTGGCCAACCAAGAAACCTGGAAAGGCAAATCAGCGCTACAAAGAAGTCTCGCTTCCCATCGGTCAAAAGGGCCATGCTGAAAAAACTGTCAAAACCAGAAATGCAGGACAGGCCATGGAGAAATGGGAGCCTTGCTACACTGATGGGCGGGATGAAAATTGCCAACAGCCACTCTGGAGAAGTGTACGGTGAGTCCTGAAACATCTAAAAAACACAGCTTAGAGAGCATAGGGCACTTCCATTCATGGGGGTATAAAATGGGAAAATTAAAAATCAGCAAAACACAAGCACCCCAAAGTTTAGGGCTGCTCTGTTGACCAGGACCTCCACTTCATTCCACCTTAAATATCCCAGGAAAGAGAAAAATGGATAAAGAAGTTGTGGTCCTTATGTACAATGGAATATCACTCAGCCATGAAATCAATGTCATAAAGCTCGTAGCAGCATGATGAGTGGATTAAGGTACAACGATTCTAAGTGAAATAAGTCACACAGAAAAGGACACTTCTCATAAGGTATCACTTATACAGGGAATGTAAAAACCATTACACTTGAACTGAATTACAAAACAGAACAGAGTCACACATGCAGAAAACACACTATGGCTGCTTAACGGGAAAGGTGAGATGGGGTGATACATAAAACAAGGGTTTCAAATTACTTCAGATACCGTTCCATAAACACAATATGTAATAGACAAGACCTACACCTTGCTCAGAGAACTGGACTCAACACGCCCTCTTCACCGCACAAGAATATATCTGACTAGTAATAATCTTAAAACATATGTATTGATATCTCTCTGTTAGTGTGTCAAGTGGGTGTAAAGAGGCATAAACACAGCAGTGAAAAGCAGCTAAACCCCATTATAAAAATAAATTACTTTGAAAAACCCATGAAACAAAGACAGTGAAAGAGAGAGAAATTCTTACACAATGCGTTCAGGGGCTGTGATGCAACCTGGATTGACCATATCTAGACCCACAGCTGGATGAGACATAAGGGTGGACACTCTTGGGGCTGAGAGGTCTGGTGAGGTTGAGTGAGTAAACACAGACCCTTTAAAGTAATACTGCATGGTACCCATCGCATGGGTCCCAAATCTCCAAGTTCAGGAGCATCTTCCTACATTGAAAACATGCATGAGAAACCCAGAAGATGGTACACCGTGTGATGGGGAAAGGTTTCTAAAACGCACCTCATTTCTCATCTCCTTATGCCCGGGATCGCCATTCCAGCTGCTTTACTAGCAATCTCCCTACTTGGAGCATCAGCACCTTTAACCTCCTGTTCCGTACAGGTTGCAATTTGTCCTGAGGATGAACGGGAAGACGGGGAACCAATGAGAGACTAGCTCTTGGTGTTGGGACAGGCACAGGTCACTCTATTTTCCCATCAGGAAGAAGAATTAACTACAGGCTCAGCCTGCCCCCCGGAACCAGAACAGGGCCTGAAGCCATCCTGTGCTTTTCCGGCCAGCTCCCAAAAACGCGAGTTTTAAAATGGAGGTTCAGGGCACTGCAATTCACAAACATGCAGAGTTATAAATGATAACTCTCGTCCACAAATATATTGAGGGAAGGCAAACAAGAGGATTTGAAATCAAGGCAGAATTGCAGGAAACAGATTTCAGGAGGTAGATTCGAATCGCCTTTAAAGCACATGAAAAGCAGCAAAACGTTGACAATGATGCCCTTGGCCAAAAACGGCGTATGCGTTTTTTCCTGAATATATTCAGGAAAAAACGCATACGCCCTTTTTGGCCAACCAAGCAACCTGGAAAGGCAAATCAGCGCTACAAAGAAGTCTCGCTTCCCATCGGTCAAAAGGGCCATGCTGAAAAAAGTGTCAAAACCAGAAATGCAGGACAGGCCATGGAGAAATGGGAGCCTTGCTACACTGATGGGCGGGATGTAAATTGCGAACAGCCACTCTGGAGAAGTGTACGGTGAGTCCTGAAACATCTAAAAAACACAGCTTAGAGAGCATAGGGCACTTCCACGCATGGGGGTATAAATTGGGAAAATGAAAAATCAGCAAGACACAAGCACCCCAAAGTTTAGGGCTGCTCTGTTGACAAGGACCTCCACTTCATTCCACCTTCAATATCCCAGGAAAGAGAAAAATGGATAAAGAAGTTGTGGTCCTTATGTACAATGGAATATCACTCAGCCATGAAATCAATGTCATAAGGCTAGTAGCAGCATGATGAGTGGATTTAGGTATGACGATTCTAAGTGAAATAAGTCACACAGAAAAGGACACTTCTCATAAGGTATCACTGATAGAGGGAATGTAAAAACCGTTACACTTGAACTGAATTACAAAACAGAACAGTGTCACACATGCAGAAAACACACTATGGCTGCTTAACGGGAAAGGTGAGGTGGGGTGATACATAAAACAAGGGTTTCAAATTAGCTCAGATACCGTTCCATAAACCCAATATGTAATAGACAAGACCTACTCCTTGCTCAGAGAACTGGACTCAACACGCCCTATTCACCGCACAAGAATATATCTGACTAGTAATAATCTTAAAGCCTATGTATTGATATCTCTCTGTTAGTGTGTCAAGTGGGTGTAAAGCGGCATAAACACAGCAGTGAAAAGCAGCTAAACCCCATTATAAAAATAAATTACTTTGAAAAACCCATGAAACAAAGACAGTGATAGAGAGAGAAATTCTTACACAATGCGTTCAGGGGCTGTGATGCAACCTGGATTGACCATATCTAGACCCACAGCTGGATGAGACATAAGGGTGGACACTCTTGGGGCTGAGAGGTTTGGTGAGGTTGGGTGAGCAAACGCAGACCCTTTAAAGTAATACTGCGTGGTACCCATCCCATGGGTCCCAAATCTCCAGGTTCAAGGGCATCTTCCTACATCGAAAACATGCATGAGAAACCCAGAAGATGGTATACCGTGTGATGGGGAAAGGTTTCTAAAACTCACCTCATTTCTCATCTCCTTGTGCCCGGGTTCGCCATTCCAGCCACTTTACTAGCAATCTCCCTACTTGGAGCATCAGCACCTTTAACCTCCTGTTCCGTACAGGTTGCAATTTGTCCTGAGGATGAACGGGAAGACGGGGAACCAATGAGAGACTAGCTCTTGGTGTTGGGACAGGCACAGGTCACTCTATTTTCCCATCAGGAAGAAGAATTAACCACAGGCTAAGCCTGCCCCCCGGAACCAGAACAGGGCCTGAAGCCATCCTGTGCTTTTGCGGCCAGCTCCCAAAAAAGCGAGTTGTAAAATGCAGGTTCAGGGCACTGCAATTCACAAACCTGCAGAGTTATAAATGATAACTCTCGTCCCCAAATATATTGAGGGAAGGCAAAGAAGAGGATTTGAAATCAAGGCAGAATTGCAGGAAACAGATTTCAGGAGGTAGATTCGAATCGCCTTTAAAGCACATGAAAAGCGGCAAAACGTTGACAATGATGCCCTTGGCCAAAAAGGGCGTATGCGTTTTTTCCTGAATATATTCAGGAAAAAACGCATACGCCCTTTTTGGCCAACCAAGCAACCTGGAAAGGCAAATCAGCGCTACAAAGAAGTCTCGCTTCCCATCGGTCAAAAGGGCCATGCTGAAAAAAGTGTCAAAACCAGAAATGCAGGACAGGCCATGGAGAAATGGGAGCCTTGCTACACTGATGGGCGGGATGTAAATTGCGAACAGCCACTCTGGAGAAGTGTACGGTGAGTCCTGAAACATCTAAAAAACATAGCTTAGAGAGCATAGGGCACTTCCACGCATGGGGGTATAAATTGGGAAAATGAAAAATCAGCAAGACACAAGCACCCCAAAGTTTAGGGCTGCTCTGTTGACAAGGACCTCCACTTCATTCCACCTTCAATATCCCAGGAAAGAGAAAAATGGATAAAGAAGTTGTGGTCCTTATGTGCAATGGAATATCACTCAGCCATGAAATCAATGTCATAAGGCTAGTAGCAGCATGATGAGTGGATTTAGGTATGACGATTCTAAGTGAAATAAGTCACACAGAAAAGGACACTTCTCATAAGGTATCACTGATAGAGGGAATGTAAAAACCGTTACACTTGAACTGAATTACAAAACAGAACAGTGTCACACATGCAGAAAACACACTATGGCTGCTTAACGGGAAAGGTGAGGTGGGGTGATACATAAAACAAGGGTTTCAAATTAGCTCAGATACCGTTCCATAAACCCAATATGTAATAGACAAGACCTACTCCTTGCTCAGAGAACTGGACTCAACACGCCCTATTCACCGCACAAGAATATATCTGACTAGTAATAATCTTAAAGCCTATGTATTGATATCTCTCTGTTAGTGTGTCAAGTGGGTGTAAAGCAGCATAAACACAGCAGTGAAAAGCAGCTAAACCCCATTATAAAAATAAATTACTTTGAAAAACCCATGAAACAAAGACAGTGATAGAGAGAGAAATTCTTACACAATGCGTTCAGGGGCTGTGATGCAACCTGGATTGACCATATCTAGACCCACAGCTGGATGAGACATAAGGGTGGACACTCTTGGGGCTGAGAGGTTTGGTGAGGTTGGGTGAGCAAACGCAGACCCTTTAAAGTAATACTGCGTGGTACCCATCCCATGGGTCCCAAATCTCCAGGTTCAAGGGCATCTTCCTACATCGAAAACATGCATGAGAAACCCAGAAGATGGTATACCGTGTGATGGGGAAAGGTTTCTAAAACTCACCTCATTTCTCATCTCCTTGTGCCCGGCTTCGCCATTCCAGCCACTTTACTAGCAATCTCCCTACTTGGAGCATCAGCACCTTTAACCTCCTGTTCCGTACAGGTTGCAATTTGTCCTGAGGATGAACGGGAAGACGGGGAACCAATGAGAGACTAGCTCTTGGTGTTGGGACAGGCACAGGTCACTCTATTTTCCCATCAGGAAGAAGAATTAACCACAGGCTAAGCCTGCCCCCCGGAACCAGAACAGGGCCTGAAGCCATCCTGTGCTTTTGCGGCCAGCTCCCAAAAAAGCGAGTTGTAAAATGCAGGTTCAGGGCACTGCAATTCACAGACCTGCAGAGTTATAAATGATAACTCTCGTCCACAAATATATTAAGGGAAGGCAAAGAAGAGGATTTGAAATCAAGGCAGAATTGCAGGAAACAGATTTCAGGAGGTAGATTCGAATCGCCTTTAAAGCACATGAAAAGCGGCAAAACGTTGACAATGATGCCCTTTTTGGCCAACCAAGAAACCTGGAAAGGCAAATCAGCGCTACAAAGAAGTCTCGCTTCCCATCGGTCAAAAGGGCCATGCTGAAAAAACTGTCAAAACCAGAAATGCAGGACAGGCCATGGAGAAATGGGAGCCTTGCTACACTGATGGGCGGGATGAAAATTGCCAACAGCCACTCTGGAGAAGTGTACGGTGAGTCCTGAAACATCTAAAAAACACAGCTTAGAGAGCATAGGGCACTTCCACGCATGGGGGTATAAATTGGGAAAATGAAAAATCAGCAAGACACAAGCACCCCAAAGTTTAGGGCTGCTCTGTTGACAAGGACCTCCACTTCATTCCACCTTCAATATCCCAGGAAAGAGAAAAATGGATAAAGAAGTTGTGGTCCTTATGTGCAATGGAATATCACTCAGCCATGAAATCAATGTCATAAGGCTAGTAGCAGCATGATGAGTGGATTTAGGTATGACGATTCTAAGTGAAATAAGTCACACAGAAAAGGACACTTCTCATAAGGTATCACTGATAGAGGGAATGTAAAAACCGTTACACTTGAACTGAATTACAAAACAGAACAGTGTCACACATGCAGAAAACACACTATGGCTGCTTAACGGGAAAGGTGAGGTGGGGTGATACAGAAAACAAGGGTTTCAAATTAGCTCAGATACCGTTCCATAAACCCAATATGTAATAGACAAGACCTACTCCTTGCTCAGAGAACTGGACTCAACACGCCCTATTCACCGCACAAGAATATATCTGACTAGTAATAATCTTAAAGCCTATGTATTGATATCTCTCTGTTAGTGTGTCAAGTGGGTGTAAAGCGGCATAAACACAGCAGTGAAAAGCAGCTAAACCCCATTATAAAAATAAATTACTTTGAAAAACCCATGAAACAAAGACAGTGATAGAGAGAGAAATTCTTACACAATGCGTTCAGGGGCTGTGATGCAACCTGGATTGACCATATCTAGACCCACAGCTGGATGAGACATAAGGGTGGACACTCTTGGGGCTGAGAGGTTTGGTGAGGTTGGGTGAGCAAACGCAGACCCTTTAAAGTAATACTGCGTGGTACCCATCCCATGGGTCCCAAATCTCCAGGTTCAAGGGCATCTTCCTACATCGAAAACATGCATGAGAAACCCAGAAGATGGTATACCGTGTGATGGGGAAAGGTTTCTAAAACTCACCTCATTTCTCATCTCCTTGTGCCCGGCTTCGCCATTCCAGCCACTTTACTAGCAATCTCCCTACTTGGAGCATCAGCACCTTTAACCTCCTGTTCCGTACAGGTTGCAATTTGTCCTGAGGATGAACGGGAAGACGGGGAACCAATGAGAGACTAGCTCTTGGTGTTGGGACAGGCACAGGTCACTCTATTTTCCCATCAGGAAGAAGAATTAACCACAGGCTAAGCCTGCCCCCCGGAACCAGAACAGGGCCTGAAGCCATCCTGTGCTTTTGCGGCCAGCTCCCAAAAAAGCGAGTTGTAAAATGCAGGTTCAGGGCACTGCAATTCACAGACCTGCAGAGTTATAAATGATAACTCTCGTCCACAAATATATTAAGGGAAGGCAAAGAAGAGGATTTGAAATCAAGGCAGAATTGCAGGAAACAGATTTCAGGAGGTAGATTCGAATCGCCTTTAAAGCACATGAAAAGCGGCAAAACGTTGACAATGATGCCCTTTTTGGCCAACCAAGAAACCTGGAAAGGCAAATCAGCGCTACAAAGAAGTCTCGCTTCCCATCGGTCAAAAGGGCCATGCTGAAAAAACTGTCAAAACCAGAAATGCAGGACAGGCCATGGAGAAATGGGAGCCTTGCTACACTGATGGGCGGGATGAAAATTGCCAACAGCCACTCTGGAGAAGTGTACGGTGAGTCCTGAAACATCTAAAAAACACAGCTTAGAGAGCATAGGGCACTTCCATTCATGGGGGTATAAAATGGGAAAATTAAAAATCAGCAAAACACAAGCACCCCAAAGTTTAGGGCTGCTCTGTTGACCAGGACCTCCACTTCATTCCACCTTAAATATCCCAGGAAAGAGAAAAATGGATAAAGAAGTTGTGGTCCTTATGTACAATGGAATATCACTCAGCCATGAAATCAATGTCATAAAGCTCGTAGCAGCATGATGAGTGGATTAAGGTACAACGATTCTAAGTGAAATAAGTCACACAGAAAAGGACACTTCTCATAAGGTATCACTTATACAGGGAATGTAAAAACCATTACACTTGAACTGAATTACAAAACAGAACAGAGTCACACATGCAGAAAACACACTATGGCTGCTTAACGGGAAAGGTGAGATGGGGTGATACATAAAACAAGGGTTTCAAATTACTTCAGATACCGTTCCATAAACACAATATGTAATAGACAAGACCTACACCTTGCTCAGAGAACTGGACTCAACACGCCCTCTTCACCGCACAAGAGTATATCTGACTAGTAATAATCTTAAAACATATGTATTGATATCTCTCTGTTAGTGTGTCAAGTGGGTGTAAAGAGGCATAAACACAGCAGTGAAAAGCAGCTAAACCCCATTATAAAAATAAATTACTTTGAAAAACCCATGAAACAAAGACAGTGAAAGAGAGAGAAATTCTTACACAATGCGTTCAGGGGCTGTGATGCAACCTGGATTGACCATATCTAGACCCACAGCTGGATGAGACATAAGGGTGGACACTCTTGGGGCTGAGAGGTCTGGTGAGGTTGAGTGAGTAAACACAGACCCTTTAAAGTAATACTGCATGGTACCCATCGCATGGGTCCCAAATCTCCAAGTTCAGGAGCATCTTCCTACATTGAAAACATGCATGAGAAACCCAGAAGATGGTACACCGTGTGATGGGGAAAGGTTTCTAAAACGCACCTCATTTCTCATCTCCTTATGCCCGGGATCGCCATTCCAGCTGCTTTACTAGCAATCTCCCTACTTGGAGCATCAGCACCTTTAACCTCCTGTTCCGTACAGGTTGCAATTTGTCCTGAGGATGAACGGGAAGACGGGGAACCAATGAGAGACTAGCTCTTGGTGTTGGGACAGGCACAGGTCACTCTATTTTCCCATCAGGAAGAAGAATTAACTACAGGCTCAGCCTGCCCCCCGGAACCAGAACAGGGCCTGAAGCCATCCTGTGCTTTTCCGACCAGCTCCCAAAAACGCGAGTTGTAAAATGGAGGTTCAGGGCACTGCAATTCACAAACATGCAGAGTTATAAATGATAACTCTCGTCCACAAATATATTGAGGGAAGGCAAAGAAGAGGATTTGAAATCAAGGCAGAATTGCAGGAAACAGATTTCAGGAGGTAGATTCGAATCGCCTTTAAAGCACATGAAAAGCAGCAAAACGTTGACAATGATGCCCTTGGCCAAAAACGGCGTATGCGTTTTTTCCTGAATATATTCAGGAAAAAACGCATACGCCCTTTTTGGCCAACCAAGCAACCTGGAAAGGCAAATCAGCGCTACAAAGAAGTCTCACTTTCCATCGGTGAAAAAGGCCATGCTGTAAAAAGTGTCAAAACCAGAAATTCAGGACAGGCCATGGAGAAATGGGAGCCTTGCTACACTGATGGGCGGGATGTAAATTGCCAACAGCCACTCTGGAGAAGTGTACGGTGAGACCTGAAACATCTAAAAAACACAGCTTAGAGAGCATAGGGCACTTCCACTCATGGGGGTATAAATTGGGAAAATGAAAAATCAGCAAGACACAAGCACCCCAAAGTTTAGGGCTGCTCTGTTGTCAACGACCTCCACTTCATTCCACCTTAAATATCCCAGGAAAGAGAAATATGGATAAAGAAGTTGTGGTCCTTATGTACAATGGAATATCACTCAGCCATGAAATCAATGTCATAAGGTTAGTAGCAGCATGATAAGTGGATTTAGGTACGACGATTCTAAGTGAAATAAGTCACACAGAAAAGGACACTTCTCATAAGGTATCACTGATAGAGGGAATGTAAAAACCGTTACACTTGAACTGAATTACAAAACAGAACAGAGTCACACATGCAGAAAACACACTATGGCTACTTAACGGGAAAAGTGAGGTGGGGTGATACATAAAACAAGGGTTTCAAATTAGCTCAGATACCGTTCCATAAACCCAATATGTAAGAGACAAGCCCTACTCCTTGCTTAGAGAACTGGACTCAACACGCCCTATTCACCGCACAAGAATATATCTGACTAGTAATAATCTTAAAACCTATGTATTGATATCTCTCTGTTAGTGTGTCAAGTGGGTGTAAAGCGGCATAAACACAGCAGTGAAAAGCAGCTAAACCCCATTATAAAAATAAATTACTTTGAAAAACCCATGAAACAAAGACAGTGAAAGAGAGAGAAATTCTTACACAATGCGTTCAGGGGCTGTGATGCAACCTGGATTGACCATATCTAGACCCACAGCTGGATGAGACATAAGGGTGGACACTCTTGGGGCTGAGAGGTTTGGTGAGGTTGGGTGAGCAAACACAGACCCTTTAAAGTAATACTGCGTGGTACCCATCGCATGGGTCCCAAATCTCCAGGTTCAAGGGTATCTTGCTACATCGAAAACATGCATGAGAAACCCAGAAGATGGTACACCATGTGATGGGGAAAGGTTTCTAAAACGCACCTCATTTCTCATCTCCTTGTGCCCGGGTTCGCCATTCCAGCCACTTTACTAGCAATCTCCCTACTTGGAGCATCAGCACCTTTAACCTCCTGTTCCGTACAGGTTGCAATTTGTCCTGAGGATGAACGGGAAGACGGGGAACCAATGAGAGACTAGCTCTTGGTGTTGGGACAGGCACAGGTCACTCTATTTTCCCATCAGGAAGAAGAATTAACCACAGGCTCATCCTGCCCCTCGGAACCAGAACAGGGCCTGAAGCCATCTTCTGCTTTTGCGGCCAGCTTCCAAAAAAGCGAGTTGTAAAATGCAGGTTCAGGGCACTGCAATTCACAGACCTGCAGAGTTATAAATGATAACTCTCATCCACAAATATATTGAGGGAAGGCAAAGAAGAGGATTTGAAATCAAGGCAGAATTGCAGGAAACAGATTTCAGGAGGTAGATTCGAATCGCCTTTAAAGCACATGAAAAGCGGCAAAACGTTGACAATGATGCCCTTGGCCAAAAAGGGCGTATGCGTTTTTTCCTGAATATATTCAGGAAAAAACGCATACGCCCTTTTTGGCCAACCAAGCAACCTGGAAAGGCAAATCAGCGCTACAAAGAAGTCTCGCTTCCCATCGGTCAAAAGGGCCATGCTGAAAAAAGTGTCAAAACCAGAAATGCAGGACAGGCCATGGAGAAATGGGAGCCTTGCTACACTGATGGGCGGGATGTAAATTGCGAACAGCCACTCTGGAGAAGTGTACGGTGAGTCCTGAAACATCTAAAAAACACAGCTTAGAGAGCATAGGGCACTTCCACGCATGGGGGTATAAATTGGGAAAATGAAAAATCAGCAAGACACAAGCACCCCAAAGTTTAGGGCTGCTCTGTTGACAAGGACCTCCACTTCATTCCACCTTCAATATCCCAGGAAAGAGAAAAATGGATAAAGAAGTTGTGGTCCTTATGTGCAATGGAATATCACTCAGCCATGAAATCAATGTCATAAGGCTAGTAGCAGCATGATGAGTGGATTTAGGTATGACGATTCTAAGTGAAATAAGTCACACAGAAAAGGACACTTCTCATAAGGTATCACTGATAGAGGGAATGTAAAAACCGTTACACTTGAACTGAATTACAAAACAGAACAGTGTCACACATGCAGAAAACACACTATGGCTGCTTAACGGGAAAGGTGAGGTGGGGTGATACATAAAACAAGGGTTTCAAATTAGCTCAGATACCGTTCCATAAACCCAATATGTAATAGACAAGACCTACTCCTTGCTCAGAGAACTGGACTCAACACGCCCTATTCACCGCACAAGAATATATCTGACTAGTAATAATCTTAAAGCCTATGTATTGATATCTCTCTGTTAGTGTGTCAAGTGGGTGTAAAGCGGCATAAACACAGCAGTGAAAAGCAGCTAAACCCCATTATAAAAATAAATTACTTTGAAAAACCCATGAAACAAAGACAGTGAAAGAGAGAGAAATTCTTACACAATGCGTTCAGGGGCTGTGATGCAACCTGGATTGACCATATCTAGACCCACAGCTGGATGAGACATAAGGGTGGACACTCTTGGGGCTGAGAGGTTTGGTGAGGTTGGGTGAGCAAACGCAGACCCTTTAAAGTAATACTGCGTGGTACCCATCCCATGGGTCCCAAATCTCCAGGTTCAAGGGCATCTTCCTACATCGAAAACATGCATGAGAAACCCAGAAGATGGTATACCGTGTGATGGGGAAAGGTTTCTAAAACTCACCTCATTTCTCATCTCCTTGTGCCCGGGTTCGCCATTCCAGCCACTTTACTAGCAATCTCCCTACTTGGAGCATCAGCACCTTTAACCTCCTGTTCCGTACAGGTTGCAATTTGTCCTGAGGATGAACGGGAAGACGGGGAACCAATGAGAGACTAGCTCTTGGTGTTGGGACAGGCACAGGTCACTCTATTTTCCCATCAGGAAGAAGAATTAACCACAGGCTAAGCCTGCCCCCCGGAACCAGAACAGGGCCTGAAGCCATCCTGTGCTTTTGCGGCCAGCTCCCAAAAAAGCGAGTTGTAAAATGCAGGTTCAGGGCACTGCAATTCACAGACCTGCAGAGTTATAAATGATAACTCTCGTCCACAAATATATTAAGGGAAGGCAAAGAAGAGGATTTGAAATCAAGGCAGAATTGCAGGAAACAGATTTCAGGAGGTAGATTCGAATCGCCTTTAAAGCACATGAAAAGCGGCAAAACGTTGACAATGATGCCCTTTTTGGCCAACCAAGAAACCTGGAAAGGCAAATCAGCGCTACAAAGAAGTCTCGCTTCCCATCGGTCAAAAGGGCCATGCTGAAAAAACTGTCAAAACCAGAAATGCAGGACAGGCCATGGAGAAATGGGAGCCTTGCTACACTGATGGGCGGGATGTAAATTGCGAACAGCCACTCTGGAGAAGTGTACGGTGAGTCCTGAAACATCTAAAAAACACAGCTTAGAGAGCATAGGGCACTTCCATTCATGGGGGTATAAAATGGGAAAATTAAAAATCAGCAAAACACAAGCACCCCAAAGTTTAGGGCTGCTGTGTTGACCAGGACCTCCACTTCATTCCACCTTAAATATCCCAGGAAAGAGAAAAATGGATAAAGAAGTTGTGGTCCTTATGTACAATGGAATATCACTCAGCCATGAAATCAATGTCATAAGGCTCGTAGCAGCATGATGAGTGGATTAAGGTACAACGATTCTAAGTGAAATAAGTCACACAGAAAAGGACACTTCTCATAAGGTATCACTTATACAGGGAATGTAAAAACCATTACACTTGAACTGAATTACAAAACAGAACAGAGTCACACATGCAGAAAACACACTATGGCTGCTTAACGGGAAAGGTGAGATGGGGTGATACATAAAACAAGGGTTTCAAATTACTTCAGATACCGTTCCATAAACACAATATGTAATAGACAAGACCTACACCTTGCTCAGAGAACTGGACTCAACACGCCCTCTTCACCGCACAAGAATATATCTGACTAGTAATAATCTTAAAACATATGTATTGATATCTCTCTGTTAGTGTGTCAAGTGGGTGTAAAGAGGCATAAACACAGCAGTGAAAAGCAGCTAAACCCCATTATAAAAATAAATTACTTTGAAAAACCCATGAAACAAAGACAGTGAAAGAGAGAGAAATTCTTACACAATGCGTTCAGGGGCTGTGATGCAACCTGGATTGACCATATCTAGACCCACAGCTGGATGAGACATAAGGGTGGACACTCTTGGGGCTGAGAGGTCTGGTGAGGTTGAGTGAGTAAACACAGACCCTTTAAAGTAATACTGCATGGTACCCATCGCATGGGTCCCAAATCTCCAAGTTCAGGAGCATCTTCCTACATTGAAAACATGCATGAGAAACCCAGAAGATGGTACACCGTGTGATGGGGAAAGGTTTCTAAAACGCACCTCATTTCTCATCTCCTTATGCCCGGGATCGCCATTCCAGCTGCTTTACTAGCAATCTCCCTACTTGGAGCATCAGCACCTTTAACCTCCTGTTCCGTACAGGTTGCAATTTGTCCTGAGGATGAACGGGAAGACGGGGAACCAATGAGAGACTAGCTCTTGGTGTTGGGACAGGCACAGGTCACTCTATTTTCCCATCAGGAAGAAGAATTAACTACAGGCTCAGCCTGCCCCCCGGAACCAGAACAGGGCCTGAAGCCATCCTGTGCTTTTCCGGCCAGCTCCCAAAAACGCGAGTTGTAAAATGGAGGTTCAGGGCACTGCAATTCACAAACATGCAGAGTTATAAATGATAACTCTCGTCCACAAATATATTGAGGGAAGGCAAAGAAGAGGATTTGAAATCAAGGCAGAATTGCAGGAAACAGATTTCAGGAGGTAGATTCGAATCGCCTTTAAAGCACATGAAAAGCAGCAAAACGTTGACAATGATGCCCTTGGCCAAAAACGGCGTATGCGTTTTTTCCTGAATATATTCAGGAAAAAACGCATACGCCCTTTTTGGCCAACCAAGCAACCTGGAAAGGCAAATCAGCGCTACAAAGAAGTCTCACTTTCCATCGGTGAAAAAGGCCATGCTGTAAAAAGTGTCAAAACCAGAAATTCAGGACAGGCCATGGAGAAATGGGAGCCTTGCTACACTGATGGGCGGGATGTAAATTGCCAACAGCCACTCCGGAGAAGTGTACGGTGAGACCTGAAACATCTAAAAAACACAGCTTAGAGAGCATAGGGCACTTCCACTCATGGGGGTATAAATTGGGAAAATGAAAAATCAGCAAGACACAAGCACCCCAAAGTTTAGGGCTGCTCTGTTGACAAGGACCTCCACTTCATTCCACCTTCAATATCCCAGGAAAGAGAAAAATGGATAAAGAAGTTGTGGTCCTTATGTACAATGGAATATCACTCAGCCATGAAATCAATGTCATAAGGCTAGTAGCAGCATGATGAGTGGATTTAGGTATGACGATTCTAAGTGAAATAAGTCACACAGAAAAGGACACTTCTCATAAGGTATCACTGATAGAGGGAATGTAAAAACCGTTACACTTGAACTGAATTACAAAACAGAACAGTGTCACACATGCAGAAAACACACTATGGCTGCTTAACGGGAAAGGTGAGGTGGGGTGATACATAAAACAAGGGTTTCAAATTAGCTCAGATACCGTTCCATAAACCCAATATGTAATAGACAAGACCTACTCCTTGCTCAGAGAACTGGACTCAACACGCCCTATTCACCGCACAAGAATATATCTGACTAGTAATAATCTTAAAGCCTATGTATTGATATCTCTCTGTTAGTGTGTCAAGTGGGTGTAAAGCGGCATAAACACAGCAGTGAAAAGCAGCTAAACCCCATTATAAAAATAAATTACTTTGAAAAACCCATGAAACAAAGACAGTGATAGAGAGAGAAATTCTTACACAATGCGTTCAGGGGCTGTGATGCAACCTGGATTGACCATATCTAGACCCACAGCTGGATGAGACATAAGGGTGGACACTCTTGGGGCTGAGAGGTTTGGTGAGGTTGGGTGAGCAAACGCAGACCCTTTAAAGTAATACTGCGTGGTACCCATCCCATGGGTCCCAAATCTCCAGGTTCAAGGGCATCTTCCTACATCGAAAACATGCATGAGAAACCCAGAAGATGGTATACCGTGTGATGGGGAAAGGTTTCTAAAACTCACCTCATTTCTCATCTCCTTGTGCCCGGGTTCGCCATTCCAGCCACTTTACTAGCAATCTCCCTACTTGGAGCATCAGCACCTTTAACCTCCTGTTCCGTACAGGTTGCAATTTGTCCTGAGGATGAACGGGAAGACGGGGAACCAATGAGAGACTAGCTCTTGGTGTTGGGACAGGCACAGGTCACTCTATTTTCCCATCAGGAAGAAGAATTAACCACAGGCTAAGCCTGCCCCCCGGAACCAGAACAGGGCCTGAAGCCATCCTGTGCTTTTGCGGCCAGCTCCCAAAAAAGCGAGTTGTAAAATGCAGGTTCAGGGCACTGCAATTCACAGACCTGCAGAGTTATAAATGATAACTCTCGTCCCCAAATATATTGAGGGAAGGCAAAGAAGAGGATTTGAAATCAAGGCAGAATTGCAGGAAACAGATTTCAGGAGGTAGATTCGAATCGCCTTTAAAGCACATGAAAAGCGGCAAAACGTTGACAATGATGCCCTTGGCCAAAAAGGGCGTATGCGTTTTTTCCTGAATATATTCAGGAAAAAACGCATACGCCCTTTTTGGCCAACCAAGCAACCTGGAAAGGCAAATCAGCGCTACAAAGAAGTCTCGCTTCCCATCGGTCAAAAGGGCCATGCTGAAAAAAGTGTCAAAACCAGAAATGCAGGACAGGCCATGGAGAAATGGGAGCCTTGCTACACTGATGGGCGGGATGTAAATTGCGAACAGCCACTCTGGAGAAGTGTACGGTGAGTCCTGAAAAATCTAAAAAACATAGCTTAGAGAGCATAGGGCACTTCCACGCATGGGGGTATAAATTGGGAAAATGAAAAATCAGCAAGACACAAGCACCCCAAAGTTTAGGGCTGCTCTGTTGACAAGGACCTCCACTTCATTCCACCTTCAATATCCCAGGAAAGAGAAAAATGGATAAAGAAGTTGTGGTCCTTATGTGCAATGGAATATCACTCAGCCATGAAATCAATGTCATAAGGCTAGTAGCAGCATGATGAGTGGATTTAGGTATGACGATTCTAAGTGAAATAAGTCACACAGAAAAGGACACTTCTCATAAGGTATCACTGATAGAGGGAATGTAAAAACCGTTACACTTGAACTGAATTACAAAACAGAACAGTGTCACACATGCAGAAAACACACTATGGCTGCTTAACGGGAAAGGTGAGGTGGGGTGATACATAAAACAAGGGTTTCAAATTAGCTCAGATACCGTTCCATAAACCCAATATGTAATAGACAAGACCTACTCCTTGCTCAGAGAACTGGACTCAACACGCCCTATTCACCGCACAAGAATATATCTGACTAGTAATAATCTTAAAGCCTATGTATTGATATCTCTCTGTTAGTGTGTCAAGTGGGTGTAAAGCGGCATAAACACAGCAGTGAAAAGCAGCTAAACCCCATTATAAAAATAAATTACTTTGAAAAACCCATGAAACAAAGACAGTGATAGAGAGAGAAATTCTTACACAATGCGTTCAGGGGCTGTGATGCAACCTGGATTGACCATATCTAGACCCACAGCTGGATGAGACATAAGGGTGGACACTCTTGGGGCTGAGAGGTTTGGTGAGGTTGGGTGAGCAAACGCAGACCCTTTAAAGTAATACTGCGTGGTACCCATCCCATGGGTCCCAAATCTCCAGGTTCAAGGGCATCTTCCTACATCGAAAACATGCATGAGAAACCCAGAAGATGGTATACCGTGTGATGGGGAAAGGTTTCTAAAACTCACCTCATTTCTCATCTCCTTGTGCCTGGCTTCGCCATTCCAGCCACTTTACTAGCAATCTCCCTACTTGGAGCATCAGCACCTTTAACCTCCTGTTCCGTACAGGTTGCAATTTGTCCTGAGGATGAACGGGAAGACGGGGAACCAATGAGAGACTAGCTCTTGGTGTTGGGACAGGCACAGGTCACTCTATTTTCCCATCAGGAAGAAGAATTAACCACAGGCTAAGCCTGCCCCCCGGAACCAGAACAGGGCCTGAAGCCATCCTGTGCTTTTGCGGCCAGCTCCCAAAAAAGCGAGTTGTAAAATGCAGGTTCAGGGCACTGCAATTCACAGACCTGCAGAGTTATAAATGATAACTCTCGTCCACAAATATATTAAGGGAAGGCAAAGAAGAGGATTTGAAATCAAGGCAGAATTGCAGGAAACAGATTTCAGGAGGTAGATTCGAATCGCCTTTAAAGCACATGAAAAGCGGCAAAACGTTGACAATGATGCCCTTTTTGGCCAACCAAGAAACCTGGAAAGGCAAATCAGCGCTACAAAGAAGTCTCGCTTCCCATCGGTCAAAAGGGCCATGCTGAAAAAACTGTCAAAACCAGAAATGCAGGACAGGCCATGGAGAAATGGGAGCCTTGCTACACTGATGGGCGGGATGAAAATTGCCAACAGCCACTCTGGAGAAGTGTACGGTGAGTCCTGAAACATCTAAAAAACACAGCTTAGAGAGCATAGGGCACTTCCACGCATGGGGGTATAAATTGGGAAAATGAAAAATCAGCAAGACACAAGCACCCCAAAGTTTAGGGCTGCTCTGTTGACAAGGACCTCCACTTCATTCCACCTTCAATATCCCAGGAAAGAGAAAAATGGATAAAGAAGTTGTGGTCCTTATGTGCAATGGAATATCACTCAGCCATGAAATCAATGTCATAAGGCTAGTAGCAGCATGATGAGTGGATTTAGGTATGACGATTCTAAGTGAAATAAGTCACACAGAAAAGGACACTTCTCATAAGGTATCACTGATAGAGGGAATGTAAAAACCGTTACACTTGAACTGAATTACAAAACAGAACAGTGTCACACATGCAGAAAACACACTATGGCTGCTTAACGGGAAAGGTGAGGTGGGGTGATACATAAAACAAGGGTTTCAAATTAGCTCAGATACCGTTCCATAAACCCAATATGTAATAGACAAGACCTACTCCTTGCTCAGAGAACTGGACTCAACACGCCCTATTCACCGCACAAGAATATATCTGACTAGTAATAATCTTAAAGCCTATGTATTGATATCTCTCTGTTAGTGTGTCAAGTGGGTGTAAAGCGGCATAAACACAGCAGTGAAAAGCAGCTAAACCCCATTATAAAAATAAATTACTTTGAAAAACCCATGAAACAAAGACAGTGATAGAGAGAGAAATTCTTACACAATGCGTTCAGGGGCTGTGATGCAACCTGGATTGACCATATCTAGACCCACAGCTGGATGAGACATAAGGGTGGACACTCTTGGGGCTGAGAGGTTTGGTGAGGTTGGGTTAGCAAACGCAGACCCTTTAAAGTAATACTGCGTGGTACCCATCCCATGGGTCCCAAATCTCCAGGTTCAAGGGCATCTTCCTACATCGAAAACATGCATGAGAAACCCAGAAGATGGTATACCGTGTGATGGGGAAAGGTTTCTAAAACTCACCTCATTTCTCATCTCCTTGTGCCCGGGTTCGCCATTCCAGCCACTTTACTAGCAATCTCCCTACTTGGAGCATCAGCACCTTTAACCTCCTGTTCCGTACAGGTTGCAATTTGTCCTGAGGATGAACGGGAAGACGGGGAACCAATGAGAGACTAGCTCTTGGTGTTGGGACAGGCACAGGTCACTCTATTTTCCCATCAGGAAGAAGAATTAACCACAGGCTAAGCCTGCCCCCCGGAACCAGAACAGGGCCTGAAGCCATCCTGTGCTTTTGCGGCCAGCTCCCAAAAAAGCGAGTTGTAAAATGCAGGTTCAGGGCACTGCAATTCACAGACCTGCAGAGTTATAAATGATAACTCTCGTCCACAAATATATTAAGGGAAGGCAAAGAAGAGGATTTGAAATCAAGGCAGAATTGCAGGAAACAGATTTCAGGAGGTAGATTCGAATCGCCTTTAAAGCACATGAAAAGCGGCAAAACGTTGACAATGATGCCCTTTTTGGCCAACCAAGAAACCTGGAAAGGCAAATCAGCGCTACAAAGAAGTCTCGCTTCCCATCGGTCAAAAGGGCCATGCTGAAAAAACTGTCAAAACCAGAAATGCAGGACAGGCCATGGAGAAATGGGAGCCTTGCTACACTGATGGGCGGGATGAAAATTGCCAACAGCCACTCTGGAGAAGTGTACGGTGAGTCCTGAAACATCTAAAAAACACAGCTTAGAGAGCATAGGGCACTTCCATTCATGGGGGTATAAAATGGGAAAATTAAAAATCAGCAAAACACAAGCACCCCAAAGTTTAGGGCTGCTCTGTTGACCAGGACCTCCACTTCATTCCACCTTAAATATCCCAGGAAAGAGAAAAATGGATAAAGAAGTTGTGGTCCTTATGTACAATGGAATATCACTCAGCCATGAAATCAATGTCATAAAGCTCGTAGCAGCATGATGAGTGGATTAAGGTACAACGATTCTAAGTGAAATAAGTCACACAGAAAAGGACACTTCTCATAAGGTATCACTGATAGAGGGAATGTAAAAACCATTACACTTGAACTGAATTACAAAACAGAACAGAGTCACACATGCAGAAAACACACTATGGCTGCTTAACGGGAAAGGTGAGATGGGGTGATACATAAAACAAGGGTTTCAAATTACTTCAGATACCGTTCCATAAACACAATATGTAATAGACAAGACCTACACCTTGCTCAGAGAACTGGACTCAACACGCCCTCTTCACCGCACAAGAGTATATCTGACTAGTAATAATCTTAAAACATATGTATTGATATCTCTCTGTTAGTGTGTCAAGTGGGTGTAAAGAGGCATAAACACAGCAGTGAAAAGCAGCTAAACCCCATTATAAAAATAAATTACTTTGAAAAACCCATGAAACAAAGACAGTGAAAGAGAGAGAAATTCTTACACAATGCGTTCAGGGGCTGTGATGCAACCTGGATTGACCATATCTAGACCCACAGCTGGATGAGACATAAGGGTGGACACTCTTGGGGCTGAGAGGTCTGGTGAGGTTGAGTGAGTAAACACAGACCCTTTAAAGTAATACTGCATGGTACCCATCGCATGGGTCCCAAATCTCCAAGTTCAGGAGCATCTTCCTACATTGAAAACATGCATGAGAAACCCAGAAGATGGTACACCGTGTGATGGGGAAAGGTTTCTAAAACGCACCTCATTTCTCATCTCCTTATGCCCGGGATCGCCATTCCAGCTGCTTTACTAGCAATCTCCCTACTTGGAGCATCAGCACCTTTAACCTCCTGTTCCGTACAGGTTGCAATTTGTCCTGAGGATGAACGGGAAGACGGGGAACCAATGAGAGACTAGCTCTTGGTGTTGGGACAGGCACAGGTCACTCTATTTTCCCATCAGGAAGAAGAATTAACTACAGGCTCAGCCTGCCCCCCGGAACCAGAACAGGGCCTGAAGCCATCCTGTGCTTTTCCGACCAGCTCCTAAAAACGCGAGTTGTAAAATGGAGGTTCAGGGCACTGCAATTCACAAACATGCAGAGTTATAAATGATAACTCTCGTCCACAAATATATTGAGGGAAGGCAAACAAGAGGATTTGAAATCAAGGCAGAATTGCAGGAAACAGATTTCAGGAGGTAGATTCGAATCGCCTTTAAAGCACATGAAAAGCAGCAAAACGTTGACAATGATGCCCTTGGCCAAAAACGGCGTATGCGTTTTTTCCTGAATATATTCAGGAAAAAACGCATACGCCCTTTTTGGCCAACCAAGCAACCTGGAAAGGCAAATCAGCGCTACAAAGAAGTCTCACTTTCCATCGGTGAAAAAGGCCATGCTGTAAAAAGTGTCAAAACCAGAAATTCAGGACAGGCCATGGAGAAATGGGAGCCTTGCTACACTGATGGGCGGGATGTAAATTGCCAACAGCCACTCTGGAGAAGTGTACGGTGAGACCTGAAACATCTAAAAAACACAGCTTAGAGAGCATAGGGCACTTCCACTCATGGGGGTATAAATTGGGAAAATGAAAAATCAGCAAGACACAAGCACCCCAAAGTTTAGGGCTGCTCTGTTGTCAACGACCTCCACTTCATTCCACCTTAAATATCCCAGGAAAGAGAAATATGGATAAAGAAGTTGTGGTCCTTATGTACAATGGAATATCACTCAGCCATGAAATCAATGTCATAAGGTTAGTAGCAGCATGATAAGTGGATTTAGGTACGACGATTCTAAGTGAAATAAGTCACACAGAAAAGGACACTTCTCATAAGGTATCACTGATAGAGGGAATGTAAAAACCGTTACACTTGAACTGAATTACAAAACAGAACAGAGTCACACATGCAGAAAACACACTATGGCTACTTAACGGGAAAAGTGAGGTGGGGTGATACATAAAACAAGGGTTTCAAATTAGCTCAGATACCGTTCCATAAACCCAATATGTAAGAGACAAGACCTACTCCTTGCTTAGAGAACTGGACTCAACACGCCCTATTCACCGCACAAGAATATATCTGACTAGTAATAATCTTAAAACCTATGTATTGATATCTCTCTGTTAGTGTGTCAAGTGGGTGTAAAGCGGCATAAACACAGCAGTGAAAAGCAGCTAAACCCCATTATAAAAATAAATTACTTTGAAAAACCCATGAAACAAAGACAGTGAAAGAGAGAGAAATTCTTACACAATGCGTTCAGGGGCTGTGATGCAACCTGGATTGACCATATCTAGACCCACAGCTGGATGAGACATAAGGGTGGACACTCTTGGGGCTGAGAGGTTTGGTGAGGTTGGGTGAGCAAACACAGACCCTTTAAAGTAATTCTGCGTGGTACCCATCGCATGGGTCCCAAATCTCCAGGTTCAAGGGTATCTTGCTACATCGAAAACATGCATGAGAAACCCAGAAGATGGTACACCATGTGATGGGGAAAGGTTTCTAAAACGCACCTCATTTCTCATCTCCTTGTGCCCGGGTTCGCCATTCCAGCCACTTTACTAGCAATCTCCCTACTTGGAGCATCAGCACCTTTAACCTCCTGTTCCGTACAGGTTGCAATTTGTCCTGAGGATGAACGGGAAGACGGGGAACCAATGAGAGACTAGCTCTTGGTGTTGGGACAGGCACAGGTCACTCTATTTTCCCATCAGGAAGAAGAATTAACCACAGGCTCATCCTGCCCCTCGGAACCAGAACAGGGCCTGAAGCCATCTTCTGCTTTTGCGGCCAGCTTCCAAAAAAGCGAGTTGTAAAATGCAGGTTCAGGGCACTGCAATTCACAGACCTGCAGAGTTATAAATGATAACTCTCATCCACAAATATATTGAGGGAAGGCAAAGAAGAGGATTTGAAATCAAGGCAGAATTGCAGGAAACAGATTTCAGGAGGTAGATTCGAATCGCCTTTAAAGCACATGAAAAGCGGCAAAACGTTGACAATGATGCCCTTGGCCAAAAAGGGCGTATGCGTTTTTTCCTGAATATATTCAGGAAAAAACGCATACGCCCTTTTTGGCCAACCAAGCAACCTGGAAAGGCAAATCAGCGCTACAAAGAAGTCTCGCTTCCCATCGGTCAAAAGGGCCATGCTGAAAAAAGTGTCAAAACCAGAAATGCAGGACAGGCCATGGAGAAATGGGAGCCTTGCTACACTGATGGGCGGGATGTAAATTGCGAACAGCCACTCTGGAGAAGTGTACGGTGAGTCCTGAAACATCTAAAAAACACAGCTTAGAGAGCATAGGGCACTTCCACGCATGGGGGTATAAATTGGGAAAATGAAAAATCAGCAAGACACAAGCACCCCAAAGTTTAGGGCTGCTCTGTTGACAAGGACCTCCACTTCATTCCACCTTCAATATCCCAGGAAAGAGAAAAATGGATAAAGAAGTTGTGGTCCTTATGTGCAATGGAATATCACTCAGCCATGAAATCAATGTCATAAGGCTAGTAGCAGCATGATGAGTGGATTTAGGTATGACGATTCTAAGTGAAATAAGTCACACAGAAAAGGACACTTCTCATAAGGTATCACTGATAGAGGGAATGTAAAAACCGTTACACTTGAACTGAATTACAAAACAGAACAGTGTCACACATGCAGAAAACACACTATGGCTGCTTAACGGGAAAGGTGAGGTGGGGTGATACATAAAACAAGGGTTTCAAATTAGCTCAGATACCGTTCCATAAACCCAATATGTAATAGACAAGACCTACTCCTTGCTCAGAGAACTGGACTCAACACGCCCTATTCACCGCACAAGAATATATCTGACTAGTAATAATCTTAAAGCCTATGTATTGATATCTCTCTGTTAGTGTGTCAAGTGGGTGTAAAGCGGCATAAACACAGCAGTGAAAAGCAGCTAAACCCCATTATAAAAATAAATTACTTTGAAAAACCCATGAAACAAAGACAGTGAAAGAGAGAGAAATTCTTACACAATGCGTTCAGGGGCTGTGATGCAACCTGGATTGACCATATCTAGACCCACAGCTGGATGAGACATAAGGGTGGACACTCTTGGGGCTGAGAGGTTTGGTGAGGTTGGGTGAGCAAACGCAGACCCTTTAAAGTAATACTGCGTGGTACCCATCCCATGGGTCCCAAATCTCCAGGTTCAAGGGCATCTTCCTACATCGAAAACATGCATGAGAAACCCAGAAGATGGTATACCGTGTGATGGGGAAAGGTTTCTAAAACTCACCTCATTTCTCATCTCCTTGTGCCCGGGTTCGCCATTCCAGCCACTTTACTAGCAATCTCCCTACTTGGAGCATCAGCACCTTTAACCTCCTGTTCCGTACAGGTTGCAATTTGTCCTGAGGATGAACGGGAAGACGGGGAACCAATGAGAGACTAGCTCTTGGTGTTGGGACAGGCACAGGTCACTCTATTTTCCCATCAGGAAGAAGAATTAACCACAGGCTAAGCCTGCCCCCCGGAACCAGAACAGGGCCTGAAGCCATCCTGTGCTTTTGCGGCCAGCTCCCAAAAAAGCGAGTTGTAAAATGCAGGTTCAGGGCACTGCAATTCACAGACCTGCAGAGTTATAAATGATAACTCTCGTCCACAAATATATTAAGGGAAGGCAAAGAAGAGGATTTGAAATCAAGGCAGAATTGCAGGAAACAGATTTCAGGAGGTAGATTCGAATCGCCTTTAAAGCACATGAAAAGCGGCAAAACGTTGACAATGATGCCCTTTTTGGCCAACCAAGAAACCTGGAAAGGCAAATCAGCGCTACAAAGAAGTCTCGCTTCCCATCGGTCAAAAGGGCCATGCTGAAAAAACTGTCAAAACCAGAAATGCAGGACAGGCCATGGAGAAATGGGAGCCTTGCTACACTGATGGGCGGGATGTAAATTGCGAACAGCCACTCTGGAGAAGTGTACGGTGAGTCCTGAAACATCTAAAAAACACAGCTTAGAGAGCATAGGGCACTTCCATTCATGGGGGTATAAAATGGGAAAATTAAAAATCAGCAAAACACAAGCACCCCAAAGTTTAGGGCTGCTGTGTTGACCAGGACCTCCACTTCATTCCACCTTAAATATCCCAGGAAAGAGAAAAATGGATAAAGAAGTTGTGGTCCTTATGTACAATGGAATATCACTCAGCCATGAAATCAATGTCATAAGGCTCGTAGCAGCATGATGAGTGGATTAAGGTACAACGATTCTAAGTGAAATAAGTCACACAGAAAAGGACACTTCTCATAAGGTATCACTTATACAGGGAATGTAAAAACCATTACACTTGAACTGAATTACAAAACAGAACAGAGTCACACATGCAGAAAACACACTATGGCTGCTTAACGGGAAAGGTGAGATGGGGTGATACATAAAACAAGGGTTTCAAATTACTTCAGATACCGTTCCATAAACACAATATGTAATAGACAAGACCTACACCTTGCTCAGAGAACTGGACTCAACACGCCCTCTTCACCGCACAAGAATATATCTGACTAGTAATAATCTTAAAACATATGTATTGATATCTCTCTGTTAGTGTGTCAAGTGGGTGTAAAGAGGCATAAACACAGCAGTGAAAAGCAGCTAAACCCCATTATAAAAATAAATTACTTTGAAAAACCCATGAAACAAAGACAGTGAAAGAGAGAGAAATTCTTACACAATGCGTTCAGGGGCTGTGATGCAACCTGGATTGACCATATCTAGACCCACAGCTGGATGAGACATAAGGGTGGACACTCTTGGGGCTGAGAGGTCTGGTGAGGTTGAGTGAGTAAACACAGACCCTTTAAAGTAATACTGCATGGTACCCATCGCATGGGTCCCAAATCTCCAAGTTCAGGAGCATCTTCCTACATTGAAAACATGCATGAGAAACCCAGAAGATGGTACACCGTGTGATGGGGAAAGGTTTCTAAAACGCACCTCATTTCTCATCTCCTTATGCCCGGGATCGCCATTCCAGCTGCTTTACTAGCAATCTCCCTACTTGGAGCATCAGCACCTTTAACCTCCTGTTCCGTACAGGTTGCAATTTGTCCTGAGGATGAACGGGAAGACGGGGAACCAATGAGAGACTAGCTCTTGGTGTTGGGACAGGCACAGGTCACTCTATTTTCCCATCAGGAAGAAGAATTAACTACAGGCTCAGCCTGCCCCCCGGAACCAGAACAGGGCCTGAAGCCATCCTGTGCTTTTCCGGCCAGCTCCCAAAAACGCGAGTTGTAAAATGGAGGTTCAGGGCACTGCAATTCACAAACATGCAGAGTTATAAATGATAACTCTCGTCCACAAATATATTGAGGGAAGGCAAAGAAGAGGATTTGAAATCAAGGCAGAATTGCAGGAAACAGATTTCAGGAGGTAGATTCGAATCGCCTTTAAACCACATGAAAAGCAGCAAAACGTTGACAATGATGCCCTTGGCCAAAAACGGCGTATGCGTTTTTTCCTGAATATATTCAGGAAAAAACGCATACGCCCTTTTTGGCCAACCAAGCAACCTGGAAAGGCAAATCAGCGCTACAAAGAAGTCTCACTTTCCATCGGTGAAAAAGGCCATGCTGTAAAAAGTGTCAAAACCAGAAATTCAGGACAGGCCATGGAGAAATGGGAGCCTTGCTACACTGATGGGCGGGATGTAAATTGCCAACAGCCACTCCGGAGAAGTGTACGGTGAGACCTGAAACATCTAAAAAACACAGCTTAGAGAGCATAGGGCACTTCCACTCATGGGGGTATAAATTGGGAAAATGAAAAATCAGCAAGACACAAGCACCCCAAAGTTTAGGGCTGCTCTGTTGTCAACGACCTCCACTTCATTCCACCTTAAATATCCCAGGAAAGAGAAATATGGATAAAGAAGTTGTGGTCCTTATGTACAATGGAATATCACTCAGCCATGAAATCAATGTCATAAGGTTAGTAGCAGCATGATAAGTGGATTTAGGTACGACGATTCTAAGTGAAATAAGTCACACAGAAAAGGACACTTCTCATAAGGTATCACTGATAGAGGGAATGTAAAAACCGTTACACTTGAACTGAATTACAAAACAGAACAGAGTCACACATGCAGAAAACACACTATGGCTACTTAACGGGAAAAGTGAGGTGGGGTGATACATAAAACAAGGGTTTCAAATTAGCTCAGATACCGTTCCATAAACCCAATATGTAAGAGACAAGACCTACTCCTTGCTTAGAGAACTGGACTCAACACGCCCTATTCACCGCACAAGAATATATCTGACTAGTAATAATCTTAAAACCTATGTATTGATATCTCTCTGTTAGTGTGTCAAGTGGGTGTAAAGCGGCATAAACACAGCAGTGAAAAGCAGCTAAACCCCATTATAAAAATAAATTACTTTGAAAAACCCATGAAACAAAGACAGTGAAAGAGAGAGAAATTCTTACACAATGCGTTCAGGGGCTGTGATGCAACCTGGATTGACCATATCTAGACCCACAGCTGGATGAGACATAAGGGTGGACACTCTTGGGGCTGAGAGGTTTGGTGAGGTTGGGTGAGCAAACACAGACCCTTTAAAGTAATACTGCGTGGTACCCATCGCATGGGTCCCAAATCTCCAGGTTCAAGGGTATCTTGCTACATCGAAAACATGCATGAGAAACCCAGAAGATGGTACACCATGTGATGGGGAAAGGTTTCTAAAACGCACCTCATTTCTCATCTCCTTGTGCCCGGGTTCGCCATTCCAGCCACTTTACTAGCAATCTCCCTACTTGGAGCATCAGCACCTTTAACCTCCTGTTCCGTACAGGTTGCAATTTGTCCTGAGGATGAACGGGAAGACGGGGAACCAATGAGAGACTAGCTCTTGGTGTTGGGACAGGCACAGGTCACTCTATTTTCCCATCAGGAAGAAGAATTAACCACAGGCTCATCCTGCCCCTCGGAACCAGAACAGGGCCTGAAGCCATCTTCTGCTTTTGCGGCCAGCTTCCAAAAAAGCGAGTTGTAAAATGCAGGTTCAGGGCACTGCAATTCACAGACCTGCAGAGTTATAAATGATAACTCTCATCCACAAATATATTGAGGGAAGGCAAAGAAGAGGATTTGAAATCAAGGCAGAATTGCAGGAAACAGATTTCAGGAGGTAGATTCGAATCGCCTTTAAAGCACATGAAAAGCGGCAAAACGTTGACAATGATGCCCTTGGCCAAAAAGGGCGTATGCGTTTTTTCCTGAATATATTCAGGAAAAAACGCATACGCCCTTTTTGGCCAACCAAGCAACCTGGAAAGGCAAATCAGCGCTACAAAGAAGTCTCGCTTCCCATCGGTCAAAAGGGCCATGCTGAAAAAAGTGTCAAAACCAGAAATGCAGGACAGGCCATGGAGAAATGGGAGCCTTGCTACACTGATGGGCGGGATGTAAATTGCGAACAGCCACTCTGGAGAAGTGTACGGTGAGTCCTGAAACATCTAAAAAACACAGCTTAGAGAGCATAGGGCACTTCCACGCATGGGGGTATAAATTGGGAAAATGAAAAATCAGCAAGACACAAGCACCCCAAAGTTTAGGGCTGCTCTGTTGACAAGGACCTCCACTTCATTCCACCTTCAATATCCCAGGAAAGAGAAAAATGGATAAAGAAGTTGTGGTCCTTATGTGCAATGGAATATCACTCAGCCATGAAATCAATGTCATAAGGCTAGTAGCAGCATGATGAGTGGATTTAGGTATGACGATTCTAAGTGAAATAAGTCACACAGAAAAGGACACTTCTCATAAGGTATCACTGATAGAGGGAATGTAAAAACCGTTACACTTGAACTGAATTACAAAACAGAACAGTGTCACACATGCAGAAAACACACTATGGCTGCTTAACGGGAAAGGTGAGGTGGGGTGATACATAAAACAAGGGTTTCAAATTAGCTCAGATACCGTTCCATAAACCCAATATGTAATAGACAAGACCTACTCCTTGCTCAGAGAACTGGACTCAACACGCCCTATTCACCGCACAAGAATATATCTGACTAGTAATAATCTTAAAGCCTATGTATTGATATCTCTCTGTTAGTGTGTCAAGTGGGTGTAAAGCGGCATAAACACAGCAGTGAAAAGCAGCTAAACCCCATTATAAAAATAAATTACTTTGAAAAACCCATGAAACAAAGACAGTGAAAGAGAGAGAAATTCTTACACAATGCGTTCAGGGGCTGTGATGCAACCTGGATTGACCATATCTAG
This sequence comes from Balaenoptera borealis, assembly GCF_965194805.1. NCBI lineage: Eukaryota > Metazoa > Chordata > Mammalia > Artiodactyla > Balaenopteridae > Balaenoptera > Balaenoptera borealis. The sequence continues at coordinate 52,661 of NW_028123956.1, read as the reverse complement.
ACCCACAGCTGGATGAGACATAAGGGTGGACACTCTTGGGGCTGAGAGGTTTGGTGAGGTTGGGTGAGCAAACGCAGACCCTTTAAAGTAATACTGCGTGGTACCCATCCCATGGGTCCCAAATCTCCAGGTTCAAGGGCATCTTCCTACATCGAAAACATGCATGAGAAACCCAGAAGATGGTATACCGTGTGATGGGGAAAGGTTTCTAAAACTCACCTCATTTCTCATCTCCTTGTGCCCGGGTTCGCCATTCCAGCCACTTTACTAGCAATCTCCCTACTTGGAGCATCAGCACCTTTAACCTCCTGTTCCGTACAGGTTGCAATTTGTCCTGAGGATGAACGGGAAGACGGGGAACCAATGAGAGACTAGCTCTTGGTGTTGGGACAGGCACAGGTCACTCTATTTTCCCATCAGGAAGAAGAATTAACCACAGGCTAAGCCTGCCCCCCGGAACCAGAACAGGGCCTGAAGCCATCCTGTGCTTTTGCGGCCAGCTCCCAAAAAAGCGAGTTGTAAAATGCAGGTTCAGGGCACTGCAATTCACAGACCTGCAGAGTTATAAATGATAACTCTCGTCCACAAATATATTAAGGGAAGGCAAAGAAGAGGATTTGAAATCAAGGCAGAATTGCAGGAAACAGATTTCAGGAGGTAGATTCGAATCGCCTTTAAAGCACATGAAAAGCGGCAAAACGTTGACAATGATGCCCTTTTTGGCCAACCAAGAAACCTGGAAAGGCAAATCAGCGCTACAAAGAAGTCTCGCTTCCCATCGGTCAAAAGGGCCATGCTGAAAAAACTGTCAAAACCAGAAATGCAGGACAGGCCATGGAGAAATGGGAGCCTTGCTACACTGATGGGCGGGATGTAAATTGCGAACAGCCACTCTGGAGAAGTGTACGGTGAGTCCTGAAACATCTAAAAAACACAGCTTAGAGAGCATAGGGCACTTCCATTCATGGGGGTATAAAATGGGAAAATTAAAAATCAGCAAAACACAAGCACCCCAAAGTTTAGGGCTGCTGTGTTGACCAGGACCTCCACTTCATTCCACCTTAAATATCCCAGGAAAGAGAAAAATGGATAAAGAAGTTGTGGTCCTTATGTACAATGGAATATCACTCAGCCATGAAATCAATGTCATAAGGCTCGTAGCAGCATGATGAGTGGATTAAGGTACAACGATTCTAAGTGAAATAAGTCACACAGAAAAGGACACTTCTCATAAGGTATCACTTATACAGGGAATGTAAAAACCATTACACTTGAACTGAATTACAAAACAGAACAGAGTCACACATGCAGAAAACACACTATGGCTGCTTAACGGGAAAGGTGAGATGGGGTGATACATAAAACAAGGGTTTCAAATTACTTCAGATACCGTTCCATAAACACAATATGTAATAGACAAGACCTACACCTTGCTCAGAGAACTGGACTCAACACGCCCTCTTCACCGCACAAGAATATATCTGACTAGTAATAATCTTAAAACATATGTATTGATATCTCTCTGTTAGTGTGTCAAGTGGGTGTAAAGAGGCATAAACACAGCAGTGAAAAGCAGCTAAACCCCATTATAAAAATAAATTACTTTGAAAAACCCATGAAACAAAGACAGTGAAAGAGAGAGAAATTCTTACACAATGCGTTCAGGGGCTGTGATGCAACCTGGATTGACCATATCTAGACCCACAGCTGGATGAGACATAAGGGTGGACACTCTTGGGGCTGAGAGGTCTGGTGAGGTTGAGTGAGTAAACACAGACCCTTTAAAGTAATACTGCATGGTACCCATCGCATGGGTCCCAAATCTCCAAGTTCAGGAGCATCTTCCTACATTGAAAACATGCATGAGAAACCCAGAAGATGGTACACCGTGTGATGGGGAAAGGTTTCTAAAACGCACCTCATTTCTCATCTCCTTATGCCCGGGATCGCCATTCCAGCTGCTTTACTAGCAATCTCCCTACTTGGAGCATCAGCACCTTTAACCTCCTGTTCCGTACAGGTTGCAATTTGTCCTGAGGATGAACGGGAAGACGGGGAACCAATGAGAGACTAGCTCTTGGTGTTGGGACAGGCACAGGTCACTCTATTTTCCCATCAGGAAGAAGAATTAACTACAGGCTCAGCCTGCCCCCCGGAACCAGAACAGGGCCTGAAGCCATCCTGTGCTTTTCCGGCCAGCTCCCAAAAACGCGAGTTGTAAAATGGAGGTTCAGGGCACTGCAATTCACAAACATGCAGAGTTATAAATGATAACTCTCGTCCACAAATATATTGAGGGAAGGCAAAGAAGAGGATTTGAAATCAAGGCAGAATTGCAGGAAACAGATTTCAGGAGGTAGATTCGAATCGCCTTTAAACCACATGAAAAGCAGCAAAACGTTGACAATGATGCCCTTGGCCAAAAACGGCGTATGCGTTTTTTCCTGAATATATTCAGGAAAAAACGCATACGCCCTTTTTGGCCAACCAAGCAACCTGGAAAGGCAAATCAGCGCTACAAAGAAGTCTCACTTTCCATCGGTGAAAAAGGCCATGCTGTAAAAAGTGTCAAAACCAGAAATTCAGGACAGGCCATGGAGAAATGGGAGCCTTGCTACACTGATGGGCGGGATGTAAATTGCCAACAGCCACTCCGGAGAAGTGTACGGTGAGACCTGAAACATCTAAAAAACACAGCTTAGAGAGCATAGGGCACTTCCACTCATGGGGGTATAAATTGGGAAAATGAAAAATCAGCAAGACACAAGCACCCCAAAGTTTAGGGCTGCTCTGTTGTCAACGACCTCCACTTCATTCCACCTTAAATATCCCAGGAAAGAGAAATATGGATAAAGAAGTTGTGGTCCTTATGTACAATGGAATATCACTCAGCCATGAAATCAATGTCATAAGGTTAGTAGCAGCATGATAAGTGGATTTAGGTACGACGATTCTAAGTGAAATAAGTCACACAGAAAAGGACACTTCTCATAAGGTATCACTGATAGAGGGAATGTAAAAACCGTTACACTTGAACTGAATTACAAAACAGAACAGAGTCACACATGCAGAAAACACACTATGGCTACTTAACGGGAAAAGTGAGGTGGGGTGATACATAAAACAAGGGTTTCAAATTAGCTCAGATACCGTTCCATAAACCCAATATGTAAGAGACAAGACCTACTCCTTGCTTAGAGAACTGGACTCAACACGCCCTATTCACCGCACAAGAATATATCTGACTAGTAATAATCTTAAAACCTATGTATTGATATCTCTCTGTTAGTGTGTCAAGTGGGTGTAAAGCGGCATAAACACAGCAGTGAAAAGCAGCTAAACCCCATTATAAAAATAAATTACTTTGAAAAACCCATGAAACAAAGACAGTGAAAGAGAGAGAAATTCTTACACAATGCGTTCAGGGGCTGTGATGCAACCTGGATTGACCATATCTAGACCCACAGCTGGATGAGACATAAGGGTGGACACTCTTGGGGCTGAGAGGTTTGGTGAGGTTGGGTGAGCAAACACAGACCCTTTAAAGTAATACTGCGTGGTACCCATCGCATGGGTCCCAAATCTCCAGGTTCAAGGGTATCTTGCTACATCGAAAACATGCATGAGAAACCCAGAAGATGGTACACCATGTGATGGGGAAAGGTTTCTAAAACGCACCTCATTTCTCATCTCCTTGTGCCCGGGTTCGCCATTCCAGCCACTTTACTAGCAATCTCCCTACTTGGAGCATCAGCACCTTTAACCTCCTGTTCCGTACAGGTTGCAATTTGTCCTGAGGATGAACGGGAAGACGGGGAACCAATGAGAGACTAGCTCTTGGTGTTGGGACAGGCACAGGTCACTCTATTTTCCCATCAGGAAGAAGAATTAACCACAGGCTCATCCTGCCCCTCGGAACCAGAACAGGGCCTGAAGCCATCTTCTGCTTTTGCGGCCAGCTTCCAAAAAAGCGAGTTGTAAAATGCAGGTTCAGGGCACTGCAATTCACAGACCTGCAGAGTTATAAATGATAACTCTCATCCACAAATATATTGAGGGAAGGCAAAGAAGAGGATTTGAAATCAAGGCAGAATTGCAGGAAACAGATTTCAGGAGGTAGATTCGAATCGCCTTTAAAGCACATGAAAAGCGGCAAAACGTTGACAATGATGCCCTTGGCCAAAAAGGGCGTATGCGTTTTTTCCTGAATATATTCAGGAAAAAACGCATACGCCCTTTTTGGCCAACCAAGCAACCTGGAAAGGCAAATCAGCGCTACAAAGAAGTCTCGCTTCCCATCGGTCAAAAGGGCCATGCTGAAAAAAGTGTCAAAACCAGAAATGCAGGACAGGCCATGGAGAAATGGGAGCCTTGCTACACTGATGGGCGGGATGTAAATTGCGAACAGCCACTCTGGAGAAGTGTACGGTGAGTCCTGAAACATCTAAAAAACACAGCTTAGAGAGCATAGGGCACTTCCACGCATGGGGGTATAAATTGGGAAAATGAAAAATCAGCAAGACACAAGCACCCCAAAGTTTAGGGCTGCTCTGTTGACAAGGACCTCCACTTCATTCCACCTTCAATATCCCAGGAAAGAGAAAAATGGATAAAGAAGTTGTGGTCCTTATGTGCAATGGAATATCACTCAGCCATGAAATCAATGTCATAAGGCTAGTAGCAGCATGATGAGTGGATTTAGGTATGACGATTCTAAGTGAAATAAGTCACACAGAAAAGGACACTTCTCATAAGGTATCACTGATAGAGGGAATGTAAAAACCGTTACACTTGAACTGAATTACAAAACAGAACAGTGTCACACATGCAGAAAACACACTATGGCTGCTTAACGGGAAAGGTGAGGTGGGGTGATACATAAAACAAGGGTTTCAAATTAGCTCAGATACCGTTCCATAAACCCAATATGTAATAGACAAGACCTACTCCTTGCTCAGAGAACTGGACTCAACACGCCCTATTCACCGCACAAGAATATATCTGACTAGTAATAATCTTAAAGCCTATGTATTGATATCTCTCTGTTAGTGTGTCAAGTGGGTGTAAAGCGGCATAAACACAGCAGTGAAAAGCAGCTAAACCCCATTATAAAAATAAATTACTTTGAAAAACCCATGAAACAAAGACAGTGAAAGAGAGAGAAATTCTTACACAATGCGTTCAGGGGCTGTGATGCAACCTGGATTGACCATATCTAGACCCACAGCTGGATGAGACATAAGGGTGGACACTCTTGGGGCTGAGAGGTTTGGTGAGGTTGGGTGAGCAAACGCAGACCCTTTAAAGTAATACTGCGTGGTACCCATCCCATGGGTCCCAAATCTCCAGGTTCAAGGGCATCTTCCTACATCGAAAACATGCATGAGAAACCCAGAAGATGGTATACCGTGTGATGGGGAAAGGTTTCTAAAACTCACCTCATTTCTCATCTCCTTGTGCCCGGCTTCGCCATTCCAGCCACTTTACTAGCAATCTCCCTACTTGAAGCATCAGCACCTTTAACCTCCTGTTCCGTACAGGTTGCAATTTGTCCTGAGGATGAACGGGAAGACGGGGAACCAATGAGAGACTAGCTCTTGGTGTTGGGACAGGCACAGGTCACTCTATTTTCCCATCTGGAAGAAGAATTAACCACAGGCTAAGCCTGCCCCCCGGAACCAGAACAGGGCCTGAAGCCATCCTGTGCTTTTGCGGCCAGCTCCCAAAAAAGCGAGTTGTAAAATGCAGGTTCAGGGCACTGCAATTCACAGACCTGCAGAGTTATAAATGATAACTCTCGTCCACAAATATATTAAGGGAAGGCAAAGAAGAGGATTTGAAATCAAGGCAGAATTGCAGGAAACAGATTTCAGGAGGTAGATTCGAATCGCCTTTAAAGCACATGAAAAGCGGCAAAACGTTGACAATGATGCCCTTTTTGGCCAACCAAGAAACCTGGAAAGGCAAATCAGCGCTACAAAGAAGTCTCGCTTCCCATCGGTCAAAAGGGCCATGCTGAAAAAACTGTCAAAACCAGAAATGCAGGACAGGCCATGGAGAAATGGGAGCCTTGCTACACTGATGGGCGGGATGTAAATTGCGAACAGCCACTCTGGAGAAGTGTACGGTGAGTCCTGAAACATCTAAAAAACACAGCTTAGAGAGCATAGGGCACTTCCATTCATGGGGGTATAAAATGGGAAAATTAAAAATCAGCAAAACACAAGCACCCCAAAGTTTAGGGCTGCTCTGTTGACCAGGACCTCCACTTCATTCCACCTTAAATATCCCAGGAAAGAGAAAAATGGATAAAGAAGTTGTGGTCCTTATGTACAATGGAATATCACTCAGCCATGAAATCAATGTCATAAGGCTCGTAGCAGCATGATGAGTGGATTAAGGTACAACGATTCTAAGTGAAATAAGTCACACAGAAAAGGACACTTCTCATAAGGTATCACTTATACAGGGAATGTAAAAACCATTACACTTGAACTGAATTACAAAACAGAACAGAGTCACACATGCAGAAAACACACTATGGCTGCTTAACGGGAAAGGTGAGATGGGGTGATACATAAAACAAGGGTTTCAAATTACTTCAGATACCGTTCCATAAACACAATATGTAATAGACAAGACCTACACCTTGCTCAGAGAACTGGACTCAACACGCCCTCTTCACCGCACAAGAATATATCTGACTAGTAATAATCTTAAAACATATGTATTGATATCTCTCTGTTAGTGTGTCAAGTGGGTGTAAAGAGGCATAAACACAGCAGTGAAAAGCAGCTAAACCCCATTATAAAAATAAATTACTTTGAAAAACCCATGAAACAAAGACAGTGAAAGAGAGAGAAATTCTTACACAATGCGTTCAGGGGCTGTGATGCAACCTGGATTGACCATATCTAGACCCACAGCTGGATGAGACATAAGGGTGGACACTCTTGGGGCTGAGAGGTCTGGTGAGGTTGAGTGAGTAAACACAGACCCTTTAAAGTAATACTGCATGGTACCCATCGCATGGGTCCCAAATCTCCAAGTTCAGGAGCATCTTCCTACATTGAAAACATGCATGAGAAACCCAGAAGATGGTACACCGTGTGATGGGGAAAGGTTTCTAAAACGCACCTCATTTCTCATCTCCTTATGCCCGGGATCGCCATTCCAGCTGCTTTACTAGCAATCTCCCTACTTGGAGCATCAGCACCTTTAACCTCCTGTTCCGTACAGGTTGCAATTTGTCCTGAGGATGAACGGGAAGACGGGGAACCAATGAGAGACTAGCTCTTGGTGTTGGGACAGGCACAGGTCACTCTATTTTCCCATCAGGAAGAAGAATTAACTACAGGCTCAGCCTGCCCCCCGGAACCAGAACAGGGCCTGAAGCCATCCTGTGCTTTTCCGGCCAGCTCCCAAAAACGCGAGTTGTAAAATGGAGGTTCAGGGCACTGCAATTCACAAACATGCAGAGTTATAAATGATAACTCTCGTCCACAAATATATTGAGGGAAGGCAAAGAAGAGGATTTGAAATCAAGGCAGAATTGCAGGAAACAGATTTCAGGAGGTAGATTCGAATCGCCTTTAAAGCACATGAAAAGCAGCAAAACGTTGACAATGATGCCCTTGGCCAAAAACGGCGTATGCGTTTTTTCCTGAATATATTCAGGAAAAAACGCATACGCCCTTTTTGGCCAACCAAGCAACCTGGAAAGGCAAATCAGCGCTACAAAGAAGTCTCACTTTCCATCGGTGAAAAAGGCCATGCTGTAAAAAGTGTCAAAACCAGAAATTCAGGACAGGCCATGGAGAAATGGGAGCCTTGCTACACTGATGGGCGGGATGTAAATTGCCAACAGCCACTCCGGAGAAGTGTACGGTGAGACCTGAAACATCTAAAAAACACAGCTTAGAGAGCATAGGGCACTTCCACTCATGGGGGTATAAATTGGGAAAATGAAAAATCAGCAAGACACAAGCACCCCAAAGTTTAGGGCTGCTCTGTTGACAAGGACCTCCACTTCATTCCACCTTCAATATCCCAGGAAAGAGAAAAATGGATAAAGAAGTTGTGGTCCTTATGTACAATGGAATATCACTCAGCCATGAAATCAATGTCATAAGGCTAGTAGCAGCATGATGAGTGGATTTAGGTATGACGATTCTAAGTGAAATAAGTCACACAGAAAAGGACACTTCTCATAAGGTATCACTGATAGAGGGAATGTAAAAACCGTTACACTTGAACTGAATTACAAAACAGAACAGTGTCACACATGCAGAAAACACACTATGGCTGCTTAACGGGAAAGGTGAGGTGGGGTGATACATAAAACAAGGGTTTCAAATTAGCTCAGATACCGTTCCATAAACCCAATATGTAATAGACAAGACCTACTCCTTGCTCAGAGAACTGGACTCAACACGCCCTATTCACCGCACAAGAATATATCTGACTAGTAATAATCTTAAAGCCTATGTATTGATATCTCTCTGTTAGTGTGTCAAGTGGGTGTAAAGCGGCATAAACACAGCAGTGAAAAGCAGCTAAACCCCATTATAAAAATAAATTACTTTGAAAAACCCATGAAACAAAGACAGTGATAGAGAGAGAAATTCTTACACAATGCGTTCAGGGGCTGTGATGCAACCTGGATTGACCATATCTAGACCCACAGCTGGATGAGACATAAGGGTGGACACTCTTGGGGCTGAGAGGTTTGGTGAGGTTGGGTGAGCAAACGCAGACCCTTTAAAGTAATACTGCGTGGTACCCATCCCATGGGTCCCAAATCTCCAGGTTCAAGGGCATCTTCCTACATCGAAAACATGCATGAGAAACCCAGAAGATGGTATACCGTGTGATGGGGAAAGGTTTCTAAAACTCACCTCATTTCTCATCTCCTTGTGCCCGGGTTCGCCATTCCAGCCACTTTACTAGCAATCTCCCTACTTGGAGCATCAGCACCTTTAACCTCCTGTTCCGTACAGGTTGCAATTTGTCCTGAGGATGAACGGGAAGACGGGGAACCAATGAGAGACTAGCTCTTGGTGTTGGGACAGGCACAGGTCACTCTATTTTCCCATCAGGAAGAAGAATTAACCACAGGCTAAGCCTGCCCCCCGGAACCAGAACAGGGCCTGAAGCCATCCTGTGCTTTTGCGGCCAGCTCCCAAAAAAGCGAGTTGTAAAATGCAGGTTCAGGGCACTGCAATTCACAGACCTGCAGAGTTATAAATGATAACTCTCGTCCCCAAATATATTGAGGGAAGGCAAAGAAGAGGATTTGAAATCAAGGCAGAATTGCAGGAAACAGATTTCAGGAGGTAGATTCGAATCGCCTTTAAAGCACATGAAAAGCGGCAAAACGTTGACAATGATGCCCTTGGCCAAAAAGGGCGTATGCGTTTTTTCCTGAATATATTCAGGAAAAAACGCATACGCCCTTTTTGGCCAACCAAGCAACCTGGAAAGGCAAATCAGCGCTACAAAGAAGTCTCGCTTCCCATCGGTCAAAAGGGCCATGCTGAAAAAAGTGTCAAAACCAGAAATGCAGGACAGGCCATGGAGAAATGGGAGCCTTGCTACACTGATGGGCGGGATGTAAATTGCGAACAGCCACTCTGGAGAAGTGTACGGTGAGTCCTGAAAAATCTAAAAAACATAGCTTAGAGAGCATAGGGCACTTCCACGCATGGGGGTATAAATTGGGAAAATGAAAAATCAGCAAGACACAAGCACCCCAAAGTTTAGGGCTGCTCTGTTGACAAGGACCTCCACTTCATTCCACCTTCAATATCCCAGGAAAGAGAAAAATGGATAAAGAAGTTGTGGTCCTTATGTGCAATGGAATATCACTCAGCCATGAAATCAATGTCATAAGGCTAGTAGCAGCATGATGAGTGGATTTAGGTATGACGATTCTAAGTGAAATAAGTCACACAGAAAAGGACACTTCTCATAAGGTATCACTGATAGAGGGAATGTAAAAACCGTTACACTTGAACTGAATTACAAAACAGAACAGTGTCACACATGCAGAAAACACACTATGGCTGCTTAACGGGAAAGGTGAGGTGGGGTGATACATAAAACAAGGGTTTCAAATTAGCTCAGATACCGTTCCATAAACCCAATATGTAATAGACAAGACCTACTCCTTGCTCAGAGAACTGGACTCAACACGCCCTATTCACCGCACAAGAATATATCTGACTAGTAATAATCTTAAAGCCTATGTATTGATATCTCTCTGTTAGTGTGTCAAGTGGGTGTAAAGCGGCATAAACACAGCAGTGAAAAGCAGCTAAACCCCATTATAAAAATAAATTACTTTGAAAAACCCATGAAACAAAGACAGTGATAGAGAGAGAAATTCTTACACAATGCGTTCAGGGGCTGTGATGCAACCTGGATTGACCATATCTAGACCCACAGCTGGATGAGACATAAGGGTGGACACTCTTGGGGCTGAGAGGTTTGGTGAGGTTGGGTGAGCAAACGCAGACCCTTTAAAGTAATACTGCGTGGTACCCATCCCATGGGTCCCAAATCTCCAGGTTCAAGGGCATCTTCCTACATCGAAAACATGCATGAGAAACCCAGAAGATGGTATACCGTGTGATGGGGAAAGGTTTCTAAAACTCACCTCATTTCTCATCTCCTTGTGCCTGGCTTCGCCATTCCAGCCACTTTACTAGCAATCTCCCTACTTGGAGCATCAGCACCTTTAACCTCCTGTTCCGTACAGGTTGCAATTTGTCCTGAGGATGAACGGGAAGACGGGGAACCAATGAGAGACTAGCTCTTGGTGTTGGGACAGGCACAGGTCACTCTATTTTCCCATCAGGAAGAAGAATTAACCACAGGCTAAGCCTGCCCCCCGGAACCAGAACAGGGCCTGAAGCCATCCTGTGCTTTTGCGGCCAGCTCCCAAAAAAGCGAGTTGTAAAATGCAGGTTCAGGGCACTGCAATTCACAGACCTGCAGAGTTATAAATGATAACTCTCGTCCACAAATATATTAAGGGAAGGCAAAGAAGAGGATTTGAAATCAAGGCAGAATTGCAGGAAACAGATTTCAGGAGGTAGATTCGAATCGCCTTTAAAGCACATGAAAAGCGGCAAAACGTTGACAATGATGCCCTTTTTGGCCAACCAAGAAACCTGGAAAGGCAAATCAGCGCTACAAAGAAGTCTCGCTTCCCATCGGTCAAAAGGGCCATGCTGAAAAAACTGTCAAAACCAGAAATGCAGGACAGGCCATGGAGAAATGGGAGCCTTGCTACACTGATGGGCGGGATGAAAATTGCCAACAGCCACTCTGGAGAAGTGTACGGTGAGTCCTGAAACATCTAAAAAACACAGCTTAGAGAGCATAGGGCACTTCCACGCATGGGGGTATAAATTGGGAAAATGAAAAATCAGCAAGACACAAGCACCCCAAAGTTTAGGGCTGCTCTGTTGACAAGGACCTCCACTTCATTCCACCTTCAATATCCCAGGAAAGAGAAAAATGGATAAAGAAGTTGTGGTCCTTATGTGCAATGGAATATCACTCAGCCATGAAATCAATGTCATAAGGCTAGTAGCAGCATGATGAGTGGATTTAGGTATGACGATTCTAAGTGAAATAAGTCACACAGAAAAGGACACTTCTCATAAGGTATCACTGATAGAGGGAATGTAAAAACCGTTACACTTGAACTGAATTACAAAACAGAACAGTGTCACACATGCAGAAAACACACTATGGCTGCTTAACGGGAAAGGTGAGGTGGGGTGATACATAAAACAAGGGTTTCAAATTAGCTCAGATACCGTTCCATAAACCCAATATGTAATAGACAAGACCTACTCCTTGCTCAGAGAACTGGACTCAACACGCCCTATTCACCGCACAAGAATATATCTGACTAGTAATAATCTTAAAGCCTATGTATTGATATCTCTCTGTTAGTGTGTCAAGTGGGTGTAAAGCGGCATAAACACAGCAGTGAAAAGCAGCTAAACCCCATTATAAAAATAAATTACTTTGAAAAACCCATGAAACAAAGACAGTGATAGAGAGAGAAATTCTTACACAATGCGTTCAGGGGCTGTGATGCAACCTGGATTGACCATATCTAGACCCACAGCTGGATGAGACATAAGGGTGGACACTCTTGGGGCTGAGAGGTTTGGTGAGGTTGGGTGAGCAAACGCAGACCCTTTAAAGTAATACTGCGTGGTACCCATCCCATGGGTCCCAAATCTCCAGGTTCAAGGGCATCTTCCTACATCGAAAACATGCATGAGAAACCCAGAAGATGGTATACCGTGTGATGGGGAAAGGTTTCTAAAACTCACCTCATTTCTCATCTCCTTGTGCCCGGGTTCGCCATTCCAGCCACTTTACTAGCAATCTCCCTACTTGGAGCATCAGCACCTTTAACCTCCTGTTCCGTACAGGTTGCAATTTGTCCTGAGGATGAACGGGAAGACGGGGAACCAATGAGAGACTAGCTCTTGGTGTTGGGACAGGCACAGGTCACTCTATTTTCCCATCAGGAAGAAGAATTAACCACAGGCTAAGCCTGCCCCCCGGAACCAGAACAGGGCCTGAAGCCATCCTGTGCTTTTGCGGCCAGCTCCCAAAAAAGCGAGTTGTAAAATGCAGGTTCAGGGCACTGCAATTCACAGACCTGCAGAGTTATAAATGATAACTCTCGTCCACAAATATATTAAGGGAAGGCAAAGAAGAGGATTTGAAATCAAGGCAGAATTGCAGGAAACAGATTTCAGGAGGTAGATTCGAATCGCCTTTAAAGCACATGAAAAGCGGCAAAACGTTGACAATGATGCCCTTTTTGGCCAACCAAGAAACCTGGAAAGGCAAATCAGCGCTACAAAGAAGTCTCGCTTCCCATCGGTCAAAAGGGCCATGCTGAAAAAACTGTCAAAACCAGAAATGCAGGACAGGCCATGGAGAAATGGGAGCCTTGCTACACTGATGGGCGGGATGAAAATTGCCAACAGCCACTCTGGAGAAGTGTACGGTGAGTCCTGAAACATCTAAAAAACACAGCTTAGAGAGCATAGGGCACTTCCATTCATGGGGGTATAAAATGGGAAAATTAAAAATCAGCAAAACACAAGCACCCCAAAGTTTAGGGCTGCTCTGTTGACCAGGACCTCCACTTCATTCCACCTTAAATATCCCAGGAAAGAGAAAAATGGATAAAGAAGTTGTGGTCCTTATGTACAATGGAATATCACTCAGCCATGAAATCAATGTCATAAAGCTCGTAGCAGCATGATGAGTGGATTAAGGTACAACGATTCTAAGTGAAATAAGTCACACAGAAAAGGACACTTCTCATAAGGTATCACTTATACAGGGAATGTAAAAACCATTACACTTGAACTGAATTACAAAACAGAACAGAGTCACACATGCAGAAAACACACTATGGCTGCTTAACGGGAAAGGTGAGATGGGGTGATACATAAAACAAGGGTTTCAAATTACTTCAGATACCGTTCCATAAACACAATATGTAATAGACAAGACCTACACCTTGCTCAGAGAACTGGACTCAACACGCCCTCTTCACCGCACAAGAGTATATCTGACTAGTAATAATCTTAAAACATATGTATTGATATCTCTCTGTTAGTGTGTCAAGTGGGTGTAAAGAGGCATAAACACAGCAGTGAAAAGCAGCTAAACCCCATTATAAAAATAAATTACTTTGAAAAACCCATGAAACAAAGACAGTGAAAGAGAGAGAAATTCTTACACAATGCGTTCAGGGGCTGTGATGCAACCTGGATTGACCATATCTAGACCCACAGCTGGATGAGACATAAGGGTGGACACTCTTGGGGCTGAGAGGTCTGGTGAGGTTGAGTGAGTAAACACAGACCCTTTAAAGTAATACTGCATGGTACCCATCGCATGGGTCCCAAATCTCCAAGTTCAGGAGCATCTTCCTACATTGAAAACATGCATGAGAAACCCAGAAGATGGTACACCGTGTGATGGGGAAAGGTTTCTAAAACGCACCTCATTTCTCATCTCCTTATGCCCGGGATCGCCATTCCAGCTGCTTTACTAGCAATCTCCCTACTTGGAGCATCAGCACCTTTAACCTCCTGTTCCGTACAGGTTGCAATTTGTCCTGAGGATGAACGGGAAGACGGGGAACCAATGAGAGACTAGCTCTTGGTGTTGGGACAGGCACAGGTCACTCTATTTTCCCATCAGGAAGAAGAATTAACTACAGGCTCAGCCTGCCCCCCGGAACCAGAACAGGGCCTGAAGCCATCCTGTGCTTTTCCGACCAGCTCCTAAAAACGCGAGTTGTAAAATGGAGGTTCAGGGCACTGCAATTCACAAACATGCAGAGTTATAAATGATAACTCTCGTCCACAAATATATTGAGGGAAGGCAAACAAGAGGATTTGAAATCAAGGCAGAATTGCAGGAAACAGATTTCAGGAGGTAGATTCGAATCGCCTTTAAAGCACATGAAAAGCAGCAAAACGTTGACAATGATGCCCTTGGCCAAAAACGGCGTATGCGTTTTTTCCTGAATATATTCAGGAAAAAACGCATACGCCCTTTTTGGCCAACCAAGCAACCTGGAAAGGCAAATCAGCGCTACAAAGAAGTCTCACTTTCCATCGGTGAAAAAGGCCATGCTGTAAAAAGTGTCAAAACCAGAAATTCAGGACAGGCCATGGAGAAATGGGAGCCTTGCTACACTGATGGGCGGGATGTAAATTGCCAACAGCCACTCTGGAGAAGTGTACGGTGAGACCTGAAACATCTAAAAAACACAGCTTAGAGAGCATAGGGCACTTCCACTCATGGGGGTATAAATTGGGAAAATGAAAAATCAGCAAGACACAAGCACCCCAAAGTTTAGGGCTGCTCTGTTGTCAACGACCTCCACTTCATTCCACCTTAAATATCCCAGGAAAGAGAAATATGGATAAAGAAGTTGTGGTCCTTATGTACAATGGAATATCACTCAGCCATGAAATCAATGTCATAAGGTTAGTAGCAGCATGATAAGTGGATTTAGGTACGACGATTCTAAGTGAAATAAGTCACACAGAAAAGGACACTTCTCATAAGGTATCACTGATAGAGGGAATGTAAAAACCGTTACACTTGAACTGAATTACAAAACAGAACAGAGTCACACATGCAGAAAACACACTATGGCTACTTAACGGGAAAAGTGAGGTGGGGTGATACATAAAACAAGGGTTTCAAATTAGCTCAGATACCGTTCCATAAACCCAATATGTAAGAGACAAGACCTACTCCTTGCTTAGAGAACTGGACTCAACACGCCCTATTCACCGCACAAGAATATATCTGACTAGTAATAATCTTAAAACCTATGTATTGATATCTCTCTGTTAGTGTGTCAAGTGGGTGTAAAGCGGCATAAACACAGCAGTGAAAAGCAGCTAAACCCCATTATAAAAATAAATTACTTTGAAAAACCCATGAAACAAAGACAGTGAAAGAGAGAGAAATTCTTACACAATGCGTTCAGGGGCTGTGATGCAACCTGGATTGACCATATCTAGACCCACAGCTGGATGAGACATAAGGGTGGACACTCTTGGGGCTGAGAGGTTTGGTGAGGTTGGGTGAGCAAACACAGACCCTTTAAAGTAATACTGCGTGGTACCCATCGCATGGGTCCCAAATCTCCAGGTTCAAGGGTATCTTGCTACATCGAAAACATGCATGAGAAACCCAGAAGATGGTACACCATGTGATGGGGAAAGGTTTCTAAAACGCACCTCATTTCTCATCTCCTTGTGCCCGGGTTCGCCATTCCAGCCACTTTACTAGCAATCTCCCTACTTGGAGCATCAGCACCTTTAACCTCCTGTTCCGTACAGGTTGCAATTTGTCCTGAGGATGAACGGGAAGACGGGGAACCAATGAGAGACTAGCTCTTGGTGTTGGGACAGGCACAGGTCACTCTATTTTCCCATCAGGAAGAAGAATTAACCACAGGCTCATCCTGCCCCTCGGAACCAGAACAGGGCCTGAAGCCATCTTCTGCTTTTGCGGCCAGCTTCCAAAAAAGCGAGTTGTAAAATGCAGGTTCAGGGCACTGCAATTCACAGACCTGCAGAGTTATAAATGATAACTCTCATCCACAAATATATTGAGGGAAGGCAAAGAAGAGGATTTGAAATCAAGGCAGAATTGCAGGAAACAGATTTCAGGAGGTAGATTCGAATCGCCTTTAAAGCACATGAAAAGCGGCAAAACGTTGACAATGATGCCCTTGGCCAAAAAGGGCGTATGCGTTTTTTCCTGAATATATTCAGGAAAAAACGCATACGCCCTTTTTGGCCAACCAAGCAACCTGGAAAGGCAAATCAGCGCTACAAAGAAGTCTCGCTTCCCATCGGTCAAAAGGGCCATGCTGAAAAAAGTGTCAAAACCAGAAATGCAGGACAGGCCATGGAGAAATGGGAGCCTTGCTACACTGATGGGCGGGATGTAAATTGCGAACAGCCACTCTGGAGAAGTGTACGGTGAGTCCTGAAACATCTAAAAAACACAGCTTAGAGAGCATAGGGCACTTCCACGCATGGGGGTATAAATTGGGAAAATGAAAAATCAGCAAGACACAAGCACCCCAAAGTTTAGGGCTGCTCTGTTGACAAGGACCTCCACTTCATTCCACCTTCAATATCCCAGGAAAGAGAAAAATGGATAAAGAAGTTGTGGTCCTTATGTGCAATGGAATATCACTCAGCCATGAAATCAATGTCATAAGGCTAGTAGCAGCATGATGAGTGGATTTAGGTATGACGATTCTAAGTGAAATAAGTCACACAGAAAAGGACACTTCTCATAAGGTATCACTGATAGAGGGAATGTAAAAACCGTTACACTTGAACTGAATTACAAAACAGAACAGTGTCACACATGCAGAAAACACACTATGGCTGCTTAACGGGAAAGGTGAGGTGGGGTGATACATAAAACAAGGGTTTCAAATTAGCTCAGATACCGTTCCATAAACCCAATATGTAATAGACAAGACCTACTCCTTGCTCAGAGAACTGGACTCAACACGCCCTATTCACCGCACAAGAATATATCTGACTAGTAATAATCTTAAAGCCTATGTATTGATATCTCTCTGTTAGTGTGTCAAGTGGGTGTAAAGCGGCATAAACACAGCAGTGAAAAGCAGCTAAACCCCATTATAAAAATAAATTACTTTGAAAAACCCATGAAACAAAGACAGTGAAAGAGAGAGAAATTCTTACACAATGCGTTCAGGGGCTGTGATGCAACCTGGATTGACCATATCTAGACCCACAGCTGGATGAGACATAAGGGTGGACACTCTTGGGGCTGAGAGGTTTGGTGAGGTTGGGTGAGCAAACGCAGACCCTTTAAAGTAATACTGCGTGGTACCCATCCCATGGGTCCCAAATCTCCAGGTTCAAGGGCATCTTCCTACATCGAAAACATGCATGAGAAACCCAGAAGATGGTATACCGTGTGATGGGGAAAGGTTTCTAAAACTCACCTCATTTCTCATCTCCTTGTGCCCGGGTTCGCCATTCCAGCCACTTTACTAGCAATCTCCCTACTTGGAGCATCAGCACCTTTAACCTCCTGTTCCGTACAGGTTGCAATTTGTCCTGAGGATGAACGGGAAGACGGGGAACCAATGAGAGACTAGCTCTTGGTGTTGGGACAGGCACAGGTCACTCTATTTTCCCATCAGGAAGAAGAATTAACCACAGGCTAAGCCTGCCCCCCGGAACCAGAACAGGGCCTGAAGCCATCCTGTGCTTTTGCGGCCAGCTCCCAAAAAAGCGAGTTGTAAAATGCAGGTTCAGGGCACTGCAATTCACAGACCTGCAGAGTTATAAATGATAACTCTCGTCCACAAATATATTAAGGGAAGGCAAAGAAGAGGATTTGAAATCAAGGCAGAATTGCAGGAAACAGATTTCAGGAGGTAGATTCGAATCGCCTTTAAAGCACATGAAAAGCGGCAAAACGTTGACAATGATGCCCTTTTTGGCCAACCAAGAAACCTGGAAAGGCAAATCAGCGCTACAAAGAAGTCTCGCTTCCCATCGGTCAAAAGGGCCATGCTGAAAAAACTGTCAAAACCAGAAATGCAGGACAGGCCATGGAGAAATGGGAGCCTTGCTACACTGATGGGCGGGATGTAAATTGCGAACAGCCACTCTGGAGAAGTGTACGGTGAGTCCTGAAACATCTAAAAAACACAGCTTAGAGAGCATAGGGCACTTCCATTCATGGGGGTATAAAATGGGAAAATTAAAAATCAGCAAAACACAAGCACCCCAAAGTTTAGGGCTGCTGTGTTGACCAGGACCTCCACTTCATTCCACCTTAAATATCCCAGGAAAGAGAAAAATGGATAAAGAAGTTGTGGTCCTTATGTACAATGGAATATCACTCAGCCATGAAATCAATGTCATAAGGCTCGTAGCAGCATGATGAGTGGATTAAGGTACAACGATTCTAAGTGAAATAAGTCACACAGAAAAGGACACTTCTCATAAGGTATCACTTATACAGGGAATGTAAAAACCATTACACTTGAACTGAATTACAAAACAGAACAGAGTCACACATGCAGAAAACACACTATGGCTGCTTAACGGGAAAGGTGAGATGGGGTGATACATAAAACAAGGGTTTCAAATTACTTCAGATACCGTTCCATAAACACAATATGTAATAGACAAGACCTACACCTTGCTCAGAGAACTGGACTCAACACGCCCTCTTCACCGCACAAGAATATATCTGACTAGTAATAATCTTAAAACATATGTATTGATATCTCTCTGTTAGTGTGTCAAGTGGGTGTAAAGAGGCATAAACACAGCAGTGAAAAGCAGCTAAACCCCATTATAAAAATAAATTACTTTGAAAAACCCATGAAACAAAGACAGTGAAAGAGAGAGAAATTCTTACACAATGCGTTCAGGGGCTGTGATGCAACCTGGATTGACCATATCTAGACCCACAGCTGGATGAGACATAAGGGTGGACACTCTTGGGGCTGAGAGGTCTGGTGAGGTTGAGTGAGTAAACACAGACCCTTTAAAGTAATACTGCATGGTACCCATCGCATGGGTCCCAAATCTCCAAGTTCAGGAGCATCTTCCTACATTGAAAACATGCATGAGAAACCCAGAAGATGGTACACCGTGTGATGGGGAAAGGTTTCTAAAACGCACCTCATTTCTCATCTCCTTATGCCCGGGATCGCCATTCCAGCTGCTTTACTAGCAATCTCCCTACTTGGAGCATCAGCACCTTTAACCTCCTGTTCCGTACAGGTTGCAATTTGTCCTGAGGATGAACGGGAAGACGGGGAACCAATGAGAGACTAGCTCTTGGTGTTGGGACAGGCACAGGTCACTCTATTTTCCCATCAGGAAGAAGAATTAACTACAGGCTCAGCCTGCCCCCCGGAACCAGAACAGGGCCTGAAGCCATCCTGTGCTTTTCCGGCCAGCTCCCAAAAACGCGAGTTGTAAAATGGAGGTTCAGGGCACTGCAATTCACAAACATGCAGAGTTATAAATGATAACTCTCGTCCACAAATATATTGAGGGAAGGCAAAGAAGAGGATTTGAAATCAAGGCAGAATTGCAGGAAACAGATTTCAGGAGGTAGATTCGAATCGCCTTTAAACCACATGAAAAGCAGCAAAACGTTGACAATGATGCCCTTGGCCAAAAACGGCGTATGCGTTTTTTCCTGAATATATTCAGGAAAAAACGCATACGCCCTTTTTGGCCAACCAAGCAACCTGGAAAGGCAAATCAGCGCTACAAAGAAGTCTCACTTTCCATCGGTGAAAAAGGCCATGCTGTAAAAAGTGTCAAAACCAGAAATTCAGGACAGGCCATGGAGAAATGGGAGCCTTGCTACACTGATGGGCGGGATGTAAATTGCCAACAGCCACTCCGGAGAAGTGTACGGTGAGACCTGAAACATCTAAAAAACACAGCTTAGAGAGCATAGGGCACTTCCACTCATGGGGGTATAAATTGGGAAAATGAAAAATCAGCAAGACACAAGCACCCCAAAGTTTAGGGCTGCTCTGTTGTCAACGACCTCCACTTCATTCCACCTTAAATATCCCAGGAAAGAGAAATATGGATAAAGAAGTTGTGGTCCTTATGTACAATGGAATATCACTCAGCCAGGAAATCAATGTCATAAGGCTAGTAGCAGCATGATAAGTGGATTTAGGTACGACGATTCTAAGTGAAATAAGTCACACAGAAAAGGACACTTCTCATAAGGTATCACTGATAGAGGGAATGTAAAAACCATTACACTTGAACTGAATTACAAAACAGAACAGAGTCACACATGCAGAAAACACACTATGGCTACTTAACGGGAAAAGTGAGGTGAGGTGATACATGAAACAAGGGTTTCAAATTAGCTCAGATACCGTTCCATAAACCCAATATGTAATAGACAAGACCTACTCCTTGCTCAGAGAACTGGACTCAACACGCCCTATTCACCGCACAAGAATATATCTGACTAGTAATAATCTTAAAACCTATGTATTGATATCTCTCTGTTAGTGTGTCAAGTGGGTGTAAAGCGGCATAAACACAGCAGTGAAAAGCAGCTAAACCCCATTATAAAAATAAATTACTTTGAAAAACCCATGAAACAAAGACAGTGAAAGAGAGAGAAATTCTTACACAATGCGTTCAGGGGCTGTGATGCAACCTGGATTGACCATATCTAGACCCACAGCTGGATGAGACATAAGGGTGGACACTCTTGGGGCTGAGAGGTTTGGTGAGGTTGGGTGAGCAAACGCAGACCCTTTAAAGTAATACTGCGTGGTACCCATCCCATGGGTCCCAAATCTCCAGGTTCAAGGGTATCTTGCTACATCGAAAACATGCATGAGAAACCCAGAAGATGGTACACCATGTGATGGGGAAAGGTTTCTAAAACGCACCTCATTTCTCATCTCCTTGTGCCCGGCTTCGCCATTCCAGCCGCTTTACTAGCAATCTCCCTACTTGGAGCATCAGCACCTTTAACCTCCTGTTCCGTACAGGTTGCAATTTGTCCTGAGGATGAACGGGAAGACGGGGAACCAATGAGAGACTAGCTCTTGGTGTTGGGACAGGCACAGGTCACTCTATTTTCCCATCAGGAAGAAGAATTAACCACAGGCTAAGCCTGCCCCCCGGAACCAGAACAGGGCCTGAAGCCATCCTGTGCTTTTGCGGCCAGCTCCCAAAAAAGCGAGTTGTAAAATGCAGGTTCAGGGCACTGCAATTCACAGACCTGCAGAGTTATAAATGATAACTCTCGTCCACAAATATATTAAGGGAAGGCAAAGAAGAGGATTTGAAATCAAGGCAGAATTGCAGGAAACAGATTTCAGGAGGTAGATTCGAATCGCCTTTAAAGCACATGAAAAGCGGCAAAACGTTGACAATGATGCCCTTTTTGGCCAACCAAGAAACCTGGAAAGGCAAATCAGCGCTACAAAGAAGTCTCGCTTCCCATCGGTCAAAAGGGCCATGCTGAAAAAACTGTCAAAACCAGAAATGCAGGACAGGCCATGGAGAAATGGGAGCCTTGCTACACTGATGGGCGGGATGAAAATTGCCAACAGCCACTCTGGAGAAGTGTACGGTGAGTCCTGAAACATCTAAAAAACACAGCTTAGAGAGCATAGGGCACTTCCACGCATGGGGGTATAAATTGGGAAAATGAAAAATCAGCAAGACACAAGCACCCCAAAGTTTAGGGCTGCTCTGTTGACAAGGACCTCCACTTCATTCCACCTTCAATATCCCAGGAAAGAGAAAAATGGATAAAGAAGTTGTGGTCCTTATGTGCAATGGAATATCACTCAGCCATGAAATCAATGTCATAAGGCTAGTAGCAGCATGATGAGTGGATTTAGGTATGACGATTCTAAGTGAAATAAGTCACACAGAAAAGGACACTTCTCATAAGGTATCACTGATAGAGGGAATGTAAAAACCGTTACACTTGAACTGAATTACAAAACAGAACAGTGTCACACATGCAGAAAACACACTATGGCTGCTTAACGGGAAAGGTGAGGTGGGGTGATACATAAAACAAGGGTTTCAAATTAGCTCAGATACCGTTCCATAAACCCAATATGTAATAGACAAGACCTACTCCTTGCTCAGAGAACTGGACTCAACACGCCCTATTCACCGCACAAGAATATATCTGACTAGTAATAATCTTAAAGCCTATGTATTGATATCTCTCTGTTAGTGTGTCAAGTGGGTGTAAAGCGGCATAAACACAGCAGTGAAAAGCAGCTAAACCCCATTATAAAAATAAATTACTTTGAAAAACCCATGAAACAAAGACAGTGATAGAGAGAGAAATTCTTACACAATGCGTTCAGGGGCTGTGATGCAACCTGGATTGACCATATCTAGACCCACAGCTGGATGAGACATAAGGGTGGACACTCTTGGGGCTGAGAGGTTTGGTGAGGTTGGGTGAGCAAACGCAGACCCTTTAAAGTAATACTGCGTGGTACCCATCCCATGGGTCCCAAATCTCCAGGTTCAAGGGCATCTTCCTACATCGAAAACATGCATGAGAAACCCAGAAGATGGTATACCGTGTGATGGGGAAAGGTTTCTAAAACTCACCTCATTTCTCATCTCCTTGTGCCCGGGTTCGCCATTCCAGCCACTTTACTAGCAATCTCCCTACTTGGAGCATCAGCACCTTTAACCTCCTGTTCCGTACAGGTTGCAATTTGTCCTGAGGATGAACGGGAAGACGGGGAACCAATGAGAGATTAGCTCTTGGTGTTGGGACAGGCACAGGTCACTCTATTTTCCCATCAGGAAGAAGAATTAACCACAGGCTAAGCCTGCCCCCCGGAACCAGAACAGGGCCTGAAGCCATCCTGTGCTTTTGCGGCCAGCTCCCAAAAAAGCGAGTTGTAAAATGCAGGTTCAGGGCACTGCAATTCACAGACCTGCAGAGTTATAAATGATAACTCTCGTCCACAAATATATTAAGGGAAGGCAAAGAAGAGGATTTGAAATCAAGGCAGAATTGCAGGAAACAGATTTCAGGAGGTAGATTCGAATCGCCTTTAAAGCACATGAAAAGCGGCAAAACGTTGACAATGATGCCCTTTTTGGCCAACCAAGAAACCTGGAAAGGCAAATCAGCGCTACAAAGAAGTCTCGCTTCCCATCGGTCAAAAGGGCCATGCTGAAAAAACTGTCAAAACCAGAAATGCAGGACAGGCCATGGAGAAATGGGAGCCTTGCTACACTGATGGGCGGGATGAAAATTGCCAACAGCCACTCTGGAGAAGTGTACGGTGAGTCCTGAAACATCTAAAAAACACAGCTTAGAGAGCATAGGGCACTTCCATTCATGGGGGTATAAAATGGGAAAATTAAAAATCAGCAAAACACAAGCACCCCAAAGTTTAGGGCTGCTCTGTTGACCAGGACCTCCACTTCATTCCACCTTAAATATCCCAGGAAAGAGAAAAATGGATAAAGAAGTTGTGGTCCTTATGTACAATGGAATATCACTCAGCCATGAAATCAATGTCATAAAGCTCGTAGCAGCATGATGAGTGGATTAAGGTACAACGATTCTAAGTGAAATAAGTCACACAGAAAAGGACACTTCTCATAAGGTATCACTTATACAGGGAATGTAAAAACCATTACACTTGAACTGAATTACAAAACAGAACAGAGTCACACATGCAGAAAACACACTATGGCTGCTTAACGGGAAAGGTGAGATGGGGTGATACATAAAACAAGGGTTTCAAATTACTTCAGATACCGTTCCATAAACACAATATGTAATAGACAAGACCTACACCTTGCTCAGAGAACTGGACTCAACACGCCCTCTTCACCGCACAAGAGTATATCTGACTAGTAATAATCTTAAAACATATGTATTGATATCTCTCTGTTAGTGTGTCAAGTGGGTGTAAAGAGGCATAAACACAGCAGTGAAAAGCAGCTAAACCCCATTATAAAAATAAATTACTTTGAAAAACCCATGAAACAAAGACAGTGAAAGAGAGAGAAATTCTTACACAATGCGTTCAGGGGCTGTGATGCAACCTGGATTGACCATATCTAGACCCACAGCTGGATGAGACATAAGGGTGGACACTCTTGGGGCTGAGAGGTTTGGTGAGGTGGGGTGAGCAAACACAGACCCTTTAAAGTAATACTGCGTGGTACCCATCGCATGGGTCCCAAATCTCCAGGTTCAAGGGTATCTTGCTACATCGAAAACATGCATGAGAAACCCAGAAGATGGTACACCATGTGATGGGGAAAGGTTTCTAAAACGCACCTCATTTCTCATCTCCTTGTGCCCGGGTTCGCCATTCCAGCCACTTTACTAGCAATCTCCCTACTTGGAGCATCAGCACCTTTAACCTCCTGTTCCGTACAGGTTGCAATTTGTCCTGAGGATGAATGGGAAGACCCGGAACCAATGAGAGACTAGCTCTTGGTGTTGGGACAGGCACAGGTCACTCTATTTTCCCATCAGGAAGAAGAATTAACCACAGGCTCATCCTGCCCCTCGGAACCAGAACAGGGCCTGAAGCCATCTTCTGCTTTTGCGGCCAGCTTCCAAAAAAGCGAGTTGTAAAATGCAGGTTCAGGGCACTGCAATTCACAGACCTGCAGAGTTATAAATGATAACTCTCATCCACAAATATATTGAGGGAAGGCAAAGAAGAGGATTTGAAATCAAGGCAGAATTGCAGGAAACAGATTTCAGGAGGTAGATTCGAATCGCCTTTAAAGCACATGAAAAGCGGCAAAACGTTGACAATGATGCCCTTGGCCAAAAAGGGCGTATGCGTTTTTTCCTGAATATATTCAGGAAAAAACGCATACGCCCTTTTTGGCCAACCAAGCAACCTGGAAAGGCAAATCAGCGCTACAAAGAAGTCTCGCTTCCCATCGGTCAAAAGGGCCATGCTGAAAAAAGTGTCAAAACCAGAAATGCAGGACAGGCCATGGAGAAATGGGAGCCTTGCTACACTGATGGGCGGGATGTAAATTGCGAACAGCCACTCTGGAGAAGTGTACGGTGAGTCCTGAAACATCTAAAAAACACAGCTTAGAGAGCATAGGGCACTTCCACTAATGGGGGTATAAATTGGGAAAATGAAAAATCAGCAAGACACAAGCACCCCAAAGTTTAGGGCTGCTCTGTTGACAAGGACCTCCACTTCATTCCACCTTCAATATCCCAGGAAAGAGAAAAATGGATAAAGAAGTTGTGGTCCTTATGTGCAATGGAATATCACTCAGCCATGAAATCAATGTCATAAGGCTAGTAGCAGCATGATGAGTGGATTTAGGTATGACGATTCTAAGTGAAATAAGTCACACAGAAAAGGACACTTCTCATAAGGTATCACTGATAGAGGGAATGTAAAAACCGTTACACTTGAACTGAATTACAAAACAGAACAGTGTCACACATGCAGAAAACACACTATGGCTGCTTAACGGGAAAGGTGAGGTGGGGTGATACATAAAACAAGGGTTTCAAATTAGCTCAGATACCGTTCCATAAACCCAATATGTAATAGACAAGACCTACTCCTTGCTCAGAGAACTGGACTCAACACGCCCTATTCACCGCACAAGAATATATCTGACTAGTAATAATCTTAAAGCCTATGTATTGATATCTCTCTGTTAGTGTGTCAAGTGGGTGTAAAGCGGCATAAACACAGCAGTGAAAAGCAGCTAAACCCCATTATAAAAATAAATTACTTTGAAAAACCCATGAAACAAAGACAGTGAAAGAGAGAGAAATTCTTACACAATGCGTTCAGGGGCTGTGATGCAACCTGGATTGACCATATCTAGACCCACAGCTGGATGAGACATAAGGGTGGACACTCTTGGGGCTGAGAGGTTTGGTGAGGTTGGGTGAGCAAACGCAGACCCTTTAAAGTAATACTGCGTGGTACCCATCGCATGGGTCCCAAATCTCCAGGTTCAAGGGTATCTTGCTACATCGAAAACATGCATGAGAAACCCAGAAGATGGTACACCATGTGATGGGGAAAGGTTTCTAAAACGCACCTCATTTCTCATCTCCTTGTGCCCGGGTTCGCCATTCCAGCCACTTTACTAGCAATCTCCCTACTTGGAGCATCAGCACCTTTAACCTCCTGTTCCGTACAGGTTGCAATTTGTCCTGAGGATGAACGGGAAGACCCGGAACCAATGAGAGACTAGCTCTTGGTGTTGGGACAGGCACAGGTCACTCTATTTTCCCATCAGGAAGAAGAATTAACCACAGGCTCAGCCTGCCCCTCGGAACCAGAACAGGGCCTGAAGCCATCTTCTGCTTTTGCGGCCAGCTTCCAAAAAAGCGAGTTGTAAAATGCAGGTTCAGGGCACTGCAATTCACAGACCTGCAGAGTTATAAATGATAACTCTCATCCACAAATATATTGAGGGAAGGCAAAGAAGAGGATTTGAAATCAAGGCAGAATTGCAGGAAACAGATTTCAGGAGGTAGATTCGAATCGCCTTTAAAGCACATGAAAAGCGGCAAAACGTTGACAATGATGCCCTTGGCCAAAAAGGGCGTATGCGTTTTTTCCTGAATATATTCAGGAAAAAACGCATACGCCCTTTTTGGCCAACCAAGCAACCTGGAAAGGCAAATCAGCGCTACAAAGAAGTCTCGCTTCCCATCGGTCAAAAGGGCCATGCTGAAAAAAGTGTCAAAACCAGAAATGCAGGACAGGCCATGGAGAAATGGGAGCCTTGCTACACTGATGGGCGGGATGTAAATTGCGAACAGCCACTCTGGAGAAGTGTACGGTGAGTCCTGAAACATCTAAAAAACACAGCTTAGAGAGCATAGGGCACTTCCACTAATGGGGGTATAAATTGGGAAAATGAAAAATCAGCAAGACACAAGCACCCCAAAGTTTAGGGCTGCTCTGTTGACAAGGACCTCCACTTCATTCCACCTTCAATATCCCAGGAAAGAGAAAAATGGATAAAGAAGTTGTGGTCCTTATGTGCAATGGAATATCACT
This sequence comes from Balaenoptera borealis, assembly GCF_965194805.1. Taxonomy (NCBI): domain Eukaryota; kingdom Metazoa; phylum Chordata; class Mammalia; order Artiodactyla; family Balaenopteridae; genus Balaenoptera; species Balaenoptera borealis. The sequence continues at coordinate 25,498 of NW_028123956.1, read as the reverse complement.
CAGCCATGAAATCAATGTCATAAGGCTAGTAGCAGCATGATGAGTGGATTTAGGTATGACGATTCTAAGTGAAATAAGTCACACAGAAAAGGACACTTCTCATAAGGTATCACTGATAGAGGGAATGTAAAAACCGTTACACTTGAACTGAATTACAAAACAGAACAGTGTCACACATGCAGAAAACACACTATGGCTGCTTAACGGGAAAGGTGAGGTGGGGTGATACATAAAACAAGGGTTTCAAATTAGCTCAGATACCGTTCCATAAACCCAATATGTAATAGACAAGACCTACTCCTTGCTCAGAGAACTGGACTCAACACGCCCTATTCACCGCACAAGAATATATCTGACTAGTAATAATCTTAAAGCCTATGTATTGATATCTCTCTGTTAGTGTGTCAAGTGGGTGTAAAGCGGCATAAACACAGCAGTGAAAAGCAGCTAAACCCCATTATAAAAATAAATTACTTTGAAAAACCCATGAAACAAAGACAGTGAAAGAGAGAGAAATTCTTACACAATGCGTTCAGGGGCTGTGATGCAACCTGGATTGACCATATCTAGACCCACAGCTGGATGAGACATAAGGGTGGACACTCTTGGGGCTGAGAGGTTTGGTGAGGTTGGGTGAGCAAACGCAGACCCTTTAAAGTAATACTGCGTGGTACCCATCCCATGGGTCCCAAATCTCCAGGTTCAAGGGCATCTTCCTACATCGAAAACATGCATGAGAAACCCAGAAGATGGTATACCGTGTGATGGGGAAAGGTTTCTAAAACTCACCTCATTTCTCATCTCCTTGTGCCCGGCTTCGCCATTCCAGCCACTTTACTAGCAATCTCCCTACTTGGAGCATCAGCACCTTTAACCTCCTGTTCCGTACAGGTTGCAATTTGTCCTGAGGATGAACGGGAAGACGGGGAACCAATGAGAGACTAGCTCTTGGTGTTGGGACAGGCACAGGTCACTCTATTTTCCCATCAGGAAGAAGAATTAACCACAGGCTAAGCCTGCCCCCCGGAACCAGAACAGGGCCTGAAGCCATCCTGTGCTTTTGCGGCCAGCTCCCAAAAAAGCGAGTTGTAAAATGCAGGTTCAGGGCACTGCAATTCACAGACCTGCAGATTTATAAATGATAACTCTCGTCCACAAATATATTAAGGGAAGGCAAAGAAGAGGATTTGAAATCAAGGCAGAATTGCAGGAAACAGATTTCAGGAGGTAGATTCGAATCGCCTTTAAAGCACATGAAAAGCGGCAAAACGTTGACAATGATGCCCTTTTTGGCCAACCAAGAAACCTGGAAAGGCAAATCAGCGCTACAAAGAAGTCTCGCTTCCCATCGGTCAAAAGGGCCATGCTGAAAAAACTGTCAAAACCAGAAATGCAGGACAGGCCATGGAGAAATGGGAGCCTTGCTACACTGATGGGCGGGATGTAAATTGCGAACAGCCACTCTGGAGAAGTGTACGGTGAGTCCTGAAACATCTAAAAAACACAGCTTAGAGAGCATAGGGCACTTCCATTCATGGGGGTATAAAATGGGAAAATTAAAAATCAGCAAAACACAAGCACCCCAAAGTTTAGGGCTGCTGTGTTGACCAGGACCTCCACTTCATTCCACCTTAAATATCCCAGGAAAGAGAAAAATGGATAAAGAAGTTGTGGTCCTTATGTACAATGGAATATCACTCAGCCATGAAATCAATGTCATAAGGCTCGTAGCAGCATGATGAGTGGATTAAGGTACAACGATTCTAAGTGAAATAAGTCACACAGAAAAGGACACTTCTCATAAGGTATCACTTATACAGGGAATGTAAAAACCATTACACTTGAACTGAATTACAAAACAGAACAGAGTCACACATGCAGAAAACACACTATGGCTGCTTAACGGGAAAGGTGAGATGGGGTGATACATAAAACAAGGGTTTCAAATTACTTCAGATACCGTTCCATAAACACAATATGTAATAGACAAGACCTACACCTTGCTCAGAGAACTGGACTCAACACGCCCTCTTCACCGCACAAGAATATATCTGACTAGTAATAATCTTAAAACATATGTATTGATATCTCTCTGTTAGTGTGTCAAGTGGGTGTAAAGAGGCATAAACACAGCAGTGAAAAGCAGCTAAACCCCATTATAAAAATAAATTACTTTGAAAAACCCATGAAACAAAGACAGTGAAAGAGAGAGAAATTCTTACACAATGCGTTCAGGGGCTGTGATGCAACCTGGATTGACCATATCTAGACCCACAGCTGGATGAGACATAAGGGTGGACACTCTTGGGGCTGAGAGGTTTGGGGAGGTTGGGTGAGCAAACGCAGACCCTTTAAAGTAATACTGCGTGGTACCCATCCCATGGGTCCCAAATCTCCAGGTTCAAGAGCATCTTCCTACATCAAAAACATGCATGAGAAACCCAGAAGATGGTATACCGTGTGATGGGGAAAGGTTTCTAAAACTCACCTCATTTCTCATCTCCTTGTGCCCGGGTTCGCCATTCCAGCCACTTTACTAGCAATCTCCCTACTTGGAGCATCAGCACCTTTAACCTCCTGTTCCGTACAGGTTGCAATTTGTCCTGAGGATGAACGGGAAGACGGGGAACCAATGAGAGACTAGCTCTTGGTGTTGGGACAGGCACAGGTCACTCTATTTTCCCATCAGGAAGAAGAATTAACCACAGGCTAAGCCTGCCCCCCGGAACCAGAACAGGGCCTGAAGCCATCCTGTGCTTTTGCGGCCAGCTCCCAAAAAAGCGAGTTGTAAAATGGAGGTTCAGGGCACTGCAATTCACAAACATGCAGAGTTATAAATGATAACTCTCGTCCACAAATATATTGAGGGAAGGCAAAGAAGAGGATTTGAAATCAAGGCAGAATTGCAGGAAACAGATTTCAGGAGGTAGATTCGAATCGCCTTTAAAGCACATGAAAAGCAGCAAAACGTTGACAATGATGCCCTTGGCCAAAAACGGCGTATGCGTTTTTTCCTGAATATATTCAGGAAAAAACGCATACGCCCTTTTTGGCCAACCAAGCAACCTGGAAAGGCAAATCAGCGCTACAAAGAAGTCTCACTTTCCATCGGTGAAAAAGGCCATGCTGTAAAAAGTGTCAAAACCAGAAATTCAGGACAGGCCATGGAGAAATGGGAGCCTTGCTACACTGATGGGCGGGATGTAAATTGCCAACAGCCACTCTGGAGAAGTGTACGGTGAGACCTGAAACATCTAAAAAACACAGCTTAGAGAGCATAGGGCACTTCCACTCATGGGGGTATAAATTGGGAAAATGAAAAATCAGCAAGACACAAGCACCCCAAAGTTTAGGGCTGCTCTGTTGTCAACGACCTCCACTTCATTCCACCTTAAATATCCCAGGAAAGAGAAATATGGATAAAGAAGTTGTGGTCCTTATGTACAATGGAATATCACTCAGCCAGGAAATCAATGTCATAAGGCTAGTAGCAGCATGATAAGTGGATTTAGGTACGACGATTCTAAGTGAAATAAGTCACACAGAAAAGGACACTTCTCATAAGGCATCACTGATAGAGGGAATGTAAAAACCGTTACACTTGAACTGAATTACAAAACAGAACAGAGTCACACATGCAGAAAACACACTATGGCTACTTAACGGGAAAAGTGAGGTGGGGTGATACATGAAACAAGGGTTTCAAATTAGCTCAGATACCGTTCCATAAACCCAATATGTAATAGACAAGACCTACTCCTTGCTCAGAGAACTGGACTCAACACGCCCTATTCACCGCACAAGAATATATCTGACTAGTAATAATCTTAAAACCTATGTATTGATATCTCTCTGTTAGTGTGTCAAGTGGGTGTAAAGCGGCATAAACACAGCAGTGAAAAGCAGCTAAACCCCATTATAAAAATAAATTACTTTGAAAAACCCATGAAACAAAGACAGTGAAAGAGAGAGAAATTCTTACACAATGCGTTCAGGGGCTGTGATGCAACCTGGATTGACCATATCTAGACCCACAGCTGGATGAGACATAAGGGTGGACACTCTTGGGGCTGAGAGGTTTGGTGAGGTTGGGTGAGCAAACACAGACCCTTGAAAGTAATACTGCGTGGTACCCATCGCATGGGTCCCAAATCTCCAGGTTCAAGGGTATCTTGCTACATCGAAAACATGCATGAGAAACCCAGAAGATGGTACACCATGTGATGGGGAAAGGTTTCTAAAACGCACCTCATTTCTCATCTCCTTGTGCCCGGGTTCGCCATTCCAGCCGCTTTACTAGCAATCTCCCTACTTGGAGCATCAGCACCTTTAACCTCCTGTTCCGTACAGGTTGCAATTTGTCCTGAGGATGAACGGGAAGACGGGGAACCAATGAGAGACTAGCTCTTGGTGTTGGGACAGGCACAGGTCACTCTATTTTCCCATCAGGAAGAAGAATTAACCACAGGCTCATCCTGCCCCTCGGAACCAGAACAGGGCCTGAAGCCATCTTCTGCTTTTGCGGCCAGCTTCCAAAAAAGCGAGCTGTAAAATGCAGGTTCAGGGCACTGCAATTCACAGACCTGCAGAGTTATAAATGATAACTCTCCTCCACAAATATATTGAGAGAAGGCAAACAAGAGGATTTGAAATCAAGGCAGAATTGCAGGAAACAGATTGCAGAAGGTAGATTCGAATCGCCTTTAAAGCACATGAAAAGCAGCAAAACGTTGACAATGATGCCCTTGGCCAAAAAGGGCGTATGCGTTTTTTCCTGAATATATTCAGGAAAAAACGCATACGCCCTTTTTGGCCAACCAAGCAACCTGGAAAGGCAAATCAGCGCTACAAAGAAGTCTCGCTTCCCATCGGTCAAAAGGGCCATGCTGAAAAAACTGTCAAAACCAGAAATGCAGGACAGGCCATGGAGAAATGGGAGCCTTGCTACACTGATGGGCGGGATGAAAATTGCCAACAGCCACTCTGGAGAAGTGTACGGTGAGTCCTGAAACATCTAAAAAACACAGCTTAGAGAGCATAGGGCACTTCCATTCATGGGGGTATAAAATGGGAAAATTAAAAATCAGCAAAACACAAGCACCCCAAAGTTTAGGGCTGCTCTGTTGACCAGGACCTCCACTTCATTCCACCTTAAATATCCCAGGAAAGAGAAAAATGGATAAAGAAGTTGTGGTCCTTATGTACAATGGAATATCACTCAGCCATGAAATCAATGTCATAAGGCTCGTAGCAGCATGATGAGTGGATTAAGGTACAACGATTCTAAGTGAAATAAGTCACACAGAAAAGGACACTTCTCATAAGGTATCACTTATACAGGGAATGTAAAAACCGTTACACTTGAACTGAATTACAAAACAGAACAGAGTCACACATGCAGAAAACACACTATGGCTGCTTAACGGGAAAGGTGAGATGGGGTGATACATAAAACAAGGGTTTCAAATTACTTCAGATACCGTTCCATAAACACAATATGTAATAGACAAGACCTACACCTTGCTCAGAGAACTGGACTCAACACGCCCTCTTCACTGCACAAGAATATATCTGACTAGTAATAATCTTAAAACCTATGTATTGATATCTCTCTGTTAGTGTGTCAAGTGGGTGTAAAGAGGCATAAACACAGCAGTGAAAAGCAGCTAAACCCCATTATAAAAATAAATTACTTTGAAAAACCCATGAAAGAAAGACAGTGAAAGAGAGAGAAATTCTTACACAATGCGTTCAGGGGCTGTGATGCAACCTGGATTGACCATATCTAGACCCACAGCTGGATGAGACATAAGGGTGGACACTCTTGGGGCTGAGAGGTTTGGTGAGGTTGGGTGAGCAAACACAGACCCTTTAAAGTAATACTGCGTGGTACCCATCCCATGGGTCCCAAATCTCCAGGTTCAAGGGCATCTTCCTACATCGAAAACATGCATGAGAAACCCAGAAGATGGTATACCGTGTGATGGGGAAAGGTTTCTAAAACTCACCTCATTTCTCATCTCCTTGTGCCCGGGTTCGCCATTCCAGCCACTTTACTAGCAATCTCCCTACTTGGAGCATCAGCACCTTTAACCTCCTGTTCCGTACAGGTTGCAATTTGTGCTGAGGATGAACGGGAAGACGGGGAACCAATGAGAGACTAGCTCTTGGTGTTGGGACAGGCACAGGTCACTCTATTTTCCCATCAGGAAGAAGAATTAACCACAGTCTCAGCCTGCTCCCTGGAACCAGAACAGGGCCTGAAGCCATCCTGTGCTTTTGCGGCCAGCTCCCAAAAAAGCGAGTTGTAAAATGCAGGTTCAGGGCACTGCAATTCACAGACCTGCAGAGTTATAAATGATAACTCTCATCCACAAATATATTGAGGGAAGGCAAAGAAGAGGATTTGAAATCAAGGCAGAATTGCAGGAAACAGATTTCAGGAGGTAGATTCGAATCGCCTTTAAAGCACATGAAAAGCGGCAAAACGTTGACAATGATGCCCTTGGCCAAAAAGGGCGTATGCGTTTTTTCCTGAATATATTCAGGAAAAAACGCATACGCCCTTTTTGGCCAACCAAGCAACCTGGAAAGGCAAATCAGCGCTACAAAGAAGTCTCGCTTCCCATCGGTCAAAAGGGCCATGCTGAAAAAAGTGTCAAAACCAGAAATGCAGGACAGGCCATGGAGAAATGGGAGCCTTGCTACACTGATGGGCGGGATGTAAATTGCGAACAGCCACTCTGGAGAAGTGTACGGTGAGTCCTGAAACATCTAAAAAACACAGCTTAGAGAGCATAGGGCACTTCCACGCATGGGGGTATAAATTGGGAAAATGAAAAATCAGCAAGACACAAGCACCCCAAAGTTTAGGGCTGCTCTGTTGACAAGGACCTCCACTTCATTCCACCTTAAATATCCCAGGAAAGAGAAAAATGGATAAAGAAGTTGTGGTCCTTATGTACAATGGAATATCACTCAGCCATGAAATCAATGTCATAAGGCTCGTAGCAGCATGATGAGTGGATTAAGGTACAACGATTCTAAGTGAAATAAGTCACACAGAAAAGGACACTTCTCATAAGGTATCACTTATACAGGGAATGTAAAAACCATTACACTTGAACTGAATTACAAAACAGAACAGAGTCACACATGCAGAAAACACACTATGGCTGCTTAACGGGAAAGGTGAGATGGGGTGATACATAAAACAAGGGTTTCAAATTACTTCAGATACCGTTCCATAAACACAATATGTAATAGACAAGACCTACACCTTGCTCAGAGAACTGGACTCAACACGCCCTCTTCACCGCACAAGAATATATCTGACTAGTAATAATCTTAAAACATATGTATTGATATCTCTCTGTTAGTGTGTCAAGTGGGTGTAAAGAGGCATAAACACAGCAGTGAAAAGCAGCTAAACCCCATTATAAAAATAAATTACTTTGAAAAACCCATGAAACAAAGACAGTGAAAAAGAGAGAAATTCTTACACAATGCGTTCAGGGGCTGTGATGCAACCTGGATTGACCATATCTAGACCCACAGCTGGATGAGACATAAGGGTGGACACTCTTGGGGCTGAGAGGTCTGGTGAGGTTGAGTGAGTAAACACAGACCCTTTAAAGTAATACTGCATGGTACCCATCGCATGGGTCCCAAATCTCCAAGTTCAGGAGCATCTTCCTACATTGAAAACATGCATGAGAAACCCAGAAGATGGTACACCGTGTGATGGGGAAAGGTTTCTAAAACGCACCTCATTTCTCATCTCCTTATGCCCGGGATCGCCATTCCAGCTGCTTTACTAGCAATCTCCCTACTTGGAGCATCAGCACCTTTAACCTCCTGTTCCGTACAGGTTGCAATTTGTCCTGAGGATGAACGGGAAGACGGGGAACCAATGAGAGACTAGCTCCTGGTGTTGGGACAGGCACAGGTCACTCTATTTTCCCATCAGGAAGAAGAATTAACTACAGGCTCAGCCTGCCCCCCGGAACCAGAACAGGGCCTGAAGCCATCCTGTGCTTTTCCGGCCAGCTCCCAAAAACGCGAGTTGTAAAATGGAGGTTCAGGGCACTGCAATTCACAAACATGCAGAGTTATAAATGATAACTCTCGTCCACAAATATATTGAGGGAAGGCAAAGAAGAGGATTTGAAATCAAGGCAGAATTGCAGGAAACAGATTTCAGGAGGTAGATTCGAATCGCCTTTAAAGCACATGAAAAGCAGCAAAACGTTGACAATGATGCCCTTGGCCAAAAACGGCGTATGCGTTTTTTCCTGAATATATTCAGGAAAAAACGCATACGCCCTTTTTGGCCAACCAAGCAACCTGGAAAGGCAAATCAGCGCTACAAAGAAGTCTCACTTTCCATCGGTGAAAAAGGCCATGCTGTAAAAAGTGTCAAAACCAGAAATTCAGGACAGGCCATGGAGAAATGGGAGCCTTGCTACACTGATGGGCGGGATGTAAATTGCCAACAGCCACTCTGGATAAGTGTACGGTGAGACCTGAAACATCTAAAAAACACAGCTTAGAGAGCATAGGGCACTTCCACTCATGGGGGTATAAATTGGGAAAATGAAAAATCAGCAAGACACAAGCACCCCAAAGTTTAGGGCTGCTCTGTTGTCAACGACCTCCACTTCATTCCACCTTAAATATCCCAGGAAAGAGAAATATGGATAAAGAAGTTGTGGTCCTTCTGTACAATGGAATATCACTCAGCCAGGAAATCAATGTCATAAGGCTAGTAGCAGCATGATAAGTGGATTTAGGTACGACGATTCTAAGTGAAATAAGTCACACAGAAAAGGACACTTCTCATAAGGTATCACTGATAGAGGGAATGTAAAAACCGTTACACTTGAACTGAATTACAAAACAGAACAGAGTCACACATGCAGAAAACACACTATGGCTACTTAACGGGAAAAGTGAGGTGGGGTGATACATAAAACAAGGGTTTCAAATTAGCTCAGATACCGTTCCATAAACCCAATATGTAATAGACAAGACCTACTCCTTGCTCAGAGAACTGGACTCAACACGCCCTATTCACCGCACAAGAATATATCTGACTAGTAATAATCTTAAAACCTATGTATTGATATCTCTCTGTTAGTGTGTCAAGTGGGTGTAAAGCGGCATAAACACAGCAGTGAAAAGCAGCTAAACCCCATTATAAAAATAAATTACTTTGAAAAACCCATGAAACAAAGACAGTGAAAGAGAGAGAAATTCTTACACAATGCGTTCAGGGGCTGTGATGCAACCTGGATTGACCATATCTAGACCCACAGCTGGATGAGACATAAGGGTGGACACTCTTGGGGCTGAGAGGTTTGGTGAGGTTGGGTGAGCAAACGCAGACCCTTTAAAGTAATACTGCGTGGTACCCATCGCATGGGTCCCAAATCTCCAGGTTCAAGGGTATCTTGCTACATCGAAAACATGCATGAGAAACCCAGAAGATGGTACACCATGTGATGGGGAAAGGTTTCTAAAACGCACCTCATTTCTCATCTCCTTGTGCCCGGGTTCGCCATTCCAGCCGCTTTACTAGCAATCTCCCTACTTGGAGCATCAGCACCTTTAACCTCCTGTTCCGTACAGGTTGCAATTTGTCCTGAGGATGAACGGGAAGACGGGGAACCAATGAGAGACTAGCTCTTGGTGTTGGGACAGGCACAGGTCACTCTATTTTCCCATCAGGAAGAAGAATTAACCACAGGCTCATCCTGCCCCTCGGAACCAGAACAGGGCCTGAAGCCATCTTCTGCTTTTGCGGCCAGCTTCCAAAAAAGCGAGCTGTAAAATGCAGGTTCAGGGCACTGCAATTCACAGACCTGCAGAGTTATAAATGATAACTCTCCTCCACAAATATATTGAGAGAAGGCAAACAAGAGGATTTGAAATCAAGGCAGAATTGCAGGAAACAGATTGCAGAAGGTAGATTCGAATCGCCTTTAAAGCACATGAAAAGCAGCAAAACGTTGACAATGATGCCCTTGGCCAAAAAGGGCGTATGCGTTTTTTCCTGAATATATTCAGGAAAAAACGCATACGCCCTTTTTGGCCAACCAAGCAACCTGGAAAGGCAAATCAGCGCTACAAAGAAGTCTCGCTTCCCATCGGTCAAAAGGGCCATGCTGAAAAAAGTGTCAAAACCAGAAATGCAGGACAGGCCATGGAGAAATGGGAGCCTTGCTACACTGATGGGCGGGATGTAAATTGCGAACAGCCACTCTGGAGAAGTGTACGGTGAGTCCTGAAACATCTAAAAAACACAGCTTAGAGAGCATAGGGCACTTCCACGCATGGGGGTATAAATTGGGAAAATGAAAAATCAGCAAGACACAAGCACCCCAAAGTTTAGGGCTGCTCTGTTGACAAGGACCTCCACTTCATTCCACCTTCAATATCCCAGGAAAGAGAAAAATGGATAAAGAAGTTGTGGTCCTTATGTGCAATGGAATATCACTCAGCCATGAAATCAATGTCATAAGGCTAGTAGCAGCATGATGAGTGGATTTAGGTATGACGATTCTAAGTGAAATAAGTCACACAGAAAAGGACACTTCTCATAAGGTATCACTGATAGAGGGAATGTAAAAACCGTTACACTTGAACTGAATTACAAAACAGAACAGAGTCACACATGCAGAAAACACACTATGGCTGCTTAACGGGAAAGGTGAGGTGGGGTGATACATAAAACAAGGGTTTCAAATTAGCTCAGATACCGTTCCATAAACCCAATATGTAATAGACTAGACCTACTCCTTGCTCAGAGAACTGGACTCAACATGCCCTATTCACCGCACAAGAATATATCTGACTAGTAATAATCTTAAAGCCTATGTATTGATATCTCTCTGTTAGTGTGTCAAGTGGGTGTAAAGCGGCATAAACACAGCAGTGAAAAGCAGCTAAACCCCATTATAAAAATAAATTACTTTGAAAAACCCATGAAAGAAAGACAGTGAAAGAGAGAGAAATTCTTACACAATGCGTTCAGGGGCTGTGATGCAACCTGGATTGACCATATCTAGACCCACAGCTGGATGAGACATAAGGGTGGACACTCTTGGGGCTGAGAGGTTTGGTGAGGTTGGGTGAGCAAATGCAGACCCTTTAAAGTAATACTGCGTGGTACCCATCCCATGGGTCCCAAATCTCCAGGTTCAAGAGCATCTTCCTACATCAAAAACATGCATGAGAAACCCAGAAGATGGTATACCGTGTGATGGGGAAAGGTTTCTAAAACTCACCTCATTTCTCATCTCCTTGTGCCCGGGTTCGCCATTCCAGCCACTTTACTAGCAATCTCCCTACTTGGAGCATCAGCACCTTTAACCTCCTGTTCCGTACAGGTTGCAATTTGTCCTGAGGATGAACGGGAAGACGGGGAACCAATGAGAGACTAGCTCTTGGTGTTGGGACAGGCACAGGTCACTCTATTTTCCCATCAAGAAGAAGAATTAACCACAGGCTAAGCCTGCCCCCCGGAACCAGAACAGGGCCTGAAGCCATCCTGTGCTTTTGCGGCCAGCTCCCAAAAAAGCGAGTTGTAAAATGCAGGTTCAGGGCACTGCAATTCACAGACCTGCAGAGTTATAAATGATAACTCTCGTCCACAAATATATTAAGGGAAGGCAAAGAAGAGGATTTGAAATCAAGGCAGAATTGCAGGAAACAGATTTCAGGAGGTAGATTCGAATCGCCTTTAAAGCACATGAAAAGCGGCAAAACGTTGACAATGATGCCCTTTTTGGCCAACCAAGAAACCTGGAAAGGCAAATCAGCGCTACAAAGAAGTCTCGCTTCCCATCGGTCAAAAGGGCCATGCTGAAAAAAGTGTCAAAACCAGAAATACAGGACAGGCCATGGAGAAATGGGAGCCTTGCTACACTGATGGGCGGGATGTAAATTGCCAACAGCCACTCTGGCACTAGTGTTTAAGGAACAGCTTAAAAAGAGAATCCTAATGTGATTTCTTTATAATGGGTGTGTTCCTTATCTTATCCTAGTGTCTAAACTCTTCTCCATGGCTGGACCCCCAAATAATATTCCTTTACGTGCTAAGGGGTATCTAGAGAGTGGGATAGGTTTAATAACTACCCTAACCCTAACGCGTACCCTAACCCTAACCCTTACCCTAACCCTAACACGTACCCTAATCCTAAACCGAACCCTAAACCGAGCCCTAACCCTAACACTAACCCTAACCCTAACACATACCCTACGTCGTACAAGAACCCCTCCCTGAACCCGTACCCTAGGCCCTACCCTAAACCTAACCCTCACCCTAACCCTAACCCTAGGCTACCCTTGACTGCTTCTGCCTCCAATAGATTTCCTAAGCACTAATGTTTTAAGGAACAGCTTAAAAAGAGAATCCTAATGTGATTTCTTTATAATGGGTGTGTTCCTTATCTTATCCTAGTGTCTAAACTCTTCTCCATGGCTGGACCCCCACCTAATATTCCTTTACGTGCTAAGGGGTATCTAGAGAGTGGGATAGGTTTAATAACTACCCTAACCCTAACGCGTACCCTAACCCTAACCCCTACCCTAACCCTAACACGTACCCTAATCCTAACCCGTACCCTAAACCGAGCCCTAACCCTAACACTAACCCTAAACCTAACCCTAACCCATACCCTACGCCGTACACGAACCCCTCCCCGAACCCGTACCCTAAGCCGTACCGTAATCCTAACCCTAAGCCTAACCCTAACCCTAGGCTACTCTTCACTGCTTCTGCCTCCAATAGATTTCCTAAGCACTAGTGTTTTAAGAAACAGCTTAAAAAGAGAATCCTAATGTGATTTCTTTATAATGGGTGTGTTCCTTATCTTATCCTAGTGTCTAAACTCTTCTCCATGGCTGGACCCCCAAATAATATTCCTTTACGTGCTAAGGGGTATGTAGAGAGTGGGATAGGTTTAATAACTACCCTAACCCTAACGCGTACCCTAACCCTAACCCCTACCCTAACCCTAACACGTACCCTAATCCTAACCCGTACCCTAAACCGAGCCCTAACCCTAACACTAACCCTAACCCTAACCCTAACCCATACCCTACGCCGTACCCGAAACCCTCCCTGAACCCGTACCCTAAGCCGTACCCTAACCCTAACCCTAAGCCTAACCCTAACCCTAGGCTACCCTTGACTGCTTCTGCCTCCAATAGATTTCCTAAGCACTAGTGTTTTAAGGAACAGCTTAAAAAGAGAATCCTAATGTGATTTCTTTATAATGGGTGTGTTCTTTATCTTATCCTAGTGTCTAAACTCTTCTCCATGGCTGGACCCCCAAATAATATTCCTTTACGTGCTAAGGGGTATCTAGAGAGTGGGATAGGTTTAATAACTACCCTAACCCTAATGCGTACCCTAACCCTAACCCCTACCCTAAACCTAACACGTACCCTAATCCTAACCCGTACCCTAAACCGAGCCCTAACCCTAACCCTAACCCTAACCCATACCCTACGGCGTACCCGAAACCCTCCCCGAACCTGTACCCTAGGCCCTACCCTAAACCTAACCCTCACCCTAACCCTAACCCTAGGCTACCCTTGACTGCTTATGCCTCCAATAGATTTCCTAAGCACTAATGTTTTAAGGAACAGCTTAAAAAGAGAATCCTAATGTGATTTCTTTATAATGGGTGTGTTCCTTATCTTATCCTAGTGTCTAAACTCTTCTCCATGGCTGGACCCCCAAATAATATTCCTTTACGTGCTAAGGGGTATCTAGAGAGTGAGATAGGTTTAATAACTACCCTAACCCTAACGCGTACCCTAACCCTAACCCCTACCCTAACCCTAACACGTACCCTAATCCTAACCCGTACCCTAAACTGAGCCCTAACCCTAACACTAACCCTAACCCTAACCCTAACCCATACCCTACGCCGTACCCGAACCCCTCCCCGGACCCGGACCCTAAGCCGTACCCTAACCCTAACGCTCACCCTAACCCTAACCCTAACCCTAGGCTACCCTTGACTGCTTCTGCCTCCAATAGATTTCCTAAGCACTAGTGTTTTAACAAACAGCTTAAAAAGAGAATCCTAGGGCTTCCCTGGTGGCGCAGTGGTTGAGAATCTGCCTGCTAATGCAGGGGACACGTGTTCGAGCCCTTGTCTGGGACGATCCCACATGCCACGGAGCAGCTGGCCCCGTGAGCCACAACAGCTGATCCTGCGCGTCTGGAGCCTGTGCCCTGCAACGGGAGGGGCAGCGATAGTGAAAGGCCCGCGCACCGCGATGAAGAGCGGTCCCTGCACCACGATGAAAGAGTGGCCCCCGCTTGCCGCAACTAGAGAAAGCCCTCGCACGAACCGAAGACCCAGCACAGCCAAAAATAAATAAATAAATAAATAAATAAAGTAGCTATAAAATTAAAAACAAAACAAAACAAAAAAAAGATCTTTAAAAAAAAAAAAGAGAATCCTAATGTGATTTCTTTATAATGGGTGTGTTCCTTATCTTATCCTAGTGTCTAAACTCTTCTCCATGGCTGGACCCCCAAATAATATTCCTTTACGTGCTAAGGGGTATCTAGAGAGTGGGATAGGTTTAATAACTACCCTAACCCTAACGCGTACCCTAACCCTAACACCTACCCTAACCCTAACACGTACTCTAATCCTAACCCGTACCCTAAACCGAGCCCTAACCCTAACACTAACCCTAACCCTAACCCATACCCTACGCCGTACCCGAACCCCTCCCCGAACCCATACCCTAAGCCATACCCTAACCCTAACCCTAAGCCTAACCCTAACCCTAGGCTACCCTTGACTGCTTCTGCCTCCAATAGATTTCCTAAGCACTAGTGTTTTAAGGAACAGCTTAAAAAGAGAATCCTAATGTGATTTCTTTATAATGGGTGTGTTCCTTATCTTATCCTAGTGTCTAAACTCTTCTCCTTGGCTGCACCCCCAAATAATATTCCTTTATGTGCTAAGGGGTATCTAGAGAGTGGGATAGATTTAATAACTCCCCTAACCCTAATGCATACCCTAACCCTAACCCGTACCCTAACACTAACACGTACCCAATCCTAACCCGTACCCTAAACCGAGCCCTAACCCTAACACTAACCCTCACCCTAACCCATACCCTACGCCGTACCCAAACCCGTACCCGAACCCGTACCCTAAGCTACCCTTGACTGCTTCATCAAGCCTCTTAGATAGCCTCAACCACCAGAGGGCCGACAGCAGAAGCAAGAAAAACTACAATTCTGCAGCCTGTGGACCATAAACCACAGTTACAGGAAGATAGACAAGATGAAAAGGCAGAGGGCTCTGTACCAGATGAAGGAACAAGTACAAACCCCAGAAAAACAATTAAATGAAGTGGAGATAGGGAACCTTCCAGAAAAAGAATTCAGAATAATGATAGTGAAGATGATCCAGGACCTCGGAATAAGAATAGAGGCAAAGATTGAGAAGATCCAAGAAATGATTAACAAAGACCTAGAAGAATTAAAGAACAAACAAACAGAGATGACCAATACAATAACTGAAATGAAAACTACACTAGAAGGAATCAATAGCAGAATAACTGAGGCAGAAGAACGGATAAGTGACCTGGAAGACAGAATGGTGGAATTCACTGCTGCGGAACAGACTAAAGAAAAAAGAATGAAAAGAAATGAAGACAGCCTAAGAGACCTCTGGGACAACATTAAACGCAACAACATTCGCATTATACGGGTCCCAGAAGGTGAAGAGAGAGAGAAAGGAACAGAGAAAATATTTGAAGAGATTATAGTTGAAAACTTCCCTAACATGGGAAAGGAAATAGCCACCCAAGTCCAGGAAGCGCAGAGAGTCCCATACAGGATAAACCCAAGGAGAAACACACCGAGACACATAGTAATCAAAGTGGCAAAAATTAAAGACAAAGAAAAATTATTGAAAGCAGCAAGGGAAAAACGACAAATAACATACAAGGGAACTCCCATAAGGTTAACAGCTGATTTCTCAGCAGAAACTCTGCAAGCCAGAAGGGAGTGGCATGATATACTTAAAGTGATGAAAGGGAAGAACCTACAACCAAGATTACTCTACCCGGCAAGGATCTCATTTAGATTTGATGGAGAAATCAAAAGCTTTACAGACAAGCAAAAGCTAAGAGAATTCAGCACCACCAAACCCGCTCTACAACAAATGCTAAAGGAACTTCTCTAAGTGGGAAACACAAGAGAAGAAAAGGACCTACAAAAACAAACCCAAAACAATTAAGAAAATGGTCATAGGAACATACATATCGATAATTACCTTAAACGTGAATGGATTAAATGCTCCCACCAAAAGACACAGACTGGCTGAATGGATACTAAAACAAGACCCATATATATGCTGTCTACAAGAGACCCACTTTAGACCTAGGGACACATACAGACTGAAAGTGAGGGGATGGAAAAAGATATTCCATGCAAATGGAAATCAAAAGAAAGCTGGAGTAGCTATACTCATATCAGATAAAATAGACTTTAAAATAAAGAATGTTTCAAGAGACAAGGAAGGACACTACATAATGATCAAGGGATCAATCCAAGAAGAAGATATAACAATTATAAATATATATGCACCCAACATAGGAGCACCTCAATACATAAGGCAACTGCTAACAGCTATAAAAGAGGAAATTGACAGTAACACAATCATAGTGGGGGACTTTAACACCTCACTTACACCAATGGACAGATCATCCAAAATGAAAATAAATAAGGAAACAGAAGCTTTAAATGACACAATAGACCAGATAGATTTAATTGATATATATAGGACATTCCATCCAAAAACAGCAGATTACACGTTCTTCTCAAGTGCGCATGGAACATTCTCCAGGATAGATCACATCTTGGGTCACAAATCAAGCCTCAGTAAATTTAAGAAAATTGAAATCATATCAAGCATCTTTTCTGACCACAACACTATGAGATTAGAAATGAATTACAGGGCAAAAAACGTAAAAAAGACAAACACATGGAGGCTTAACAATACGTTACTAAATAACCAAGAGATCACTGAAGAAATCAAAGAGGAAATAAAAAAATACCTAGAGACAAATGACAATGAAAACACGACGACCCAAAACCTATGGGATGCAGCGAAAGCAGTTCTAAGAGGGAAGTTTATAGCTATACAAGCCTACCTAAAGAAACAAGAAAAATCTCAAGTAAACAATCTAACCTTACACCTAAAGAAACTAGAGAAAGAAGAACAAACAAAACCCAAAGTTAGCAGAAGGAAAGAAATCATAAAGATCAGAGCAGAAATAAATGAAATAGAAACAAAGAAAACAATAGCAAAGATCAATAAAACTAAAAGTTGGTTCTTTGAAAAGATAAACAAAATTGATAAGCCATTAGCCAGACTCATCAAGAAAAAGAGGGAAAGGACTCAAATCAATAATTTCAGAAATGAAAAAGGAGAAGTTACAAAAGACACCGCAGAAATACAACGCATCCTAAGAGACTACTACAAGCAACTTTATGCCAATAAAATGGACAACCTGGAAGAAATGGACAAATTTTTAGAAAGGTATAACCTACCAAGACTGAACCAGGAAGAAACAGAAAATATGAACAGACCAATCACAAGTAATGAAATTGAAACTGTGATTAAAAATCTTCCAACAAACAAAAGTCCAGGACCAGATGGCTTCACAGGTGAATTCTATCAAACATTTAGAGAAGAGCTAACACCCATCCTTCTCAAACTCTTCCAAAAAATTGCAGAGGAAGGAACACTCCCAAACTCATTCTATGATGCCACCATCACCCTGATACCAAAACCAGACAAAGACACTACAAAAAAAGAAAATTACAGACCAATATCACTGATGAATATAGATGCAAAAATCCTCAACAAAATACTAGCAAACAGAATCCAACAACACATTAAAAGGATCATACACCACGATCAAGTGGGATTTATCCCAGGGATGCAAGGATTCTTCAATATATGCAAATCAATCAATGTGATACACCATATTAACAAATTGAAGAATAAAAACCATATGATCATCTCAATAGATGCAGAAAAAGCTTTTGACAAAATTCAACACCCATTTATGATAAAAACTCTCCAGAAAGTGGGCATAGAGGGAACCTACCTCAACATAATAAAGGCCATATATGACAAACCCACAGCAAACATCATTCTCAATGGTGAAAAACTGAAAGCATTTCCTCTAAGATCAGGAACGAGACAAGGATGTCCACTCTCACCACTATTATTCAACATAGTTCTGGAAGTCCTAGCCACGGCAATCAGAGAAGAAAAAGAAATAAAAGGAATACAAATTGGAAAAGAAGAAGTAAAACTGTCACTGTTTGCGGATGACATGATACTATACATAGAGAATCCTAAAACTGCCACCAGAAAACTGCTAGAGCTAATTAATGAATATGGTAAAGTTGCAGGATACAAAATTAATGCACAGAAATCTCTTGCATTCCTATACACTAATGATGAAAAATCTGAAAGAGAAATTATGGAAACACTCCCATTTACCATTGCAACAAAAAGAATAAAATACCTAGGAATAAACCTACCTAGGGAGACAAAAGACCTGTATGCAGAAAAGTATAAGACACTGATGAAAGAAATTAAAGATGATACCAACAGATGGAGAGATATATCATGTTCTTGGATTGGAAGAATCAACATTGTGAAAATGAATATACTACCCAAAGCAATCTACAGATTCAATGCAATCCCTATCAAATTACCAATGGCATTTTTTATGGAGCTAGAACAAATCATCTTAAAATTTGTATGGAGACACAAAAGACCCCAAATAGCCAAAGCAGTCTTGAGGCAAAAAAAATGGAGCTGGAGGAATCAGACTCCCTGACTTCAGACTATACTACAAAGCTACAGTAATCAAGACAATATGGTACTAGCACTAAAACAGAAACATAGATTAATGGAACAAGATAGAAAGCCAAGAGATTAACCCACGCACCTATGGTCAACTAATTTATGAAAAAGGAGGCAAAGAAAATGGAGCTGGAGGAATCAGACTCCCTGACTTCAGACTCTACTACAAAGCTACAGTAATCAAGACAATATGGTACTGGCACTAAAACAGAAACATAGATCAATGGAAAAAGATAGAAAGCCCAGAGATTAACCCACGCACCTATGGTCAACTAATCTATGACAAAGGAGGCAAAGATATACAATGGAGAAAAGACAGTCTCTTCAATAAGTGGTGCTGGGAAAACTGGACAGCTACATGTAAAAGAATGGAATTAGAATACTCCCTAACACCATACACAAAAATAAACTCAAAATGGATTAGAGACCTAAATATAAGACTGGACACTATAAAACTCTTAGAGGAAAACATAGGAAGAACACTCTTTGACATAAATCACAGCAAGATCTTTTTTGATCCACCTCCTAGAGTAATGGAAATAAAAACAAAAATAAACAAATGGGACCTAATGAAACTTCAAAGCTTTTGCACAGCAAAGGAAACCATAAACAAGACGAAAAGACAACCCTCAGAATGGGAGAAAATATTTGCAAACGAATCAACGGACAAAGGATTAATCTCCAAAATATATAAACAGCTCATTCAGCTCAATATTAAAGAAACAAACACCCCAATCCAAAAATGGGCAGAAGACCTAAATAGACATTTCTCCAAAGAAGACATACAGACGGCCACAAAGCACATGAAAAGATGTTCAACATCACTAATTATTAGAGAAATGCAAATCAAAACTACAATGAGGTATCACCTCACTCCTGTTAGAATGGGCATCATCAGAAAATCTACAAACAACAAATGCTGGAGAGGGTGTGGAGAAAAGGGAACCCTCTTGCACTGTTGGTGGGAATGTAAATTGATACAGCCACTATGGAGAACAATATGGAGGTTCCTTAAAAAACTAAAAATAGAATTACCATATGACCCAGCAATCCCACTACTGGGCGTATACCCAGAGAAAACCGTAATTCAAAAAGACACATGCACCCAAATGTTCATTGCAACAGTATTTACAATAGCCAGGTCATGGAAGCAACCTAAATGCCCATCAACAGACGAATGCATAAAGAAGATGTGGTACATATATACAATGGAATATTACTCAGCCATAAAAAGGAACAAAATTGAGTCATTTGTGGAGAAGTGGATGGATCTAGAGACTGTCATACAGAGTGAAGTAAGTCAGAAAGAGAAAAACAAATATCGTATATTAATGCATGTATGTGGAACCTAGAAAAATGGTACAGATGAGCCGGTTTGCAGGGCAGAAGTTGAGACACAGATGTAGAGAATGGACATATGGACACCAAGGGGGGAAAACTGCAGTGGGGTGGGGATGGTGGTGTGCTGAATTGGGAGATTGGGATTGACATGTATACACTGATGTGTATCAAATTGATGCCTAATAAGAACCTGCAGTATAAAAAAACAAACAAACAAAACAACTAATACTAAACTTTCATTGGGTTATTTGTATGGAAATATGTTAATATAAATGTTTCAGACATTACATGAAATTTCTAAAAATCTTATATTTGTATTTGTATGGAAATATGTTAATATAAATGTTTCAGACATTATATGAAATTTCTAAAAATCTTATATTTGTATTTGTATGGAAATATGTATGGAAATATGTTAATATAAATGTTTCAGACATTACATGAAATTTCTAAAAATCTTAAAAAAAAAAAAAAGATATTTCATTTCTTACCCAGTTTGGCATTATGATATGAAATTTATCAGAGACCTGTGTTTGCCAAAATGTCCTTCACATAGATCTTCTTGAAGATGGAGCACTTTTGCAATGTGTTAGAGCACAACAATAACTATCTATAAATCACATAAAGACTTAAAAGGTCACTGTTAAACATTTGATCACAATGTAAATGACAAAAGAAACAATGATTGCTCTTACATGCAACATTTAAAAATAACTAGAATTATGACTGATAACATTTTACCAGGACATACTAGATTTTTAGGAATTCCATGTAATTTAACATACTAATCAAACAGTTCTCTCTGAGATGGCTCAAGGGCCTTCTAAAGCATCTCAAAGTTAGCTGGAGATCAAAAGTACTGTTAAAATTGGCCAAACAACACTTACTCACTGAACAAAAGTAAAGAGATTTCAAACAAAAATACAGATCACAGACACAGGCAAAGGAACTCACAAGCTGTCCACAATCAAAAGCAGCATTCCAAGAAAACTTTGGAGGGAGAAACCAAATCCAGGCTTGCCCTAACCCACTTCCAACAAAATCCAGCTTAGAAAATCCTGGTCATGCACAACTCTTTCCTCAGTGTTCTCTTTTCACAAATTTTCATCACCTTCTGTACCCATCTTACTTTGCCCCTTATTTTTTTCCGCATTCAGACACAGCCAGGTCTAGTACAAAGTGACTTTCTTTTCTCTTTGTACCATCAGCCTGTTACCTAGCTGCTCACTTTGTTTATTATGTAGCTTCAAAAATGCTTGAACATATGGAACTTCTTTTGTCTTTCTCTTCCTGTGACAAAACAACTCTAGCTGAAGGATAGTATAGTCATTTAGGCTACCTTTCAAAGACCACCTCTTTCCTCATTTTTCAAGAATGTATCCATACATTGGCCAGACAAAATTACAATAGAATTTCATTCTTTTCTTAGTCTTAGGTTTACAACTATAGGTTGACCAGTCTGCCAGGATTTTGCCCACTGGCTATCAGATGGAACTGAAGAAGCAGCACTTCTTATGTTTGAACCATAGAACACTCACACGCAGACTAAGAATAAAACAAAATCCGCACCACCAATGGAAGCCTCAAACCAAAGGAACCAAAAACTAAACAGAAACCAAAAACCAAACAGCACAAGACTCAAATCAGCTTCCAAGTCTCAACTTAGCTTGTGACCTCTGTTCAAGTGATGCACCTTCCAAATGAGATTTCCTGGAATGAAAAGTCACCTAAATGGGAACCAAGGTTCCCCCAAATGTACAGGGCTAAAAGGACCTCAGAGTGCATACCAGGGGAGTTACCACACGCTGACTGAGGTGTTGCAACATCCCAAATGCTATTTTTCTGGTTCCCCAAAATAATCTCTTGGAGTAGGACATTCGGGGCAGTCCAGGACGGAGGAAGAGAGGAATGTCCTCAAGGCAAGGATGGCCTCAGCAGCTGCTAGGGTGGTCCCTCTTCCACCATCTACTCCTGCCCCAGAGTTCCAACTGCTGGGATGACTGGGGCTCGGCCTTTCCAGGCAAGGGTCCCACGTGGTCTGGCCTCTAAAGGAATTCTCCAACCCTACACTCTCTCGAAAGAGGCTGGCATGGAGAAAATCTCAGTGTCCAATCAAGTCAGGGGACCCACAGGGGCCATCCCCAAGTCAGCCCCACACTGGGTACTAAATTTGATGTCGAAAACTCGACCTCTGTGCACCAGTGCCGAATCGAATCTGAGAGAGAGAGGATTGGAGGAAGTAGAAAAGAATAGCTTTACTGCTTTGGCAGCCAAAGGGGGACACAGAAAACTCGTGCCCTCAAAAACCATGCGTCCCAATGCACGAGGATCTGGTGAGGAGTTTTACAGCAATGGTTTAAGGACACAGTTTCTCCTAAGGATTAGTGTGTGTACAGGGCCTTAACTCCCTTTAATCTGGCCTCAGATGGTCTCTTGATGAGCTTCTCTGGAATGAAGAACACTAAAATCTTCTATTTTGTGGGGGTTGTAGTTTGGTAAAGAGCCCAAAGATACTCTTACGTACATCCCTTGAGGCAGAACCAGGATCCTGCCCCAAGGCTGCACTACTGTTTCTTGATGGTTCCTCCCTTGTATCTGCATCCCCTCCCTTCCCTGATTAGCAACTGTTCGAATCTGCCCTTTGGAACTCAGGGAAGGTTATGGAACCTGGAGTCTATTCCCAACAAACAGGAAACAGGAGACACGGGAAAGGCTTTCGTGCCCAGGAGCCCCACAGGGCCCTGCTCGATTTCACTACGAGGCCCTGACCCTGACACTAACTATGGCCCTGAGCTGTCTAGAATGGCATGAGCTTTCCCTAAATATGAATTTCTCTCTCCCCCTAACTAAGGTCCTGATGCTGTCTCTAAGGACTGAGGCTGTCCCTAACAAAGGCCCTGATTATGTCCCTAACTATTGGCCTGAACTGTCTCTAACTAAAGCCTTGACACTGACCTTAATTAAGGTCCTTATGCTGTTCCTGAGGCCCTGAGGATGTCCTTAGCAAAGGCCCTCAGCTTATCTTTAACTGAGGCCCTGACACTCTCCCTAACTAAGGACTGAGGCTGTCTCTAACTAAGGCCCTGATTCTGTCTTTAACTAATGGCCTCACTCTTTCCCTAACAAAGGCCCTGACACAGTCCCTAACTAAAGCCCTGACACGGTCCCTAATAACATGAGCTGTCCCTCATTAATGCCCTGATGAGGCCCATAAATGATGTACTGAAGATGGCACTAAGGTCCTGATGATGTCACTAATGACCTAAAATGTCTCTTACTAAGGCCCTCAAGTTACCTCTAACTGAAGCCCTAAAGATGTCCATAACTAAGTCCCTGACACTATCTCTAAGACCCTCAAGTTATCTTTAACTGAGGCCATGACAGTGTCCCTAACAAAGAACTTGACGCTGTCTCTAACTAAGGCCCTGAGTCTGTCTTTACCTAATGGCCTCACTCTTTCCGCAACTACTCCCTGACGCTGCCCCTAACTAAGGCCCTGACAGTAGGCCTAATTGCCTGAGCTCTCTTTCACTAATACCCTGACCCTGTCCATAACTTATGCCCTGATGATGTCCCTAACGAACAGCCTGAAGTGTCTCTTACTAAGGTCCTCAAGTTTTCTCTGAGGCCCTGACACTCTCCCTAATTAAGGCCTTGACACTGTCTTTAAGTAATGGCCTGATGCAGTTCCTACCTGAGATGCTGATGCTCTCACTAAGACCCTGAAGTCTCTACCTGAGAAGCTGACACTGTCTGTAACTAATTTCCTGACTTTTTCCTTAACTAACATCCTAATTTTGTCCCTAAATAACACCCTGACACTGGTCCTAACTACGGCCCTGATGCTGACCCTATCTAAGGCCCTGATGATGTCCCTAATAGACTTAGATGTCCCTCACTGTGGTCCTGATCCTGTCCATTACTAAGGTCCTGAATATGTGCCTAAGTACGTCTCTGACCCTGTCCTAAGGCCCTGACCCTCTTCCTAACTAAGGGCCTTGACGCTGTCTCTACACAAGGCCCTGACACTGCCCCTAAATAACGGCCTGACACTGGTCCCAAGTATGGACCTGATCCTGTCCATAACTAAGCCCCTGAAGATGTCCCTCATTAAGTCTCTGACACTGCCCTTAATAAGTCCCTGACACTGTCCCTAGCTAATGGCCTAAGTTATAACTTACAAAGTCCCTAACACTATCCCCAAGACGCTGACACCCTCCCTAACTTAGGCTTTGATGCTGCCCCTTAGTGCCTAAGCGGTGACAAAATAACACCCTGATTCTATTACTAAGGCCCTGAATATATCCCTAAGAATGTCTCTGAAGTGTCCCTAACTAACGGCCTAACCTGTCTCTTACTAAGGCCCTCAAGTTATCTCTGAGGGCCTGACAACACTGTCCCTAACTAAGGCCCTGTTGCTGGCCCTAACTAACGTCCTGATGCTGAACCTAACTGAGGCCCTGATGCTCTTCCTAACTAAGGCCTTGATGCCGATTCTACCTGAGGCGCTAAAACTGTCTGTGACTAATGACCTGACTCTTTCCCTAACTAACACCCTGATGCTATCCCTAATTGAGGCCCTGAAGATGTCCCTAGTACCTTTAGGTGTTCCTCAGTATCACCCTGATCCTGTCCATAACTAAGGCCCTGAATATGTCCCTAGGTAAGTCTCTGACGCCGTCCCTAACTAAGGCCCTGATGCTGTCTCTACCTCAGAACCTGACATTCTAATGTCCTGACTCTCCCTAACTAACATCCTGACGCTGCCCCTAAGTGAGGCCCTGACACTCTTCTTAACTAAGGACTTGCCACTGTCCCTACCTAAAACCCTGACACTGTCTGTAACTAATGACCGGACTCTTTCCCTAACTAACACCCTAGATTTGGCCCTAACTAACACCCTGACACTTGTTCTAATTATGGCCATGATGCTGGCTCTAAGGCTCTGAAGATATCCCTAAGTAACAGCCTGAATTGTGTCTAACTAAGGCTCTCACGTTATCTCTAACTTAGGCCCTGACGCTGTCCCTTATAGTCTAAGCTGTCATTAAATAATGCCCCGATCCTATCCATAACTAAGGCCCTGAGTATGTCCCTAAGTACATCTCTGATGATGTCCCTAACAGCCTGAACTGTCTCTTCAAGTTATCTCTGAGGCTCTGACACTGGCCCTTCCTAAGGCCTCACCCCGGGGTTGTCCCAGGCTGCTGGGCAGTTTTCTCTTG